>NC_086102.1:82691769-83314496 GCF_963921235.1 Mobula hypostoma
AGTCACTATTGTATACATTTGTTAAGAATACCCACAAGAAAATGCATCTCAGGGTTGTATATGGTGACATGCATGTACTTTGATAATAAAATTTACTTTGAACTTTGAACTAGAAAGGGTGTCTGGACAGTACTAGCAGCGGTTAGGCATATCACCTACACAGCGAGGGCTGTCAGGAGAGGGCAATCACCAGAGGTTAGACCTCATTAGAACGTCGGAGTATTGATTTCGAGTTAGTTGCGGGTGTAAGCAGAATTCTTCTCATTGTAGAGGGAGAGAAAGGTATCCCAGCTTCACTTGTACTCTCTCAACCTCAAGAAAAGCTATTTCAACATGGAATAAGGAATTATTTTCTAAAACTCCCTGATCAGGACATTTAAAATCTAAATTAATTAACACATAAAAAAACGGTGGAGGACTTTATCATCGCTGCAAACTGAATCATCTGCAGTTCAACGTCAGTAAGACAAAGGAGATGGTGATGGACTTGAGGAAGACTAAACCTGCACTGCTCCCTGTTACTGTTGATGGTGAGGATGTGGATGTGCTGAGGACCTACAAGTACCTGGGGTGCTCCTGGATGACAGACTTGAGTGGAGCACCAACATAGAGGCTGTGTACAAGGGCCAGAGTTGCCTTTACTTCCTGAGGTGACTGAAATCCTTTGGAGTATGCAGGCCTCTCCTTCACATGCTCTATCAGCCTGTTGTCACCCGTACAATCTTCTGTGAGGTGGTGTGCTGAGGCAATAACATCAACACGGGTGATGCCAACAGGCTCAATAAACTGATTAGAAAGGCTGGCTCTGTTATAGGTGTCAAAATGGATACACTGGAGGTTGTAGTAGAGCAAAGGACCCTACGGAAAATCCTGGCAATTCCGGAGAATGTTCCTCACCCTCTCTGATCGAGAAAGTATCTATCTATCTATAACAACCTGTGCATGACTGCAGGGTAAGGAGGGTTTTGTTGTCTCACATACAAATTCACATATTTCCTGTGATATAGAGCACATTCAGCTCTTCAAACCTATGCAATCCCATCAGACACTTTTCCTTCCCATCACCCATTTATTTACCTGTTGCCCATTCTCTCTCTCATGCCTTTCAATTGCTCCTGACTTTCTTGTCATTCGGGTGAACTACCCTCCCAGGAGGTCCACATAAAGTCATAGAACAGTACAGCGCAGAAACAGGCCCTTTGGCCCATCTAGTCTGAGCTGAGTCATTTAAACTGCCATCAACCTGCACTGGGACCATCGTCCTCCATACCCTTACCATTCATGTACCTACCCAAAGTTCTCTTAAACATTGAAATTGAGCTTGCATGCCCCACTTACATTGACAGCTTGTTCCATGCTCCAATGACCCTCTGAGTGAAGAAGTTTCCCCAAACGTTCCCCTTAAAATTTTCACCTTTCACCCTTAACCCATGATCTCTAGTTGTAGTCCCACCTGACCTCATAGAAAAAGCCTGCTTTCATTCACCCTATCCATATGCCTCATAATTTTGAATACCTGTCTCAAATCTACCCCCAGTCTTCCACATTCCATGCGTGATGTGGGTGGGAACTCCTGCACCCAGGGGAAGCCCACATGGCCAATGGAAGGTTGGACAAACTCCACAAGGACGATGTCCAAAATCAGGCCCGAACCCAGGCCCCTGGTGCTGTGAGACGGGTAGCACTACCCGCAGTACCACTCTGCTGCTGGAGGACATTTGCACTCTGTAAGCAGGTACAAAATGGAATGCCAGCATCACCTTGCAGAACCAATGCTTCTCCCTCAGCTTGCAGGACAGAGTTAAACTGTGCACCTTCTGACTCAGACGGGAGTGATACACCGCTGGGCCAGAGGCTGCTTGCAATTGAAGCAAACAGCCAAATCAAAGTCCTATTGTTCCTTCTTTCAAAACTGGTTATTGTTGGCTCAGATACCTCTTCACATCGCAGAAACTTGACTTCAAATAGAATTAAACTGGTTAAAAATAAGTCACAGTTAAAGGAACAAAGCTCAAAACTGCTATTAAAAGAGTGCAATTATCTAGACACAAACCCCCTTTCTCCAGCCAAGTGTCAAATTTCCTTTGATATGGCACAGGCTGGTCACAGATAATGTTGCAGATATACTCGTGCTTGTTCGATAATAAGCTCATCGAAGAAGCAGAGGAGGACTGAAAGGAGAATGTGGTGTGAGTGACAGAGATTTATAGTCTGCAGTGGAACCGAAAGATACTCTTTTGTCTCGTCTGACACTTGCTGCAGATCTTTGATCCTCACTTTAACCGTGCATGAGATGGGATGTTCCCAATGACTGTTCAGTTCAGAATTCTAATGCCTTTTCTCTGACTTGCACCTGCACCAGCTACGCACTGGACAGAAATCACAGCCAAAACCCTCTTTGTGTTGACTCCTGCAAAGAGATAAGGGCAAAAGTGGGGTTGAAGTGGCTGCTGCACGGTCAGCAATAAAATGGGTAATGCTGAACAGTTCTAACACAAATGGTTTTCTTCAAAGATGCCAACATCCTGGGTGATCTCCTATCTGCTGCAAGCATAACTTGACCACAAACTCAGCAGCAACAAAAAAATACTGTTTCGTTGTGTCATAGAGCTTGTGGTGAAGCATCTGAGCCCGAAACGTTGACTGTTTATTCCCCTCCATAGATGCTGCCTGACTTGCTGAGTTTCTCCAGCATTTTGCGTGTCCTATGTGATCCCCTCAGCACCTGTCATGCCTCTTTCAGGGATCTTTGTACACAAAGGCTGGGGAAATAAGGCTGGGCCTTGTACCATGAATCATAGGGCTCTCAATATTTGTAAGGGTTGTATCACTTATTGCATAAATCCTAGCTTTGTTAGATACCCATAAAATGCATCACCACACACTAGTGTGATCATGGTGTCACAACAATGTTATGATGTCCTGAAGCACTAAAAGGTGCTATATGAAGGCAGATCGAGCCTTCCTTCTCCTATTTCTTCTGTTTTCTTCCATCTTTCTTTCAAAAATTATTCACACCTTGGGTGTATGATCACAACCCATGGCCAATCAAATAAACTTGCATAAAGGCATTTTCTTTACCCTCTGGGTGAGTCCATTGGTAATACTAGGGATTAACCTTGTTGGTTATCTGTCAAAGCAAACTTCTTAAAATATTCCTTAATTTTTAAATGGATATTTCAATTTTAACTGAAATAGAAGTTGCCATTTGAAGTAAAGATGCATTGGAAATCTGCAGACGTAGCATTTGAAGGTCCAGCAAACAAATTCCAAGCATCAAGGTCGAATTTAATGTCAGAGAAATGTATACAATATACATCCTGAAATGCTTTTTCTTCGTAAACATCCACGAAAACAGAGAAGTGTCCCAAAGAATGAATGACAGTTAAATGTGAGAACCCCAAAATCCCCCCCCCCCAGTTTCCCCCTGCTGGGCGTAAGCGGCAGCGAGCAACGATCCCCCCTCCCCCCACCAGCAAATAAAAAGACCATCGGTACCGTCACCAAGCCCATGCGTGTGTTAAGCAATAGCAAAGACACAGACCAAAGTTACCCCAAAGGCTTTGCATTTCATCCAACATTCAACAAACCACAGGTTCTCTCTCTCTCCCTGGCAAGGGAGAGGGAGGTGTCCCCCATTTTCACAGCGAGCGGGAGACAAAACAACAACCCACTGGTTTACGATGTTAAAAGTCCATTTCTTCACTTTTTTCGAGCTCTGTGTCCTAAGATCACAAAGACCTCGAGTCTTCGGGCCCACAGCAGAAGATTTTCCGGCCTCCCCGACGACACACGAGTCTCCTCCTGTGCCACTGACCCTCGATCCGCCCGTCTCCAGAGCCCCGAGATCTTAGGCTTCCGAACACAATCGAGACTCTCAGGCCAAACCCTTGGCATATTGGATAATGGCCAGTCGTGAAACCCCGAGAACGGGTCCCACTCCTGCAAAGAACCGAAGCCTGTGTGTAACTCCAGGTCAGGGTCTTCAAAAGAACCCTGGAAGGGACAAATAGAGATATTAAAGATGGAAATGGAGCTGTTTCCGAAGATGCAAGCAGAGGAGTCGCCGTTAGGCGCCATTAACCCTCCTAAGCTCCGCTAAATTAGAACTAATTCACCTGCTGGCGGATTTCCCGAATACTGCTTGATGTCACTTGGGAGTTGTAGTAAGGGAGATGAAGTGCACAACCCCATTTTGATTGTATGGATAAAGTGAACGGACAGGCCAGGAGCAGAACATTCTGTTTCCATGTCGGGGGGGGGGGAGGGAGAGGAAGGGAGAGAGAGGGAAGGAGGGAGAGGGAGAGAGAGGGGAAGGGAGGGAGGGAGAGAGAGGGAGGGAGAGAGAGGGATAAAGTATTATATGCCTGCAGATCTGGTTACCTTCTTCAGTAGCTTCCTCCATCACCTAGCTTTGTTTCTGGTGAATTAACAAAGGCTAAGATTGCAATCAGCAAAGATAAAGATAGGAGCCAGTGGAAGATGGTTCTTTCATAAGGCAGAGTAAAGAATGTAAGGACAATGAAAAGCAGAAACTCAGAAACGCATCAAATGATTTCTTTTAGCTGAAGCAGATGGAAGCAATCAGACTGGCGGCAGAAGGAGGGTACATTTGAAGAAAGCGGGAAGTGCCTGAAGCGACTGAAACAATTTAATAAACTGTTAACAATATCAGCTGGTCACGTTTCCAATAACAGCCTGGCCTGTGTTGGGAATATACTCAGACAAAGCCTGTATACTCAGCAGAAGTCCAGAGGACGGTGCACTAAGAGGAGGTCTCTTTTTCCTGAAAATAAAATGAATGTTTTTCCCCGGACTGCTTAGGCCTGGCTTTGAGTGTCAGGAGCTGAATCCTTCATCGTTAAATGTCCAACATATAGCCTGTATATTTAGTCAGATTTAACCTCAAACCTTTGGTCAAACAGAAATGTGCGCTTGTTTTATCTGTTTCCATAGATCTGTTGTATAGCATAAACATCCTCGGTACAGCAAAGCACCAAAGGGTACCTCTCAGGAGAGATAATGAAAACCAAATAAAACACAAATCTACAGCCAGCTACATAAGGTGGTTTTCGAGCAGATACCAGATGCTTGGTAAGATTTTAACTTCAGGAAGCACCTTAAAAGAAGAGGGGTAAGAGGCTTAGTGTTATAGAGACATGTCGATCATTTAAGGCTGATTTATACTTCTACGTCACCTCAACACCGTAAGTACGATGTCATCATGAACCCTACGTAGAGCCGACGTTGATCCCTACGCCGTAGCCTGATGTGCACCTCTCCCAAAATGTAACTACGTGTCGCGGCAACACAGAACGCAACAACTGTGATTGGTCCACCTGGGAGCATCGTATTTCCTCCTACGCTGCAGTAGCTTCCCATTGGGCAACTGAAGGGCAGGGAAGGAGCTCTGGCTGCAATGCTTTCCATAAAGCTTTACAGACCTCCGAAATTATGGAGGACACATTTCGCTTTTACGAAAAAGACGCTCGCTTTAAACTTGTTACCCCGAGAAAGACTACCATGACCATGAAGCCTTGCACGGGCAGGTGAGTGCGCATGTGCAACGTGCCCAAATTGCAGAGCAATGCAGACACACCAACGCACAATTATAAATGCTCACAACACGTGTAGGCCACTTGCATAGGTTACAGCGTCGAGTTAACGCACAAGTATAAATTAGCCTTTACATTGATCCTGCACAAACCTGATTTTATGCTCATCACATTTCCATCAACTCTGTCCTGAGATTCTACCAGTCACCACACATTAGCGACAATTTGCATTTCACAATGGTTAATTAAGCTACCAATCCACACATATTTGGGATGTGGGAGGAAATTGGGGAATAACCATACGGTCACAGGGAGGACATGTAAACACGACACAGGAGGGACCAAAGGTCAGGATGAACCTGGGTTGCTGGGGCTGTGAAACAGTAAGTCTGCTGAGTTAGTTCCAGGACACCATCGGTTTATGAAGCCAGTCCAGAACTAAAAGCCTCTGCAAGTGAAACATGAACATCAATGGCATTGGGGAGGGGGTGTGGAGGCAAAAGTGTCATAGGTCCTTATATCATGGAAACAGGCCATTTAGCCCTCCATGGCCATTCTGTCCATCTAGTACCTACTTTTACTGTTCCCATTCTCCAAAACTGCAGCCTCAGTGTCTATGTCTTGGCATTTCAAATGTTCATCTAAATACTTAATTAGTATTTAGGTAGTCAGGAGAGGCAGAAGAGTGGCTAAGGGATTGCTTCGAGTCAGTGGACTGGGCCATATCAAAGGACTCATCAGAGGATCTGAACAAATTAGCCACAGTCATCACAGACTTTATAAAAGTAGTCGCAGACAAGTGTGTCCCCACAAAGTTATTCAGAGTCTTTCCAAAGTCGCCCAAGCTTTGGATGAAACAAGAGATCCACAGTCTGCTGAGGACCAGATCAGTGGCGTTCAGGTCTGGCGACCAAGTAAGATGCAAGAGGTCCAGGTATGATCTCCCAAAAGCCATCTCACGTGCGGTGGCAATTCCGGACCTAACTTGAATCACTGCAGGACGCTTGATAGCTGTGGCAGGGCTTGAAAACTATTAAGTATTACAAGTGAGCTAAGTGACATAGGTAACAGCAAGGTTTCACTTCCAGATGAACTCAATGCATTTATGACCGTCACAACATGGAGACATCTTCACGAACTCCCATGGCCCCAGTGACCCTGTGATTTCTGTCTCTGGGGCTGTCATGGGAGCATCCTTCAGGAGGGTGAACCACCAAAAAGCATCAGCATAGACGGGGTACCTAGCCAAGTACTGAGGTCCTGTGCTGGTCATCTGGCTGGAGTGTTCACTAATATCTTTAACCTTCGCATTCTGAGGTACCCACCTACTTCAAGCAAGCTTCAATTACACCAGCGCCCCAGGAAGAATGTGGTGACCTGCATCAATGACAATCATCCAGTAGCATTTACATCCATAGTGATGAAGTTCTTTGAGAGGTTGGTGATGAAACACATCAACTCCTGCCTGAAGAGTGACTTGGATCTGCTCCAATTTGCCTACCATCACAACAAGTCAGCAGCAGATGCCATTTCATTGGTTCTTCACTCAACCATAGAACTATAGAACCATAGAACATTACAGCACAGAAACAGGCTTTTTGGCCCTTCTTGGCTGTGCCAAACCATTTTTCTGCCTAGTCCTCCGACCTGCACCTGGACCATATCCCTCCATACACCTCTCATCCAAGTACCTGTCCAAGTTTTTCCTAAATGTTAAAAATGAGCCCACATTTACCACTTCACCTGGCAGCTCATTCCACACTCCCACCACTCTCTGCGTGAAGCCCCCCTAATGTTCCCTTTAAACTTCCCCCCTTCACCCTTAACCCATGTCCTCTGGTTTTTTTTCTCCCCAAGCCTCTGTGGAAAAAGCCTGCTTGCATTCACTCCATCATAATTTTATATACCTCTATCAAATCTCCCCTCATTCTTCTATGCTCCAGGAAATAAAGTCCTAACCTATTCAACCTTTCTCTGTAACTGAGTTTCTCAAGTCCCGGCAACATCCTTGTAAACCTTCTCTGCACTCTTTCAACCTTATTAATATCCTTCCTGTAATTTGGTGACCAAAACTGCACACAATACTCCAAATTCGGCCTCACCAATGCTTTATACAATCTCTCCATAACATTTCAACTCTTATACTCAATAGTTTGATTTATAAAGGCCAATGTACCAAACGCTCTCTTTATGGCCCCATCTACCTGTGATGCCACTTTTGCGGAATTTTGTATCTGTATTCCCAGATCCCTCTGTTCTACTGCACTCCTCAGTGCCCTACCATTTACCTTGCATGTTCTACCTTGGTTTGTCTTTCCAAAGTGCAATACCTCACACTTGTCTGTATTAAACTCCATCCGCCATTTTTCCAGCTGGTCTAAATCCCTCTGCAAGCTTTGAAAGCCTTCCTCACTGTCCACTACACCTCCAATCTTTGTATCATCAGCAAATTTGTTGATCCAATTTACCACATTATCATCCAGATCGTTGATATAGATGACAAATAACAATGGACTCAGCACTGATCCCTGTGGCACACCACTAGTCACAGGCCTCCACTCAGAGAAGCAATCCTCCACTACCATTCTCTGGCTTCTTCCATTGAGCCAATGTCTAATCCAATTTACTACCTCTCCATGTATACCTAGTGACTGAATCTTCCTAACTAACTTCCCATGCGAGACCTTGTCAAAGGCCTTACTGAAGTCCATGTAGACAACATCCACTGCCTTCCCTTCATCCACTTCTCTGGTAACCTTCTCGAAAAACTCTAATAGATTAGTTAAACATGACCTACCACGCACACAGCTATGTTGACTCTCGCTAATAAGTCCCCATCTATCCAAGTACTTGTCGATCCTATCTCTTAGTACTCCTTCCAATAATTTACCTGCTACTGACGTCAAATTTACTGGCCTATAATTTCCTGGATTACTTTTAGAGCCTTTTTTAAACAACAGAACAACATGAGCTATCCTCCAATCCTCTGGCACCTCACCTGTAGATGTCAACTTTTTAAATATATCTGCCAGGGCCCCTGCAATTTCAACACTAGTCTCCTTCAAGGTCCGAAGGAATACCCTGTCAGGTCCTGGGGATTTATCTACTCTGATTTGCCTCAGAACATCAGGAACATCAGGACAGTGAAGATGCATAAAATGATGCTCTTCATTGACATCAGCTTGGCATTCAGTACTATCACCCCCTCAAAGCTAATCAATAATCTCTATGATCTTGGCTTCAGACCTCCTTGTGCAGCTGTATCCTTGATTTTCTCGCTTGCAGACCCCAGTCAGTTTGGACTGGCCAGAACATTTCTTCTACAATTACCATCAACACAGGCGCACAAGGCTGTGTGCTTAGCCCGCTCCCCTGCTCACTACCTACACATGACTGTGAGGCGAAGTGCAGCTCCAATGCCATTTCAAGTTTGCTGACAGTCGTTGGCTGAATCAAAGGTGGTGATGAATCAGCATATAGAAGGGAGATTGAAAATCTGGCTGAGTAGTGCCACAACAACAACCTCTTACTCAGTGTCAGCAAGACCAAGGAGCTGATTATTGACCTCAGGAGGAAGAACCCAGATGTCTATGAGCCAGTCATCGTTAGGGGATCACAGGTGGAGAGTGTCTGCAACTTTAAATTCCTTGTTATCATTTCAGAGGATCTGTCCTGGGTCCAGTGCCCAAATGCCTTTACAAAGAAAGCACGCAGTGCCTCTACTTTCTTAAAAGTTTGCAAAAATTTGGACGTGTCATCTAAAACTTTGATAAACTTCTATAAATGTGCGGTGGAGACTATATTGACTGGTTGCATCACGGTCTGGTATGGAAACACCAATGTCCTTGAACTGGAAATCCTACAAAAAGTAATGACAATGGCTCAATCCATCATGGATAAAACCCTCCCACCTTGAGCACATCTACATGGAGTGCTCACACAGGAAAACAGTATCCATCATCTGACACTCTCACCAAACAGGCTATGCTCTCTTCTCTCTGCTGCTACCAGGAAGGAGTTACAGGGGCCTAAGGACCCATGACACCAGATTCAGGAACAGTTATCACCCATCAGTCATCAGGCACTTGAACCAGAGAGATAACTTCACTCAACTTCACTCACTGCAACACTGAACCCTTCCCACAACCTATGGACTCGCTTTCAAGGATTCTTCATCTCAAGTTCTTGATATTTATTGCTTATTTACTTACTTTTTTTTTGCTTTTTTGCTGTTTCTTTGTATTTACTGTGAATGCCCACAAGAAAATGAATCTCCGAGTTGTATATGTTGACATATATGACCTTTGAACTTTTATTAAATGTGAGAATACAGCTCCCACCACCCTTTCAGGTAGTAGATATCAAATCCCCTCTAAATCTCAGTGAAGATTAATCCTGTCCCTCACAACCTTCCTCCCCACCCCCACCCCCATAACTCCCCAGACTTTGCTTTGCTGGCCAACTTGGGTCAGAGGTCAAGGGTGATGGATTGATGAATGGAAATGCTGTGTGTGGGTAACATTTTTGTTGAGATAGAATGAGGGAACCTTGTAAGGAGCCTGTTAAAAGGGTGAGTTCCAGGGGGTAACAAATCATGGATGATTGAGATGAGATAATCAATCTTGAGTTGGAGGATGTTATGGAAGAAATAGTGTCACGGATTCTGTCTCAACAACAATGTTACCCAATTCGGTTAGACGGATTAGATTAGATTAGATTATGAGGACACGCAGTCCTCTTTTATTGTCATTTAGTAAAACATGCATTAAGAAATGATACAATTTGTTCCTCCAGAATGATATCACAGAAACACAAGACAAAACAAGACTGAAAAAAACTGACAAAAACCACATAATTATAATTATAACATATAGTTACAACAGTTACAACAGTGCAAAGTTTCTCCAGATGTTCCTCCGTGCTTCTCACATCTGTCTCCATCAAATCAGGATTGTGCATGGCCCTTATTTAACAAATACGATATCAATTTGGAGCGGCCGCGCACGCTGCGTCGCACCGCCATCTTCTCCCCTAAAACAGACTTTTAGGTTTAGCACATTTACATTTAGCAAGTAACTTCGGCCACCAGTCTTCACAACTGAAAATGTATTGTGGATTTAATTTGGAGTATAGCTCTGAGCAATGGATTCCTAAAAGCCATAAATCCCAAACCAGACAATGCTGATTAAAATTCATTTGGATGTCTGTGGCATGGGTGCGAATCAGGAGGCGTGAGGTTTATGTGTTGTTTCAAAGAAAACATTGTCAATACGTGGTAAATATGAAATTGTCCTTTTATGTTTAGCACATAAAATATCAAGCCCCATGTTGGGCCACCTTTTAACCAAAAGCATTTCTATATGATGCCTGCTGTACCTTGTTTTGGTGAATAAAGAAGCTGCTTTGTATCTGCCAGTACTTTTCTCTGGAAACTTCATTCACATAACAACATTAATTCTGTTTCTAGGTCCCACCCACAGCATTTCCGTTCATCCATCACCCCTGAACTCTGACTCAAATTGGCCTACAGCAGAGGAAAATTAATTGGGGGGGGGGAACGTTTTGAGAGACTAGATGAATCTTGTTAATTAGGATTAATCAGGTTAGGATCAACAATCAAATGGCAGGGAAAGGAGGACTGAGTCAATGATTGGGAACAGAGTCTGAGACAGAAGTCAGTGAAAACATCTCTCTATTAGTTAGAAGTCTCTTCTGCTTCCCCAGGTATGGACACTAAGCAAGCTGCTGCAAGGCAACAATAGACAATAGACAATAGGTGCAGGAGTAGGCCATTCGGCCCTTCGAGCCTGCACCGCCATTCACTGCCATCATGGCTGATCATCCACTGTCAGTATCCAGTTCCTGCCTTATCCCCATAACCTTTGATTCCACTATCTTTAAGAGCTCAAATTTCACAACATATGCCAGTGATATTAAACCTGATTCTGATTTGGATTCTGCTGACACAACGTGTTTTTTGATTTCATTACCAAGATTTTAGGATGAAGCATTAATATTAACCTCCCCCATCTCTGTGTTTCTGTTTCTCTCTGTGCTTTGTGCTGCATTAGATGGCAATTGCCATTTCTTTAGCATTTGTCTGTTTTTTACAAGGCCGAGTAGCTAGCATGACGCTCAACCCAGCACAGATGGAAAGCGTGCAAGGAGCCAGCCAGATTTGAACCCGGGACCGCTTTCCGCGAAGTCCGGTGCAGATACCGCTATTCCACCGGCTGGCACATCTCTGTTACTCACACCTATACTAACATCTTAATGTAAGGTGGCACTTCCAAGAGTGTAGCACCCTCACAATACTGCACTGAGACATCAGCCTGGATTCTGCACTGAGATTTCTGGAGTGATTTTGACTCAAGAATCGGAGGACTACTTACCTAGAGAATAAAGTTTGATAAGAATGGACTCTCACCTGTGGTCAAGGCAACACTGCAACATCCCCCAGACATCCAGGCACCTCCATCTCATTGCCTTCCAGTTTGTGATTTATTCAGTCAGTTAAGATTAGTACTGTTACAAGTTTGTTATGTGTAGTACACTTCCCTTGCAATGATGAGAATGCAAGAGGTTATTACCTAAAAGAGAACAAATGTTAAATGATGAATTCTCTCAAAACTCCACAACTAACTGGATCTCTTAATTACATTAGGTCGCAGAGAGGATACTTAACTGTCAGTACCTACTCAGGGACTGCAAATAGTTAAAGGTTGAAGCTATTTTCTATGCCATTCCCAAAACATGTTACTGCAAGTTAAGCCCATAACATCACAGTCAGAGAGCGTTGTGTTCCATTCCAATACCCTGTTTCTACGCACACATCTCCTCCCTAACCAATCTGTCCTGCCAGCCGTGTAGAAAATTAGAGAAACCCTAACAGTCCCAGTGCAACCTATTCCCACTTCGATGCAACCATTCCCCAGCCAAACAATCAACTAGGCTTACAGACAACCACGCCACAGCCAAGAACCTCATTCCTTCCCAATAGTCCCTACCCTCACCCAAACCCATTCCAGGTAGCTCCCTCTCCACTCCACAGCCACAACTTCTAGCCAAATATCCCCAGTCTTTGTCCAGAGACTGGCTGGACCAACGAAGGGACTTCATGCTCAAACACTATGATACTTCTTCCACGGATGCCGCTTGACCTGCCGCACATCCAACATTTTCTGTCCGAGTTGCAGGTGTTCCCATTCTCCGCCCATACAAGCAGGACCTCTCTAAACTCAAATACGCCACATCCTCAGTGACAGTACCACTCCACCTGCGCTGGACGTCCCCTCACTTTGCAAACGCGGCTCCTCAAGTTCAGGCCAACCCACCAAACGATTCTGCTCCCCCGCTTTATCTCAGGATTACTCAATCAGCCTGGTTGGCTCTGAGCTGAGCATGAGATACACAAACCCACCACCTTCCCTGCTCTGACTGTGTGTAACTCCAACGCTGTTTGCTTTAGCTTTGTGAATATTTTTCACCTGACATTTAAACAGTAGGTTACAAACTGATGAACAGAAGACTGCAGTTTTTCAGGCACCAGATGCCAGTATAAATACATCATCACCCTGCACAGCATCTGTGCACAAGTATAGAGTTTCCTCAAATCAGGAGACAGGCAGACAATGGGAGCAGGAGTAGACCGCTTGGCCCCTCAATCTTGCCTCACTGTTCAATATGTCATGGCTGGTCTACTCCAGGCCTCAACTCCTCTTCTTACCCCAATAATCAATTGCTTAAATTGCTTTACCAAAACATTTGTTTACGAATTCATTTGAATGGGAATTGTTAGACAACCATTGCTAAGTATTCGGTGTGTATCCAGTTGCAGCGAGCAGGGAGCGGCAAACTCTTCCCAAGTTGTTAGGAATTGTTTTAGGCACTTTGCCAGTTTGTTCAGAGCAGTTAAACTCACTGGCAAGGGCTGTGTAAGTAATCACTGCTGATGAAATCAAACTGAGCAGGTATTATTCTGCAACTGGGCTGCCAGGGATTAGCTCCCATTCACGGGAATTAAAAACTTCTCTTCATTAGGAGCGAGCTGGAAGTGCACAAGGGAAACGCAAGAATTTCAAAGTGCATCAAGTGCACTGATAAGGAAGTTTACCAATCCTTGCAGCCCACTCACAAGCCATGACGTATGGGGGCACACTGTGCTATTTTGAGCAAAATGATTTCCCCTCCTGTACTAAGCTTTGCCTGTGGAAATCTTTCTCTGAGAAGTTCACTCTCAAATCACTTTCATGGCAAAGCCTTACAAAATTCACCTACAGATGGGAGAAAATAACACTGTATAAACTCTGCCTTGTGACACAGGGTATTAGAATAACTGGAGCCTCTTATGGGGCTACCAGAGGAGCACCTGTGAATGGTCTACGATCTTTTCAATTGCTATTCACTATAGCCCATCAGGAGTGCCCACACACCTCACTCTGTAATCCCCATCCCCTCCCCAACGGTGGCTCAGATTGCCCATCACTTCCCTTCCCAGATCCCATCTCAGAATGAGGTTTACTATCACTGAATTATATGATATGTTGGTGCGTGGTAAAGTGGTTAAGGCGTACGTCTAGTGATTTGAAGGTCGCTAGTTCGAGCCTTGGCTGAGGCAGCGTGTGTGTCCTTGAGCAAGGCACTTAACCACACATTGCTCTGCGACGACACCGGTGCCAAGCTGTATGGGTCCTAATGCCCTTCCCTTGGACAATATCGGTGGCGTGGAGAGGGGAGACTTTCAGCATGGGCAACTGCTGGTCTTCCATACAACCTTGCCCAGGTCTGCGCCCTGGAAACTTTCCAAGGCGCAAATCCATGGTCTCACAATCCTAACGGATGCCTATTATTATTATATGATATGAAATTGGCTGTTTTGTGGCAGGAGTACAGTGCCAGGACATTAAAAATCATTATAAATTACAAATAAATAAGTAGTGCAAAAATAGTAATAACAAGGTAGTGTGCATGCATTCATGGATTACTCAGAAATCTGACGGCAGAGGGACGAATCTCAGAATTAGAATCAGGTTTATTGTATCTGTCATGAAAATTCTTGTTTTGAAGCAGCAGTGCAGTGAGATAAATAAAATATTTGTATAAGGATTAGCTCTATTTGTCACACGTACACTGAAACACACAGTGAAATGCGTCGTTTGCCTCAAATCAAATCACCGCTGGTAGTGCTGAGCAGTTGTTGGGGGTGGCTGGGTGATGCAGCTTGAAGGGCTTTGTTGCTTCTCGAAATAAAATAAATATGTGTCACCACATGGCATGCCCACAACTCACTGACCCAAACCCTGCGTCTTTGGAGTGTGGGATGAAACAGGAGCAAGCAGGGGAAATCCAATGTGAGCACGGGGAGAGTAAACAAATTCCTTACAGACGGCAGTAGGAATCGAACCCAGATCTTACAGCTGGTGCCATAACAATAAGAAGTTTTTTAAAAATGAAATCAAGAAAGCAAAAAGGGAGCAAAATAGTGAGATAGTGTTCATGGGTACATGGACCATTCAGAAATTTGATGGCAGAGAGGAAGAAGTTATTCCTAAAATGTTGAGTGTGTTCTACAAGCTCCTGTACCTCCTCCCTGATGGTAGTAATGAGAAGAGGCGTGTCTTGGATGATAGGGTCCTTCGTGATGGACGCTGCCTTCTTGATGCATCCTCTCTGAAGAGGACAGGGAGGCTGGCTAAACCTATAACCCTTTGCGATCCTGTCCATTGTAGTCTCTTTACCAGACAATAAAGAAACCAGTCCGAATGCTCTCCACCCCACCTCTATAAAAGTTTGCAAGAGATTTTGGTGATACACCTAATCTCAAACTCCTGATGAAGTTGGCATGCCTTCTTTGCATCAATGTGTTGAGCACAGGATTGATTTGCAACAACCTGCCACCCTCCACCCACCTTTCTCTGACTCAGTTCTGAGGTTATGAGCAATGTTAAAGCCAGGTAGAATTGTCAGGCCAATGTATGCCAATGTTGACAGCCTTCTGTGTACCAGTAGCCTCAGGGGTGTATGGGGTGTCAGGGAGGGGTAGCAACTCTAGTGGGGGAACATGTTGCGTCCTTTTCAAGGTGGTTAGTCCATCTTTGGTCCCCACCTCGCGCTCAGCTCTCACCTGTGGCTCCTCATAGCTGTTTGCATGCAACAGCGGCCACACCCCAGGCAACAGCTTCGACAAGCCGGCTAAACCAGGTGAGGGTAGCTGACGGGTCTCAAACTCTCTGTGAGATAGGGAGATGTCTATCCCAGCACGTGAAGACAGACTCTGGCGGATTGAGCGGACAAGACCAATGAAAGGTCCAACAGTCAACAGCCTCTGCAAGTGTCGAGCAGGACAAGACACAGAAGATGTCCTGGTCATCCACTGTGCCTAGTCCCATCTCCAGCCGTCTCGACTCTGTCTTGCCACTGGATCCAGATGGGATTTGGGAAGAGAGAGTGAGGCAGACACTGTGCAACTGTCCCTCATTTAAATCCAAATCAAGCACTAGTCTCGACACAGTCATAATGATGTTGGGGTCCTCATTGGCAACAATGGACGAATACAGCCTCAGGGGCAGGGGCTGGCACAGAATGATCAGCTTGGTGACATGGGGTAGGATTTCTCTCCCATTCAGTTAATCTCTCAACAATTACCACAGCTGTGCTCAGATAAAGAGAACTTGGGATCCTCAGTGCAGTACAGGGACCTACCTTTGCACCACAGTTCGTTGTCTCTGAGGAGACTCCTCCTTGCTCTGTGTTTGTCTGCCACCTAGTGAAGATGTTAACATGTACACAGTCAAATGAACAAAACACTGGTTCCCTCATAGCAGCAACATATACTTTGTATTTACACCAGACTTTCAAGATGAACTGACTCCAGTTTGTTCTCATCACAAAGGAAGAACTCACTGTTAATTGGGATCCCTCATTGCTTCCGTATTTCCATACAAAATAGAACACCACATCAAGTCTACACCAGCACATAGAACAATCCTATTCCTCCACTAATTTGGTAACAGCTTCTCTCCACATTCCTAACGTCTCTCTCCAGATTCTATACTCAGTGGCCGCCTGCATACTACCATTGTAATGCACTGTTACTTGAATTGCTCTCACCTTCCTCTCATCTAGAACCGTCTGGCCGTTCTCCTCTGGCCTCTCTCATTAACGAGGCATTCTCACCCACAGAACTGCTGCTTACTGGATGTCTTTTTTTGTTTCTCACACCATTCTGTAAAACTTTAGTGTGTGATGATCCCAAGAAATCAGCAGTTCCTGAGATACTCAAACCACCCTGTCTGGCACCAACAGTTGCTCCATGATCAAAGTCACCTAGATCACATTCCTTCCCCATTCTGATATCTGGTCTGAAAGATTCACTTGACCATGTCTGCATACTTTCATTCTTAGGTTGCTGCCATATGATTGGCTGATTAGGTATTTGCATTAACGAGCAGGTGTACAGGTGTACAATAAGTGACCGAGTGTATATGTGGGTGATTTACAGCGCCAATTAACCCACCAGACCACACCTCTTTGGGATGCATAGGAGGACACCAGAGCACTCAGGGTATCCAGCTGACATTTGTCATCAGACCGACATGCCCCTTGAGAAGGCAAAGTTGGGGTATCTTCTTAAATCACTCCAGCCTGGAACTTGAACAGTATGGAGCCTGAAAGCCCTTCCTCACTGCTGTCAGATTTCTGAACCAATCGTCTTTTTCACATCCCCTTCCTAGTAGTGTTTCCACCTCCTTAAGCCTTTAATCTTTCCTCTTCCATTATTTCACTTCACCATTTTTTGCACTACCTCAGATTGCACCATTTTGTTATTTTTTATGCTCATGACTTTATTTGTCATTGTGTTTATTATTGCCATCTCGTGTATACTGATTACCCCGAGCTTCACATGGGCAAGGAGTTTCATTGTATGTGGTGTATACCACAATGAGCCAGACTGTGTGGTGAAGTAGTCAGTCCTCATGCATAAGTTAGGGAGGACACTGCAGGATCTTGTCAAATTGCCATTAAACCAATCCTGAGGAGTTTGCCTACAATGAATGGGAAATGGGATGGAGGGTAGTGTATATGAATCATAATCCTTTCAACAATGCCTGCATTCTGGCTATATGGGACACTGATCTCGGAAAGGGAATAAAGAAGTGAACTTGTAAGGCAGGGATGTGATAAGAAGTTAAAATATTAACAATTATTAAAGTGAATAGGGAAACATTTGCCAGGCACATATTCTATAAACTATAAAAAAACTACTTTCTGGGTACTTTCAGAGGCTCTAGGAAAAGGAGGGGCCCTTAAACACAACAGATTGGCCAGGCACACCTCAAATGCCATCTATAAATTTGCTGATGGCACAACTATTGTTGGCAGAATTTCTGATGGAGACGAGAGGGCGTGCAGGAGCAAAATATTTTGACTAGTTGAGTGGTATTGCAGCAACAATCTTGTACTCAGTGTCAGTAAAACCAAAGAGCTGAATTTGGACTTCAGAAAGAGTTAGGTGAGGGAACACACACCAGTCCTCATAGAGGCATGAGAAGTTGAAAGAGTGAGCAATTTCAAGTTCCTGGGCATCAATATCTCTGAGGACGTAACGCGGATCCAAAATATTGATGTAGCTACAAAAAAGGTATGACAGCAGCTATATTTCATTAGGAGTTTGAGGAGATTTGGTATATCACCTAAAACATTCACAAATCTCTGCAGGGTGTACTGTGGAGAGCATTCTAACTGGCTGCTTCACCATCTGGTATGGGAGGTGGCGGGGGGGGGGCTACTGCACAGGATCAGCATAAGCTACAGAGAGTTGTAAACGTAGTCATCTTCATCGTGGGCACTCGCCTCCAAGGTATCCAGGACATCTTCAAGGAGTGATGCCTCAAAAAGGCAGATCTATCATTAAGGACCCACAACACCCAGGACACGCCTTCTTCTCATGGCTACCGTCAGGTAGGAGGTACAGAAGCCTGAAGGCACACACCCAACAATTCAGGAACAGCTTCTTCCCCACTGCTATTGGATTTCTGAATGGGCATTGAACCCATGAACGATACCTCGCTACTTGTCTCCAGGGCTAGTGCTCTGTTCTGGGTGTCAAATGTGGGATTTCGAGGAGATCCAGCTTTCTCGATGACCCCATCTGCACCAGGTACATTGAGATGCAGCTCCTTAGAGACTGAGTCAGCAAACTGGAGCTGCAGCTCGATGACCTTTGGCTTGTTAGGGAAAGTGAAGCAGTAATAGACAGGAGCTACAAGGAGGTCGTCATCCCAAGGCTAGAGAAAACAGATAAATGGGTGACTGTCAGGAGAGGGAAAGCAAGACATCAAATTGTGGAAATCACCCTTGTGGCCATCTCCCTCAACAATAAGTACTCCGTTTTGAGTGCTGTTGGGGTTTGGCCCTACCTGGGGGAAGCAACAGTGGTCATGTCTGGTCCTGTGGCTCAAAAGGGTAGGGAACTGGAGAGAATGGCAGCAGTAATAGGGACTCTATAGTTAAGGGTACAGATAGGCAATTCTGTGAGCACGAGAAAGAAACACAGATGGCACTTTGCCTCCCAGATACCAGGGTCCACGATGTTTCCAAATGCATCCATGATATCCTGAAAAGGGAGGGTGAGCAGTCAGAAGTTGTGATACATATTGGTACGAAAGACATAGGTAAAAGAAAGGGAGGAAGTCCTGAAAACAGAATACAGGGAGTTAGGAAGGAAGCTGAGAAGCAGAACCTCAAGGGTAGAATCTGGGGATCGCTGCCTGTGCCACGTGACAGTGAGGGTAGGAATAGAATGAGGTAGCAGATAAATGTGTGGATGAAGAATTGGAGCAGGGGCAGGAATTCAGATTTCTGGATAACTGGGACCTCTTCTGGGGCAGGTGTGACCAGTACAAAAGGGACAGGTTGCACATGAATCTGAGGGGGACCAATATCCTTGTGGGCAGGTTTGTTAGAGCTGTTGGGAGTGGTTTAAACTAATATGGCAGGGGGGGAATGGGAAACAATATGATAGAGCTGAGGATGAGCCAGCAAATTTACAAGTGGATGATGGGTTTAACATGAATATAAAGAAGGACAAGCCAATGATTGGATACAAATGCAGACAGAGCAAAGAGTACCACAGAGGCAAAATTCACAGGGGGAAGAACGTAGGACTAAAGGCGCTGTATTTAAATGTGTGTAGCATTCGGAATAAGGTGGAGGAACTCATGACGCAATTAGAGATTGGTCGGTCTGACATTGTGGGCAGCACTGAGTCATCGCTGAGGAATGGCTGTAGTTGGGAGCTGAACATCAAAGGATATACTTTGTATTGTTACGTACCCCGTAAATGGGTTGCCAAACCAGCAGAAATGGACCACTTAGTTGGAGTCTGGATTACTGGAACTAAGGAAGTTTTATTAAAGAGATAAGTAACACAGTACTCTAATAGTAAGGATATAAATGCAACAGGTTAGCAATGAATAAACACACATGTACACAGAACTAGGACTAGGATCAATCAAGCTCTATCGCAGTCTGGGGGTAAAATGATCAGTCTCAAGTGACACAGAGTTCAGTTCAGTTTCAGTTCGCAGTAATCGCTGTTGTGCTGTTGGAGAGAGAGAGAGAGAGAGAGAGAACGAATGCTGATATTCAAATCGGATTCAACAGACCTTTGATATTCCTCGCAAACAACAGGAATTCTGCAGATGCTGGAAATTCAAACAACACACATCAAAGTTGCTGGTGAACGCAGCAGGCCAAGCAGCATCTATAGGAAGAGGCGCAGTCGACGTTTCAGGCCGAGACCCTTCGTCAGGACTAACTGAAGGAAGAGTGAGTAAGGGATTTGAAAGCTGGAGGGGGAGGGGGAGATCCAAAATGATGATTGCATCTCCCCCTCCCCCTCCAGCTTTCAAATCCCTTACTCACTCTTCCGTCAGTTAGTCCTGACGAAGGGTCTCAGCCTGAAACGTCAACTGCGCCTCTTCCTATAGATGCTGCTTGGCCTGCTGCGTTCACCAGCAACTTTGATGTGTGTTGCTTGATATTCCTCGCAGTTAGCTTTCGGCGCGAACCCTTTTTAATGTTTTCTGAGGTTACCGACTGTGACCCCTCCATTCCGGATACAATCGCTCTTCTGCGGTGAACCCGGCACCCAGGCAAGGGTGGACACACACACCAGGTCCCCGCCGATCGTACCTTCTCACCCTGTGTGTCTATGGTTGGTCCCGCGACCAGACCTCCAAAACTCTCACCAACTTGTGGGGGCACACTGCTTTTCCAGGGTCTCGTTATCTCATGGTGTCCTGGTGTGTCTTGCCTTAGCAAACCTGTTCCTTTTATCCCCCTGCTGGGGTATCACCTGTCCATCAAACTTCAAACAGTTCAGGGTCAAAGCAACCGGTCTAAACAATACTCGGAACTGTGTCTCTTTTTGCTAATCTCTCTTGTCTCTCTCTTATTAGCATTTTGAATGTTTCCCCCATTTGTCTCTTTCTTATCTCTCTTATCGGCATCAATCTTCTGATAACTTGGTCACACCCCTACCCTTCAAAGGATTTTTACCGGGGTAAAAATAATAGACATGAATATATTATTAGATACACACAAATATACATGTTCATCAGCTACTTGGCTAATGCAGAGAATTTTAAGTTGCCAACACCTTGACAGACAGTCAGCAATCACATTTTCCGTTCCTTTTATATGTGTTATTTTAATAATCCTCTAAAGCCAGGCTCCAACTTAGCAAACTTCATAGTGGCCAAAAACACTAATGAGTTGTGATCAGTGTAACTTCTCAGTGGTTTTCGTCCCGGACACAGATAACAAGGGTCGTCCCACACCAATTTAGCATTCTTTGGCAAGGGCTTAGTAAGAGGGTGGGTAATATCCGCAAAGTTTTTTTTTGCAAAACTTCCAATAGTACCCCACCATCTCCAAGAACCTTCTCAGGGCTCTCTTGTCTTTCGGGGTTGGGACGTCAGAGATAGCCCGCACCTTAACTTGCATCGGTGCCAGCTGCCCCTGTCTTACCACAAATCCCAGATAAGTGATTTTCGCGTGGTCGAATTCACTTTTTGCAAGGTTTACTGTCAGGCTGGCTTTAGACAGCCATTTAAACAGTGCCACAATGTGCTCTTCCCACGTGTCACTCCAGACCACTACATCACCAATATACACTTCTGTGTTCTTTAGCCCTTTTGTCACTGAATTAATCGTTCTATAGGGGTGTTGCTCACTAGGCTGACCTGATGTGACAACAACTCCATGTCCCAGCTCTTTGCATCGCCTCGGGACATTCGGACATACGTGTGCGTGCCGTTTAATTAGTTCTCTTAGCGGGTCGCTTTGTTCGGCTATTAAGTGAGAGAACTCATCAGCAAAGTTGGCCAAAACAATAGACTTCTCCCATCTGGTTGGCACCATACTTATCTTTTCGAAATGGGTTTTCCCCTTATCAGGTGGCATCCTAGCCTCACTAATTTTCGTGATAACACCGACTAGGTTTGTTCGCCTATCGTGGCAAGCTGTTAGCATATCAAAAGCCTGTAACTGTGTTAGCTCACGTCTACAATAGTCAATAACATCCTTCCACCTGTGTGGCCAGTAAAACTCTTTCATGATTCCGCCGACTGTTTTCCTCACCCCAAAATGTCCACCGAGGGGTATCTTGTGGGCCAGGTTAAGAATCTCATCCCCATAAATTTTTGGCACCACCTCCCATTCCTCATCTGTGGGCACGGTACTTGGTCTCCATTTCTTCCTTAGTACTCCCTCCTCCATACAATAGCCCACTGGCTCCCTTTTTAATTCTGCTTCAGAGAGAGCTGTCTCCGCCAAAACCATCAGCTCCTCATCTCGCTCCCGTGCCTGTACAAATTCCTTCCTGGCTAATGCTAAGTCTGCCTCAGCTCCCTCACTTCCTCCTGTTCCACTACGCTCCTTCTTTTCACTTTCTACCTCCCCCGGTACAAGGCTGGTAAAAACATCTCAACCAATTCTATATTTACGTCGGCAGCCTTTCTAGACATACGCCGAGTCACTGCGCAAACGGGATGAACCTCTGAGTCCATGGGCGGGGCCTCAATGCTGGCAGGCTGGCTTGTCAGTTTTACTGCTGAGAACACATTTCCGCTGGCGAGGTCATTACCGAGTAAGACCTCCACGTCTTTCATCGGTAGTTCGGGCCTCACCCCGATCTTGACCAGTCCAGAGACCAAGTCGCTTTTTAGGTGTATCTGGTGCAGAGGTACTGCTTCAGTCCCTTTTCCAATGCCATTGATGATCCTGACTTCCTCAGTCTGGGTCTCTGAACTAAAGTCTAACACACTCTTTAATATCAATGACTGACCAGCTCCAGTGTCTCTCCAGATCCGTACTGGAACTGGGTTTAACCCCTCCTTCACCGACACCAATCCGGCCGAGATAAACCTCTTGCGCCCTTCCTGAACTTTATCAGACCTCTTCTCTCCTAGAGGTTTGCTTACCAGTTCAATACAGCCAGTCGGAACCGCCGTTTTTCCTTTCCCCGTCTCCTTCTTTGGGGCAAAGCACCTGGACGCAAAGTGTCCGACTTTCCCACAGTTATAGCATATGACCCCAGGAGACTTCCTGCCAAACTGCTCCCGGTCTACCTTATCCTTCTCACTAGTCCCCGGCTTACTTTCTGACTTTTCTGGCGGACTCTCCCCGCCGTCCTGACTACCCTTCTGGTAGCCTTTACTCGGGGCAAACTTCGTTTTATGTGTCAACGCGTACTCATCCGCTAACTTAGCAGTTGCGGCTAAAGTGTCTGCCTCTTTCTCATCTAGGTAGGGTCTCATACCTTCATGGACACAACCTTTAAACTGCTCAATCAAGATTAGCTGTAGCAGTCTGTCATAATCCCCATTGACCCCTTTCGAGGCGCACCAACGTTCACAATATGTCTGCATCTCACGGGCAAACTCTAAATGTGTGCGGTCCCACTGCTTCCTCGCATTCCGGAACCTCTGCCGGTGTGCCTCCGGGACCAACTGATAAATCCTGAGGATGGCCTCTTTCACCACCTCATACCTCTGGGCATCTTCTGCAGACAAAGCCGAGTAAGCTTGTTGGGCTTTTCCTTTTAAGTACACTCTGAAGCAAAACAGCCCACTTATTCCTCGGCCAGTCCTGACTTGCAGCAACTTTTTCAAAATGGAGAAAGTACTGATCAACATCAGTCTCGTCAAATGGGGGAACCAGCCTAACCTCCTGGGTCGCCCTGAACCCTTCACCTTGGTTCGGCATCGCCCCTGTGCTGCCATCATCTTTAACTTCTCCAGCTCAAATTCCCTTTCCCTCTGTTTCTCCAACTGCCTCTCTTCTCGCTTCAACTGTTTGTCCCTCTCTTCTCGCTCCAACTGTTTGTCCCTCTCTTCTCGCTTCAACTGCCTCTCTCTCTCTTCTCATTGTCGTTCTGTTTCTCTTCGTGTTCTAGCTGCCTTACCCGGAACTCGTGCTCAAGTCTCAATTTTTCAAGCTGCACCTGTACTGCGTCTCCACCAGGTTTTCCAATAGATATCACCTCCAGCTCCCCTTGGGGAAACACACCTTTAGACACATAATGCTCTATGATAGCTCTGTGCATCTCCTCTCTCCTCATTGTCGACTTCCCCTTAAAAAGGTTCAACCGTTTGGCCACAGCTGCCAATTCTACTTTCCTGGCATCCTCTAATGCCTCCAATGTCGGCGCCTTTAGAAATTCCTCAATCTCCATTTCTGCTGTTTGCCTTTTCTTTCTTTCGGGAATTTTAACCCAATCAATTTACCCAGTCCCAAATTTAGCGTTCAAAATTGCGGACGAAAATCCCATTTATGTTACGTACCCCGTAACTGGGTTGCCAAACCAGCAGAAATGGACCACTTAGTTGGAGTCTGGATTACTGGAACTAAGAAAGTTTTATTAAAGAAATAAGTAACACAGTACTCTAATAGTAAGGATATAAATGCAACAGGTTAGCAATGAATAAACACACATGTACACAGAACTAGGATAATAGGATCAATCAAGCTCTATCGCAGTCTAGGGGTAAAATGATCAGTCTCAAGTGACACAGAGTTCAGTTCAGTTTCAGTTCGCAGTAATCACTGTTGTGCCATTGGGGAGAGAGAAAGCGAATGCTGATATTCAAATCAGATTCAACAGAACTTTGATATTCCTCGCAGTTAGCTTTCGGCGCGAACCCTTTTTAATGTCTTCTGAGGTCACCAACTGTGACCCCTCCGTTCCGGATACAATCGTTCTTCTGCGGTGAACCCGGCACCCAGGCAAGGGTGGACACACACACCAGGTTCCCGCCGATCGTACCTTCTCACCCTGTGTGTCTATGGTTGGTCCCGTGACCAGACCTCCAAAACTCCCACCAACTTGTGGGGGCACACCGCTTTTCCAGGGTCTCGTTATCTCGTGATCTCGTGGTCTCGTGGTGTGTCTTGCCCTAGCGAACCTGTTTCTTTTATCCCCCTGCTGGGGTATCGCCTGTCCATCAAACTTCAAACAGTTCAGGTTCAAAGCAAACGGTCTAAACAATACTCGGAACTGTGTCTCTTTTCGCTAATTTCTCTCGTCGCTCTCTTATTAGCATTTTGAATGTTTCCCCCATTTGTCTCTCTCTTACCTCTCTTATCGGCATCAATCTTCTGAGAACTTGGTCACAGTATGGAAAGGACAGACAGGAAGGTATAGGCGGTGATGTGGCTCTATTGGCAAGAGATGGAATTACATCTTTAGAAAGAGGTGACATGCAGTCAGAGAATGTTGAATTGTTGTGGTTGGAGTTAAGAAACTGCAACAGTAAAAAAACCATTATGGGAATCATTTATAGGTCTCCAAATAGTAGCCAAGATGTGGGGTTGAGATTGAAAAGGGAGCTGGAAATGGCGTGTAATAAGGGTAATGTCATATTTGTAATGGGGAATTTGTTGAATGCCTACAAGATGTTTTTTTTTACTGCAACTTGTGCTTGATCCTACTCAGGGAAAGATTATCTTAGATTGGGTGTTGTGTAATAATTCAGATTTTATTAAGGCAAGGGATTTGAGAGGGAGAAGCCTAAGTCAGATGTATCAGTATTGCTATGGAATAAAGGGAATTGCAAAGGCATGAGAGAGGAGTTTTCCCAGGTTGATTGGAGGGGGATACCTGTGGGTATGATGACAGAGCAGAGGTGGCTGAAGTTTCTGGGAATAATTCATAAGGTGCAGCATAGATATGTCCCACAGAAGAAAAAGTTCTCAAATGGCAGGGGTAGAAAACGGTGCCTGACAAGGGAAGTTAAGAACTGTATAAAAGCCAAGGAAAGGGCATATAATGTAGCAAAAGTGAGTGGGAAATTTGACGATAGGAATGTTTCTAAAATCCAACAAAAGGCAACTAAAATCCCATAAGAAGGGAAAAGATGAAATACGAGGGTAAACTAGCCAATTATATAAAAGCAGGATACTAAAAGCTTTTTCAGTTATATGACGAGTAAAAAGGAGGTGATAGATGATATTGGACCACTGAAAAATGGTGTTGGTAAGGTAGCAATGGGGGGGGGCAAAGAAATAGCAGACAAACTAAATAAGTAGTTTGCATCAATTTTCACTGTGGAAGACACTAATCACTGTGCCAGAGGTCTGTGAGAATCAGGGAGCAGGAGTGAGTGCCATTGCTATTACAAAGGAAAAACTGCCAGGCAAACTGTAAGATCTTAGGGTTGATAAGTCACCTGAACCAGGTGGACAATGTCCCAGAGTTCTGAAAGAGGTTGCTGAAGAGAAACCAGATGCATTGGTGATGATCTTTCAAGAATCACTTGCTTCTGGCATGGTCTCAGAGACTGGAAGATTGCAAATGTCACTCCACTCTTCAAGAAGGGAGGAAGGCAAAAGAAAGGAAATTATAGGCCAGTTTGCCTTACCTCAGTTGTTGGCAAAGTGTTGGAGTCTATTATTAAGGATGAGGCTTTGAGGTACTTGGAGACTAAAGATAAAATAGTCAAGGTCAGCATGGTAAAGGGAAATCTTGCCTGATAAATCTGTTAAGAGTTCTTTGAGGAAGTAACAGGCAAGGTGGACAAAGCAGAGGTAGTTGGATTTTCAGAAGGCATTTGATAAGGTGCCACACATGAGGCTGCTTAACAAGATAAAATCCCATGGCATTACAGGAAAGATACTGACATGGATAGCGGAATGGCTGACAGGCAGGAGGCAGTGAGTGGGAATAAAGGGGGCCTTTTCTGGTTGGCTGCCAGTGACTAGTGGTACTCCTCAGGGGTCAGTATTGGGACTGCTGCTTTTCATCATTATGATTAAAATAATGGAATTGATGGCTTTGTGGCAAAGTTTGTGAATGATACGAGGATAGGGAAGTGGGAGCTGGAATACAGTGTTGGGAAATGTACGATAATGCATTTTGGTAAAGGAACAATACTGCAAACTGCTATCCTAATGGGGAGATGGTTCAAACATCAGAGGTGCAGAGGGACTTAGGAGTCCTCGTGCAAGACTCCCAAAAGGATAATTTACAGGTTGAGTTTGTGGTAAAGAAGGCAAATGTAATGTTGGCATTTATTTCAAGGGGTATAGAATATAAAAGTAAGGAGGTAATGCTGAGGCTTTATAAGAAACTAGTCAGGTTGCACTTAGAGTATTGTCAACTGCTCTAAGTGCACTGTTATCCCAGCAGGGTGTGTTGTTATTGGAGAGAGTCCAGAGGAAATTCACGAGGATGATCCTGGGAATGAAGGGGTTAACATATGAGGAGCATTTGGCAGCTTGGGCCTTTACTCGCTGGAATTTAGAAGAGTACCGGGGAATCTCATTGAAACCTTCCAAATGTTGAAAGGACTAGATAGAGTGGATGTGGAAAGGATGTTTCGTATGGTGGGAGTGTCCAGAAGTAGAGGGAACAGCCTCAAAATTGAGGGGTGCCCTTTTAGAACAGAGGTAAAGAGGATTTTTTTTAAACCAGAGCGTAGTGAATCTGTGGAACATTCTGCCACAGACAGCTGTGGAGACAAGACACAGGTATATTTAAAGTGAGAATTAATTGTTTCCTGATCGGTCAGGGCATCAAAGGTTAAGGCAAGAAAGCAGGTGTATGGGGTTGAGTGGGATTCGGGATCAGTTGTGATGGAATAGTGGAACACAATCAATGGGCTAAATGGCCTAATTCTGCTCCTATACCTTATGGTTTTATGGTCAATTTAATTAATTTATATATATGCTGATTGTAATTCATGTTTTTTCTATTACAGTCGACCTTCACTAATCCGGCTACCTGTAATCCGGTTCCTTCGATAATCCGGCGCTGATTATGCTTAACGTGGTCCTTTTGTAATTCGGCATTTTCACTAATCCGTCAATCCTCAGGTCCCAATGGTGCCGGTTAGTGAAGGTTGACCTGTATTATGTATTACATTGTACTACTGCTGCAAGACAACAGATTTCATGACATATGCCATTGATATTGAACCTGATTCTGATTTAGAACATAGAACACTACATAGAACATAGAAATCTACAGACCACAATGTTGTGCTGACCATGTAACCTACTGTATTAACTGCCTAGATTTCCCTACTGCATAGCTCCCTATTTTTCTAAGCTCCATGTACCTATCTAAGAGTCTCTTAAAAGACCCTATTGTATCCACCTCCACCACCGTCGCTGGCAGTGCATTCCACGCACCCACTTCCCTGTGTGTAAAAATCTTACCTCTGACATTCCCTCTGTACCTACTTCCAAGCACCTTAAAACTATGCCCCCTCATGTTAGTCATTTTTGCCCTGGGAAAAAGCCTCTGACTATCCACATGATTAATGCCTCTCATCATCTTACACATCTCCATCAGGTCACTTCTCATTCTCCATCACTCCAAGGAGAAAAGGCCAAGTTCACTCAACTTATTCTCATAAGGCACTATCTCCAATTCAGGCAACATCTTCATAAATCTCTGCACTCTTTCTATAGTATCCACATCCTTCCTGTAGTGAGGTGACCAGACTGAACAAAGTACTCCAAGTGGGGTCTGACCAAGGTCTTGTATAGCTGTAACATTACCTCACGGCTCTTGAACACAATCCCATGGTTGATGAAGGCCAACACACCATATGCCTTCTTAAGAACACTGTCAACCTATGCAGCAGCTTTGAGTGTCCTAAGGACTTGGACCCCAAGATCTCTCTGATCCTCCACACTGCCAGGAGTCTTTCCATTAATAATATTTTCTGACTTCAGATTTGACCTAACAAAATGAAACGTTTCACATTTATCTGGGTTGAACTCCATCCGGCACTTCTCAGCCTAGTTCTTTATCCTATCGATATTCTGCTGTAACCTCTGACAACCATCCAGACTATCCACAACACCCCCAACCCTTGTGTCATCTGCAAACTTACAAACTCATCATTCTATTTCTTCATCCAGGTCACTTATGAAAATCACAAAGAGGAAGGGTCCCAGAACAGATCCCTGCAGAACACCACTGGTCACCAACCTCCATGCTGAATACGAACCATCTACAACCACTCTTTGCCTTCAAGTGGTCAAGCCAGTTCTGGATCCACAAAGCAAGGTCTCCTTGGATCCCATGCCTCCTTACTTTCTGAATGAGCCTAGCATGGGAAACATCAAATGCCTTACTGAAATCCATATACACCACATCCACTGCTCTATCCCTAATCAGATTGTGTCTCTCCAAATGATCATAAATCCTGCCTCTCAGGATCTTCTCCAACAACTTGCCCACCACTGAAGTAAGACTCACTGGTCTATACTTCCCTGGGTTATCTCTACTCCCTTTCTTGAACAAGGAAACAACATTTGCAACCCTCCAATCCTCTGGTACTTTTCCTGTCTCTATTGATGATGCAAAGATCAATGCTAGAGGCTCAGCAATTTCCTCCCTCGCTTCCCACGGTAGCCTGGGGTATATCTCCTCTGGTTCTGGTGACTTATCTAACTTAATGCTTTTCAACAGCTCCAGCACATCCTCAGTCTATATGCTCAAGTGTTTCGGTCCACTGTAAGTCATCCCCACAATTGCCAAGGTCTTTTTCCCTGGTGAATATTGAAGCAAAGTATTCATTAAGTACCTCTGCTACCTCCTCCGATTCCATGCACACATTTCTACATCACACCTGATTGGTCCTATTCTTACACGGTTCATCCTCTTGCTCTTCACATACTTGTAGAATGCCTTGAGGTTTTCCTTAATCTTGCTCACCATGGATTTCTCATGGCCCCGTCTAGCTCTCTTAATTTCATTCTTAAGCTCTTTCCTGGCAACCTTGTAATTTTCTTGAACTCTATCAGTACCTAGTTTCTTGAACCTTTTGTAAGCTTTTCTTTTCTTCTTAATTAGATTTTCCACATACTTTGTACACCATAGTTCTTTTACCCTACCACCTTTTCTCTGCCTATGCAGAACGCCATGCAAATGTTCCCTAAACAATTTGCCACATTTCTGCCATGCATTTCCCTGAGAACATCTGCTCCCAGTTTATGTTCCCAAGATCCTACCTGATAGCATCATATTTCCCCCTACCCCAATTAAATGTTTCCCCAGATTTTCTGCTCCTAGCCCTCTCTAATGCTATGGTAAAGGAGAAAGAGTTCTGATCACTAACTCCAAAATGCTCTCCCACCGAGAGATCTGATACCTGACCAACATACATCAAAGTTGCTGGTGAACGCAGCAGGCCAGGCAGCATCTATAGGAAGAGGCGCAGTCGACGTTTCAGGCCGAGACCCTCCGTCCTGACGAAGGGTCTCGGCCTGAAACGTCGACTGCGCCTCTTCCTATAGATGCTGCCTGGCCTGCTGCGTTCACCAGCAACTTTGATGTATGTTGCTTGAATTTCCAGCATCTGCAGAATTCCTGTTGTTTGATACCTGACCAGGTTAATTTCCCAATATTAGATCAAGTACAGCCTTTCATCTAGTTGGCTTATCTACATATTGCGTTAGGAAACATTCCTGAACACATCTAACAAACTCCACCCCATCTAAACCCCTTGCTCTAAAGAGATGCCAATCAATATTAGGGAAGTTAAAATCACAACAACCTTATTATTATTGCACCATTCCAGAATCTGTCTCCCTATCTGCTCCTTGAAGACCCTGTTGCCATTGGGGGGAGGTCTATAAAAAACACCCAGTAGTTATTGCCTCCTTCCTGTTTCTGACTTCCACCCACACTCAGCAGCCATTCCTGCCCCTGAGACATCCAAGTCTCTGTAATGGCCTCAACGTCATAGTTCCGTATATTGAGTCACACTCTAAGTTCATCCGCCTTGTTTATGATACTCCTTACATTAAAATAGACACGTCTCAAACCATCAGGCTGAGTGCATCTTTGCTCTAACATCTGCCTATCCTTCCTCACAAATGCCCTACAATCTGTCTCTGGTTGTGCACCAATGGCCCCATCCTCTACCTCTTCACTTCGGTTCCCACCCCCCAGTAAATCTAGCTTACACCCTCCCCAATAGCATTAACAAACCTCCCCGCGAGGATATTGGTCCCCCTCGGATTCAAGTGAAACTCGTCCTTTTTGTACAGGTCACACCTGCCCCAGAAGAGTCCTAATTGTCCAGAAATCTGAATCCCTGCCCCTGCTCCAATCCTTCGGCCAAGCATTTATCCTCCACCTCATTCTATTCCTATATTCAGTCATGTGGCACAGGCCGCAATCTTGGAGGTCCTGCTTCTCAGCATCCTTCCTAACTCCCTGTGATCTGCTTTCTGAACCTCCACCCTTTTTCTACCTATGTTGATGGTATCAATATGCACCTCAGCCTCTGGCTGCTCATCCTCCCATTTCAGGATATTGTGGACGCATTCAGAAACATCATGAATTCTGGCACCCGGGAGGCAAACCACCATCCAAGTTTCTTTTTTCATGCCCATATAATCACCTATCTGTCCCCTTAACTATAGAGCCCCGTATTACTGCTACCTTCCTCTTCTGTTCCCTACCCTTCTGAGCCACAGGGCCAGCCTCAGTGCCAGGGGCATGGCCACTGTTGCTTCCCCCAGGTAGGTCATCGACCCCCAACAGTAGTCAAAATGGAGTACTTATCGTTAAGGGGGACAGTCACAGGGGTGCTCTCCACTACCTGACGCTCTCCCTTCCTCTCCTGACAGTCACTCACTTATCTGTCTCCTGTGGCCCTGGTGTGACTACCTGTCTGTAACTCCTATCAATCACCTCCTCACTTTCCTAACAAGCCAAAGGTCATCAAGCTGCAGCTCCAGTTCTCTAACTCGGTCTCTAAGGAGCTGCTGCTGGTGCAGACGTGACCATCAGGGGGTTGGAAGCCTCCCTTGTATCCCACATCTGACACCCAGAGCAAAAAATTGGCCTTGCAGTTGTACCCACTACTCTTAAATTAGAAGAAAAAAGAGATATAGAAGTAACTCACCTCCTTACCTCGCCTAGGCCCATCCTTGCTGAAGCCCTACTACTCCGACTCACACTACTCCGACAACTGCTCCTTCAACGACCGTTCCACTAGGCAGTGTCTCCCTTTTATCCCGAAAGCTTCTCAGTGGCCTTGCACGATGATGAACTGCTGCGTCTGTGCGCTTCTTCCAATCGAATCTCTTGCTGAAAGAAACTCCTCACTTTTTAAATCATCTCAGCAGCCTTGCGCGATGACAAGCTACTGTGTCTGTGCACTTCTCCCAGTCTAATCCCTCCTACCTACACAATAACAATGTCTCTCCATCTTCCTTGCATCCATGTGCCTATCCAAACGTCTCTTAAAAGCCTCTAATGTATTAGCTTCTACCACCAGACCAGGTAGTGCATTCCAGGCATCCACCACTCTCTGAGTAAAAGACTTACCCCTCACATCCCCCTTTGACCCTAGCCCCTCTCACCTACAATGCATGCCTTCTGAAGTTAGACAAATATTCCCCATCTACTCTATCTATGCCTCTATAATCTTGTAAACCTCTATCAGATCTTCTCTTAGCCACCGCCTCTCCAGAGAAACTGCCCCAGTCTATCCAGCATCTCCAGATAGCACAAACCCTCTAAATCAAGCAGCATTATGATAGACCTCTTCTGCACCCTCTCCAAAGCTTTAACATCCTTCCTATAGTGGGAAGACCAGAAATGGTTGCAATACTCCATGTGGCATAACCAGATCTTGTAATTTTGCAACATAATTTTTTGAACTCAGTGCCTCGACTACTAAAAGCAAGCATTCCATAAGCCTTCTTAACCACGCTATCGACCTGTGTAGCCACTTTCAAGGATCAATGAAACTGGATCCCAAGGTCTCTCTGTTCAGCAACACTGTTAAGGGTCTTGCCGTTCAGTGTACTGTCTCCTTGTATTTGCCCTACCAAGGTGCAACAACTCACATTTACCTGGGTTAAACTCATCTACTATTGCTCTGCATATATCTGCATTTGATCTATATCATGCTGTATTCTTTGCCAGTCTCCCACACTATCCACAACTCCTGCAACCTTGGTATCATCTGCAATCTTACTAAGCCACCCATCAGGTCATTTATATACATCACAAACAGCAGAGGTCCAGGCACAGATCCCTGCGGAACACAACTAATTACAGACCTCCAGCTTGAATAAGTCCCTTCAAACACTACCCCCCGCCTTCTATGTGCAAGTCAGTTCTGATCCCAAAGAGCCAATTCACCGCAGACCCCAGGCATCTTAATCTTCTGGATTAGCCTCCCATGATGGGCTTTGTCAAACACCTTACTAAAATCCATGTAGACAACATCCAGTGCCCTACTCTCTCGTCACCTTGTCAAAAATCACATTCAATTTGGTAAGGTACAACCTGCCCTTACGAGTCATGCTGACTCTCCCTAATTAGCCCATGGATCTCCAAATGTTCTTATATCCTATCCCTAAGAATTTTCTCCAGCAATTTCCCTTCAACTGACATGAGACTCACTGGTCTTTAGTTCCAAGATTTTCCCTTGTTCCTTTCTTAAACAGAGGTATAACATTAGTCACTCACCAGTTCGCCAGGACCTCGCCTGTCGCTAGATAGAACACACAGATACAGGTCATGTCCCCAGCAATCTCATCCCTTGCATCCTTCAATAACCTGGAGTAAATCCCATCAGGGCCTGGGGACTTATCCACCTTAATACTCGTTAGGAGGCCCGACACTTCCTCCTCCTTGACCTCTAAACACCCTAATGTATTTATACACTCAGCACCGATCTCCTGGTCCTCCATATACTTTTCCTTGGTAGATACTGAAGGGAAGTATTTAAGTACCTCACTCACATTCTCCGCATACAAGCAAATGTTCCCCCTTTATCCTTGAGTGGTCCTACCCTCTCCCTAGTTATCCTCTTGCTATTAATGTATAGAATGCCTTGGGATCCATCTACATAACATTGTGTTTTTATAATAAAGTTAGTCCTAGTAGAATTCATTGGTTATTTCTCATTTTTGTTTACATTTAGCAGAGCTCCCCTGAAGCAATGAAGTAAAACTTCACACAGTATGATAAATAGGCTTTTGAAACTTGAATTGATTTTCTGACCTAAAGCATTTAGGAGAAAAGCTAAATAATTTTAAGTGCAAGAAAGGTGCTTCCAAGAAATGAATTCTGCAAAGGGCACGGGAAGTAATTTATAATAGAAAATTTTTTAACAGTAATTGCAAAAGGAGAAATAAGAAGGGAGTTGGGGCTGAAGGTGCATGTCAGATAATCCCATACGATACATATTCCAGATGGTTCTGCATACTCAATCACTGAGTTCAAGATCAGTGATTGGAGATAAGAGAAATAGAGGGGGAGAAACACCATCCTTGCCTTTATTGATCGATCAGTGGTGGAGTTATTCCAGCTCCAATTTCTTATGATGTCATGGCTACAATGTGAAAGAGCAATTTTTCACCAGTAGTCTGGAGCTCTAGAATGGAGACACATGAACAGGGAAGAATGGAGGAGTAACTTTCTCATTGCATGGAGGTTTTATCATTTGAAAGTGTTGAAAAACGGACACATTGGAAAACATACCTATGGTGAGCATGTGTCCAAACTAAAGAGGGGTTAAGGCCTGGGGCAGATCATACTGTATAGCATGGCATGACACCCAAACTTGTAAGGTTAAGTGGCCTGCTCCGACTCCTATTTTCTAGTGTTCTTGTAGTTAGCTCGGGAACATCCTGAGCCCCATATTACTGGGAACTACAGGAAAGGTATCCACATTCAGACATTGTCGAAAGCAACAGAACTCTCCCGACTGAGAATCAGGTTTATTATCACTGGCAAAATGTGACATGAAATTTATTAACTTAGTGGCACATTTGAATGCAATACACAATATAGAAAAGAAAGAAAAATAAAAATAATGATAATAAATAAATGAGTAAATCAATTACAGTATATGTATATTGAATAGATTAAAAAACGTGCAGAAAACAGAAATACTGTATATTAAAAAAAGCGAGGCAGTGTCCAAGGGTTCAATGTCCATTTGGGAATCAGATGGCAGAAGGGAGGAAGCTGTTCCTGAATGGCTGAGTGTGTGCCTTCAGGCTTCTGTATCTCCTACCTGATGGTAACAGTGAGGAAGGGGTATGCCCTCGGTGCTGAAGGTCCTTAATAATGGACACTGCCTTTCTGAGACACTGCTCCCTAAAGATGTCCTGGGTACTTTGTAGGCTGGTACCCAAGCTGGAGCTGACTAGATTTACAATCTTCTGCAGCTTCTTTTGGTCCTGTGCTGTAGCCCTCCCCCGCATGCCAGATAGTGATGCAGCCTGTCAGAATGCTCTCCACTGTACATCTATAGAAGTTTCTGAGTGTATTTGTTGACATAACAAATCTCTTCAATCTCCTAATGAAGTATAGTCGCTCTCTTGCCTTCTTTACAGCTGCATCGATATGTTGGGACCAGGTTAGATCCTCAGAGATCTTGACACCCAGGAACTTGAAGCCACTCACTCTCTCCACTTCCGATCCTTCTATGAGGATTGGTATGTGTTCCTTCGTCTTACCCTTCCTGAAATCCACAATCAGCTCTTTCATCTTACTGACGTTGAGTGCCAGGTTGTTGCTGCGGCACCATTCCACTAGTTGGCATATCTCACTCCTGTACGTCCTCTCATCACCACCTGAGATTCTGCCAACAATGGTTGTATCATCAGCAAATTTATAGATGGTATTTGAGCTATGCCTAGCCACACAGTCATGTGTATACAGTATAGAGAGTAGAGCAGTGGACTAAGCACACACCCCTGAGGTACGCCAGTGTTGATCGTCAGCGAGGAGGATATGTCCTCCAATGCCCTCCCACCAAGGCATGCCTAATGACAATTAATAAGATGCCTAATGACTGTAGGATTACATGGGATAGACTAACTGTGTCCACAAACATCCCTCACAATGAGGACCCAGGTCCTGTTCTCATTATTCCTTACACTCAGTGGCCACTTTATTAGGTACCTCCTGTATTTAATAAGGTGGTCTCTGAGTGTATGTTTGTGGTCTTCTGCTGCTATAGCTGATCCACATCAAAGTTCAACCCGCTGTGCATTCGGAGATGCTCTTCTGCACACCACTGTTGTAACTGAGTTACTGTCAGTTTTCAGTGTCTTGAACTGTCTGGCCATTTTCCTCTGATCTCTCTCATTAACAAGACGTTTTTGCCCACAGAACTGCTGCTCACTGGATTTTTTTTTTATGTTTTTCTCATCACTCTGTAAACTCCAGAGACTGTTGTGCGTGAAAATTCTGGAAGATCAGCAATTTCTGAGATACTCAAACAACCCCATGTGGCACCAACAATCATTCCATGGTCAAAGTCACTTAATCACATTTCCTTACCATTCTGATGTTTGGTCTGAACAACAACTGAACCTCTTGACTATGTCTGCATGCTTTAATGCATTGAGATGCTGCTCATGATTGGCTGCTTACAAATTTGCATTAATGAGCAGGTGTATAGGTGCACCCAATAAAAATGGCCAGTTAGTGTATGTGGAGATCATGTACTGGTGAATCTAGTTTCAAAAACGCTCCATTATTTCTAATCCAATTTCTTTTGAATTTAACATCACTTGTGGACTTGGCCCAATACATCATGGGCACGTCCCTCCCCACCATCGGTAGTAACTACGTGAGGCACTGCATCAAGAAGGCCACGTCTATCATCAAAAACCCCACAAAAGCCATCTTCTCACAGCTAGCATAATGACGGGAGATATGGAGGCCTGAAATCCATGGCACCAGTGTCAAGAACAACTATTATCCCTTCAACCATTTAGTTCTTGAATCAAACAGGGTTAGGTATATCTGGTATATGGCAAATATTAATTTCACCAGCAAGCAATCTTCAGATTTGAATGTGGATTGTAGATTGAATTTAAAATGCAGCTCTTAACAAAGCCTCCCTGGAGCTGCAGATTGGGGTCAAGTGCTAATCAGGAAACACCCATCCATAGAGAGAGTCAGTTGGGATTAACATTCATTTTAGGTGTCGAGAGTGTGGGTGTGAAGAAGGATATGTTAGAACACTATACGTAATTCAAAGGAAGCATTGTAGATACATTGTAACTATAGAATTGTCCTGCTGTTATCTTTGATCTTTAGTATATAAAAAATATAATGTAATATTGGGTCAGGCAGGCCTCTCCCTACAAGAGTGTCTCAGTATGATGCCTGTGCTCATATTTGCTGAATAAAACACTGTTATATCCATTAGCTTCAGTGTCCCTCCAGTGACTTTGTTTGTGTTACAAAACTGGCACAACCTAAGGACTAGTGTATTGCAACACAACAATTACTTTGATCATTTTACACTAAAATGGATTTATTTTTGTTCTATATGTGTACTTTCTTACAAAAATTGTATAATTTATGTTTATATTTTTCTTGTGAGTGCTGCTTATCTGATGGGATGTTGCTGCAAGGAAGTTCCCCATTGCCCCTGTGTATATATATGTACTGGTACAAGTGACAATAAACTCAACTTCGATCATCACATTGAAACCAAAGCCCAGTCTGTATCCGCAAGACCATGGAACTGACTGTGGACTTCAGGAAGGGGACGTTAGAAGAACACATACCTCTCTACTTTGAGGGGTCAGCAGTCTCAAGTTCCTGGACATCAACGTCTCAGAGGATCTATCCTGTGCTCCACATTTGATGCAACCATGATAAAGGCATGCCAGTGGTTGTGCTTCATTAGGAGTTTGGGGATATTTGGTATGTCACCAAAGACTAGCAAATTTCTACAGATATACCGTAGAGGGTATTCAGACTGGTATGGAGGTGCCAAAGGATAGGATCGTAAGGGGCTTTAGAGGGATGAAGACTCACCCAGCTCCATCACGAACACAATCTGCCCCACCATCAAGGACATCTCCAAGAGACAGTACCTCAAGACAGCATCCATCACTAAGCATCCTCACCATCCAGGAAACGTCTTCTTCTTACGCGTACCATCAGGGAGGAGATGACCCATTCTCAATGATTTAAGAACAGTTTCTTCCCCTCTGCCATTATATTTCTGAACAGTCCCTGAATCCATGAACACTACCTCACTGTTCCTCTTTTTTTTATTGTAATTTATAGTAATTTAGTATTTCCACTGTATTCCTGCCACAAAACAAGTTTCATGACTAATGTTAATGTCAAAAGATCTGCTTCTGACACCAAACACTTCTTCTGATTTTGGCATTAGCATAGTATGGAAGGATTCAAAGAACAGACAAATTCTGCCCACTATCGCCGCTTTTTATTCCTCAGGAACATATGTGATCATTATTACACTACTGTCTGTGGAAGCTTGCTGCCTTTACAATGAAAAATCAGATTTCAAAACTACTGTTTAGTGTTTTCAATGTCATGAGATTGTGAAAGGTGTGGTGGAAACAAAGGTCTTTAATGACCAGTTATCTTGTTTCAAGGATGTTGAGTGAGGGGCAACTATTGCCCACAACACTTGTTAGATGCCCTTTAACCTCTTAATGTGATGTTTAGATTTGGAAAAACACCTTAATTCCTAGCCTTCCTTGGATTAACAGCTATGTTCCTAGCATGTTTAATTGGCTTTAGTGATGTAGAATAAGGGATAAATATAGGCAGGATACTCATTAGATTTTCCCTAAATTTAAAGAATCACTCATAACAATATTCTTAATTCCTAGACTTTTTTTGGATAAACTATAATACTCCTAATATGTCCGACATTGAAATTTGATACAAAGAACGGAGGCTACAAGTTTCTCTCATTTTCAGCAAACTCTGTTGAAGTGAGATACTCACAGAATGGCCTGCCCTCTCTAATAAGATGTCCTTAACTCAAATTAGGGTGGAATAGGAAAACTTGAATTGTTGGCAGTTTTTATTTGTTCCTTTATCCCTTTCCTCCTAGCTGAGCTTTGGCTCCGATAGATTGGCTTGCTCTTAGCAGTGAAATCAGAAACACCTGTTTCTTGGTATTGTTTAAAGTTTTGAACCAGAGGTACGTGAACTGATAAATCATTCCGTCTCATGATCAAGGCAGCATGATACTTGAAATTCCAGTTGGCACCATTAGGTCTTGACTCAACACCTGGTTAAAGAATGTGTGGAGGGGAGAAAAATCAAACAAAAGTGGATTGGTTTATTGTTATTACAATAAGCAGTGCCTGCAGAATATTGCCCCAATGGAAGTGCTTTTCATGCAAGTTTATTCTTTTAAAGGGAAATCACCATTTTATGTTGGAAAAAAATTACATGCAACAAGATCCTATAAACAACAATGATGAAACTGACCAGGTGATTGGTTAAGTGGTGTTGAGATGGACTTGTAAAAAAAAATTATCTGACCATTTACAAATAATGCCATAGAGTTTTTTTTTTAAATTTTCTTCCAAGAGGGAAGCTCTAAAGTTGTATCATGTTGAGCACCTTCTTGCTATGTCTTATAACAAACAACAATCAACTCAGAGTGAATCAACGATAAGCCCGCTTATTTTAATTGCAGCAAGGGAAGACTAGCACCACACAGGATCCAGTGATAGGTTTGATAAAACAGACAGCATAGTCACTCCTTTATACACAAGTGTTTGCTCATTCCCCAGCCAGAAGCCCTGGACCAACCATTAGATCCACAATCGGCTGAGGGCCCGATCAGAGGCATTCAGGTCTGGCAACCAAGTTAAAAACAAGAGTTCTAGGACAGGGCACATTCTGTTCATTTGCTTAATCAGTGCACCAGGTATTCTTACAGTAACCAAGTCCACTTGTCTTTCTGCCGTTTGTCATATACTCAGGGTCCATCGGCATAATGTTGCACAAACACTATTAGCAAAGCATTTTAGTACAACACAGGTTCCATTTTGTCACAGTCAAAATGTCTTTTCTTACTGCAAGTACATTTTCACATTCCCTCCTTGTTGCCATTTCATGACAACACTACGTTTCACCAAATACGGTAATTAAAATATCCAGATATATGTATATAAAGCAATGATGCAGTTTCAAAGCCTAACCCAAAATTCCCTTTTCATCTGTGCACTTCAACTAGTACCCATTACTTTCCTTAATATCCTCTACTTCATCCTGTTACCTCATACAAAAATCATAAAAGAATAACGGCCATTATTATAATACCAATAGTTATACCATAGTACGGAATAGTTGCCACCATCCTCCCAGAACCCCAGATGCCACCATCCACGTCCCGGAGTGTAATAGTTGTGATCCTGATTCCTCAATCTCTTTGCTAGTTTCTTGGATATGGTTTGCCAAGTGAGTTACATTTTCTGATTCGTCAGGTATGCAAGTTATTACAGCAACACGGGTGCCCTCTTTTACTCATTGAATAAAATCCAAAGCCATTCTGTTCTGTAATGCTACTGTATGAACAGCTATCATTTCTGCTGAGAACTTGGTTAATGCTTGTTGGGTTCGATTAAAGGCATATGCGGTTTCATTCGCTATTTTCTCCAAAGCCTATGCCATATTAATTAATTGCTGGGACAGTCTAGCAGTTTCATATCTCAGAAAGGCAATCATCGAGTATCTCTAGGCCTCTGGTACTGCTGGACCAGAAGGTGGTGAGATAGTGATGCCAGGTGTCACATATGGGGCACTATGTAAGCAAGATAACAGCAGCCCTTCCCGATGCTCCCTCCACTTCCTCTCACACTTGGGGGACATGCCCAGCAGCCAGGGGTAGGCCCAGTAATCACGCACCCAGTAAGTGCCATTCAGTGAACAGGGACGACTGAGGTTTGGAAGTTTCATACCCTTACCAGATAGGGGCCCTTGCAGTGACACGTTACACCCTTGGCCACTGCCCCAGACAGTTTCACGTGGGGAATCTGGTTCCCATATTTCTTGTGGCTGCACCACTCGTGCTGGGGGTGGGTGGGGGGAGACATACCACCCATATTCGTAATGGCAGTCAGTGTCTGTCATGTAACTGTTCAGGAATTTCAGTTTGGTTCCACTCATCCCCGAGTTATTCATGAATGTGCTGAATGAACCTCATTCACTGGAACTAAAGGGAACCACCCACAGCGGGATTCCTACTTCACCATGGAAGTTCAGCATTGCCAATATGAGCTATGAGATCAACACAGTGTTGAGTGATCTCATGTTTTTATTTGCTTGTAAGTCTTTTCACAGTGCAAGGCATGTATCCATGATGGTTTCTCTCTTACCTTGATAGCTCTATTAATCACCAACAGTACCTGAAATGCTTCTTCAAACAGAGGTTGGAAATAATTCTTCCTCTTAAATGTCTGGACAAGTACATAATATCCAGGCTGTATGTCATGACACTTAGTGTCGGCCGCCAGCTGTTGTGCTTCCTTCACCCTGTTGCTGATACTTGCTGATAAATTTTGTCAAGGATACACAATAGGCCAACATTCTTTCATCCAAATGATGTATGCCCATTTGCTTAACTCTGAGTAGTGCGTCAAACAGCAGGCATAATACCACTCCATTATGTTTTTGTGGAGGGACAATCCAGTAGTCCTATTGGCTGTGGCCCTAATGGTCATAGGGACCAAAGGTAATATCTGTTTCCATTTCAATCCAGTTTCTTCACACATATTACTCAGCTTCTTTTCAATCGTTCCATTCATCCTTTCTACTAAGCCTGCTGACTGAGGATAGTAGTTACAATGGAGGTGTCAGTCAATCGCAAGGCCTTACATACTTGTTGTATTACCTTCCCAGTAAAGTTGGTACCATTGTTGCTAGGCGGTTTCCAAGGGATCCTAAACCTCAGGATGATTTCCTTCAATAAACATTTAGCTACTGTAACTGCATTATTCTTTCTACAAGGAAATGCTTCAACCCATCGTGAAAAACATCAATAATGAGCAATACATATTTATATCCTTCACACAAAGGTGATTCAATAAAATCCATCTATAAATTCACAAATGGTCCATCAGAGGGTGGTGTACAAGATCCTTCCACCTTCATTAATTTTCCTGGATTTTGTAAAATACACATCATACATTGTTCACAAACTTGATTCACGGTTTGCAATAAACTAGGGGCGTACCATGTTTAGGATTTACTATTTTCCTCTTCATCCTCCAGGGAAAGAGAATACTGTTTCCTGCTGGACGGTGGAGCATTTGGGTTGATGGTCACTTTGTACAGCTCAGCCATGAGCATCTTACTCATCTCATTTGGCTGGAGGGCCCAAAGTTGTGGCAGGACCTTGGAAAGTAAAGGTTCCACATCAGACTGACAACAACCTTCCTACAATTTCCTGTTCAAAGGTTACCTCTGCTCCTAATATACTTGGGAAGAATAAAAGAAAGCCCTTACCTCTCTCTAACTGCCTTAGACTCCTTCCTGTCATTTGCAGGACCTTCTGTCACAACAGTCCTCACAGACCCTTCATCATTGGTCCAAGGTCCTTTGCCGACTTACCTCTGGAAACTGCGAGAGTTAGGTGGGGTTCCCTGCTCTTCTGATCTTGTATTGTCCACTGAACTTCAGGAGGGGAGTCACGCTGGCGCCACAATACCGGAATCGCCCGCATATATTTCAGCAGTGTTTAGAACAATTTCCTTACCGATATAGGGGTTCAATTTCTGATGTATAAAAAGGTCATTTCCAGCCGAGTCATGATAAACCATATAATTAAGATAACAATGCCACTTACTGAGTTGCAGTTCTAAACAGAATCCTGAGTAATCTCCAAAAGCTTTCAAAGCACTTTTGCAAAAATGTTCCAAGCTCTTTGATAAGTGGGTAGTGAGTAACTGCCACTTAAATAAAACAGGCTGACTATTACTGAAATCGCACAGTCCACAATAGCTCTCTGGTATACGCACATTAAGTCCCTCAAGAGTGCAGGTAATAGTAGCTCACATTTCACACAATAAACCCCTTCCACACAAGTTTACAGGCACATCCGGAGGAAGCAGAAAGGTATGATATAAATCCGGGTCTCCGATGCTAACCTCCACTGGGGCTGATTTCAGGACATTAATAAGCTGTCCTCTGTTTGGGAAGGACAGAAAGCAATCTGGACCGAAGTCCATTTGCAATTATACTAACTGTAGGTCCCATAGCCTGTTCCTTCAGCAGTCCTGGATGTTGTTTCAGTTTCTGTACTACCTTCTGAATATATTCTTCTACAGACTCACCACTACCTTGTTGTGTCTCCATAATCTTAGATCAATTAGCCTTTTTAGGAAAGGCAGCATGTAATGCATCATGCATGTTTTTTTATAAAAGTCTTCATTTGATATGGTGGCAGGTCCTGGCCTGACACCGTGGTGGTGTTCTTGAAAGCCCTGAAATTTAACCTTATAAAAGTCAAATTAGGGTCCTAACCATGTCCTCATTAAGGAAAACAACAGGAATTCTGCAGATGCTGGAAATTCAAGCAACACACATCAAAGTTGCTGGTGAACGCAGCAGGCCAGGCAGCATCTCTAGGAAGAGGTACAGTCGAAGTTTCAGGCCAAGACCCCTCGTCAGGACTAACTGAAGGAAGAGCTAGTAAGAGATTTGAAAGTGGGAGGGGGAGGGGGAGATCCAAAATGATAGGAGAAGACAGGAGGGGGAGGGATGGAGCCAAGAGCTGGATAGGTGATAGGCAAAAGGGATACGAGAGGATCATGGGACAGGAGGTCCGGGAAGAAAGACAAGGGGGGGTGTGGAACCCAGAGGATGGGCAAGGGGTATATTCAGAGGGACAGAGAGAGAAAATGGAGAGTGAGAGAAAGAATGTGTGTATAAAAATAAATAACAGATGGGGTACGAGGGGGAGGTGGGGCATTAGCGGAAGTTAGAGAAGTCGATGTTCATGCCATCAGGTTGGAGGCTACCCAGACGGAATATAAGGTGTTGTTCCTCCAACCTGAGTGTGGCTTCATCTTTACAGTAGAGGAGGCCGTGGATAGACATGTCAGAATGGGAATGGGATGTGGAATTAAAATGTGTGGCCACTGGGAGATCCTGCTTTCTCTGGCGGACAGAGCGTAGGTGTTCAGCAAAGCGGTCTCCCAGTCTGCGTCGGGTCTCGCCAATATATAAAAGGCCACATCGGGAGTACCGGATGCAGTATATCACCCCAGCCGACTCACAGGTGAAGTGTCGCCTCACCTGGAAGGACTGTTTGGGGCCCTGAATGGCGGTAAGGGAGGAAGTGTAAGGGCATGTGTAGCACTTGTTCCGCTTACAAGGATAAGTGCCAGGAGGGAGATCAGTGGGGAGGGATGGGGGGGACGAATGGACAAGGGAGTCACGTAGGGAGCGATTCCTGCGGAAAGCAGAGAGAGGTGGAGAGGGAAAGATGTGCTTAGTGGTGGGATCCCGTTGGAGGTTGCGGAAGTTACGGAGAATAATATGTTGGTCCCGGAGGCTGGTGGGGTGGTAGGTGAGGACCAGGGGAACCCTATTCCTTGTGGGGTGGCGGGAGGATGGAGTGAGAGCAGATGTATGTGAAATGGGGGAGATGCGTTTAAGAGCAGAGTTGATAGTGGAGGAAGGGAAGCCTCTTTCTTTAAAAAAGGAGGACATCTCCCTCATCCTAGAATGAAAAGCCTCATCCTGAGAGCAGATGTGGCGGAGACGGAGGAATTGCGAGAAGGGGATGGCGTTTTTGCAAGAGACAGGGTGAGAAGAGGAATAGTCCAGATAGCTGTGAGAGTCAGTAGGCTTATAGTAGACATCAGTGGATAAGCTGTCTCCAGAGACAGAGACAGAAAGATCTAGAAAGGGGAGGGAGGTGTCGGAAATGGACCAGGTAAGCTTGAGGGCAGGGTGAAAGTTGGAGGCAAAGTTAATAAAGTCAACAAGCTCTGCATGCGTGCAGGAAGCAGCGCCAATGCAGTCGTCGATGTAGCGAAGGAAAAGTGGGGGACAGATACCAGAATAGGCACGGAACATAGATTGTTCCACAAAGCCAACAAAAAGACAGGCATAGCTGAGACCCATACAGGTGCCCATAGCTACACCTTTAGTTTGGAGGAAGTGGGAGGAGCCAAAGGTGAAAGTATTAAGAGTAAGGACTAATTCCGCTAGACGGAGCAGAGTGGTGGTAGAGGGGAACTGATTAGGTCTGGAATCCAAAAAGAAGCGTGGAGCTTTGAGACCTTCCTGATGGGGGATGGAAGTATATAAGGACTGGACATCCATGGTGAAAATAAAGCGGTGGGGGCCAGGGAACTTAAAATCATTGAAAAGTTTAAGAGCATGAGAAGTGTCACGAACATAGGTCGGAAGGGATTGAACAAGGGGGGATAAAACCGTGTCGAGGTATGCAGAAACAAGTTCGGTGGGTTAAGGTCTCCAAATACATAATACTAGGATCGTGAAACAAAACAATAGTGTTAGTTTCTGAATAGCTATTTCCAAACCAGTCTCCAGGTTGGGCATTTCATCTACCATGGCCTGTAATTCTCCAACTAACTAAGGTCCCTATCCATAATTCTTCCACCAATCCTTCACATAATTATTAAACATATACCGTGTCAATGTCCCCTTATTTTGGATGGGAACGGACTCCTTTTGTCCCATTGTTAACAATTTCTGGTGTCTCTTCCTTACCCTACTTACCGTATTTTCTCCTTCTTTTGTTCACTACAGCTTTCTGTACGGATTAAACCATTGAGCTCAATTTTCACAGATCTCACTCTTATTCGTCCTACTGGTGCATCCCTAATGCCAGAGGTGTCTCTGACACTGTTGCTATTTAAATTTGTGCATCCCTAATGCCGTGGGTATTCCTGACACTCTTACTGTTCAAATTTTGTGATTGCTGATGCCATAGGTGTCCCTGACACCCTTACTGGTCAAATCTAACCATCAACACCCATATGCTACTGGTCACTGTGCTGAAAGCATTGGAATCATGGAGAGTGAAAATGATCCACAAAGTAGACGGTAGGACAGATCACAATGCATAAACCAGGAGCAGGGCAGAACCCGGTATTTGCTTCTCGCTTGGAAAGGCCACACAGCAAAAAGCAAACTTACTTTTTTGTGCTCAGTCCTCTGCAAGAGTTTACCCGGGAACAGACGGGCACCAGAATCTCCCTTAGTCTGTTCCCACACCTAAACATGCGATCTCAGTGAGACCTCCAAATTCTGTCGAGCACCTTTTCGAGCCTTATAGCGAACAGCAATTAATTCAGGGTGGATCAATCATAAGCGTGTTTATTTTACTTGCAGCATGGGAAGACTAGCACTGCATAACAGCAGGTGATAGCTTCGAGAAACAGATAGTACAGTCACTCCTTTATACACCAGCATTGCCTCAGTTCAAGAACAGGGTGCATTCCGTTTGTCTGCTTAATTGGTATATTTGGTATTCTTCTGGTCATCAAATCCACTTGCCTTTCTGCATTTGTCATATACTCTGCGTCCATCGGCATAATTTTGCACAAACACTATTAGCAAAGCACTCTGGTGCAATACAGGTTCCATTTGTTGAGACAAAAATGACATTTTTGTACTACAAGTACATTTCCACAATCAAATAACCTCAATCTCCATGAAGTCAGAGCCCAAATCGGTGTCCATTTCTCTGGAGCTGGAACTAGCAACCCTACAACCAGTGTTGAATGGCATACTTGTACTGTGAGGCCAAGCAATCTGGGCATGTGCCCTTGTGTTTAAGGAAAGAAGAGTCATCTCATCAATAGGGTAGATGTGGAGTTTATGTTGTTCCTGACTGGGAGCCCAGAACCAGAGGATACCGCCTCAGAATAAGGGCTGGCCACTTGGGAAACAAGTGACAAAAACTTCGTTTCGGAGGTGCCGACTCTGCAATTCTCGGACCTGGAAGGTTGTGGAAGCTAAACTGCCAAGTATATTTTATGATCAAAATCAACCTTTGGTAGTAGAGAAATCAAGGGACATGGGGTTAGTTCAAGACAGTGGTGTGGAGGTAGAATTTGAGCCATGATTTTACTAAATGGTTTAGTGGGTATGTGAGGGGCCAAATGGTTTACTCCTCCTTCCATTTCTTACGTAACTGCAGCACCAGTGGCTGGCACCTACATCACCTGCCTCTAGCACTGAAGCAAGAGGATATGAGCTCAAAGGGATCATGTGTTGGCACTCTTAGAGCTGCCTGTAATATATAGAGCCACACATAGCTGGAGGCAAGAGAAATGCCCTGATGGCCACTGCTGTTGCACATTTCAAAGGATTATAGAAAGGTGCAGTACAGAAACAAGGGCCTTTCGGCTCTTCCATCCATGCTGACCACGATAGCTATCTGTCTTCCCTATCCAAGTGCAGGTCCTCACAGCCTACAAACACCAGACTTAATGTACAGTCCATATATATGAGCGAGCACTTGGGAGACCAGCAGGATGGATTTGCGGGATCTGCTGCTTCCACCACCTCTTCTGGCAGCTTGTTCCAGATGTCCACCACACTCCACACACATTTGGAAAGGGTTAAACTATGTTCTTTGTGTTGACAGTTCACAACAATATACTTCCTTACAAATAATGTTTTGCAAATTTATTTATTGATTTTACAGAGTGGAATAAATTTGTTCTTGCAATCATTTGTGTTTGCAATTCCAGAATGAATTCTGACTATGCATCTACTAAGAACCAGTACAGAAGCATTTTGACAGAGAGAGAGGTTCCTATACACAAGAAAACACATGACAATACATGATATTACCATTGGTAGAGGGGCAGCCCAGTCAACCCAATTTGTTCTGCTTTTTAAATAAGCTGATGCCTGGTCTGGGCCCCAGCCATACTGAGGTCCTTTTACCATATATCACTGAACACCGTCACCCAATAAGATTCATCTCAGCTCTTGCAAGCACCATACAGGTTTCTGGGGAGGAGTCTTTAAACTCTTGTCAGCCTTTGGTTTCATTCCAATTTCAGACTAAAAATGCAAAAGGGAAGTCTTTTCCCTTTAAAGTTCAAAAGCGAAATCTGAAATTTTGCTTTACACTAGACTCACTGCACAATAAAAACAGAGTCTAAAAGTAAGCAGATGAGAAATAAAGCCAGTCTATTTCACTGGTACCTCTGCACTGGCCACATTTATAACAAGCAGGTTGGACCTCAGGACTAGAATCAAACTTGGATCCATGTACACCTCAGTTTTATCAAGTTATGCAAGTGAGATAATTATCTGAAAGAATCCCTTTCTCTTTTAAAGAATCACAGAAGAGGAGATAATTGTGTCACATCAGTCACACTCGAGGCAGGTCAGTTCAATGGAGAACTAATGTGGAGCAGCTGAATCCTAATGGTTAGTTGGTTCAACAGGGGGAATGCTTCACTAAAGCAAACTACTCCTGATGAGCTGCACTTCCACTGGCTTTGTGGAACGTCTCAACAGGATTTGTCCAGTTTCAATATCGATCAGTATGGCAAAATACCGATTACACAGAGGTGGATTCTCTTTCAGGCGCATTGACAAAACAGCTGAATACACAGGAGCATAGACAACTTTTGAAGCCAGGAGGGAAGAAGAACAATTTATGTATTTTTTGCAACTTCAACCAAGTAAAATGACGCAAGATGTTTCTCAGTAATACTAGAAATTAAAATTTGACACAGAACTGCATCTGCAAACCTCACAAACAGGAAATAGCTCTCTTTGCATTTTGCTTTAGATTCAATAGCTGAATTTTGACAACTGGATACTTTGTGTTGTAATAGCAAATTTGATAATACTAGAAGGGAAACTGAGGCCATGTCCCACAGGGTACTAGGAGAGCTTGTATTAGTTTCAAAAGAAATCTGGAAACACATTGTTGGATAGGTAAAACTGATCATGAATTGGTTATTTATTGTAAAAATGCAATTAATTCACTAATAGATTTAAAGGAAGACTCCCAGCCTTGATATTAGATCTATCTTACAGATATCATTTAACTTACATCGGAGGCCAATCATCCTGCTGGGCAGCATCTACGGAGAGGCATAAGCAGTTGGCGTTTCAGGCTGAGACCCTTCATTAAGACTGGAAAGCAAGGGGGTGGGGAGAGGAAGGAGTACAAGATGGCAGATGACAGGTGAGACCAGGTGAGGTGGAAGGGGGAGGGGATGAAGTAAGAAGTTAGGAGGTAATAGTTGGAAGAGGTAAAGAGCTGAAGAAGAAGGAATCTAATAGGACAGTGAACCATGGAAGAAAGAAAAGGAGGAGGGGAACCAGAGGGAAGTGATGGGCAGGTGAGAAAAGAAAGGGTAACCAGAATGAAGAATGGAAAAAGAGGGAAGGGGGTGATGGGGAGAAATCACCTCATATTCCATCTGTTATCCTCCAACCTGATGGCAGGAGCATCAATTTCTCCAAACTCCAGTAATTTCTCCCCATTCCCTCCTCTCTTTAGTTTTCTCAAGCTAACTACTTACAAGGATTTCCTGCTCAAAGAGCAGGAATGATGCATTAATTCAGTTCACTGTACATTGCTGAAGCTGAGAGCATTTACTATATCAATATTAGATTAATCATGTTCAATTAACTTACAACATCCAGTGGCAGCCCCATAGCACTTAACCAGATCGTTATACAGTTATAAAATATTGTGTCTTAATTTGCAACCACTGTAAACAGGATCTCTGTCCTGCTCACAATCTGAATTCAAAGCATTGTCAATTTAATCCTGAGTCCCTGACACTGGAAATCAACAATTCACCAAGTCATCAACCAGTCCCATGTCACTTTGAATAATGCAAAGCTTTAGCTTGAAATGAGCTGTGCACACAAACTGAATTGCTGTTAATGTCATGATTGAGAACACCCAGTGGCATTTACAGGGGTGACTAATCAGTCCAAGTTATATACGTCAGAAAGAGTGGAGATTGTTTATTCGAATAATCTCCTTGAACTTTCAAAGATAGCCATGCTGGTCTCAGTGGGATAGCTGTTCCTGGCAACGGGTGGATCTGAAACAAGAGTCCTCAAGATTGTGGATAACTGTATATTGCTCCTGGGCCTCCCAAGCTGACTGTAGATCTTGATGGTGCAAGGGTGGTAATACAGCCTTGGGATGAGATACAACGTAAAAATGTTTGACCATAGGTATAATGCACCATAAATATAAATTGACTATTAATATTAAGCGTGAGGAGGATTACAACACACAGGGATATTGAAGGGGAGATTCACCAAGATGTTGCCGGAGATGGAATGTTAAGGTTTTGTTTTTCCTTGGATCAGAGGATGAGCTGACAAAAGGTGTAGAAAATGATGAGAGGCATTGATGTGTGAGGAATGACAAGAGGGTGGATTGCAAGAAGGTGCTCCCTATAGAGAAGGTGTGCAGGACAAAAGGGTGTGGGTTTAATGTGAGGAATAAGAGGTTTAGAGAGGACTTTTTCAGGCAGAGTGTGTTTGTAGTCTGGAACACATTGCTTGAGGACGTGATGTAGCCAATTACTCTCCAAGTACATCCAAGAACAATCTGGTGAGCACTTAAATTGCCAAGGCATAGTGCATTACATTCCCAGTGCTGGAAACAGGATCAATATAACTGGGTAGCATGGGAAGCATGGACTTGGTGTGCTAGGGGACATTTTTTTCTCTGCTGTATAATCTAAATATTCAAATTCTCCACACCATGTCTGCAGTGGGTACCCTCTACAAAACACACTGCAGTTACTCACCAAGACTTCTCCTCCCAAACCTGCAAACTCTAGCACAGGAAGGACACAGATAAGTAGAGCATGGGAACACCACCACCTACAGGTTCCACTCCGAGCTGTGCACCATCCCGATTTGGAAATATATAAGACCATAAGATATAGGAGCAGAATTAGGCCATTCAGCTCATCAAGTCTGGTCTGGATCCATTTTCATCTCAGGCCCAATCTCCTGCCTTCTCCCCGTATCCCTTCATGTCCTAACTAATCAAGGATCTATCAACCTCTGCCTTAAATATACTCAACGACTTGGCCTCACAGCCCATGTAGCAATAAATTCCACAGATTCACCATGCTCTGTCTCAAAAAATTTCTCCTCACCTCTGTTCTAAACAGACAACCCTCTATTCTGAGGCTGTATCCTCTGGTCTTAGACTCCCCCTCCACAGGAAACATTCTCTCCACATCCACTCTATTGAGATCTTTCACCATTCAATAGATTTCAATGAGGTCACCCTTCATTCTTCTGAATTCCAGTGAGTAAAGGCCCAGAGCCATCAAATGCTCATCATATAAGAAGCCTTTCATTCCCATAATCATTTTCATTAACCTCCTTTGAACCCTCTCCAATGTCAGAACATCCTTTCTTAGATAAAGGGCCCAAACTGCTTACAGTACTCCAAGTGAGGCCTCATTAGTGCTTTATAAAACCTTGACATTATATCCTTGCTTTTCTATTCTCATCCTCTCGAAATGAATGCTAACACTGCATTTGCCTTCCTCACCACCAACTCAACCTGCAAATTAACCTTTAAGGAATACTGCACAAGGACTCCCAAGTCCCTTCACACCTCAAATTTTTGATCTTTTTCTCCATTTAGAAAATAGTCTACGTTTTTACTTCTTCTGTATCTCTAGATTTTCCACATTGCTAGGTCTAAATCCTGGAACTTCCTCTCTCACAGTGGTTATTACCTTCACCAGCAAAACTGCTGTGATTCAGAAAGGCAGTTCCCCACTTCTCAGGAGCAGGTAGGGGTGGGCAGGAAATTCTGGCTTATGGTGATGTAACCTCCTGAAGAATTAACAAATAATAAAATCAAATCTTTCAAGTCCAAGGTAAAATAAAATCAAATGCCTTGTATGAGTGAACATTGGAAGATTGGGAATCTGTTATTTTCTTTAGAATGCATCAAAGCTAATGTCAAAGGCCAAGGACTCAAAAGATTCAGTCTTGAGGCTGGTGTCAAGATATCGAAGATCCCAACCTGCCTGTGGCAGTTTTTCCTTTGGCTCAAGTTATACCAACAGCTTGCATCTCTGGGTCTATTTGGGTGTAAATGCTTTGTCATTGAGAGTGAAGTGGTAACCTCAGGTAGGACATTCGAAGGACCACTGAAACCACTGTAGGGGTAGGCTATATGCTCAAGTATACCACGAAGTTCTGTATCATTACTTACATAGATCCAGTGGGGCACAGGTCACAGGCTGCCTACATCTGTTTATTCCAGCACAGCACCTCACAACATCTTCTGCTGGGATCCTGGCTCCCTGTATTTTATTGTGCACCAGTACAGGGTGTCCCACAGACTGTCAAAGCTGTCAGTAAGATCATGTCCATGGACATTTCAGACATACAAAAAACTAAAATTTTAAAGAAATTAAAAATGATTTTTATATTTAAAATACTAAATAAAACAGTTCACACATTTAAAATCAACATAAGATATTTTAAGTGAAGTCAAGTAATAACATGGTACTCTCAGCTGCCATTTTTTCCCATTCACAGTGTCATAAAATACAAAAGCAGGTCCTTTGTCCTGTCATGTCTATGCCAATCATTAATACTAATCCCATTTAGAAGCTCAAGGTCCTTAGCTTTCTATGCTCATCTAGATGTTCCCTCAAGGCTCTGAGGGTACCTGCTGCCAACCATTCAGCTAGGGATGGTTACAGATTCAAATAACCTTCTGTGAAGAAAATTTCTTCTCAGGTCCCTCTACGGTAGCATAGTGGTTAGCTCAGTGCTTTACGGTACCAGTAACCCGGGCTCAATTCCTGCTGCTCTGTATAAGGTGTTTTATGTTCTCCCCATGGCCACGTGGATTTCTTCCCACAGCCTAAAGATGTACTGATTGGTAGGTTAATTGGTCATTGTAAATTGTCCTGCGCTTAGGCTAGGGTTGAATCAGGGGTTGCTGGGGCCATGCAGCTCAAAGTGCCAATTCCACCTGATGTACGTCAATCAATCAATAAATAAAATCTCTTACCCCAAACCTATGCCTCTAGTTTTAGATACCTCTGTTGTAAGGAAAAGTTCCTACTGTCTACTTTATCTATACCACTCATAATTTTATATACCCTGACCAGGTCTCTCCTAAGCCTCCTTCTCTCCTTGCACATAACGTGAAGATTTTTACTCCTCATGTATGTGTAGGATGTAAGAAATAAAGTCAATTCAATTCAATTCCAAGAAAAACAAACCTAACTTATCTAGTCTCTCCTCATAACTGGAATGCTCCATCCAAAGCAACATCCTAACAGGTATCCTCAGCATCCACTGGAGAGGAATCACAACCTTCCTGTGGTGTGGTGATCAAACTGGTGCATAGTACTCCAGATGTGGCCTAACTAATGTTTGATAAAGTTCTATCATAATCTTCCTGTTATTATATTTGATGCCTTGCCTGATGACGCAAAGTATACTGCATGACTTCTTCACTATCTCCTCTCCCTGAGCATTCTTATGAACGGGGACCACTGTACTTGCATGGAAATACTTGGATAAGTCCTGGTATTAATGCTGATGCCCCAGTTGAAGATTCAGCCCTTATATTCCTGGACCTATTTAGCATTTTTTTTGGTTGATCCTTCCCTCTGATTTTATAATGCATCTTCTACAATCTTGAGAAACTCCAAATTACATTACCGGTGATGAGGATTTTGTGTATTGGCTGCTTAGCAATGACTGGTGGGGGCAAGACTCATAACAAACCATCCATTGGATAGCAGGAAAAAAAGCCAACTTTCGCAAAAAAAAAATCAGTCTAAAAGGCTGGAAAGAAAGAAACGACGAAAACTTCTCCCAATAAAAGCGGGGTGATTTCACAGCAGTAGAGTATAGTTAGATAAATAGTTTGCACAGAAGTACACAGTCCCTGGTGTGGCCATCAAGTTTGATTGAAAGGGATTTTATGTAATCATCTTCAGTTCTGATTGGCTACAGAGTTGTCAATTTCAAAGTGTAGTCATTCAGCAATAGCTCAAATATGATAGCCAATGTTCACACATCAAGCTCCCACAAAGATCTGTGTGATAAAATGCACATAATCTGTTGGTTCTATTGCACTGATTGGAGGACATCTGTGGTTGAGAACATCAGGGTCCTATCCTTGCAATGACACAGGATATTTTAGGTCTATCTAAAACAACAGACAAGATCTTGCTTTAGGTTTTCATCCAAAAGACAGTGTAGCGCTCCCTTATCATGGCATTGGAAAGCCACCTAGAGTTTTATACTCAAGCCTGTGGAAAAGGATTCAAGCCTACAGCCTTCTGATACACAACCAAGGAAGAGTCTTCCTGAGAACCACAGATGACAATCTCCTTTGGACTGACCCTTCAAACTTCCTTCTCCCAACCCTGATCTCTGTCAATTGTTATCTGTTTAGTCTGAGGCTATTAGGTCTTGCCTTAATCTGAACATGGGGTCTTCAGATTTTAAAGATTCTATATCTGTAGCTTGTATGCAGTTCTTTCTATGTCTGCTCTATAGACTGAGAGTTTATTGATCTTGGCATTTTACGTGCAAAACCAGAACACTGTAGACCCTAACCTCATCTCAGTTAAGCATCCATGTTGATATACTAAGTTCATATATATTTAACTAGCAAATTCATTTGAACATAACATACATATCCTACTTAACAATAGTGGGGGGGGGGGTGCTGGAATTGGTTAGTGTACAACACATAATAATGAAGGCGTGTCTGCTTTAGATTCATTTTCCTACTACTTTAACAGAAGTACTTATTTATAGCGTGGAATAGGCCCTTCCAGCCGTTCAAACTGTGCCACCCAGCAATCAATGTTCCTTCTGATTTGTAATGACCGGTGTGCACAAAAATCTTGTGCTGTGCAATTTTTTGCCCAATGACAGCAACATGTGCGCACTGAATTTTATACATAGAGGTATTCATTTTAACAGCTAGCAAAACTCTTTCAATAAGAACTTTGATTCTCTCTGGGTTTGACTGTTTTCCCTTTAAGAAATATTACCAAGAATCCCCCAATTTAATCCTAGCCTAATCATGGGACAATTTTCAATGACCAATTAACCTATTAACCGGTACATCTTTGGACTGTGGGAGGAAACCGGAGCACCTGAAGGAAACCCATGCGGTCACGGGGAGAACGTACAAGCTCCTTAGAGGCAGCGGTGGAACTGAACCTGCGTTGCTCGTACTGTAAAGTGTTGTGCTAACCACCACGCTACCATGCCACCCCTCTACTTTAAGCGGTTAAAGTAAATTTTTCAAAAACAAGAGAAAGTAAATGTCTAATTTGCAAACTCTATAACTTAGCACAATGTTGTTCATAATTTAAACATGCTAATTCATGATCATTGATCTTCACAGTAATAGCATTTCTGGTAAAATTAATAATGGAAGAAATTTCTCAAGGCAAGCATATAGACCACATTCTTGTGCAATTTCACACATTTTCTCAGTAATGTATTTGGAAGTATAAATATTAGTTGTTACTCTCTAGACTTGGGTGGTGGAGTGGAGAAACGTCTCTACCAAAGGAGGCGTAAGGCGCTCTTTCCCTCTGAGAGCCTGCTGGTCACCCTCGGTCAAGGTGTAGCACCTGCTTAGCCCCCTGGTGAGGGTCAGGTGAAGCCAAGAGACCAGGTGGTGGGTGGCTGTATGAGCAGCTAATTCATATCACAAGTGCTGGTTATACAACCACTGAAGCCAGGCAGACAATCTCTAAAGATTACTGATAATGGCTGGGGTCACCCATCTTGTAAAGACATTGCTCAGAGAAGGTAATGTCAAATCACTTTTGTAGAAAAATTTGCCAAGAACAATCATAGTCATGGAAAGACCATGATTGCCTACCTCATACAACTCAGCACATAATAAATGAATGAACCCTTAAGCACTGTGTTCTGGAAAACTACTCACCACTGAATAGGGTATAAGGTCCTTACAATGAGATAAAATGGACTCTTGACCTCACAATCTACCTTGTTGTGAACCTGCATCTCTCTGTCTACCTATACTGCACGTTTTCTGCATTCTGCTATTGTTTTACCTGGGACCATCTCAATGCAACATTGTTATCAATTGATCTGTATGGGTGGGATGTAAGATAATGTTTTCACTCTACCTTGGTACATGTAAGAACAATAAACCAATTTATCAATTCAATAAATGAAGAGACTTTTCTGGTTAATGGCAAAACATGCAACATCACAATATAAACCTCTGCAATCTAGTGCCCCTAGTTACTTACAAGGAACAATTTCTGAATTGGTCAAGTAAAACAGAAGATCAACTTTTGACAATTGGCTGGGTAAATGAATATTTGATATTGATGTTCTCAGTTTCATTGGTATTTACCTATCCCAACAACCAAAACGATAACACATTCATGTCATCCCATTAACAGAGTCAGCTGTAGTATCATTGGGCACAAAACCACATGAGGACAACTGTCCAAAAACTAAAAGCATTTTTTTACCAGTGTATATGAGTGGAGGAGGGCGGAGGGGAAAGGGAAGATGGAGGGGGGTAAAATCAGGTGTGGAAGAGGCTAGTACTGGAGGAACGGATATCTATTAATACCTCAAAGAGTTACAGGGCTGCAGGGTGACAGTACTAAGAAATCTGTTGACCCACTCAAACAAATACTGCTCATCTGATGGGAGAGATAAGTCTACCTGGATAAAATAGCAGGGAAGCAGCAAGCCACCATTTGGAATTGTGAAGAGTGTGCAATTTCCTTGATTTATACAACTTCTAGGTGAAGTTAGTATGTTACAGGGAGCTGGGATACTAAAGGATGGGAATGATGATTCATACTGTCATATAGATTCTGGTTAGAGCCCACTTGGGTCGATGCCTCAGTTCAGGCACAACACCTCAAGAAGGAGATAGTAACCTGGGAGTGATTGCAGTAGAGATTCACCGAGATGATATCAGGGATAAAATTTTAAAACAGTAATTGCATAGACTGAACATGTAATAGTTAACACAACCTTGTTGAAAATGAATTGTATTGATTCAATTAAGAGGAAGCTAGGTATGGACATGAGGATATATTGGCAATGCAGGATTAAACAAGGCCAGTGGAGGCTTGCTGTAAATTCTATTGGAGTCAAAACAGCTTTATGTTGCAGTAAACTCCATCAGAGTTAAATGGGTGATTTGGGAAACAAATGTGAAGTCTTCGGCACTGATTTCTTGCTATTTGCCATGAATTCAAACAAGGGAAGCCGAGATCTTGTACTGAGGTACATCAGTGACCAATATTCAAATGCAACGTATTTATAAATCTCTATCATGTTACTCCAGTTGAACAAACCTCTTAGACAAAGTTAGTGAGTTCAGAGGTTAATATAAGATGCATCTTTGAACACATTGCCAGGCTTTCCATACACCTGGGATTTCAGCTTCTCCTCTTCTTCTGAAAGTGATACTGGGCTGATGCCCACCCTAGGCCGGTCCTCTTCTCTGACCCAGTGCAGGGCCAGTTGTCCATCTCATGAGCAAGCTGCTGTTGTTTACCCAAAGATCAGTATTCAATTCACTTAAAGGTCACCGTGCCCTGAGACTTCAGCCACACCCATTGTTTATTCCCTTCTTAAACCAGAACTCGGCAAGGCTGGACAATAAGGGGGAGGATGGGGTAGGTCAGTTGAACATGATTGACTCAGGGTCCTGATTTGCCATTTGGGCCATGTGCCTTAGCACATCCTTTTTTGTTAAGATGCCCAGGAGACGTCTGAAAAAAAGAGGAGAAACCTGCAGTGAGAGTGTGCTTTGACTTCTGGTGCAAGCTATAGAGGATGTTACAAACCCTGTGTTTTCTGTCCAAGCAGGATCACATTTAATACATAGGAAGTGTTTTGACTACAGCAGCCAATACATGTCAATCACACATTGTTACTATTTGTAGTCCAAACCAACAGCAGTGGTCGGTTCATTTGCTAAAAGACCTCAGCTTGACCAAATCAGATTTTAGAAGAACCTATAAGATTTTCATTGGAGGCATGTCAGCCCCGCACCGACTGGCTAGTCCCAATAGTATGCTGCTATGTTGAATATTCTGGCCATGTGCTACTCTGTATTACCTCTTCAAAGAACTTAAGGAGGCTGGTCAAGCTAGACTTTGCTGACAACTTGAAATAAAATATGGAAGATGCTGGGAAAACTCAGCAGACCAGGACAGTGGTTTAGTATTCCCAATTTCCCAGGCCTGACAGCAATTCCATAGGGAATGGTGTTGTGCCCTGGATTTGTGAACCTTTTCCTGAAGGGTTCCAGCAAAGCACACAAGAGTCTGACCGCTTTAAATCCAATAGTTCATGCCAGATTTATATGCTTTACTAATGGTGCAGGAATCAGGATCATGTTGTGGTAAGTCTGGAGAATTCTGCTGACAGACAGAAGAACACTACAGAACACTGCAGATAGTAGCAGGAGAAGGTGAGTCAGATTCTCAAGCCTGCTGCCATATTCATCAGATTGTGGCTGATACAGTCTTGGAGTCTACACCGCTGTCTCGGTACCCCTTGTCCCTTTTTACTGTTCAAATGTCTGTCAATCACATCCCCCACCCCAGCCAGAGAATATAGAAAATTCCACAGCTTTCTTCCTTCCAAAGTGGGTAACCTCGCTATTTGCCACATTATAGTCCATCTGCCAACTTCTGGCCCTTTCACGCAAGCTGCCTCTAACATTGCTGCATTCTCCTTATGCCTGGCTCACAACTGGTTAACTCAGCTGTCTCCACAAAACAGCAAGTCTGGCTGCAGATCGCTTCACCCGTAGTATCAGAATAAACGGTAAATGGTTGAGGCCCCAGACCTAATCCTCAGGTACTGATGGTCAGATGGAAATTAACCCAAGTATCCCACTGTCCTCTGTTTACCGGTGAATCTCCCTTCCATGCCAAGGTACTACCCCCAGTCCCACTCCGCTTCACTGCACTTTGAACTGTAGCACTTTATTCTGCGTTGTTATTCCTTTCACCTTGAGCTACCTCAATGTACTGATGTGACGAAATGACCTGCATGGATTGCATGTAAAACAAAGATCTTCCCTGCACCTCAGTTCATGTGACAAAGTAAACCAATTTATCATGAAAGCTCTTCATGAGTCTCAGTGTTAAATTCTCCTGCTGAACGATCTTAAAGGTGCTATCTAACTGTAAGCTGCTGAACATTACAGCTGACGTCGTAACCATTTTGTTATCTGCTTGGAAGCCTCTTCACAGAGGCAGAAATTCTAAAAGCGTGGTGTACGTAACGATATTTCTGACTGCTACCATTTAGTGGGCACGCCCCACGCATGAAGGAGGTGAGGTAATCAAAGAAGTCGCTGCTCACTTTGGACACTTACCCACTACGAGTGACCAGACACTGTCGCAGACCAAGTTTACGGAAGATATCCACCACTGTCTCCATGGGCGTGTGGTCGGTTACTGTGAATGGGCTGAGGTTGAGGATCCTCCGCAGTTTGAGAGGGCAGGGGCTATTGCCTGGCAGCGAAGGAGGCTCTTCCATAAAGTATACAATGGAGTTGCTGACTACACCGTCTTGAATTTTTCTTGCATTTTCTGATGAAGAGAAGAAACATCGAAGTTTAAAATGATCAAAGAATTTTGTGGTTGCCAAGAACCCACACGCCTCCCCACAGCCCCCTCCAATTCTAATTCAGAATTTCATTCTTGGCAGTGTTCCTAATGGGCCTTACCAATCATCTCAGATTCAGTCCCCTACCTTGTCTTTATTAGTCAAGGCATTTGGGAAGATTTGGGCAGCTTCACAAAACTCTAATTAATCCACATCTGGAGTACTGCATTCATTTCTGCTTTCCCTGTCATAGGAAGGATGTAGAGATTTGCAGAGGCTGCAGAAGAGATTTAGCAGGATGCTGCCTAGATTAGAGAGTAGGAGCTTTAAGACCACAGGACCATAAGATGTAGGAGCAGAATCAGGTATTTTGACCCAACCAGTCTGCTCCGCCATTTCATCATGGCTGATCCAATTTCCCTCTCAGCCCCAAGTCTTCTGCCTTCCACCCATATCCCTTCATGCCCCCACCAATCAACAATCTATCAACCTCTGCCTTAAATATACGTAAAGACTTGGCCTCCACAGCTGTCTGTGGCAAAGAATTCCACAGATTCACCTCACACTGGCTGAAGAAGTTCCTCCTCATCTCTGTTCTAAAAGGACACTCCTCTATTCTGAAGCTGTGTCCTCTGGTCTCAGACTCTCCCACCATAGGAAATATCCCCTCCACATTCACTCTATCAAGGCCTTTCATATTCGATAGGCTTTAATGAGGTCACCCCTCATTCTTCTGAATTCTAGTGAATACTGGCCCAGAGACATCAGATGCTCTTTGTATGACAACCCATTCAATCCTGGAATCATTTTCGTGAACCTCCTTTGAACCCTCTCCAGTTTCAGCACATCCTTTCTAAGATAAGGGGCCCAAAACTGCTCACAATACTCCAAATGAGGCTCACCAGTGCTTTATAAAGTCTCAACATTATACCTTTGCTTTTATATTCTAGTCCTTTTGAAGGCTAACATCGCATTTGCCTTCCTCACTACCAACTCCACCTGCAAATTAGACTTAAGGGAATCCTAAAGAAGGGCTTCCAAACCTCTTTGCGCTTCAGTTTTTTTGTATTTTCTCTCCACTTTGAAAATAGTCAACCCTTTCATTTCTTCTACCAAAGTGCCTGAAGCACCTTCAATTACTCCAAAAGACTGAGGTTTGGTAAAATACTGAAAGGCTTTTATTCGCTGTACAATACGACCTCCACCGTGAGTGTCTGCCCCCGGACTGAGGGGGAGGGGCAAGGCAAACACCTTTATACAGGACTCTGTGGGAGGAGCCACAGGGGCAGTCAGCAGAGGGGCGTGTCCAGACAGGCAACCGAGTTACGACATATATACATGGTTTACCACAGTGACTGACCATGTACTTCCTGCCATGTATTCCATCTGGCATTTCTTTGCCCATTGTCCTAATCTGTCTAAGTCCTTCTGTAGCCTCTCTACTTCCTCAAAACTACCAGCACCTCCACTTTTCTTTGTGTCTTCTGCAGCCAAGCCATCAATTCTGTAATCCAAATACAAGGAGAGGTTGGACAAGCTTGAGTTGTTTTCTCTAATGAGGCTGATGGAAGGCCTGACAGAAATTTATAAGGTCATGGAAGGCACAGATAGAGTGTCTGTCAGTACCCATTTACTAGGTCAAAATATCTAACACCAAAAGAGCATGCATTTAAGGTGAGAGAGGGCAAGTTCAAAGCAGATATGCTGGACAGCAAGTAGTAGGTGCCTGGAATGTGCAGTCAGGGGTGGTGGTGGAGGCAAGTACAATGGAAGTGTTTAAGAGGCACATGAATGTGCAGAGAATGAAGGGATATGGATATTGTGTAGCCATATGGGGATTAGTTTAGTAAGGCATTTAATTACTAGGTTAATTAATTCAGCACAACATTGTGAGCTGAAGGGCTTGTCCCGTGCTGTATTGTTCTAGGTTCAATGCTCTACCTGAGGTAGCGAACGCCTAGAGGAGGTTATTTCCTGTGGTTTAACACCCAAGAGCAGAATAAATAAACTAAAACCATCTGTATCATTCTGTTTGTAACCTGCACTGGACCACTGACCACACGTACCACAACTTCTCCTGATCTGGTTAATGCCAAGCTCACAAAGGACACTGATTTCCTCTCTCCCTTGTGCTTTCATTGTCACCCCACTTTCGCCTTTTATATATTTTGTTACAGAGAGTCTGTGTCAATCCAGGCACAAAATTAAGTATGCATAACATATTTAAGTATCTTCCACACACTTTTGTGATGTGCTTCTAAGTCCTAAGATTAAGTTATTAATGTAAATAACGGATAGCAGTTCTCGACTCATTCACAGATCACATGTACAGGTTATTGTCCCATAACTGGGGTATTCCAGTGTTGTCAGCTTTCTAGAACCCCTGTGTCATTCTTTTTGAAGGTGTCAGTCACCTTTGTTTGTATTCTCAATTAGAATTTAGCAATTAACGCTATTGAATTTAAATAGAGTGCAAGGATTTGCAGGCTCATTAGCTATCTGAAAGGTGATGATATGCAAAGTCCTTTCACAGGTCCCAACCCTTTTTCAGAGAACAGGAGGGATTATAGAGGAGGGGGGTCTATCTGCATCCATTGGGCATGATGTCCTACTGCTCGTCCATCTGCATTTTGAAGCTGCAACTCTGATCTCCATTGCTGAGACTTTCTGAAGTGAAACTCCAATCATACATTCATGGCAAACAAACTACAGATCTGCCCCAACTTAATTCATTCAACAGAAGCTATTCGTCTCCATGTGTCAAGTTTTCATATGACTTTCCATACAGATCAGCGCAATATTTGGTCTGCCAAGTCTATGCAAGCATCTCCGTTAATCAAACCGCACACACCCCACCCTGTAACCTATCAACTCCTACAGGCCTCTCAACTATTCCTGTAGCCCATTTACCCCAAGAGTAATCTACCACAGCCCCTCAGCACCTCTTTGGGATTTGGAGGGAAACTAGAGCACCCAGAGGTTGGGATGGGGAAACCCAACAATCATGGGGAGAATGTGCAGATTTCACACAGACAGCGTCAGAGTTCAGGATCAGACCCGGATCTCTGGATGCGCACAGCACCGACAATGCCTGCTGCCTTTCTGCCCATCCAAATGCACATTATATATACAGGCATCCATTAGTCTCTTGAGACCATGGATTTGCGCCTTGGAAAGTTTCCAGGGCACAGGCCTGGGCAAGGTTGTAAGGAGGACCGACAGTTGCCCATGCTGCAAGTCTCCCCTCTCCACACCACTGATGTTGACCAAGGGAAGGGCATTAGGACCCATACAGCTTGGCATCGGTGTTGTCGCAGAGCAATGTGCAGTTAAGTGCCTTACTCAAGGACAGACACGCTGCCCCAACCAAGGCTCGATCTAGCAACCTTCAAATCACTAGACGAACGCCTTAACCACTTGGCCACGTGCCAACTGTGTGCTACTGAATCCACTAAAACCAGGCGCTCCGCACTCACTTATTGCGAGAATGAGATCTCTCCGCTGGACAAAGCCAATGAGCCGCTCCGATTCCTTACTGACGACAACTGGGAACCCATTGTAGTCCGTGTCCTTGATGAGGGTCTCCACATCCTCCACGGTCATGCTGCCTTGTGTCAGGACCGACAGCGGAGGCTCAGTGCGTCTTGGCCTCATGACGTCAGTTGCCAGCGTCCTGTGCCTGAACTCGTCCTTAGAATCCAGGAAGGGGTAGCCATTCAGGTGTATGTGTGCCTCATAGATTCCCACTTTCCCAAAGGCATCTGCGACCCACTTGCTGGTCACTGCCGCAGCCATCAATGGTACAATGTACTCCAAGCCTCCGGTGAGCTCGAACATGATCACGACCAGAGATACCGTCATCCGAGTCACTCCACCTGCAAAGACATTATCAACTCTTGGCACGAAATTCTTTTAAAATGAGATCAGAGGTATCTAGAATTTGGATTGGAGAACAAAACCAGCATCTTTTTTTTTTAATGGTATATATTTCAAGTGGATAAGACATGATTTTGGGCATGCATTAAAGTGTTCCTATTAATTTGTTGTTGAAGTTTCACCAATTGATGAAGGTAGAGCTATGGATATGGTGTGTATAAATTTTAGTAAGGTGTTCAGAAAGGCTCCCCATGGTAGGCTCTTTCAGAAAGTCGGGAGGCATGGGATCCAGGGAAACGTGGTTGCATGGATTCAGAACTGGCTCGCTCACAGAAGGCAGAGGTGGTAGTAAATGGACCATATTCTGCCTGGAGATCAGTGTTCCACAGCGATCTGTCTGGGATCCCCTGCTCTTACTGATTTTTATAAATGTCTTGGATGACACGAACATTAGTGGTGTTATGGATCGTGTAGAAGGTTGTTGTAGGTTACAATGGGACGTTGAGAAGATGCAGAGCTGGGATGAGAAGTGGGAGATGGGGTTCAATCTGGATTCAAAATGTGATGTGATATACTTTGGAAGGTGGAATTTGAAGTTAATGGCAGGATTCTTTGCAATGTGGAGGAACAGCAGGATCTTGGGGTCCACACTCATAGATCTCTCAGAGCTGCCACAAGAGCCTTGAGGTAACGTTGCAGCTCTATAAAATTCTGGTTAGAGTACACTTGGACTATTGCATTCAGTTCTGGTCGCCTCATGATGGGAAGGCTGAGAAAGCTTTACAGAGGGTGCAGATGAAACTTACCTAGATGCAGTATGGATTAGAAAGCATGTTTATGAAGAAAGTTTGAGCAAGGTAACGTTTTCTCTTTGGAGCGAAGGAGGATGAGAGATGACTTGATAGAAGTGTACAAGATGATAAGAGGCATAGGTGGAGTGGACAAGAGTGGTAGGTGCACAGAACACTGTGCTAGAGGTGGTGGTCGAGGTGGATACATTAGGGAGATCTAAGAGACTCTTAGATAGGCACACTGATGAAAGAAAATGGAACACTATAAGGGAGGGAAAGATTAGACTGATCTTGGAATAGGTTAAAGAGTCAGCACAACATCATGGGCTGAAGGGCTTACATTGTGCTCCACTGTTCTATGTTCTTAAAACCCATTCTTTGACCAAGCTTTACATAAACTGTCTCTGTCCCTGCCTTGCAGCCAAGCTTTGCTGTCTGATTATGTTCAATAATATCTGATTGAGCTGTATAAATGCTCATTTATAATTTTTATGGTTGGGCTGTTAAAAATCTTCAGAAGTGGAAACAGTTGTACCTGCACAAAGTCAATCGCATCTGTACTGGGCTCAGTGGCGATGCTCTGACCTCTTATTAATTCTGGGGGGTTGTGAGGGGAAGGGGGTTGAAACATTCTGGCAGAGGTGTTAAACAGAAGTCTTGCAGGCCTCTCTCGTGGATATTAACAAGCCAAGTTAGTTCTTCTGGGATCCTGCACAACATTTATCACTCGATCAGCCTTATTAAAATACATGATCTCGTTATTTACCCCTTTACTGTGAGTGAATCCTTACTGTATGTTTGATAACAAAGAAAACCGATAGTGCTTCAAAATCCAATGACCAGAAGATGCTTGGCGTGATGATTAAAAAAAAGAGGCCAGAAGGTAGGGGTCAAGACCACAGTCCATGTGATTACGCACATTCAGCTTCTAATTTAATGAGTAGATTCTGATCTGTATTAGGTCATTTCCTGTGCAGCCAAGAAAGAGTATGTAGAAAAGCACATTGTCTGACAGTACACCATAGGTTTATGTTCGGGACGAAAGAAGTTTCTATCCAAACACATCTCATCGTTTCTCCAGCAGAAACATTGCGTGCAAGTTGATGTTATATTGTTTAGAAGTTAAGCTAAAGGTATCATTAAGATCTTGCAGAAATAGAATGTTATTTTTGAGTTTATTTGACACGAACCTAGATGCTAATGGTTTACACATACTGATCAGCTGTAGCAATTACTTGTTAGAATCTTATAATATTTACCTGCAGGAACCTTAACGAAGTTCTTACTTACCTGTGTATATTTACATGTGTGAATGGAACAATGTGATGATATCATGATATTTTGCTGATTTTCAGTTTCACTCCTTATTCGCTATGTCATGCTATGAGTCTACAGTAAACCCAAGGAGCTAGGATGACTATACCCTGACTTTCATGTCGTTTTGGCTGACTGTCTAGTTGGTATTACAAAACCTCAGCAAGGGCATTACAAAGAATATTTTCAAACTTCGAAATACCGTGTAATATTGGTAGCTCGGGTTGGCTATTAGGAAGTTTGGTTGATCGCCGAGCTTGGCAAGATGTTTGCAGATGTTTCGGCTGTAATGGGGAAGCCATCATCAGTGCACAGTAGCAGGGTCAAAAGAGCATGAACAGTTTAGCAGTAGAGGATTCTGACTGGCTAGCTTCGAGGAAGGTCTATGGGAAGCCTTTGTTTCGCTGTCCGGATCCCGAGATTACTGGCAATTTGTTGGTTGTTGATGTTGCTGTTTCCCTTTTCTCTGTAAGGGTTCATATAGTGGATCTATGTTGATGTGTTTCTTGATGGATCCTTCTGTAGACAATAACGCTTTGAGAAGCGCGACTGATAGAACAAATGTTATCTATAAAATTCAGCATAGTGACTGCAACAAGTACATTGGTCAAACAGGAAGAAAACTATCGACCAGGCTACACGAGCATCAGCTAGCAAGCAGTAGGCACGACCTACTCCCGCTAGTATCAGCTCACGAACAGAAAGAAGGGCACCATTTCAACTGGACAGCAGTTAGAATCTTGACTCAAGCAAGAACAGGAAAAGAATGAGAATTCCTCAAAGCGTGGTTCTCTACAGAAAGATCCATCAACAAACACATCAACATTGATCTGGTATATGAACCCTTATGAAGAAAAGAGAAAGAACGACATCAACAATCAATGAATTGCCAGTTATCTCAGGATCTGGTCAGCGAAGCAAACACTTCAAATGGACCTCCCTCGAAGCTAGCCAATCAGAGTCTCCTACTGCTAAACTGTTCAGTGGCTTCAGCCAGCCAACCAGCTCACGGTGTCTAATCAATATTCATTTGGACCCCGGAGGAGTATACAAGCCGGCATTCTGAGGAGACAACACCCTCAAGTGTGTACTGATGATGGCTTCTCGATTGGAGCTGAAACATCTGCAAACATTTTGCCAAGCTCGGCAATCAACCAAACTTCCAAACTTTGTTTTATATTATGACATTGTCTCCCCACATTCCCAGGGCTGCTCATACAACTTCTGATTCTGGTCTCCACTAGCCTCTTAAAAAGTTCTTCCCAAGATTCAGTCTATTCCCCACCACCACGCCCCCCCCCCCAGGTACAAACACTTCCTGAGAACTTGAGATACAAACTGAGATACTCCAAACCATTAACAAACAATGACATATCGCTAATAGCCAACTTGTACACAGAGTTACCTGATCATGTACACATTAGCTAGCAGACAACTGTATGGGAGGCAACCCAAAGACAAGCATATTGACTGGCTAACAAGAAAGGGTGAATAGGGATATAAAGAACTTTTTCTGGTCAGCACTGTGTTGTGACTGGTGTGCACAGAGATCGCACCTGGGGCCTCAATATTTTATAGTTTGTATACGTAACTAGAATGAAGACACTGAAGTCACTGTATTTGCTGAAGACACCACAATTGGTAAGAAAATAAGTGACAAAGAGGGTACAAATAACTGGCAAATGGAGCATAATGTAGAAAAATATGACATTGTCCACTCTGGCCAGAAAAATAAGAGAAAAAAAATGATTACTGATTGTTGAATGTTGAGGTGCCAAGAGATTTGGGTATCTAGCACATGATTTGCAAAAGTTAGCAAGAGCATGCAATGAATAACAAGGATATCTAAAGGAATGTTAGTGCTTGCTGTTGGAGGAAATGAACACAAAGCAGGGAGCTTCTGTTGTAAAATATAATGGTGAAATATAATCCGTAAAGAATATTGTTCTGCTATTTAAGAAAGAATGTAAATCCATTGAAAACAGCTCATCACATTGATACATGAAATGTGTGGGTTGTCTCATAACGAAAGACTCGAATTCACTGGAGTTTGAAAGAATGAGAGAATAGCTGAATGAAATATATCAAATCCTGAGAGGACGAATATGGAGAGGATACTTCCACTTGTGGGAGAATTCAAAAATAGGAGTCACTAACCATGACCCATTTAAGACAAGAATGAGACAAAATTCTCTCTCTCTGGAAGGACTGAGAGTTTTTGGAACTCTCTTCCTCAAAGGGTGGTAATATATTCTATTGCAGGATTTTCTAGATTCTGAATGGTAAGGGATGAAGAGTTACTTGGGATGGGCAGTACTGTGAAGTTGAGGCTCAAACTAGACCTCGTTGAACGGGGGACCAACTTAAGAGGCCATACGAGTTAACCCTATTCCTGATTCACACCAATAGATATGCCGTTTAAGTACAAACATTATTGGTTGCTGCAGACTGACATTTCTCTCCAAATTTCTTGGCCCATCAGTTGTCACTCACCCAGACAGGCAGCGGCCCCAACCATGGCGTACAGCCCAGGTGTGACGCAGTCAGCTCCTGGCCTGCACCAGCTCCTGAAGATGAACCAGTCGTGGTGGTGATAGGCCATCTGCTCCACACCAATACCAACCATTCGACCAGCTATTGCTCCAACAGCCATGCTTGGTATAAACAGTCCTGATGGCATCTGCAGAGACAGGAATAAAAAACATCACTGTACATCTCAGTAAATGTATGAAACATCTATGAACACCTTTGTTCAGCAACACTTAGCTAGTGCTTCACCTCAGCCTCCATCCAAGACCCCACCATCACAGGAACTAGTTTTCGGCAATGCAATTCGCTCCATGTGACATCGTGAGCAACTGGGTGGAGAAGCAGCAGAGGAAGCTGTTTAACCTACAGTACTGAAGTTACACCGTCACAGGGGCACACACACCACAGAAATAGGCCCTTCAACCCATCAGCTCCATGTTGACCATCAATCACACATCTACATTAATCGTGTCCTAACAGTATTGTTGGGAGCGCCAGCCACCCTGGCCATCCCTTGTTCTCTTCACTACCCTCTGGGAGAAGATACGGGATCTACACACAAGAACACTTATCACACTCCTGAACTAATCAGCTCTTTCACATCTCCTTCCAAGTGGTGCTGCCACATTTTCAGACTCTTAACTCTACATCCCTCAGTCTGTTATTCTGTTACTGTCACCTTAACATTTTTGTTCCACTATTTCAGACTGCACCTCAGTCTTCCCACTATTCTCATTTTGCTTTATTGTTATACTTATTTTTTCCATGTTTACCACGTACTCTGTGGGCTTTATGCTGTGAGTGACAATAAACTAACATGAAATCTAATCCCTTACTTTATTTTCCCCTCAGATTCTACCGCTCACCTATGTTACAAGGGCAATTTACAGCTGCTAATCACCTGATCGAGCTGCCTGCCTTTGAGGTGTGGGTGGAAATCCCGTAATTCATTGGGAGCCCATACGTTCACAGGGAGAACATTCACACTCCACACAGACAGCCCCAGAGGTCGGAATTGGACCTGGGCCTCTGGTTCTGTGAGGCAGTGTATTTACTATCTACACTGCTGTACCATTCTGCAGTGGTCCTGGGCTAATACTGTACAATTATAACATTGGGGTCAATCTGGGAGTGCAAAAAAAACCACCCAGTAACATCATTATCACAGAAAAACAGGACAAATCCAGTCCAGCTAACGACCAGTTCCTCGGCCTACTCTCCATCACCAGCAGAGAGAAACAAGAGCCTACCTGTTCACTTGTGCTCAGTTTGGTTCGGCAAGTTTCATTCTGCATGGACAGAAGAGCTGAATTCCAAAGGTTTGGTTAGCTTTGACAACAGGGTAGCAAGTGTGGTATCAAGAATCCTAGATAACTCTTTTCACATAAGGGCAGGACAATCATTGTACATGGATACGTCATCATGCTACCACGTGATACCTACGCCTCGCTTTAAGTAAACCAGAAGTTAGATCTGCCGTCCCAGACTCTCTTGTCTTCCTTTGAATTAGTTTAATGTTTTGAACAAAACATAACACAATCTACCATGTTACAGCCCTACACCTAGCTATCTGGCTGCATTGCAACATTTCATTCTGCGTTCTGTTATTCTTTTTCCATCGCACTAACTCAGTGTGCTGATGTGATTACATGATTGGTATGGATGACAGGCAAAACAAGCTCAGTCCTGTGATAATAATAATTTACCAATTAGGTTTACCAAATGTTCTGCTTTCCATCATGTTATCACATACAAATCCTGTTCACAATTCACTCCTGTGCTCACTAAACTACACTAGATCCCAGTTAAGTGACTCCTTGATTTAAAATCCCCGTCTTTCTTTACACATATTAATCTGTGAGCATTCCCAGTCTGAAGCTTCCCAAGTTACGTGCTCTCCAGTCAAGCATACCAACTTGTTAATCACTACACCACTGGTATCAGTTGCCTGGGTCCAAATGTCTGGAAATTCTCCGCCATGTCTCACCGCCGCTCTCGTTCACATCAACAGCTTGGATTTGTAAAGCGCACTTAACATGGCCAAACATTCATTGACAATTCACCAGTCTGCTATCGTATGCAGGTTGATACTGAGCCAAAAAGAGCATGAACGATAGAACTGTGCAATCAATTTCAAATGGAACCAAATAAGGGAGGGGGGTTTAAAAATTGTTTAAACGTGATTTTAAACGGCTTTATTATGTCTCTCATTAATCTCCTTTGCTCCACAGAGAATATCGCAAGTGAGTGCCAGCAATATAACCGTGACACAGGATAATACAAAGAGACGCACAATACCACACTGTTCATCAGAAGGAAAGAAGATCATTTTCTTTGAACCAGAGAAGATTAACGAAAATCAATAGAGATATGTAAAATTATGTCTAAAAATGTTTAAAATCTCTCCTCCCTGATTTGGTACCATTTTCCACCTTCTTCTTCTATCAGGTCCATCATTTTGACAATGTTTAATGTCCCCATTTATCTCTTAACCTCACATACTCTGATTCTACTGTCCCTCCTCCGAGCTGTTCATGACCACCACTTCCCTTTTTAACTGAGTTGGCTTTCTTTACTGGTTCTCTATTAACATCAAACTCTCTGCCCCTTCCTGTCGACGTTGCCTGAACCTCACTCTGCTGGATTGTGCCCGTTCCCTTTAACTCCATGGCTTTACCCCTCTCCAACCCCGGATATTCAATCTAGCAGATCTCGTGTAAGTGCACCATCCCAATGGAGTAGCCCTCCCTTCCCCCAGCCCATTACTCCATGAGTCAACCGTCGGAACACAGCGCAATGCAACTACTTCCTTAACTCAGTCCTCTTCTTCCTCCAGATGATGCCTGACCCACAGAGTCTTACCAGTATTTTCATAGAACAGTACAGCACAGGAACAGGCCAAACACAATGTCAAATTAAATTAAATCTCTTCTGCTTGCACATGATCCATATCGCTCCCTTTCCTGCAGGTTCATGTGTCTGTGTCTAACAGCCTCTTAAATGGCACTATTGTTTCTGCTTCCACCCCTACCCTGGCAGATCATTACAATTTTCTATGTAAAAGCAATGTGTAGAGTGCCCTCCTTCTTCAAAACATCCACAATTGCTCCTGTACCTAAAAAGACCAAGGTAACACGTCTGAACGACTGGCGTCCTGTCGCACTCACCTCAATAATAAGCAAATGCATTGAGAGTCACTGTATTTGCTGAAGACACCACAATTGGTAAGAAAATAAGTATCTACCAATAGATACACCTGCAGCTTGCTACCACCCAGACTGCACCCCTACAGTTTGCCTACTGACACAACCGATCGACAGATGACACAATAGCCACTGCTCTACACACTGTCCTTACATATCTGGAGAAGAAGGATGCTTATGTGAGAATGCTGTTCTTGGACTACAGTTCAGCATTCAACACCATAATTCCCTCCAGGCTCGACAAGAAGCTCAGAGACCTCGGCCTTCACCCTTCCTGTCAGATCGCCTGTAGGTGGTAAGAGTGGGCTCCCTCACCTCTGCCCCTCTGACCCTCAACACAGGTGCCCCTCACAGCTGTGTATTAAGCCCCCTCCTTTACTCCCTGTATACCCATGACTGTGTCGCCACCCACAGCTCCAATCTGCTAATTAAATTTGCTGATGACACTACACTGATTGGCCTAATCTCAAATAATAACGAGGTGGCCTACAGAGAAGAAGTAATCACACTGACACAGAGGTGTCAAGAAAACAACCTCTCCTTCAATGTTGCAAAAACAAAGGAACTGGTTGTGAACTACAGGAGGAATGGAGACAGGCTAGCCCCTATTGACATCAATGGATCTGGGGTTGAGAGAGTGAACAGCTTTAAGTTCCTCGTCATATACATCACCCAGGATCTCACATGGTTGATCCATACCGGCTGCGTGGTGAAAAAGGCACAACAGCACCTCTTTCACCTCAGACGGTTAAAGACGTTTGGTATAGGCCCCCAAATCCTAAAAACTTTCTACAGGAGCACAATTGGGAGCATCCTGACTGGCTGCATCACTGCCTGGTGTGGGAACTGTACTTCCCTCAATCGCAGGACTCTGCAGAGAGTGGTGTGGACATCCCAGCACATGTGTAGAAATGAACTTCCCACTATTTACAGAGACAGGTGTGTAAAAAGGGCCTGAATGATCATTGGGGACCCAAGTTTTCCCAACCACAAACTGTTCCAGCTGCTACCATATGGGAAATGGTACTGCAGCATAAAAGCCAGGACCAACAGGCTCCAGGACAGCTTCTTCCACCAGGCCATCAGACTAATTAATTCATGCTGATACAATTGTATTCCTATGTTATATTGACTGTCTTGTTGTACATACTATTTATCACAAATTACTATAAATTGCACATTGCACATTTAGATGAAGGTGTAATGTAAAGATTTTTACTCCTCGTATATATGAAGGATGTAAGTATTAAAGTCAATTCAATTCAACTCAGTTCAAATTCCCCACATACCTTTATCTCAGACATTATCCCTCTCGCCTTAAATACATGTTGTCTCTTGTTTGACATTTCTACTCAGGGGAAAAATACCAACTACCTACCCTGCCTACACCTCTCACAATTCCCTTCTCTCATCTTCTTCCACTCCAGAGAAAACAACCCAAGTTTGTCCTACCTTTCCTCATATCCTCTAATCCAGGAGGTATCCTGGCAGAACTCTTCAGTACGCTTTTCAAAGCTTATTGTAATGGAGCAACTAGAATTGCACACGTATGTGGTTCAACTGATGTTTTACATAGCTGCAACATGACTTATTTACTCTTGTAATCAATGACTTGACTAAAGAAGGCAGTATACCTTCATATGCCATATCCCTTCTTTATCAGCCTATCAATTTGAGTGGCCATTTTCAGTGAGCATGGACTTAGACCTCTAGATTCCTTTGTACGTTTGTACTTCAACGCTTTTAAGGGTCCTATCATTAAATGTATATTTTCCTCTTAGACTTCCCAAAGTACAACACCTCTCACTTGCCTGGATTACACTCTATCTGCCATTTCATCACCTCTATTTGTAACTGCTCTATATGTAACCATAATCTCAGTGCTCATTTCAGATTTCAGTGGGTGGTTATGCATTATTGATGACCATTACTCTTCCCTTGACAACATAACCAAGCCTGGTTTGACATCATGTGGTGGCAATCAGGTGACTTGTTCCTTCCATGATGATTGGCTTATCTTAAACCCAATCGATTGATAGAGCTGTTGTCATCGAGATGATTCTCACTATTGATGGGGTTGCAGTCTGTCCTTACCTTCATCCCAAATGTAAATATGGTGATGATGATTTTGAAAACAAGAGCAAGAGCCAGCTGCCATAGAGCCGCGTAGACACCAGGACCCGCAGGGCGGTCAGGGATATCGTCCACGGGCCGGGTCATGTTCGGGTCATTGATGTAGTCGCAGAGCTGCGAAGATTCAAGTGCCCCGCAGTCGTTGAAAAGTTCAGAGATGAGCTCACTTGTGCTTCGTCGCGTGTACGGGTTGGGAAAGGCAAAGATGGCGGTGATGGCAGTGACAGTTATCACCTCGAGCACTGGGTATCTGCCCAGGTTTGTGTTCTTGCGCTTCCTGCACCAGGCGATATTTCCTCGTATGAACAGGGTCCCCCACAGGCCCCCGAACACTCCCAGCAGGATGAAGGGCACCAGCTCGGCCATGTACCAGGGCGTGTGATACTCCACATAGAACAGCACAAGCCTGCTGTTCCCGAACGGGTTGATTGAACGAAGAGTGAACGCGGCCACCAGCGCAGCGAAGAATGATCTCCAGAGTGTCTTCAGTGGAAAGTAGTAACTGACCTGGAAGACAGCAGCAGAATCTAGAGTCACTGACCCGGTCCCTGTTTCAGCACACTTTCAACTGCTTACTTGCTGAGATGGGGAGCACGGAGTTGGGGCACTTCCTTGTAGCATCCTGCCAAAGACTTATTTTCACACATTCATTTTCTGAGAGTGTTTGCTGGCACTTGTTGTCTATCCCCGTAACAGGAAATCTAGCAGGACTATTAAAGGTCAACAACACCACCAAGTCAGACTGGATAAGGATAGCAGATATCCTGGGACAGGCCTTAGTAAAACCTGATGGGATTTTGCTTCAGTCTTGTAAATCTGTGTTCACTTGGCACTAAGACACTTAGAAACATTGTACCCTGCCCTCACCTAGCTTCCAATGGCCCAGTTTTGTTTTATTTGGAATTGTGTGAATGAAGTTCTGAGCCGAGGCAGAGATAACATCTAAAGCATTGGACTCCCAAGAAACATGCGAGGGAAGTGCCCAATCCAATAGAAGCATAGCCAGATAATGCAGGGGAGAGAGCTTACATGCTCAAAGGGAAAGCAGGAAGACCCGGCTCCAATGGATGGAAGTGAATAGGGCTTGAAACCCCCCACCTTCTGTGTCACCACTCAGTCAACTCTCTATGAGCTTACCTGGCAGCGGTTGAGAAAGTTCATCGGGAATACTGATGAAACAATATCTCACAAGGTTTGGTACTAGGGAAACAGTTTGAGCAGGAACTTTACCTCTTCCAGACTGAAAAGCACACCTCCGATGGGAGCACCGAAGGCAACAGAGACTCCCGCAGCAGCAGCAGCTGACAGCACCTGGGGGGTGGACAAACGCTCTGGTTACTCACTGCCTGCGAGCTTGCACTGTCACAATCAACAGATAATTCCTTCAGTAGGGGAGCCAATCTTCAGATTTAACAGGAATCTATACAACCTTCACGCTGGGGCCCACACGACTTAATGTTTAATCTGCACTGTGCTCACACCCAGAGGCTGCCATCACCATCATCACTGAAGCATATGAGAGGACGAGCCTTACACTTAACAATTACCATCTGACCCCCAGACCCTCAACACCTCCCTCACTGGACCACACTACCCACCGACAACACAGTTTAGTGGAAAGACCTTTGTAAACATGATCCACTTCTCATATCTCTGGAGGCACCTCTCAGTGAAAGCAGGCATCTCCAGGTTATGAATGCCCAAATTATGGACACCATTTGAACTCCATAATACTATTCAATTCAAAAGTCCAGTATATGTACATATGTTTGTTCCTACGAACTGCAGAACTATTTTCCTCTCTGACCACTTCTAGTAATTGTTCTTTCTTATGCATACCATTCATTACAATACTATGCAAGTGCAGATATCATATTAAAAATGCATTTGCCGACATGGACAAAGTTTACTTCAGGATGTCAGTAAATATAGAACTCATTTTTTTTACTCAGGATGATATCCACCATCAAAGCTCCTACACACCCTATGGTTAGTTGAGGTAAATGGTGCTTGATGGTCAACAGCTCAGACTTGGAACAAAACCATGGTCTACTACACAACAGTGATCTCTGTCCTCTATTACACTTCCGAGACCTGGACTACTACACCAACATTCTCCATATTCACTGAGAGGACGAGTGAACCAACATCAATGTCTTCTCCAGTTCTGAGATGCTGTCAGCTACAGTGGACAGGGACCAACATCAATATCTTCTCCAGTTCTGAGATCCGGTCAGCTACAGTGGACAGGGACCAACATCTGACTCCAAAGCAGACACTCTGTTCCATGGACTGCCAGGGTAGCGATCACCAGGAGGACAGAAGATGAAGACAGAGTTGAGAACCACAATTCATTCCATATGGAATTCCTGCATCACCTCACAAATGACCTCTCCCACCTCATGCTCCAACTGTAGAAAAGTCCATTACATCCACATTGGCTGCAGAAGCCACATAAGCAGAATGGAAGTGAGTTTTCCTCAATCTTGAGGGACTGCTAAAGGGGAAGGAGGCATGCCCTGAATAAAGACACGAGTTTGGAATTTCATCTATATCAGTATTGGGAGATGAAACCCCCAGACCCCACCAAAGTGACCCTCCACCATTTATTTATAAGCAACTCTACTGTATTATCACTTACCTCTCTCCTCTTCCCTTCATTCTTACTGTATTTAGAAAACAAGCAGCAGAAGAGATTGCCACAACAACAGGCCACATGCACCAGAGGTCCTTCCTTTCCTAGGCTGAGGCCAGAGGATACGGCCAACACCAGGGTCACCGTTTTAATCAGGAGAGTCCACTTGCCCAGATAACCCCTGATAATGAAGCCACTGAGGATGGTTTTAATCTGGAAAAATAAAATTCAAGTCAAATGAAAAATTGTTTATGATATGAACACAGACACAGATCAAGCCAGATACAGATCAAACCAAAAGGATATTTTCTAAATTACAGTAATAATTTTTGCAACTTATAAAACTATTCTGCCTCAATTCAAAATCACAGCAGTGGAATGTCACATTGTACTAATGCATCTATGATTCAATAATACTTTGATAGTTTTGTGTGCCTTCAAAATCAGTTTTGGGTTCCTTCTGAGTCCTCACGTATCTCAGCTCACAATTAATGGCTGTGCCCCAAGTAATTCCCTCCTCCCTCCTCAACATATGATCTCTACCTCCTACCTAATGCCCTCCCCCTCCCTCCCTGGTGCTCCCGCTCATTCTCCTTGTCACGTTCTTCTCCTTTTCTTCCCAAGGCACGCTCTCTCCCTCCCCCATCCTCTTTTTCTCCCGTTGCATTTGTTCCTCCTTTGAGACTCTGCATGAAACCTGGCTAGTTGAGCAGGTACCTGTCCTATTCTTATAGAGGTTGATAGATTCTTGATTGCGTATGGGAAGAAGCCTGGTGATTGGGGCTGAGGGGAAAAATGGATCAGCCATGATTAAATGGCGAAACAGACTCAATGGGCTGAACAGCCAATTCTGCTCCTATATCTTATGGTCTTATGGTCTGCTCTCTCCTTTATGAGGCTCAATGGCAACCTTTTCATCTCTTTCCTGTGAAGAAGCTTGGGTGGGGGGTGAGGTTGCATTACATTAATGATATAACTTAAGAGCAATTTGCTCTACAAAGTCAAAGGAGAAAGACATAAAGTGTGAGAGCGTCCTGTGGAGTTTTTATTTCAGATTGAAGAATTTGGAGAGATCTACCTGTAAAGGGTTCTGGACATCAAATAGCTTTAACCTCCTATGATTGGTACTTACCTCAGGAATTCCAGAGCCACAAGCATAGGGAGCAAACACCTTGACCAGTGAGACTCCCAGGAAAGCGAAAGTCAAAGCCCACGATATGTATAAGAGGTAGTTCAGAATGTACGCACTGGCACCCTGGGGAAAGAATACACACCACAGAGATCAATTTTAAAGTTATAGACACTCACAACTGAGAAATAGTTCCTTCAACCCACCACGTCCATGGCAACCATCAAGCACCCATTTATACTAATCCTATTTTATTCTTCCACCAATCCCTTTAACTCCCCACAAATTCTGTCATTCACCTACCCGTTAGGGGCAGTTACAACACCAGTCTGCACATCTGTGGGATGTGGACAGAAACCAAAGCATTCAGGGGAAACCCAAGCCAGTAACAAGGAGAATATACACTGGCCTTTAGGCAGCATCAGAGGTCAGGATCGAACCCAGATCACTAGGGCTGAGAGGCACTTCCAACACAAAGTACAATCTATTCAGAAACTGTGATTGGTACAAATGCCTCACAGAAACAGTAACTGATGGGAAAAAGAACCCCAATGGAGTCACATGATACATTGATCATAGAGCAGTTAACCTCAAACAGTTGGCGTTCAACAGACAATGACATCTATCAAGTGCTAATGCCATTTATAGACAGGGCTTTAGATATCATCCTTGGTCAGGTGCTCTGGCAGCTACAAGCATTTAGTTGAAAGTCACAGTCATGGCAAGGAAGGTGGATTAGGGTAGCCAAATGTTCAAGATACCAATCCTTGCCATGACACCCTGGTAGAATTCAATCCTCTGCCAGTGGCACCATACGATGGCAGCTGTGCATTTTCCTCCACTTCTGAAATTCACTTCAAGATGAGGTAGTAAATTGTATTAGACATTGGCTTTGCAGGAGAAGCCAGAGAGTGGTAGTAGATGATTGTCTCTCTGACTGGAGGCCTGTGACTAGTGGTGTGCCACAGGGGTCGGTGATGAGTCCGTTGTTGTTTGTCACCTACATCAATGATCTGGGTGATAATATGGTAAACTGGATCAGCAAGTGTGCGAATGACACTAAGACTGGGGATATAGTGGACAGAGAGGAAGACTACCAAAGCTTGCAGCGGGATCTGGACCAGCTGGAAAAATGGGCTGAAAAGTGGCAGAGAGAATGTAATGCAGGTGAGTGTAAGGTGTCACACTTTGGGAGGACCGACCAGGTGAATAGTCTTACACGGTGAGCAGTAGGGCACTGAGGAGTACAATAGAACAGAGGGATCTGGGAATACAGATCCATAATTCCTTGATAGGGAAGTAAATTTGTAAATAAAGCTTTTGGCATATTGGCCTTCATAAATCAATGCACTGAGTACAGAAGTTGGGATGTTATGTTGAAGTTGTGTAAGACGGTTCTGAGGCCTAATTTGGAGTACTGTGTGCAGTTTTGGTCACCTACCTACAGGAAAGATGTAAACAAGGTTGAAAAAGTGCAGAGAAAATGTACAAAGATGTTGCCAGGTTTGGAGGACCTGAGTTATAGGGAAGGTTGAATAGATTAGGACTGTATCCTTTATAATGTAGAAGATTGAGAGGAGATTTGATAGAGGTATGCAAAATTATGAGGGGCATCGATAGGGTAAATGCAAGCAGGCTTTTTCCACTGAGGTTGGGCAGGACTACAACAAGGAGTGATGGGTTAATGGTGAAAGATGAAAAGTTTAAGGGGAACATGAGGGGAAACCTCTTCACTCAGAGGGTCGTGAGAGTGTGGAATGAGCTGTCAGTGCAAGTGATCGATGCAGGTTCGATTTCACAATTTAAGAAAAATTTGGATAGGTACATGGATGGGAGGGGTATGGTGTGCTATGGTCTTGATGCAGGTCGATGGGACTAATGGATCAGAATGGACTAGATGGGCCGAAGGACCTGTTTCTGTGCTATAGTGCCTTATGACTCGACTCTAATTTGGTTCTTTTGCTGTGAATGGTACACAATTTGGAAGCAGAGTGCCATGAAAGTCATGTGCTTTTACCCCAAGCAACAGGGGATGAATTCCCACCCTCCCTTCATCTTTATATGTTAATCCTCTGGGCTGCACGGCAGCTATCGCTCAATGCCACTGGTGTTGTGGGGTTGTGCTGTGAGCATTTCTACCCCTGCTCCTTCTCCCTCTTCCAGCTCTGTGTGGCGGTCTGCTCCTTCTCCCCGTCAAGCTGTCTCCCAACATTTTGCTGGAAGCATCCATTTCGTGTGGAAGCCTGGGATCAGCAGTCGATCTTCAGCACCTTTCCCTGTGATCTGTAGCTGAAATCTAGAATAATGTGAAGGTACTGCCAGATCAGGTAAATGGAACAATATGACAGACAACAGCTTCCGAACACTAGGGAGTTCTGGGCCAATTTCAGAAACTTCAAAAGGGAGAAATGTAAAAAGAAATGAGAGGCAAAGAGACCATTAAACAAGCTTATCTGCAGGCATAACATGGAATCCAAAATTATTGAACGGGAAAAGGATGGAGGTCACCTAGAGACTAAAGTGAGGCAAAGGCAGATAGAGTTGAGATTCTAGATGGGATAAGAATGGATAAAAAAAGTACTGAAAAGACTAGTTGAACTTAATGTGGATAAATCACCTGGTCCAGATGAGATGCATCCTAGACTGCTGAGGGAATTAAGGGAGGAAATTGCAGAGACCCTGTCCATAATTTTCCAAACATCTATTAATTCAGCAGTGCCTGAGGACTGGAAAATTGCAAATGTTACATTCTTGTTCAAAAAAATAGAGCATGGGGAACAACCTAGTAACTACAGACCAATCAATTTAACCTTGCTGGTGGAGAAACTTCGAGTATCAATAAATAAGAAAAAACATAAAATATGAATTGCTGAGTAAAGACCAGCCTGGATTTATTAAAGAAAAAATCATGTCCAATAAACAATAGAAATTTTTGATGAAGCATTAGGAAAGTAAATACTGTATAAGGCAAATGTAATTGATGCAATGGACTTCCAAAAGATATTTGATAAAGTGCCATCTAGGAAGCTTGTCATCAAGACTGAAGTCCAGGGAATGAATATTGTCACAGCACTAATATAAAAGTGGCTATACAACAGGAAACAAAAAAGAGCAGAGACAGATCATTTCTCAACTCAAGGGAAATGCAGAGTGGATGCAAGGAACTTCGCTTTCCTTAACAAATATAAATGGCTTGAACTTCAGTTTCCTAGGCCCAATTTTTGAATTTGGAAACAGTGTGATGAGTAAAGGATAGGAAAAGGCATCAAGGAGATATAGTGAGCTTGGTAAAATAGATAACAGAAGAAAGTTAATGAGCTAAATTGTTACATTTTGAAAGGAAGAATGGGAAGTAAGGCAACTGAGGGCACAGATTTACAAAACTAAAGAATTCTGGGGATGCATAGTTTTAATGAAAAGCAGCTAAAAAATCTGGGCTGTATAAATAGAGTCATAAAGAGTAAGGAAATCTTGATGATCCTCTATAAAACAATGGTTTAACCACAGCTAGAGAAATGTGCCTAGTTCTGGATGCCAACCCTAATAGATTGGAGAAGAAAGTCACCAAAATGATTCTAGTAATGATGAACTTCAGAATGGAGAAGCTTCAGTTATTCTCCCTGGAATAAGGAGATCTAATTGAAGCATTTAAGATCATTAAGGGCATAGACAGAGCAGATAGAAATAAACTGCCATTAGTCAAGGACTTAAGAGCTAGGAACATAGAGTGAAAGTGATTGGCTGAAGACCTAGAAGCAACATGAAGAAGTACCCTGGTGGAGGCTTGAATGAACTACCAGAATTAGCGGTAGCTTCTAATAAAGCAGGCCAAAGGGGAATAATATGGACTTGAAAGGAATGAATTTGTATGCCTTTGGGTAAGAGGATGTCAACAGGATTAGCTAGATTACTCTTACGTAGAACCAGTATGGCCTCATTGGACAAGGCCTCCCTCCTTGCTGTAACTACTGTGAACCTATAAGTAATCTGGAGGTAGTGGTACACGACAATGGCGTTGTCAGCTCCACTTGCTCATGGTGTGTCCAGCTCCATAAGTTAAAGAAAGGGCTTCAGGATGGAAAGACGAGTTAATGTCACCATCTGCCCACTCTATGTACAACTGCCAAACATCCACTGAATGTTTAATGTGTACACCAGTATGCCAGCAAATACAACTCACCCCGGAGGTGTGCTTGTAACACATACCATTTAGATTGCAAGGGGCAGTGGCGGCAGTCAGTAAATGACTTCTAACAATTCTAGTATCTCACCTATTGCATGAATGCCTACTGGGTTAATTACTATAAGCTCTCTCAAACTGATTTTTGTGTTGGATTTAACAAGACAGTGAACTTAAAGCCTTATTGTTTAGAAATTCATAGCTCGATTACTACAAAGCTCTGTTCTGAACACAAAGTGTAGACTCAGTGCAACTGGAGAGAAAATAATAAACCATTGCACACATCTTCTGGCTCATTACTAGTAAGCGGTGGCAGAGACCCAGGAAAAGATTATTTGCTTTTAATCTCATTTGGTGAACAGTAAACGAGATTATAGCAGCGTAGATCCTAGGGAAAGTAACTTAAAAAAAAAGTTTTAAGCAGGAATCAACTTCTTTGATTTCTATGGTTTTCATCAATGCTCCAAGAGGTAACATTGTCATTCAACATTTTATGAAGTGATGCCTCATGGATGTTCTTCACAGATGAAAGCTCTGCTTAGGAGCTTTGCTTGAAAATGCTACTGGAACAAATGCATAATCCAACAGGAAATGTTTAGTTACAGCTCATGATTTGAATCAGGTTATGTGTCTAACTGGAGTTAACTACATTCAAATTAATTAGCTGTGATGACATGAAACTCTGCAGTCTACTAAGACCACGTGCCAAATGGAACTCTGCAATTTCTTACTTCTGATCGGTTGGCCAAAAGCTCTGACCATGACCTCCACTGAGGGCACTTGTCTCTGTCCTCAAAGGTGGTCTCGTTGGAAGTCCAACAGCACTGCTCATGACTGAACCAAAATCCAGCTAGGCACACTCCCTCCTTCAGGTCTGTCATCCAGTCGACAGCTAGGTCAATCACTCCAGCTAGTGTTCCTGAATAAGGCAGAATACAACATTTAGTGTGGAAATAAACTCACAAATTCTGATTTAGTGTTACAATGACTGGGCATCTACGTTATTTTTTTTAAGATTACAATTTTTTTTAGATTATTCAGGCAGAGACGAATGCCATGGACAAACTTTAGAATTGTAGGTAGACTTTCTGTGTTCCTGCAAAAGTATAGTGACCTTCCTCCATTGCAACAGCACCCACCCTCTCCTCCAGCTTTCCATGGCTACAATCCATTCTTTGTCCAGGGTGCAATGCATCAAAGCTTCTTCAGTAGGATCTCCAAAATCCAATATCCAGAAGCAGCAAGTGCATCTGGAGTCACCATCACCACATTACACCCTGCCCTGGGCATTGCTGTTCCTTTATTGCGGCTGGGTTATTAATTAGAGATAGGGGTATAGGAGCCTGCTCAGCATTTTGTCCCTACTCCATGGCAGAGCATTCACTAATCTACCCAGTTTCTGCCTTCTCCCTAAGTTCTTTAATCTGCCCCTTACTTGAATAGTTTTAATGACGTGGCCACCACTGTCTTCTGTAGTGAACTGAACAGGTTCTCCATCCTCTGGGTGAATAAAGTTCTCCTGATCGCAATACTAAAAGGTATTCCTTGTTGTATATTTAATGTTTCAGTCATATCTGAGTAATATTGTAAATATATTGTTTGATTAAGCATTCTTTGTTTCTTTAAATAATTTCTTATGCATTATATGTAAAAGTATATGGATAGCATATGTCATTATGCCACCATGTCACAAGTGCATGCCTCGCTAAAAGTAAAAATAAGAATGTACTTGAGTTATCCCGGCTCCTTGCTTTGCTTTGAATTCATTTTATGTTTTGGTTACAAAACATAACAATGGTGATGAGTAAGTTTTAACACAAACCAGAGACAGCTACTTACCTGTTGAAGTGCAGTTGAGTTTTAAAAAATCCGGCAGAAAATGGATAAATCCACAGGTTCATAGAAAGTGAGTACTGGGTGATAATAATCAAAAATACATTTAAAAAGAGCAGACACAGCTGGCTACATTGGAAAGATATACACGTTCGGTTTCACAAAAGGGTGATGTATACTGAGCAAATTAAGTGGTATTTTACAGCAAACGAAGAGCCAAAGAGAAGTGAGTGGCAGGTTTGCTGAGTGTGCTAGGTCAAGGAGCATACAATTTGTTTAGAGAATTGACTGCTCAACCCAGCTGAAATGAGCTTTGCTGATATCATGACAGTAATGCGGGAACATTTAAAAACAAAGCCATTGTTGATTGCAGAATGCCTTAGGTTTCATAAGTGGATTCAAAAGGAAGGGGAGTCCATTTCAGCAGATGTGGCTGAATTGAAGAGATTGCCTGAGTATTGTCAGTTCAGTGATAGGTTTTAAAGATGCACTGAGAGATTGGTTAGTTTGTGAAATCTTGCAAGGAAGCAATCAAAAATGGCTCCTAACTGAAGTGCAACACACATTTAAAAGAGCATTTGAAATTGTTTGTAACAATGGAAACAGCAGGAGAGACGCAATTGAGTTGCAGTCAGAAATGACAGAGAGTGTGAACAAAATTGCAATATCTAAACAGAAACCTGCCTGGCCAAATAAATTGTGTCACCATTGTGGCAGGGGTCCACATGCACCAGACCAATGCATATTTAAATGCAAAACTTACAAAAAATGCAACAAAGTAGGTCACATGCAAAGAGCATCCTGAGGAGACAAAATAAATGGGGAAGAGAAAATGATAAAAAGTCAAGTTGCAGTTTCAAAAAGAGCACTAATCTGAGTGTTGTTATAAAAATCTGACAATGATGAGAGTGACACAGGACTAAGTAGCCTTGAGATTTACAACGTGAAAACTAACAAGAGACAAGCAACAGGGCTTACACGAGAAGTGAACGGCAAATTAACTCACATGGATTTGAACACTGGCTCAGCTGTTCCAGTAATTCCACATATCTTTGCAAACCTTTCTGGAGGGAAACTCTTCAGTAAAGTGGGCTGAGCTGAGGCCCAGTTACAGATCGAAACAGAAGAAGAGTCCAAAGTGTCTCTCAATGTAAACACACACAAAAGGGCTGTATTGTTAAAATAGGCTTACTTTTGGAGTAACATTTACATCTGAACTCTGGCAGAAAGTTATGGACGAATGCTGCAAGGCTGCCCAGGTGCTCAGTGCTACCTGATGACATTGTTGTTACTGGTGAGGATGACAAGGAACACCTCCAAATTCTGTGTTAAAAAGGTTATGAGATTATGGGCCCACAGCACAAAGCAACAAGCGTGAATTCTTTAATTCATGTATCACTTACTGACACACAAGGATTACACAAAATTCAATCAGTGGTGGAGGCCCCAAGACCAAAGGACATGTCACAGATGCCATCCTTTTTAGGACTTGTCAATTACTATAACAGATTCCAGTCAAACCTGACTACTATGCCTCCAGCCCTTGAACTCATTATGCAAATTGGGAAGAAATGGCAATGGACAAAGCAGCGTGAGGTGGCTTTCCAAAAGACAAAGGAAATAGTGACATCAGAACCTGTACTCACACATTATAATCCACGCCACCCAATGAAGCTTGCCTGTGATGCCTCATCTTATGGTACAGGTGCAGCCATGTCACATGTTATGAGTGATGAAAGTAAACACCCCATAGCTTTTATATCACATTCTCTTACCGCTGCAGGAAAAAAAATCACGAACAGATTGGCAGAGAGGCCTTGAGTTTGGTTTGGAGTGTAAAACATTTCAACCAGCATTTGTACGGGAGAGAGTTTACCCTCATTACTGATCATCAGCCGCCAGTGTCCATTTCCCATCCACAGAAGGTGTTCCACTAGCGCCAGCTGCACAAACGCAGAGATGGGCTCTGTTTCTTGGAGGACACAATTACAAGATGACTAATCAGGGAAATGCTGATGGATTGTCCTGTTTACACTTGGGAAAGGAAATATCTGAAGAATTGACAAAGCAGAACATTCCTCTTGATGCATTCTCACCAATGACTCCCTATTGCGGCAGAGATGATCCAAAAGAAAACCAGAAAAGACCCCACATTGTCTCTGATCTATATGGCCACCCAAAATGTCTGGAACTTGAAGCAGAAATTCTAGTTCTTCCATCTTTACCTGCACCAGGATGAAATTGCCCCTGATGGGTGTTGCCTTATGTGGGGACTGAGAGTTACTGTACCATCCAAGCTGAGAGCTGAGGTGCTGAAGGAGCTACATGCCGGTCGTCTAGGCATGGTCAAAACGAAAGCTTAGTCCGGTGGCCTGAGATGAATCAGCAGGTTGGATGGTTTACCACACACTGCTTGGGATGCCAATGTGTATAGAAGGTGCCAAGAGCAGCACCTCTCCATCCCCGGGAATGACCAGCACTGCCATAAACACGAGAAAATCTGCAGATGCTGGAAATCCAGGCAACACACACAAAATGCTGGGGGAACTCAGCAAGCCAGGCAATATCTATGGAAAAAAGTACAGTCGCCATTTCGGGCCAAGACCAGGATTGCCGTGACAGAGGATTCATGTAGATTTTGCTGGCTATTCATCAGCAGAAATTTCTTGGTAGTAGTGGATGCAGCTACAAAGTGGCCAGAAGTGTTCCCAATTGCCTCCAATACGGCCTCACACACTGCTGATGTGTTGAGAAGCCTCTTCTCAAGGACTGGTGTTCCAGAACACGTAGTCAGTGACAATGGACCACAGTTTGTTGCAGAACAGTTTCAGTCATTTTTGAAAATAAATGAAATAAGACGTATTACATGTGCACTGTACCATCCAGCTACAAATGGCTTGGTGGAAAGATTTGTCCAGAGTCTAAAGAAGCAAGTAACATCAGCAGAAAACACTGAATCAAAAGTTTGGCAACTTTCTCTTTAAATGTTGCAACGCAGCACACTCCACAACCAACAACTCACCAGCTAAGCTGTTCATGGATCATCTTTTGTGTACACGCTGGGATCTTCTCAAACCCAATCTCAGAAGGAGTATGCAGGACAAACAGCCGAGACAAATTGAGGGCTCCTCAAACAAGGAAATTCGACATTTCACTCCTGAACAAGCAGTCCTGGTGAGGGACTACAGAGGTGATCAAAAGTGGGTACTTGGAAAGATTAAAGACAGAACTGGACCACTTTCCTTCACAGTGGAGATGGTGTCTGATATCACCTGGAGACGACACGTTGATCAGTTGAGGAGAACAGAGTCAATTGTTAGAGAAGAAGGGTGTCTGGAGCTGCCAGAACCTCTTCCTGCTGTCCCAGAGTCAACTCCTACACCCACCACAGAGGAGGCCCCAGAGCCTGAGATTGTTTCACAGCCACAAGTCTCACCTGCCAAGCACAGTGACACCCCACTGTCAGGAAAGACATTATTCCATGAGTAAGAAATCTTCCACAGCAATTAAATCTTTAGGCCTAAATGGGACAATTTAAAATTTACCATGCTGAGGATGTCTATATAGAAGTTGTGTTATATAGTACACTGTGCGTGTGCGTGTGTATATATATACATAAGTTGAGATGCATTCTATATTGAGTTGGAGATTATAGCTAAGCAGGGTGGAGTGCTGTGCATTGAATATTTCAGTAATATTGTAAATATATTGTTTGATTTATCATTCTTTGTTCATTTAAATAATTCATTTCGGGTTACATATAAAAGTACATGAATGGCATACGCCATAACACCAACACGTCATAAGTGTGCATCTCGTTCGAAGTAAAACTAAGAACATACATCAGCTGTCCCTGCTCTGATTTTTTCTTTTAAGTAGCTTTATGTTTTGGAGTTACAAAACATAACACCTGGCTCCTGGTTCTGGATTCCCCAGCCATCAGAACCATCCACCCTGCGTCTAGTCCCGTTAGAATTTTCCAGGTTTCTATGACATCCCCTTGCCCTAGACCATAATGTTTAGCCATATGATCTGCATGTGATATCCCTTATGCTACAGTGAAGAATCCTAAACTACCCAACTTCTCCTCATTCATCCCAAAAACCAGTCAAAAAACCTTTGTTGCGCTCTCTCCATGATCAGAAACATCTTTTTTCAAGCAGCATTCCTCATTCAACTCCATGTAAAACTCCACAGGGAGTCTCACCAAGGCCTTGCAGAAGCCTGACGGCACACACTCAATAACTCAGGAACAGCTTCTTCTCCACTGCCCTCAGATTTCTGAATGGACATTAAATCCACAAACACTACCTCACTATTTATTTTATTTCTGTTTTTGCACTACTAATCTTAATTTAACTATTTAATATACATATGTATACTTACTGTAATTCCTTTTTTGTTTATTTATCATGTATTGCATGGTACTGCTACCCCAAAGTTTACAAATTTCATGACCTATGCTGGTGATATTAAACCTGATTCTGATCTACAAATTTGGTGACATTAGATTTTATATCCAAATCCAAATCCAAAGGTGATGTCTTTAAATGCGCGTGGAATTCAGAATAAAGTGGACAAACTCATGGCACAATTAGATATTAGTCAGTATGACCTTGTGAGTTTCAGTGAGTCGTGGCTGAAAGAAGATCATAGATGGGAGCTTAACATCAAAGGATATACTTTGTATCAAATGGACAGGCAGGAAGGCATAGGCAGTGGTGTGGCTCTGTTGGTAGGAGATGGAATTGCATCCTTAGGAAGAGGTGACATAGGGTCAGAGAATGTGGAATCTTTGTGGAGTTAAGAAACTGCAAGAGTAAAAAATCCATTGTGGGAATCATATATATGGACCTTCAAATAGTAGCCAAGATGTGGAGTTGAGATTGCAAGAGAGCTGGAAAAGGCATGTAATAAGGGTAATGTCAAAATTGTAATGGGGACTTCAACATGCAAGGAGATTGAGAAGATCAGGTTGGTGTTGGATCGCAAGAGAGGGAATTTGTTGAATGCCTACAAGATGGCTTTTGAGAGCAGTTTGTGCTTGAGCCTACTAAAGAAAAGGCTATCTTAGCTTTGGTGTTGTGTAATAACCTAGTTCTTTTTAGGGAGCTTAATGTAAAGGAACCCTTAGGAGATGGCGGTCATAATATGATTGAATTCATACTGCAATTTCAGAGGGAGAAGCATAACTCACATGTATTAGTATTGCAATGGAATAAAGGGAATTACAGAGGCATGAGAAAGGAGTTTGACCAAGTGGATTGGAAGAGAAAACTGGCAGGGCTGGTGGCAGAGCAGTAATGGCGGAAGTTTCTGGGAATAGTTCGCAAGGTGCAGGATTATATGTCCCACAGAAAAAGTAGTTCTCAAATGGCAGAGGCAGGCAACCGTGGCTGACAAGGTAAGTTAAGGACTGCATAAAAGCTAAGAAAAGGGCATATAAAGTAGCAAAAGTGAGTGAGAAGTTGGATGATTGAGAAGCTTTTAAAATCCAACAAATAGCAACTGAAAAAGCTGTAAGAAGGGAAAAGATGAAATATGAGGGCAAAGTACCCAATAATATAAAGCAGAACACTAAAAGTTTTTTCAGTTATATAAATAATAAAAGGGAGGTGAGAGTTGATATTGAACCACTGAAGAAAATGTCAGATGAATTTAATGGGTACTTTGCAACAGTCTTCACTAAGTGTCAGAGGTCTGTGAATGTCAGGAAGCAGGAGAGAGTGCCATTGCTATTACAAAGAAAAAAGTGCTAGGCAAACTCAAAGGTCATAAGGTTGATAAGTCATCTGGACCAGATGGACCACATCCCAGAGTTCTGACAGAGATTGTTCAAAAGATAGCAGATTCATTGGTCATGATCTTTCAAGAATCGTTTGATTCTGGCATGGTCCTGGAGGACAGGAAGATTGCAAATGTCACTCCACTCTTTAAGAAGGGAGGAAGGCAAAAGAAAGGAAATTATAGGCCAGTTAGCTTAACCTCAGTGGTTGAGAAAGTGCTGGAGTCTATTATTAAGAATGAGGTTTCGGAGTACTTGAAGATTAATGATAACATAAGTCAAAGTCAGCATGGTTTCTGCAAAGGGAAATCTTGCCTGACAAATCTGTTAGAGTTCATTGGGGAAGTAATAAGCAGGGTGCACGAAGGTGATGTAGTGGATGTCATTTACTTGGATTTTCAGAAGGCATTTGATAAGGTGCCAGACATGAGGCTGCTTAACAAGCTAAAATCCTATGGCGTTACAGGAAGGATACTGACATGAATAGAATAAATGGCTGACAGGCAGGAGGCAGCGAGTGAGAATAAAGGGGGACTTTTCTGGTTGGCTGCCAGTGACTAGTGATGCTCCTCAGGTGTCAGTATTGGGACCGCTACTTTTCACAATGTTTGTCAATGATTTAGATAATGGAATTGATGGTTTTGTGGCAAAGTTTGCAAATGTTATCAAGATAGGTGGAGGGGTAGGTAGTGCTGAGGAAGCAATGCGATTGCAGCAGGAATTAGACAAATTGGAAGAATGGGGAAAAAAGTTTCATGTTGGGAAATGTATGATAATTCATTTTGGTAAAAGGAATAATAGTGCAGACTATTATCTAAATGGGGAGAAAATTCAGACATCAGAGGAATAAAGGGACTTAGGAGTCCTCGTGCAAGACTCTCAGAAGATTAATTTACAGGTTGAGTCTGTGGTAAAGAAGGCAAATGCAATGCTGACATTTTTTTCAAAGGGAATAGAATATAAAAACAGGGAGATAATGCTGAGGCTTTGCAGGTCACTGGTTAGGCTGCACTTGGAGTACTGTCAACTGTTTTGGGCCCCATTTGTCAGAACGGATGTGTTGTCCAGAGGAAGTTCATGAGGATGATTCTGTGAATGAAGGGGATTAACATATGAGGAGTGTTTGGCAGCTTTGGGCCTGTACTCACTGGAATTTAGAAGAATCTGTAGGGATCTTACTGAAACCTACCAAATGTTGAAAGGACTTGATAGGGTGCGTGGAGAGGACTTATCCTATGGTGAGGATATCCAGAACTAGAGCGCACAGCCTCAAAGTTGAGGGGCGATCTTTTAGAACTGAGGTAAGAAGGAATTTTTTTAGCCAGAGAGTAGTGAATCTGTGGAATGCTCTGCCACAGACAGCTGTGGAGACAAGACTGTGGGTATATTTAAAGTGAAAATTAATAGTTTCCTGGTCAGTCAGGGCATCAAAGATTAAGGCAAGAAGGCAAGTGTATGAGGTTGAGTGGGATCCGGGATCAGCCATGATGGAATGGTGAAGCAGACTCAATGGGCTGAATGGCCTAATTCTGCTCCTATGCCTTTTGGTTTTATGGTCAATTTAATTAGTTTATCTATTTAATATATATATGCTTACTAGTTTTTTTAGCCAGAGAGTAGTGAATCTGTGGAATGCTCTGTCATAGACTGTGGTGGAGGTCAAGTCCGTGGGTATATTTAAGGCAGAAGTTCATCGTTTCCTCATCAGTCAGGGCATCAAAGGATATGGCAAGAAGGCAGGTGTACGGGGTTGAGTGGGATCCAGGATCAACCATGATGGAATGATGGAACAGACTCAATGGGCTGAATGGCCTAATTCTGCTCCTATGTCTTATGGTCTAAATCATTGATAAAATATTATAAATAGATAGAGTCCAAGTCACAATTAACCATTGCCTAAAGAAAGACGTATATTCTTGTCGTTTCTTGCTTGTCTATCAAATAACTCCCAGTGCTTGCCAGTATACTACCCCTAATCCCATGAGTTTTCATTTTACACATGAACTTTTGATGTGAAACTGTACCAAAAGCCTTCATAAAGTTCAAATTTAACCCATCTGCTGGTGCTTCTTCATCTAGTCTACTAGTTATTTTCTCACAAGACTTTTATAGATTTTCTAAGCATGGTTTCCGATTTCCCCTTAAAACCCCAGACTGACTTCTGCCAATCCCATGAAAGTTTTTCAAATGCTTTGTTATTGCATCAGTTTATTTCCCTCACTACTGACATCCAGCTCACTGCTGTTTTCCACTTGTTCTCCTTTAGAGCAGCAATGAAGCGCCTCTATCTCTGTCTGTCCTTGGCCATATTCTCTCCTGTGTCCCAGGTGTGGTTTTCAGGGTCCTCAGTCGCACATAGATCTAGGATTCTTTATTGCTGTTTCCAGAACACTTTTATTTTGACCAGTCAGGGTTGCTGGCCCTCCGCTGAACCCCCGAACCACGAGGACTGATGGACCACTTGTAATCTGGCCTCTACCCTTTGACCAGTGGTGGCGCCAGAGGTTTTCTCTTGCTGGTGCTACGGAGGGGCTGAATGATTCAGTGATGGTGCTGAGGGATGCTCTGTATGGTAATGTGTATTCTCAAGGCCAGACGCGTGGCGTTAAAAAGTCATTTTCAAGCATTATGTGCCTACTATAAATGCCTCTGTTGATTCACAGGCAACAGCAATTGACAGATCTAATAGAGAAGTGAACTGTTACAGTGTCAACAGCATCGGAGACAACCTGGGCTACACAGAGCATAAACAAAAAAAAACAAACAGAGCATCCGAGCAACAGCGGACAACGTGAATTACGCACCAATCCCGCAATCAGCGTCAAATGCGTGCTTTTCAACTGAAAAACACAAAACGAACCCACTGCTATTTGCATTACATAGACAGAAATGCCAAAAGATACACCATTATTAAAGTCAAATAAGGCAAACAACAGATGCAAGGCTTTACCAGGAGTTGGACAAATCGTACTCTGACCATGCAATACCTCAATTAATTTGGGTATTGAATTTAAAACAAAAAGCAACAGAATCACCGCTTGGAAGTCTAAGCAAAACCAGTAGGCCTAATAGCAGTAAATGTAATATTTTAGGATTTTCAGGAAACATAAGGACTATGGGGTATCCACCACAAAATAATAATAATAATCCGCATTAGTCTTGGCCCAAATTTTTAAAAAATCAACTTCACTCACTATTAATGTTTTCAGAAAAGCACAATCCCTCTGTTGTTGTGATTGGTGGCGAAAGCATCAATGATCTTCTGGATGTCACTGTCTGTCCTTGCTTTTGTTTTATTTCCAGCAGACGCCGAACCTGATGTAGCTCTGCAGTCAGGTTCACTTCAGTGACTCCATAGTATTGGGCCATTGGCCTAAGACGATCCTTGTCTAGGAAGAACTTGTGTTTAGGACTCAATGCTGAGACTCCAGTCAGAACACCCCCAGTCTCAATTGAGAACCGTCTTTTCATTCCAGTCAGAAGTCTGTCTATATCTGGATAGAAAAAGTGGTTGCGAAGATCATCAGAGGATGTGACAGGTGTGCATTCAGTTGGGGCCTCAACAACAAAATCATGTAGGCGGCGGGGTGGCTGGGCCTGTCTCCTTTCATGTGTTCTGCTCTGTATACCGGCCTTGACACGCAGGTCCCTAGCTCTTGTCTGAATTTCCCTCCATAATTCCTCTCCCCGTTTTGCTGGGAGTGCATTGATAACAGACTGAGCCAATTCCACAGCGGATGAAAGCTCCAAACTGGGAGATTGTAGCTGGTCTGACATGAACTTGGTGATTCAGAATAAATCCTCAAACAGAGTGAAAAGTAAAGCAAACTGCTCATCAATCAGTCCATTTACAGCTCTGGCCTCCGTTTTCCTCCGTGCATTTGGTTGACCCATAATATCCTGTAGTGTAGCTAGAATGGCAGGGAGTGATTTCCTTATAGCCCAAAAAGCTGTATAGTGCCATACCCAGCATGTATCTGACAATTTCTTCAACTCCGCAGGCTGTGCAGTTGATTCCAGTTCTCTCCGTTTCTTCATGAAAAGATCGTGGGCAACAGAGTTTGAAAAGAAGTTGTAAAGCAGCTGCACAGTTTCAAAAAACTCACCTGCTTGTGGTACGTTGCTCACAACATCCACTAAAACAAGGTTAAGTCTGTGAGCATGGCAGTGTATATATAATGCCTGCGGGACCTCTTTCCTGAACCTCTCCTGTACCCCGTTATTGCACCCAGACATCACTGCCACCCCGTCATAACACTGACCTATACACACGTTCTTATCAATAACACACTGGGCGAGTGTCTGTTCAATGCTTTTAAGAAGCGACTCTGCGTCCAACCCTTCTGCTGGAATGAAGTGCAAGAATTCTTCAAGCACTGTTTCGTTATTCAAATATCGCACCACCACTGATATTTGCTCCTTTTAACTCAAGTCTTTACTTTCATCCACTATGATGGCAAAATGTCCAGCCTCCTTGATTTCTGCACTTATTTGACGTCTGACCATATCTGCCATAATACCCATAATTTCATTTTGGATATCGTGATGGGTGTTTTTTGCATTTCCAGGATTGTCCTCTATTTTTTTTAACTACAGTCTCATCAAACTTCCCAATTACACTGAGCAACTCAACAAAGTTTCCCCTATTGCCAAATCCATCATTCTCCCGGTGTCCTCGCTGGGCAATGCCTTGGCACGCAGTATAGCGTAGAGACTCAACCACTGCTCTCATATACTCACGATTTTCTTGGACAATCTTTGCAAGTCCTTTATCAAGCATATTTCCCAATCTTGAACCGCCTTGTTTTCTCAATCTGAATTCGGCCCATGCCTCCATCGCCAACTTATGAGCTGCACTTGCATGGTGGGTTTTAAAAGCTGTTGTAGCTTTCCACCAGTTGCGGTAACCGGTGACAGTGAAGGTAGACTCAGAATGGAACCCATGTCCTCCACACAGGAAATGCCCACATGCGAAGCAGAATGTAGCATCTTTTGTGATTGAATATTCCAGCCAGGAGTACAGGTCAAACCAGCCACGAATAAAACTCCTTTGCTGATTGCCAAACTGTTGCGAAGGGTACTTTTTCAATGCTGGCCGACGGAGTCCTTCCTCAGGCTGCTGGCTAACATCGCTAACAGTATTCCCACTCGCACTAAGAGCAGCTTCATCCACGTTCTCTTCCGAATTCCACTCCATTTCTTGTTCCTCTACTTCACTGTCACACTCCTTCGATGAACTGCTGTTGTCCTCATCCCCACTTACTTCTTTCTGCATGTCACTTTCAATTAAGACATGCTCAGGCTGAGACACCACTGATTCCTCTGGATGAGGTCGTTTTCTGACTAAAAATCGATCCACTTTTCACGCCGGCCAAAATAATGCATGTGCCAGGTCGATGCTAGCTTGCAAAAGAACAACGTGCACGTGTGGCATCCGTTGGTCTCGCGAGACCACGGATCTGCGCCTGGATGTATACTATCAATCTCTCGCATGAGTGAGAGTGAGTGACATCACCACCTTAAGTGATCCTAGATCAGCTTAACTGATCTGAGGACAGCAACGGCAAGACATTGACAACGAACGAATAAGCAGAAGTGTAGGGTGGATCTGATAGAGTTTATAACTTTTTCGCTGCGTGGGTGCTATGGTAATTGGGGGTGCTGTTTCACTAGATCAGCTGGAGAAAAAAGCTGTATTCAAAACTATACAGAGAAAGCAAAGCAGCTGCAGTTAATTTCTTGGTGGTGCTATGGTGGGGCTATTGCAATTTCTGCTGGGGCTATAGCCCCAGCTAGTACCACCTTAGCGCCGCCCCTGCCGTTGACCCATTTGGCATGGGAGACCCTATCAGGAGCTAAAAGCATAAAGCCGTGTCTCCAGTCAACATAGCTCTCCAAGTCACTGAGGCATGCAAGCCTCCAAACCACGACAAGGTTGTGGTCCACTTGGAGGAATATATGAGAAGTTCTCTGGAAAATCCTGGAACTTGTGATGTCACACTGAAGAAGAAGCACATCATTATATGAAATGAGGTTTCAGTATTTAGTTACGTACAATTTGGGACAGACAATAAACACTGGACTTGACAATGATGGTTATTATTTTAAAATGTACATATATAGGCATCTGTTAGTTTCGTGAGACCATGGATTTGCGCCTTGTAAGGTTTCCAGGGCGCAGGCCTGGGCAAGGTTGTATGGAAGACTGGCAGTTGCCCATACTGCGTCTCCCCTCTCCACGCCACCGATGTTATCCAAGAAAAGGGCGCTAGGGCTGATACAGCTTGGCACCCGTCTCGCCGCAGAGCAATGTGTGGTTAAGTGCCTTGCTCAAGGACACAACACACTGCCTCAGCCAAGGCTCGAACTAGTGACCTTCAGCTCACGAGACCGACGCCTTAACCACTTGGCCACTTGCCAACACTAATGTACATAATGGACAGGAGTAAAAGCGGAAGTCATACAACTACATTACAGTGGCACACTTTTATTTTTTAAAACCTATGTGAATTGCAAAGAACTAATATTGCCTTCTATAAAATGTTCTTGCTGAAGCACACATCAGAGCTACAGAAGATGGTTGACAACATGGCTTTCAAATTCTTTCAATGCCTGAAGAGAAATGACACTGTTGCTTTCTACTGATTTCTGTTCAGGAAGTAGAACATATGGGAGAATTGCTACAGTGGAATAGGCTGATAAATGAGACGTGGAGTTAATTGCAGCAACAGCACAGTCAGAGAAAAAGGTTAATGAAAAGAAAAGACAAACTCCAAACCAGGCCTCTCAATAACTGGAACACCCTGGGGGTATGACTGCTAATATATACTGTAAAGTTTCATTTTTCCTTTTTGCTGTTAGATTGGTTACAAGCAGTGGGCAATTACTCAGTAACGGCTTTCACTGGAATAGAGAAGTTAAAACGTAATCCAGTGGAACTTCACAAGATAATGAAGTACTAAACTAAGTTTGCTTCTTGCTGGGCGAACAATCAGCACTGATGGAGAAAGTGGGAAAAACTCTTCCCGCCGATGGCCACACTGATCGTTTTCGCAGCAATAACCGCTACAGCAGAGTCTACAAAATGCTATTTTAAGTGAGAGTTGGGTCAAGCACTAGAACAGACAAAGGAAGCCGGGGAATAGAAGCAAAATGAAACGAGCAGCCCGCTGCTGTGAGCAACCACTGGATCACGTTGCAATGTCACCTGGTTTCTGTAATTCGATGACTCCTCCTGGCTAATATCTTTGTCATTCCAGATCTCCTGTTACAAACTGAAAAAGGTTAAAAGGCCATGCTGAGGTATCTATTGGATACCGAAATCTGCCATTATTCAAACGTTAAGTTTATTGGTTAAAATCGCAATGAATTAAACATATAAACTCTTTGAAAGTTACAGGGGGGAAAACCCGCTGGTCCATTGCCTGGCCCCATGACAGAATGTTCATGCTCTCTGACGCACGACCAGCCTCGCCTGCCCCCTCACCCGACACCCCACCTACTGCTGTTTACCCTGCCCCACCCCTTCTTCTGTTGTAGTCTTGGGATTGGGGCTGACTTGGGAGCTCTAAAATAGCTGATGGGGCCAACGTGGGACCCACAGATGGGAGAGGAGATAGCTGGATGGATGCCCGCCTTCCTTCATTTACACTAGACTTCTGTGTGCCCCTGGGAAAGAGGTACATGATTTTCAGTGCCATTCTCGATGCCTCTATTTTGAGCTGCCAGGGATCCCATGAATTGCTGAGAATTTTACATTTATCCTTAAGTAGGCTTTCAGAGCATCCTCATTTTGTTCCCTCTGTCCCAGTACTCTCGGTATGTGGCAGAGTTCAGAATACAGGGTCTATTTTTTGGGAGTCATCCCTCTGCACTGAGCATATCCATCAGAGCTGAGTGAGGAGAAGACACTGTGGTTGGTTCACTCATCCTGCCAGTTGACTGGGAAGGCTTTGTATAGACAGCACTGGCAATACCTCTCCAGTGCTTTAAGCTGCGTGCTCTAGGTAACATCCAGAAGGGCAGAACCACTGCTACCCATTAGAGCATAAGCTTTGTGCTGGATCTGAGATCCCGAACTTCAGAGAGACGAAAGCTTGCCAGCAAACTGAAGGTGATAGTAACTTCCATCATCAATACCTGCCTGCACTGAGAGACAGCTCCCGTGAGATGTGGAGTGGTTCAATCTCTCAGGGGCTCATGGACCTTTCTGGCTCCTGGTGTGGGAGGAGATGCCAAATGATGCAGGCAGGGTGCTGTGCACAGGTTTAGTGTAAGGCCTGTTTATTGCAGAGGACAGGTGAACAATGGCTTAGAGCTCAGTCTCCGAACAGGTGCATACACAAGTATCACCTGGACACTCCAGCTGACCGACTAAGGTAGAAGTGATCCTGGTTCTGGACTGGAAGTGAGCGTGAGTTGAACAGCTTCCCTGTTGCCTTATGGGTGAGCTCCAGTCCACCAGGAAGTTTGCTGGAAGTGAGGTGTATCATTGCGGTGAGAAAGACAAAGAGAAATGGTGCGGCCTTGCCTCTCACCAGACTGCACTGACTTCAGGTCCCATATGGAGCTGCTGGTTAGGATCCCAGAATATACAGCCAATTTCTGAGGGCAGACAGGTTTGTTAAGAATGTGCCACAACCCCTCCCAACTGATGGAGTCAAAGGCATCTGTGAGATCTTTCAGAGTAGCTAATGCATTGCCTTGCTTTTCAGACCTCATCTCCCACCCAGTTCCCACCTATCGTTCTACCTATGACACCATCACCTCACTGTGGGCAGGTACATTATCCAACCACATCAGAACGCCTGGATATGATATTTATACAATTCCTCCCAAGCTCCAGATCCCTCTAGACACCTCCTAGAGGAAATAATTTGTCACTGCCTACCCTATCAGTTCTCCTTACTACATTTGAATTTTCCATCCAGTCACCTAGTAACATTGAGCAGTAAAATCAAGTTTATTTAATCTCACCTTGGGATACGTTACACACCTGACCTCCAGAAAGCCAGGCCAGTATTCCTTCAGTATTTATGACTGTGTTCTGCTCCTGTCCAGCACACTTTAATTTTGTCACACTGGTGGCTAAATCTCCTTGGATTTTGGGGAGAATCTCTACACCCAGTCCCAGTCAGATATCTGATACCAGCCCAAGCTGGTGACATGAACCACCAGAGTAACAATGAACTTTGAGAAGCCCGGAGATTTCGTACCTGCCAGAAGTCCAATAAGTAACATCACCACCCATCCTGACCACGCGTCCAACAAGCCTTTGATACATTCCCAGATCGATTCTTTACTTCTGCTTGTGATCTGAAAATAAAGACGGACCAATTAGAGCACATTTAATTCTTCTTATTGTCACCATTATAATTTAATAGTAAACTATATGAAATAGGAGCAGGAATAGGCCATCCAGCCCCTCAAGGCAAGAGCTGAACTGATCATAACCTCAATTCCATATATCCACTCTCTTGCTTATCAAAAATTTTTTGAGCTCTGCCTTATAAGTGCTCAGAATCTGTTTCCACAAGCCTTTGAGGAAGAATGATTAATGATTCTTTGTCTCATTTCTGTCTTAAATGGATGGCCCCTTATTTTTAATTGACTCTTAGTTCCAGATCAACACACACAAAATGTTGGAGGAACTCAGCAGGTCAGGCAGCATCTATGGAAATAAATCCACAATGGACATTTCGGGCTGAGACCCTTCTTCAGGACGGAGAAGGAAGGGGAAAAAAGTCAGAATAAAAAGGTAGGGGGAGGGGAAGGAGGCTAGTTGGAAGGTGATGGGTGAAATCAGGTGGGTGGGAAAGGTCAAAGGCTGGAGAAGGAATCTGATGGGAGAGGAGAGTGGACCATGGGGGAAAGGGAAGGAGGAGGGGACCCAAGGGAAAGTAATAGGCAGGAGAGAAGAGGTAAAAGGTCAGAGTGGGGAACAGGGAGGGGAGGAATTTGTTTACTGAAAGGAGAAGTCGATATTCAAGCCATCAAGTTGGAGGCTGCCCAGACAGAATACAAGATGTTGCTCCTCCACCTTGAGGGTGGCCTAAACTTGCCACAAGAGGAAGCCATGGACTGACATGTAGAAATGGAAATTAAATGTTTATCCACTGGTAAGTCCTGCTTGTGTGGATGGAGTGGAGGTGCTCGACAAAGTGAAATTCGAGATTAACCCCAAAAGAGGAAATATCCTCTTACATCCAGTTGGTTGACCAGCTCTGTGAGGGGAATTGGCAGTGTTTCAATATGAAGTTTCAACAATTCCTTTCCTTTCCACAGGTGCTGCTTAACCCAATAAGTTCATCTAGCATCTTGCTCATATTCTGCAGTCTCTTCTGTCTCTTTTCAAATTCACCCTGTCGAGGCCCCTCAAGATTCGTGCATTTGGCTTATTCTGCACATTGCAGGGTAATAAATGCTTTGGCTCAGAGATCAGCTCTGTTGACACTAGGAGAGTGTAGGTTCTACACAGCAAGCAGCCAGCAAAACCTCTACACCCCACCTCTATAGGCTCGCAAGATCCCCTCCACCCCTGTCAATGTATCTCAGCATCATTTTGTGGCAATGCTGAGAGAGTAGTTCACAGTCCGTGGTGCCTTCACCCAAGTATGGCTCAGGCTTACGTACAAGGTTCCACTGCAGCAAGCAGAGTGTAGGCATTTGCCCAGAGTGGTGTCCGAGATTTATTCCCCAGTCATCATCACATAAACACACCATTTGCTCGTTTACCTCATTACTTTGGGAAGCCTTCCTGTGTGCAAATGGAGTGTCATCGCAACAATGACCAACATTTCAAAGAACGTTAATTAAACAGCAATAAAGCACGTTGGTACATGGCGATTTACAAGCACCTTGAAAGTAGAGGGTTGCCGCCATAAAACTGGACCACAGACAAAAAAGATATCTAATTGATTCATTTCCTGTTTTCCTATAGAGTAGACCACCTCTGGGTAGAGCAAGGATCTGCCAGTTTCATTCAAATTTAGCTGATATTGGAAGGTAGAGCTCTCCTCACACAGTGAAATACCCAGAGCAATCCTGAATGGGTGACTGGTCGACGCTGAATAAGATGTTCAAGCACTTTTTTTAAAATTCTGCATTAATATTGACAGGCTGACCCGGTCAGGCTTGATCCCAAATGATAGAGGGATCCTCAGTCTCAACAGCCTTATCCCAAGTGATAAAGGGATCTTCAGACCCAGCTGTCTAATCTCAGGCTCTTCTGATAGAGTCATAGAAAAGTACAGCACAGAAATAGGCCCTTTGGCCCATCTAGTCCATGCCAAAACCAGTTAAACTGCCTACTTCCATTGACTTGCACCAGGACCATAGCCCTCCATAACCCTACCATCCATGTACCTATCCAAACTTCGCTTAAAACTTTGAAATCAAGCTCTCATGCACCACTTGAGCTGGCAGCTCATTCAACCCTCTGAGTGAAGAAGCTTCCCTTCATGTTCCCCTTAAACTTTTCACCTTTCACACTTAACCTACGACCTCTGGTTGTAGTCCCAACTGACCTCAGCCTGCTTGCATTTACCCTATCTAGAACCCTCATCATTTTGTATACCTCCTCCAAATGTCCTCTCAATCTTCTACGTTCTAAAGAATACAGTCCTAACCTGTTCAATCTTTCCTTATAACTCAGGTCCTTCGGACCCGGCAACATCTTTGTAAATTTTCTCTGCACTTGTTCAACCTTGTTTACAGCTTTCAGCACTTGCCTCCTGTAGGGCCCAAGGGAACATCTTATCAGGCCCTAGGGATATCCACCCTGATTTGCCTCAGGATAGCAAACACCTCCTCCTTTCTGAATGAGGTTGGAGGCAACATCGAATGTACGACAACTCTGGCGGGGTTTGCAAGGCATTGCTTCCTACAAAGAGAAATCCAATAACATGAATGGCAGCAATGCTTCACTGCCAGATGAACTCAACGCCTTCTATTCCCTCTTTGAAAGGGAGAACACAACTACAGCTGTGAAAATCCCTGCTGCACCTGATGACCCTGTGATCTCTGTCTTGGAGGCCGATGTTAGGCTGTCTTTAAAGAGGGTGAACTATCGGAAGGTCCTGATGAAGTACCTGTTAAGGCTCTGAAAACTTGTGTCAACCAAATGGCGGGAGTACTCAAGGACATTTTCAACCTCACACAGCTACAGGCAGAAGTTCCCACTTTCTTCAAAGAGGCAACAATTATACCAGTGCCTAAGAAGAATAATGTGAGCTGCCTTAATGACTATCGCCCAGTCACATTCACATCTACAGTGATGAAATGCTTTGAGAGGTTGGTCATGACTAGAGTGACCTCCTGCATCAGCAAGGACCTGGACCCATTGCAATTTGCCTATCGCCACGATAGGTCAACATCAGGCACAATCTTAAGGGCTCTCCACACGGCTTTAGACCACCTAAATAATACAAACACCTACGTCAGGATGCTGTTCATCGACTATAGCTCAGCATTTAACACCATCATTCCCACAATCCTGATTGAGAAGTTTCAGAACCTGGGCCTCTGTACCTCCCTCTGCAACTGGATCCTCAACGTCCTAACCGGAAGACCACAATCTGTGCTGTGACGAGAATACACATAAATTAAGATGTTTGCTGGCCTGGGCTAGCACCAGTGGCATCAGCAGTTGGTCTGCCACCTGTCCTCAGGGGAAGGAGAAATAAGGAACAATGAAGCAGCATTTGGAGATGTTAATGAAGGAGCCATCAGTCTGGGTATTGTCAAGATCGGCTCCCCCTTTGAACCCTGAACTGTTTGAAGTGATGGACAGGCAATCTGGAGATGTGTAATGAAGGGACGGGAGAGAGAGCTGTCTAGAGCAGCTCCCCCTTTGAACCCTGAACTGTCTGAAGTGATGGACAGGCGATACCCCAGCAGGGGGGTAAAAAGGGACAGGTTCGCTAAGGCAGGACACACACGACACCAGAGGTAACGAGACCCTGGAAGCGGTGCGTCTCTCACAAGTCGGTGGGAAGTACCAGGCCATAAACGCACAGGGTGGAAAGGTACGATCAGCGGGAACCCGGTGTGTGTCCGCCCTCGTTTGGGTGCCGGGTTCACTGCAGAGGATCGACCGTATCTGGAGGAGGGGTCACAGTCGGTGACCTCAGGTGACATCACAAAGGACCCGCCCGAAAGCTGCTTGTGAGCAATATCGCCGGTCTGTGAGTGGAAGCCGTTCTGAATGATCAGTCGTTCTCGTTCTCTCTCTCTCTCTCTCTCCCCCCACATTGTCCATCGCCATGGCAATGATTACTGCGAACTGAACTAAATTGGACTGAACTTGGTGTCACTTTGAAATTGGTCATTTACCCCTAGACAATGATAGAGCTTGATTGATGCTGTTATCTTAATTCTGTGCACATGTGTGTTTATCATTGCTGAACTGTTGCATTTATTATCCTTTCGATTACTGTGTTGCTTGTTTCTTTAATAAAACTTTCTTAGTTCTAGTAATCCAGACTCCAACTGAGTGATCCATTTCTGCTGGTTTGACAACCCAGTTACGGGGTACGTAACAGTGCGGATTGGTGATAACATCTCCTCCTCACTGACGATCAACGCTGGTGCACCTCAGGGGTGTGTGCTTAGCCCAATGCTCTACTCTCTCTATACTCATGACTCTGTGGCTCAAATACCATCTATAAATTTGCTGACGATACAACCATTGTTGGTAGAAACTCAGGTGGTGACGAGAGGGCGTACAGGAGTGAGATATGCCAACTAGTGGAGTGGTACCGCAGCAACAACCTGGCACTCAACTTCAGTAAGGCAAAAGAGCTGATTGTGAACTTCAGGGAGGGTAAGACGAAGGAACACATACCAATCCTCTTAGAGGGATCAGAATTGGAGAGAGTGAGCAGTTCCAAGTTCTTGGGTGTCAAGATCTCTGAGGACCTAACCTGGTCCCAACATATGGACGCAGCTGTAAAGAAGGCAAGACAATTACAGTATTCCTATACTTCATTAGGAGTTTGAAGAGATTTGGTATGTCAATAAAAACACTCAAAAACTTCTATCAATGTACTGTGGAGAGCATTCTGACAGGCTGCATTACTGTCTGGTATGGGGGTGGGGCGGGGGGCTACTGTACAGGACCAAAAGAAGCTGCAGAGGTTGTGAATCTAATCAGCTCCATCTTGGGTACTTGCCTACAAAATACCCAGGACATCTTCAGGAAGCGGTGTCTCAGAAAGCCAGTGTCCATTATTCAGGGCCCTCAGCACCCAGGGCATGCCCTTTTCTCACTGTTAACATCAGGTAGGAGATACAGAAGCCTGGAGGCACACACCCAGTGATTCAGGAACAGCTTCTTCCCCTCTGCCATCCGATTCCTAAATGAACCGGTGAACACTACCTCACTTTTTTTAATATCTATTGTTTCCGTTTCGACACGATTTTTAATCTATTCAGTATACATCTACTGTAGTTTATTTACTTATTTATGTATTCTTCTCTATTATGTATTGCATTGAGCTGCTGCTGCTAAGTTAACAAATTTCATGACATATGCCGGTGATAATAAACCTGATTCTGATTCTGAGAACAACACACATCAAAGTTGCTGGTGAACGCAGCAGGCCAAGCAGCATCTGTAGGAAGAGGTGCAGTCGACGTTTCAGGCCGAGACCCTTCGTCAGGACTAACTGAAGGAAGAGTGAGTAAGGGATTTGAAAGTTGGAGGGGGAGGGGGAGATCCAAAATGATAGGAGGGGACAGGAGGGGGAGGGATAGAGCCAAGAGCTGAGAAATTGAGTTTGGCCATCAGGCTATGATCTCTCTTCAAGTACTGTAATTGTTAAAAATCACAATAACAGATTTTGGCAGCCTCTGGACAATTCGCACTGCGTAGCAAAATACAGTTTGCAATTCTCCTAATAAATCCAGAAAAGATGACCATAAGTATTTTTAAAGTGTTCCTATAGTTGCAGCATAGTATCGCCCACACGTATTACAAGCAGAACATATTTGCAAACTCTTCTCCTGATCCTCCAGTATCCAAATACTAATAGAGCTTTGAATAAGTAATACCGTAAGATCATAAGATATAGGAGCAAAATTGGGCCATTTGGCCCATGGAGTCTGCTCCACCAGTTTATCATGGCTGATCCATTTTCCCTCTCAGCCCCAGTCTTCTACCTTCTCCCCGTATCCCGTCATGCTCAGACTGATCAAGAATCTATCAACCTCTGCCTTAAATATACCCAATGACTTGAACTCGACAGCCACCTGTGGCAACGAATTCCACAGATTCACCACTCTCCTCATCTCCATTCTAAAAGGATGCCCCTCTATTCTGAGGCTGTGTCCTCTGGTCTTAGACTCCCCCACCATAGGAAACATCTTCACCACTCTATTCAGGCCTTTCAACATTTTTAATCCATTAATAGATTTTTAATCTATTCATTATATGTATGCTGTAATTGATTGATTGATTGATTGATTTATTTCATCATCTTCTTCTTCTATAATATGTATAGCATTGAACTGCTGCTGCTAAGTTAACAAATTTCACGACACATGCCGAATGATAATAAACCTGATTCTGATTCTCTGTAATCTGCACAGAGTCCATAAAATTGGTGTCACTTTGCCTCACTTCTCCAGACTCTGTGACCATCTCATAGACGTAAAAAATTTATTTAAGATCTCCCGCATCTGTATTGGCTCCAAACATGAATTACCGTTCTGATCTTCCAGAGGACCAATTTTGTCTCTTGCAATTCTTTTGCCCTTAACATATCTGTAGAATCCCTTGGGAATCTCCTTTACTTTATCTGCTAGGCAACTTCATGCCTTCTTTCAGTCCTCCTGATTTCTTTCTTGAGTGTTCTCTTGCAGTTTTTATAGTGTATAAGTGCCTCATTTGTTCCTACCTACCTATACCTGTTATGCACCTCTTTTTTTTTCTTAACCAGGGTCTCATTATCTCTTGAAATCCAAGGTTCTCTACACTTATTCCCTTTCATTCTGACAGGCTTTGTACTCTCAAAATTTTACTGCTGAAGGCCTCCCACTTACCAAGTACACCTTTGCCAGAAAACAGCCTCTCCCAATCCATAGTTGCTAGATCATTTCTGATACCATCAAAATCGGCCTTTCTCCAATTTCAGATTTCAACCCGTGGGCCAGGCCTATATTTTTGCATATTTACTTTGAAACTAATGGCATTGTAATCACTAGATGCAAAATGTTCCCCTACACAAATTTCTGTCACCTGCCCTGTCTCATTCCCTAATAGCAGATCAAGCTATTATTGTTCATTGGGACTTCTATGTACTGATTAAGGAAACTTTTCTGAATACATTTGGTAAACTCTATCCCATCTAGTACTTCAATAGTATGAGAGTTCCAGTTAAAATCATCTACGATAACAACTTCATGTTTCGTGCAACAGTCTGCGATCTCTCCACAAATTTGTTCCTCTAAATCCCTCGGACTGTTGGGTGGACTGTAATTTAGCCCCATTAACGTGGTCATACCTTTATTTCTCAATTCCACCCATAACATCTCACTAGAGAATAAAGACACATATGTAAGGCTCCTTTTCATTGACTACAGCTCCGCCTTTAATGCCATCATTCCAAATAAACTGATTCCTAAGCTCCGGAACCTGGGCCTTAGCACTCAGATCTGCAGCTGGATCTTCAACTTCCTCACAGACAGGACCCAGGCTGTAAAAATAGGGGACAAGCTCTCCTCTACAATCACTCTGAGCACCAGTGCCCCACAGGGCTGTGTACTCAGCCCCCTGCTGTACTCACTTTACACCCATGATTGTGTAGCCAAGTTTCTATCAAACTCAATATATAAGTTTGCTGATGCCACCATAACTGTAGGCCATATCTCGGGTAATGATGAGTTTGAGTACAGAGAGAAAATTAAGAACCTGATGGCATGGTACGAAGATAATAACCTATCCCTCAACGTCAGCAAGACAAAGGAATTGGTTGTTGACTTCAGAAGGCGTAGCGGACCGCATTTACATCGGTGGTGCACAAGTGGAACAAGTCAAAAGCTTTAAGTTCCTCAGGGTCAATATCACAAATGACCTGACTTGGTCCAACCAAGCAGAGTCCACTGCCAAGAAGGCCCACCAGCACCTTTACTTCCTGAGAAAACTAAAGAAGTTTGGCCTGCCCCTAAAACCCTCATTAATTTTTATAGATGCACCGTAGAAAGCATTCTTCTAGGGTGCATCACAACCTGGTATGGAAGTTGTGCTGTCCAAGATCGGAAGAAGTTGCAGAAGATCGTGAACACAGCCCAGCACATCACACAAACCAGTCTTCCATCCTTGGACTCACTTTACACCACAGGCTGTCGGAGCAGTGCTGCCAGGATAATCAAGGACACGACCCACCCAGCCAACACAGTTTTCGTCCCTTTTCCCTCTGGGAGAAGGCTCAGGAGCTTGAAGACTCATACGGCCAGATTTGGGAACAACTTCTTTCCAACTGTGATAAGGCTGCTGAACGGATCCTAACCCGGATCTGGGCTGTACCCTCCAAATATCCGGACCTGCCTCTCAGTTTTTTTGCACTACTTTACTTTCCCTTTTCTATTTTCTATTTATGACTTATAATTTAAATTTTTACTGTTTACTATCGATTTGTACTCCAGGAAGCGTGAAGCACAGAATGAAATATCGCTGTGCTCATTGTATGCTCTAGTATCAATTGTTTGGCGACAATAAAGTAAAGTAGACAAGTCCTGACTGAGCACTGCAGTGATATTTTCTGTGACCAGTAACACTACGTTTCCTCATTTAATCCCTCTCGTCGTTCTGTTGCATCTAAAGCAATTGAACCCTGCAATATTGAGCTGTACCACACCCCCTCCACAATCAAGTCTCACTAATGCTACTATATCATATTTCCATGTGCTGATCCCTGCCCTGAGCTCATCTGCCTTTCCTATAATACTTCTTGCATTGAAGTGATAATGAAAATTATTTTTTCAAGGTTATTATCCTGATCTCTAATCCACCAGAATGCAATACCATTCACATCAAAGATTAACAACTTTATCATTAAATAAGAAAACTAGTGAGTTTTAAACCATTTAAAACATTACTTTAGTTTCAAAGGTTTAGTGTACCAATAAGAAAAAGTTGACCTACATGGGGTGATTGATAAGTTTGTGGCCTAAGGTAGAAGGAGTCAATTTTAGAAAACCTAGCACATTTATTTTTCAAATAGTCCCCTCCTACATTTACACACTTAGTCCAGTGGTCATGGAGCATACGGATCCCTTCTTTGTAGAAGTAGTCCACAGTAGGGGTGATTGATAAGTTCGTGGCCTAAGGTAGAAGGAGATGAGTTATTAACTCCAAACTTTCTGTATTATCACTCAAAGAGTTGAACTGCATGTGCATGTAACCAGATGAGTTATACTGCTCTCATTACATGCACATGAAGTTCAACTCTTTGAGTGAAAATGCAGAAAGTTTGAAGTTAAAAACTCATCTCCTTCTACCTTAGGCCACACACTTATGAATCACCCCTGCCGTGGACCACTTCTGGAGGTCCAAGATGCTGACTTCTACAAAGAAGGGATCCATATGCTCCACGACCGCTGGACTAAATGTGTAAAAGTAGGAAAAAGAAAAGTGCTAGGTTTTCTAAAATTGACTCCTTCTACCTTAGGCCACGAGCTTATCAATCACCCCTCGTATATTTGTGGATTCACAATTGGAAATAGTGCATTTATATTGATGGTATAATTAAATGCAATCAATGCATATTCATGGGAGGTTCTTGATGACAGATGGATTTATACTAATAGTTAAGTCCTTGAAGAACAGCAAGTTTCACTGCATGTCTACTCAGCAAGTTTCACTGCATGTCTACAATGGAGAAGTTAGAACATTCCTGATGAATAATCAATTGATTTTCTCAGAAGCTTCATACAGATGTGAGCAGACAGAATGATCTCAGGAGGGGAGGAGCTGCATTCATACAAATCAGTTGAAAATGTATGGAGAACAGTAATACAGGTGTCCCCCCGCTTTTCGAACGTTCGCTTTACGAAACCTCACTGTTACGAAAGACCTACATTAGTTCCCTGTTTTCGCTAACAGAAGGTGTTTTCACTATTACGAAAAAAAGCAGTGCGTGATAAAAGCAGCGTGCGCCCCGAGCAGCCGTTTTCCCCCGGATTCTCGCCGGCATTGCTTAAACACGTGCCTGTGAGCATCCGTTTGCAAAATGAGTTCTAAGGTATTGGAAAAGCCTAAAAGAACTCGTAAGGGTGTTACACAGCATGAAACTAGACATAATTAAGCATTTCGATTGTGGTGAACGAAGTAAGGACAATGTGAGTTTGGCTTGTGGAAGTTGATGAAAATGATGTTGAAGAGGTTTTGGCATCCAATGACCAAGAACTGATAGATGAAGAGCTGATGCAATTGGAAGAGGAAAGGATAACAATCGAAACCGAATGCAGAAAGTGAAGCAACTGCGTGAGATTTTCGCTGCAATGATAAAGTACAACTTTAACTTTGAAAGGGTATGTCGGTTTAGGGCATATTTGCAGGATGGTTTGAGTGCTTACGAAGAACTGTATGATCTAAAAATGCGCGAGGCTCAGCAGTCAAACAAGCCTTCCACATCAGCCACAGCAGAAGACGAACCTCGACCTTCGACATCAAGGCAGGCAGACATAGGAGAAGATGAGCTGCCTGCCCTGATGGAAACAGACGACGAGATGACACCCCAGTGTCCCACCACCCCAACCCCCAGGCCGCGGACAGATACCGATCCGCGAAGAATGCAGCGGTAGCCGGGACGCATCCAGCACATCTTTAAGAAAAAAGCCGAAATAAACAAGCTAATTAATTAGGTGCCACCTGTCATGTAAACGTCAGCCCAGATGAGAGGCGATTGCTGATTGCGTTGCCTCTGATCTGGGCCGACATTTACATGCCGGGCGGCACCTAATTAATTAGCTTGTTTATTTTGGCTTTTTCCTTAAAGATGTGCTGTGTGCCTTCTGGCTACCTCTGTACCACTGCATTCTTCGCGGATCAGTATCGGTTCGCTGCCCAGAGGGCGGGGGCCACTGCACCACCCAACCTCTGACGACTCAGCCTAACACACCATCATCAGCATGCTCGATGTCTTCCCGATTCCCATAAGTGATACTACACTGTACGTACATTATTTCTACTTTATATCATCTATGTATTTTTACGTGTTATTTGGTATGATTTGGCAGCTTCATAGCTTGAAGGTTACTGGAGAGAGTGTTTTTGCCGACAGCGCTTGCGTGAGATTTTCGCTACGGAGAATGGTGCGGCAATGATTGTGGGAAAGTATTTCTACTTTATATAGGCTGTGTATTCATCATATCATTCCTGCTTTTACGATATGTTACTGTTATTTTAGGTTTTATGTGTTATCTGGCATGATTTGGTAGGTTATTTTTGGGTCTGCGAACGCTTACAAATTTTTCCCATATAAATTAATGGTAATTGCTTCTTCACTTTACGACATTCCGGCTTATGAACTGTTTCATAGGAACACTCTACCTTCAGATGGCAGGAGAAACTTGTACTTCATTAACTCCCCTGTATTCACAATGAGTTCAAGGTAGAAGATATTGCACTTTGACTAACTGGAATTTTATTCACTTTGATTTTGTTTGGCCTATTAACAAAAAGGTGGTAATATTTTAACAGAAATTTCCTAAGGGAACTTGAACCACGAACTTCAACCAAATCTGCCACAGCAAACTGACCACAATTGGATATTCCACTTGGAATGGGTTCTGCCTACAACATGCCACCAGGGTTACACTTTTCAGGACTACCATCAACGTGGACTAAACCCTGCCAATTTCCCCAATCTCTCCCACCAATTTAACATCCTGTTGAATTACAACCCATCCAGTGTACATCCTGCCCAGACTACAGTTCCCAGGGTTATATCTAATCCTGATTAATTCCCCAAGATTATATTGTGGCAGGATTCAGTTTTCAAAATTCCACCCCTCCCCCAATGATAAACTCATCCTTCCCAGGATCATACTCACCCAGGATACTTTTTCTCAGAATACACCCTACTGGATGTCACCCAGTCTCGTTTATACTCCATGAATTCCAATCCATCAGTGATACATTTCATCCAAGTTAGGCTGAGAATTTCAAACGTGTTGTACCTCACCAGGATGACCTCTTTTCAGGATATACCCGCAGGATTACACATTTCAGTTCCTCAGACGTCAGCCCATCTAGTTTATATTTCAGTGAATTCTGTCTACATTACACTCCCCAGGACTACACTCACCATACATTATACTCCCCAGGATCACACTCAACACATGTTATACTCCCCAGGATTACAGTCAACACATGTAGAGCCTTCATCCAGCAGTGACCTCTTCAATGACCTCTGCCCTCTGTCCCACCAACAACCCAAGCCTTCTGTCATCTGGGCCTTAAGCTTCAGAACCTCTTCACCAAACCATCTGTCCTTCTTGTCCTTCCCTCAGAAAGAATGACTTGAGAGCCTGGATCTCATGCCAACAGTTCAGCTTCCATACCTATCATCCTGAAACAAGCCTGTGAAGTTCCTTAGCTTGTTTTACCTTGAAGAAAGTTGCTGCTGTATGGCTACAGTTAAAACCTTATGGACAAGGAGACATTCCAAAGACAGTGTCTGTCATTTACATTAGCAGAATTATTACTTAGATGACAAATTCACCCCTGTTAATGTAAAACTATACTAGTCCTCAGTTTAAAACACACAGGCAGCCCCCAGGTTACAAACAAGCTCTGTTTTTACAGATGTTCATACACACATAAATCACTCCATATAGTAATCGCACCTTCACAACTTTGTAATGAAAGGCATCAATAACACATAAGGCTGATAGAGTAAAACAGCATAAAAACAGGCCCTTTGGCCTAACTCATTCATGCTGATAAAAGGGAATAAGTGGAGAGAGAGAGGGGAAACTAGTTCTGCTGTTCATAAGGATGAACATATGTATTCACAATGAAGTTTTGAATTTATTATTATGGGAACTCATTCATTCGTAACCCGGGGGTGTCTGAGTATGGAAGTAACAAGGTTCCCTTGTATGTTACACAAATGATCTGTTCCCATGGTGACAGTGACTGGTTTGTTTCACCTAGCTGCAGCAATATGTGTCCCTCGTGTTAATATGAGCACTTAGTCATATGGTTGTGTTTTACAAAAGGAACACCTTGCAGAGATTAAGCTGTAAGAGTTTGCTCCCTTGCCTGTAGATAATCCAAGGCATGGGCCATCATTAGCCTAAGTAACTGAAGCACATTGGATAGAAGTGTGCTGAATGGGTAAATTGGTTTATTGCTGCAAGAAACTTCTTTGTCATTGGGGTCACAAGGGTAAAAAGAGATTTTCATTCACTTTGCAACATTCACGACATCAGGATGTCTCATCCTTCCTGCTAGATTCTAAAGAGCAGCCGCTGCTTTAATGAAGAGAGTGCAGCAGGCAAGTTTGATCCTGCAATCTCCCCCTACTTGTGCTGTGTTGAAATTGAGTTAATGATGTTACTTGAGGAAGAGGCACAAGATTCTGCAGATGCTGTAATCTGGGGCAAAAAAAAAGCTGCTAGAGGAACTCAGCAGGTCAGGCAGCATCTGTGGAGGGGTTGCCAATAGTTCAGGTTGAGACCCTATATCAAGACTTGAAGAACAAGGGTGGCCAAGACACGAAACATCATTCCCTTCTGGCTGAAGTGGGCCTCAGTGTAACTCCTCATCTGAAAGGTAGTGCCCCATTTCTCACGGTCAGGCAAGAGCCTGGATTCAAGTCCACGACACTTTGGGCCCAGCGATGAGGGTGCTGCCACCCCAGCCACAGCTGACATCAGCAGATAAACAATAATAAATAAGATTGAATTCCTCTCTCCCTCATTGTCAGCTCCATTTTAGCCTGAACAGACCATGGCAGTCTAATTCTTCTTCTACAATAACTATGAGGAAGACACCAGGACAAAATAATTTTGCCCAAATGCTGTGGGCAGCACAAGGGTACTGCAGTTACTGCTGCTGGCTCATCGCTCCAGGAGCTGGGTTCAAAGTTCAAAGTATATTTATTATCAAAGTATGTGTGTGCCGTATACAAACCTGAGATTCGACTTCCCCACAGACAGCCATAAGACAAAGAGACACCATGGAACCCCTTCAAAGAAAAACATTACCCAGCGCCACATGCAAAAACAAACAAATCACCCAAGTAGCAACAAAAAATGAGCAAAAAGCACAAAATATAAAACAAAAAAACTTGGAAGTCCTTATTCAGTTCAGCTCAGTTCATTATCTGCAGGCCGCCCTAATCAAAATTGCCCCCAAAGTAGCAAAAAAAAGAGAAGGAGTGACCAGGAACCAGAAACAAAGCAACACCCACATAATGCTGGAGGAACTGAGCAGATCAGACCGCATCTATCAACAGCTAATGTCTCAGGCTGAGACCCTTCTTCAGGACTGAAAAGGAACGGGGAAGATGCCAGAATAAATAGGTGAGGGGAGGGGAAGGAGGCTTGCTGGAAGGTGATAGATGAAGCCAAGAGGCTGGGAAACGTCAAGGGTTGATCATGACCTCAGGTATGTCCTGCATTCCTGTGCAGAGTTTACGCATCCTCTGGCTGACCACCTATGTTCCCTCTAAGCTGTGCGTGCATGTGCAGGCACACACGTTTTTCAACCAGCGCACAAAGGAAATTAATGTGCATACAAAACGTTAGTTACCGAAAATAATATAGTAATTAATAATTATACTTATTGAAAATAATCTTTGTGCTAAATGTTTCTGTTAACTAGTTAGTCGGTTTTTCAAATACCACAATGCACATCACTAATTTACGTCACTTCACCTTTCCTGTTCCGGTTTGTACAGCTGAATCACAGCAGCAGCCATCTTTGGCAGACAGTGCTCATATCGTAAAGTTTACAAAGATGGCTGTTTCAAATCCTGTAGATAGCTTACTAAGATTTTATTGAAAAAGGTCAGTCAAATGACCCTGTGGCTAAATACTGTCACAAGAAATTGACAAACATCACATACAAAGTAGCTTTACAGGTTTCAAGTGTTTAAGTGATGTCTTTGATGAACTGGCTGCACTGTGCAAGATTCTGCAAAGAGTGGCCTGACACCGACTGATTCACTTCATTTTGCGGAGGCAAAATTAACAAGATAAGAAAGCAGTATCTGGGAGACAATGTTTTGTGGAGTGACAAAGTTAAAGTTTTGCAAAGCCAACAACGTGAAGAAAACGTCACAGTAGATAGAAGTTCACTGTTGACTTTTATAAATAGTCTTTGTGTTCATTTAGAAGAAAGGTTTCCTGAAGATGAGGTACAAGAATGGTCAGCTTTTGATTTCTCCACAATTGCAGATTGTGACTTCACATTTGGCGATGAACAAGTTAATGCCTTATGTCTAAAGTATCATGATTTTCTAGCTGAAAATACTATAATAGTTAGAAAGCTTAATAATTTCAAATTTTCCATGCAGGAAAAAATTAAATCCAAACTGATTTCAAACTTTGCTCAAATGGTGGCATTTGTACTTCAGAATGAAGAGTTTTGCGACCTTGCACAGTTGATGGACATTGGGGGAACCTTTCTTGCATCTAGTGCAGACTGTGAGCGAGGTTTTAGCCTAATGAATCAACTCAAAAACAAACTGAGAAACCATTTAGGTGAATGTCATTTGGATATGTTAATGAGAATCAAAAGCTATCAAATGGATGGAAGTTCTATTAGTCTAGATAGAGTTTACAAAGAATGGGTAAATGCCAAAGACAGAAGAGAGAAAAAATAACTGAGTGACGTAAATATGTATGTTATTTTGTGCAGTTTTATGTCAAATATTTTGTAAACATAAGATTTTTGCACACACTGACTACTGAAAATTAGAGGGACATTGCTGACCACACAGATTTCCACTGGGCTTCTTCCCACATCCCAGAAAAGTGCTGGTGGATTAATTAGTGACCGCAAATTTCTCTTAATTTCTGGCAAAAAGAGAAATCAAAAGGGAGTTAAAGGTCCTCCGTGAGAGAGGATAAGCTGCAGGCTCCAGAGAAATATGGAGAGTATATGGGACTATGGGGATATAACTCTAGGAATAAGCAGGCCACAGATGGGCCGAATAGTCTCATTCTGCATTATAACTACCAGAGGACATAAGCCTTGCAGACATTGTAAACCAAGCATCATCTAAGCTGCTTTCTTCAAGGGGTACAGGGTCCTGTAGTCAAGACCACAAACATGTTTTCTTTCCAAGCTGACTAACATAACCATCAGATTTCAACAAACTGATTTTGGATTTACTCACCACTGTGAACTGGCCGTTTCTAAACATCCACATTTGAAGACATATACATATTGAGCTACCCTGGCTTTCAGCGTTTTACTCATTTAAATTCTTCCTACCATAAAGGTGGTGTGGGAGATCTAACTTCAGCCTTGTAATTATTGGAATGTGTCTGTGATGCCAGGGATGGTTGGAATGAAATGGATTCAGTTTAATTACTTGCATGTATGTCACCTTATTAAAATATCTTCCCACTTACCAAGGATGTGTTCCCAGCACTTTTTACAAACCTAGGAAAGTGCATTCTCCCTCTACACTATATGATCTAGCCTGTGCACAGGACAACCTGTTCACTGACCTCATCAGTATGCCATATCCCAGGATTCCAGCTTCAATGTGCAGTTCCAGGGCATAATGGGTGGAATATAGACAAAGTGGCCCACTTGATAGACACTCTCCCTGCACAAAACTTCATTTCTTCCACCATGACTGCACTATGGTTGTGGGGTATATCACCTACAAGACACTCACTACCAGGTTATTTGACTGTGTCTTCTAAACCCACTAGTTACACTGCCTTGAAGGTTAAGGACAGAAAGCCCGTGAATAGAGTCACCTGCATGTATAGAGTCTTCCGACCTTTATTGTTTGGGATGGTGGAGTATTATGTAACTCACTGCGAGTTATACAGCACAGAAGTGGGTCTTTTGGCCCAACTGGCCCACTGATCAGGATGCCCATCCAAGCTAGTCCCACTTGCCTTATTCTTCTAAACCTTCCCTCTCCATGTACATATCTGCCCAACTGTCTTCTAAAAGTTGTTATTGCATCTGCAATGACCACCTCCTCTGGAAGTTCATTCCATATACATATCACCCTTTGTGCAAAAAAGTTGCCCTTCAACTTACAATAGGTTCAATAAGTACATTGAATGTCAGAGAAATGTATACAATATACATCCTGAAATTCCTCTTAAATCCTTCCACTTTCACCTTAAATCCTTCCACTTTCACCTTAAATCTATGGCCTCTCGTTCTTGATTCCTCAACCCTGGGCAAAAGACTAAGTACAATTCACCACCTCTGTGCCCTTCGTGATGTTACACACCTCTATAAGATTACCCCTCAGTGTGCTGCCTCGATGGTGCTCATCACTTAGACAAGCAACATCTAGATTGACACATCTTCTTATCACGACTATGAACATTCATCTAAAGCTGAGGGATGAGGGATAACTATTAACAATGTGTTTGGAGTATTAGCGATCCCACCAACCTCAACGATTCAACAACATTTCATCCTCACGTACAATTTGCTCATGGGCTGGACCAACAGCCTAACATGGAATTAAGCCATGACCTCTTTTGTCAACGGTAGCTTTAAGTTGCTTAAGTGGTACAAGATGGCATTTCGTTTAGGGATGCCTGATTCTGTCCTCAAGATGAACACTGATACGTGTTGACTCTTTGCATGCAGCACTGATGGGAATCATCAGATATTCCTATTTAGGACTACCACAACTGAAATCCACAGTCACAGCCATGACTACTTCAGAAAGCAACATTGCTTTAAGATGTTTAAATAAAATTTATCAATACTTAAGATCTGCGGATCCCAGACTGCAGACTCAGGTCGTGAGTGCAGCTCGCCTTTAAGAGAAAGGAAGAAGTGCAGAAGGTGTGCTGGACTATGGGTACAATTGAAATGCAGAGGCCTTAGATCCCCAATCCTGACTATTTTGCTGGCGAATGTACATTCTCTGGAAAATAAAACTGAAGACCTCAGAGTAGTACCAGAGAGACATCAGGGAGTGATGTGCACTTTGCTTCACAGAAACATGGCTCACTGCCACCATCTTGGATGCAGCACTGCAGCCCAATGGCTTCACCATTATCCACAAAGACAGGATAGCTCAGTGCTTTAAAGATAGAGGAGGTGGAGTATGCTTTATGATTGACTCAGTGAAGTACACAGATGAGGCTGTTCTTTCTCAATCCTGCTTGCCCAGGAATATCTAGCAGTCATATGTCATCCATTTTATCTGCCAAGGGAGTTTACCGCTATCATCCTGGTAGCAGTGTGCATTCCACCTCAAGCCAACATCAGGCAGGTCCTGGAGGAGCTGACCACCATGATCAGCAGTCACAAAACAACACACCCAGATCCTTTCCTATCATTGAAAGGGATTTTAACCAGGCAAGCTTGAAGAAGTCTCTGAACTACTATCAACAACATTTCACCCATGGAACCAGAGGAACCGACACACCTGATCACTGTTATACCACCAGCAAGAACACTTACCGTACTATCTCACCCCCACACATCGGAAAGTCTGATCACCTGCTTCTATCCCTACTCCCAGTATATAGGCAGAGACTAAAGGCAGTAGCACCAGTGGTGAGGACCAAGAAAGTATGGTCAGCAGAGGCAGAGGAGTGCTTACAGGACTATTTTGAGTTGGTGTACTGGACAATATTCAGGGATTCGACTTTAAATCTGAATGAAATTCAAAACAGTCAGTGCAGATCAGCAATAACACCTCCTCCTCGCTGACAATCAACTCTGGTTCACCTTAGGGATGCGTGCTTGGCCCGCTGCTCTGCTCTTCCTACACCCACAACTGTGTGACGAGGTACAGCTCAAACACCATCTATAAATTTGCCACTGACACAGCTGTCGTTGACAGAATTTCGGATGGTGACGAGGAGGCGTACAGGAGTGAGAGAGATCAGCTGGTTGAGTGTGTTACAACAACAACCTTGTACTCAGTGTCAGTAAGACCAAGGAGTTGATTGTGAACTTCAGGAAGGGGAGCCAAAAGAACACACACCAGTCCTCATATAGGGATCAGCAGTGGAAAGGGTGAGCAGCTTCAAATTCTTCGATGTCAACATCTCAGAGGATCTGTCCTGAGCCCAACACATTGATGCCATTACAAAGAATGCACACCAGCGGCTATATTTCATTAGAAGGTTGAGGAGACTTTGTATGTCACCAAAGACAGCCGCAAATTTCTACAGATGTACCGTGGAGATCATTCTAACTGGTTGCATCACTGTCTGGAATGGAGAGGCCACTACACAGGATTGGAAAAAGCTGCAGGAAGTTGAAAACTCAGCCAGTTCCACCATGAGCACTAGCCTCCCCAGCATCGAGGACATTTTCAAAACGCAATGTCTCAAAAAGGCAGCATTCATCATTTGGACCCCCATCACCCAGAGCATGCCCTCCTCTCACTGCTACCTTTGAGGAGGATGTACAGGAGCCTGAAGACACACACTCAACATTTTTGAGGAACTGCTTCTTTCCATCTGCTATCATCTCAATGGACAATGAACCCATTAACACTACAACACTATTTTTGCTCTTTTTGCATTACATATTTGATTTAATTCTGTTATATATTCTCCTTATTGTAATTTATAATTATTTTATTATCATGTACTATAATATACTGCTGTCACAAAATACAGTTCACAACAGGTGCCAGTGATATTAAACCTGATTCTGGTTCTAGTTCTGGGATGAGTCTTGTAAGCAAATCTGAGCATAACAACCAACATTAATTGTTGGCATTAACAACTCTGGGACTTCCACGCTCTTGAAGCCTCTGCCAGTGTTTCAGTGTTTCAGTCAGTGAGAAACTGACTGTGCAGCGATCTCATAGTCCATGTGGAAACCAGTACAGGAGAGGGAACTCAGTCAACTTGTACTCAATTCCACAGGCGGTAAAAACCTGCTTTCAGGCACAAGGCAGCATAAATGGTCTTTTCCCTTTGCTCTAAATGAACAAAATGTCGGTGAGGGACCCAGCTAAGAGTCATAGAAAGGTTTTGCAACATTAAACAGCTTTTAGATAGTATCTTTACACAAACTTATTCCATTATTGACTTTTAAACTTTTATTTAGAGAAGCAGCACCCGGTCCAATGAGCCACCCTGCCCAACAACCCACCTATTTAACACTAGCCTAATCACAGGACAGTTTATAATGCCCAATAACCTACTAACTGGTGTGCCTTTGGACTATGGGAGGAAACCAGAGCACCCGGAAGAAACTCATGCACTCACAGGCGGAATGTACAAAATCCTTACAGATGGTGCTGGAATTGAACTCCAAATGCCAGAATGCCCTGAGCTGTAATAGCTTCGTGCCAACCACTGCTCTACCACGGCTTTATTTAATGTCCTAAAATTTCTCAAGGATTAATCATTTAGAATCCTTTAACATTTCAAGTTTAAAGTTCCATTCTAAAGCTTTTTAATATTTCCAAACATTTCCGAATGTCTCAGAGGCAACAGCTGTGCTCTGTGTTTCGCCAGTTCCACCTCAGGTAGAAGGAGTGACCCGTCACCTTAGCGGTGGAAGAACAAGCTGGACCAGGGTGGCATCCATGCCCCATCAATCTACAGGCCACACCACTCAGGGAAAACTGTATGTTTTCAGTTATTGTAACCATATTATACACGCTATGTGCTGTGTGCTGTTGGCAATGTGTTTTGCACCTTGGTCCCGGAGAATCGCTGCTTCATTTGGCTATATTTATGTATGGTTGAATGATCATTGAACTTCAACTTGAACTTGAGCTACCTGGCACTATTTTCTTTTTCTCTTTTCTGTGCTGGGGTAACGTGCAGTGTCACTTCAGGAAGGAAACCCCAAGCCACTGACATTAAACTGTGACCTAATAAGTGAAAATCAAAACCTGCAGCTGCCGGAATTTTGAAATAAAAACAGGCAATGTTCGGTGTTCAGACGAAGTGTTCATTGTCACATCAGACTCAGAGAGAGATAAGGTCAAGACAGTTCTCAAGCACTTGATAGTGCTTGATCAAGGAGGGGGAGATCAGAAGTGCTGGTGAAAACATTGTGAGTGACTGGGGGGGGGCGGGAACTGGTGGGAACAGGTAGAACCAGGGGAATGAGAAGAAGGATAAAGTTCAGGAGCGGTCAAGAGCTGGTGATGACTGCAGCCTTTGGTGTCTGAAAGGATGGCAAACAGTGGGCAGTTTCAGCACAATGCAACAAAGAGGCCTGTGGCACTGTCTTTGTCTCAATCCTCCCTCAGATTTTATCCAGTAAATCAGTAACTGAGCTGCTGCTGTTTCATGTATTAATATAGAACATGAAAATTTCATTACCTTTGCTATTAGTTCCCACCCTGCTCACACTTCCACACTGACCACCTCTTAGTCTGCCTTTCCCACAGCTCTCAGGGACAGGCTGATCACAAACATCCATTACAAGCCCACAGGCTCCCACACCTATGTTAACCACCCTGACTCTTGTCAGCACTCCATTCCATTCTCCCAATTCCTTTGTTTTCATCACATGAAAGCATTCCATGAAGGAGATGTTAGAATGCCCTCCTCCTTCCTGAACTGTGGCTTCCACTCGACTCTAGTAGTCAAGCCCTTGACAACATCTCATTTACTCCCTGCCTTTCGTCTCTCATCCACTCTCCTACTGGGCAGAGCAACAACAAAGTTTCCTGGTCCTCACCTTTTGTCAAAAAATGTAGAGGAGGCTTGAACAAAACACAAAGCAGTGGAAATGTTTTAGTGGCGAGTGATAACTTTAATCATAAACTGCAAAATAACAAACCATGAGGGCACATTAAACAAGAAAGAACAGATACTAAACACTACAGGAAACAAGGTAACTGAAGGCTGACTTTGGCTGGTTTGATGGGTGAACAAATACTGTGGGTGAGAGCTGGGTTTAAATAGGCTGCAGGTGATGAGTTGGAACTAAGGAGCGGGTGATTCCTGTTAGCTGGGTAGAGAGTGGTGGGGGTGCCTGTGCAGGCCTGACATCTTCTACCCTGCCAATCTCTACCATAAACAGATTATCCTTTACAATGTCTGCCAGCTCCAACTGAAATCCCGTCAAAAAGCATACATTCTCCTCCCATGGTCTCACTCTACCAGAGATATTCCACAGACGCTACCTGGTCTCCTTGGTGTTGCCAACATTTTCTGGTTTTATTCCTAACCTGGAAAATCTTTAAATTCATCCACAAGCCAATACAGAATCAATACAGAAAGTCTTTCGAATACCTTTCTGTGTCTGTCCGTGTCACGGGACTTTTCTCTCAACCAATCTATCGTATGGAAGTCTTCGTACATTCCAACCTCTGGGATTGATTCATCCAGGAAGTCCATTAAATTCCCTGAGCCATTCATCTCTCCTCCTGTAGCCATACTAAATCCTGTCAAAGGAAAGAGAAATATTCATATCGATTGTAACATATTTTAGAAATGTACTTAGTCAGAATTCTGTTTCAGCACATAATCCTGTCAATGAATGGCAAAAGAATATACTGTTACTAATACTCCAAATGGCTTTAACAGTAAATTCTTCAAAACTCTAACAACTTTCTTTGATGACAGACTTGCAAAACACTTTGGAACAACTTACTAAGTTAAAGGCATAGTGTAAATTCAAAATATTTCTGTTATATGTTTTTGTACAGAGTACTATAACTGTATACAGAGAATCACAATTAATTAGAACACATTGGGACCAATATATTTTGGCCCAATTAAGTGACTGTCCCAATTAACTGAAATTTCTCAAAATAGTTAAAAAAGAATTAAAAGGACAAACTACCATTTAACTGAGTAACAAATTACACATTTAAATGAAGTACAGAATAAATTAGTTCACTATACAGTACTATAAAACGGTGTATTAGTTCCTAAAAGTGATCAAGAGAGGAATTCAGTGTACGTTGACGTGTTCTTCTGATTCTCTGTAAATGAACAAAATCAGCGCAGATGCCTAGCGCAAATAGTGGACCACATTCTCGAAATCTTCATTTTAATTTGTACTTTCAAAATGGTTGTCAATACCTTCAGATTCTTTATCGTTCCTAACTCGTTGAAGTAGTGAAATCATTGCATTTTCACCCCTGGCAATATCTGGCATCGCCAAGCCTGAATGTTTGAAACCGCAGAGAGCAAAACAGTCCTGAATTGTCTTACCGTTTATTACTTGCCAACAATCAGTAACAAAAATCACTGCTTTTTGAACATAAACATGCAAGTGACACTATTTAAAAGCTGTTTACACTAAGCACAGTGTGGTGTCTAACAGCCACACAAGTGCACGCAGTTGATGCCAATTAGAAACTGTTCAGCAACAGTCTCCTCCCCCAGTTAAGCAACATGGTGTACCAAATAAATGAAGGGAATCCTGGCTATTTTCTTGATTTTTTTTTTGTTCTCAAGTGTTTTCCCGAATAAGCACTATCCTAATTAACCAAAGGCCCAACGAACCATAATCCACCATTTTCTCTGGACATTATTTGATTACAGAGTGTACAGCATACTCTGTAGAAAGTGTAATTGCATTCTGTGGACAGTACTGTAATATATTCCATGGAGTGTACTAGGTAAAATCTGTAAATAGCACTTTGTGCTCAGCCCTGTAATCATTTGCTATGGACAGTGTGCAGTTATATATTATGGAAATTCTGTAATTATGTGAATGTGGTGTAATTGTACTCTAGACCTTAAAATATATATTCTGGATAGCAATGTAATTATATATTCTGGGCAATAAACTGTACACTTAATGGTCAATAGTGTTGGTGTATGGGTAATATTGCAATGATATTCTCTGCCAGAATTACCAGGTACTCTGTGAAGAGTGCTGTAATTCTGTGTGACCAATATGTAATTGCATAATCTGTCGACATGCTCCGGACTGTATCACTTTGTAAACAATACAGTTGTTTCCTCTGTGGATAATAATTGTGCTTTGTACTATAATTACACACTTTGACTGGAACTGTAATGACAGACTTTATGGAGCATAACTGCATGGACTGTGGAGAACACTTCTTCACCCATACTAAAGCTTTCATTTGCGAGGAATGTGGAATTCCCTCCTCAAATCTGAATACCAAAGGAGTTCTCCGTCTTACCTTTACTCTATGATGGCGGGCAAGCAGTGACATTAAGCAACAAATCCACAACAGAACCAATTTCAGTGATGGCCAGAGACAAGCAAGGCTGACTTATTGCCCCAACAACTTTCTCAATCTCTTTCGCTGCACCTCATTTGCAAAAACACTTCCTCCAGGTGCAGCAAGTTCCACCAATAGTAATTGTACTCCTGAACCAAGGTCACCAGAACCTCAGCAGTCAAGCTGCAGTACGTAGATGAAACTTGTGCATAGATGGAACATCTGTGAGACTTGCTGCTCAGCAATGCACAGTACAACTTCCGGTCAATCTATGATCCTGAACACAGGAGTGCTCCCAACTGAGCCGCTGCTGACACCTACAGGACAGAGATGGTACTGCAACATCATGCATTGTGCACAGTATTTATTGAGAGGACTCCAACCAGGTCCACTGCCTAAGTTCAAAAAGCAGCAGCGGAAAAGAGCTTCAACCAGCGACCATTCCGCATTTGGGATTGATTAGCAGGAGCAAATTAATGGAAGGTAGGGACAAGCACAGTGGTCGTCGTTGGGGTAGACAGAGTCAGGGTGGTGATCTTGTTAGCTCTTCGAGGCTTCAGTCAGAGAAAACAAATGAAAAGAAAAGCTCAAGTTTTTTTCCCTTCTTTATATCTGCTCAGCTAGGATAGTGGAGATGCAAGGCAGGATAATACAATGCTCATCTTGCAGGACATGGGAAGGCAAGGAGACCTCCAGTGCCCCTGACGACTACAACTGTGAGAAGTGCATCCAGCACAGCTTCTAACAAACCACGTGAAGGAGTTGGAGCTGGAAATGGATGAACTCCAGATCATTCGGGAGGCTGACAGGGTGATAGTTAGTACATATAGAGAGGTTGTTACACACAAGGTGCAGGGCACAGGAAACTGGTTGACAGTCAGGAAGGGGAAAGGGATTAAGGAGCCACTGCAGAGTACCCCTGTGGCTATCTCCTCAACAACAGTTATGTCACTATGACTACTGTCAGGGGATTGACCTAAATGAGGAAAGTCACAGTGCTTGGGTCTCTGGCACTGATTCAGCCTCTGTGACTCAGGAGGGAAAGGGGGGAAAGAGGCACGCTGTGTTGATAAGGAATTTGTTAGTTAGGGGAACAAACAGGAGGTTCTGTGAGTGAGAACAAGATTCCCAGATGGTATGTTGCCTCCCAGGTGCCAGGATCCAGGATTTGTCAGATTGAGACCTCAGCATTCTTAAGTGGGAGGGTGAACAGCCAGAAGTCGTGGTCCATGTAGGTACCACGGACATGGGTAGGATGAGTGATGAGGTTCTGCGGTAGGGTGCGCAGGGTGCTAAGTTAAAGGGTAGGACCTCCAGGGCTGTGATCTCAGAATTGCTACCCGTGCCACATGTTAGTGAGACCAGAACTGGGAAGATTATACAGTTTAATACATGGCTAAGGAGTTGGTGTAGAAGAGTCTCTGGCACTCTGACTCAGAAGGGAAAGTGGGAGAAGAGGCACGCTGTGTTGATAGGGGATTTGTTAGTTAGGGGAACAAACAGGAGGTTCTGTGAATGAGAAAGAGATTCCCAGATGGTATGTTGCCTCCCAGGTGCCAGGATCCAAGGCATATGAATTTTGGATCATTGGTCTCTCTTCTAGGGAAGGTGGGACCTGTACAGAAGGGACAGTTTGCACTTGAACTGGAAGGGGACTAATATCCTCATGGGAAGGTTGTTAATTCTACATGGTGGGGTCTAAACTAGAGTTGCAGGGAGCTGGAACCAGAGTTCCAGGAGAGTCAGCGGAGAGGCTGTGGAGGCAGATGTTGGTAAGGCCTCAGACAAAGTTAGGAAACAAAACGTTGAGCATGGCACGACTTGTGTCCTGAGCTGCACATACTTTAATGCAAGAAGTATCGTAGGAAAGGCGGATAATAGTGCTGAAGATGAGGTAGCTGGTTTACAAACAGAGGCAATGTGTAGTGCAGAGAGGCTGTTGATAAGGCAAAATTACAGTCAACAGGATACGTTGCAATATAAAAGGTGGACAAAATTGAAAAGGGTGAATACAGGAATGAAGGTGTTATATTGAATGCATGCAGTATTTGGAATAAGGTAGATGAACTTGCAGCACAGTTGCAAATTGGCAGATATGATGTTGTAGGCATCACTGAACCATGGCTGAAAGAAGATTATAGCTGGGAGTTTAATGTCAAAGGATACACATTGTATCAAAAGGTCGGGGGGGGGCATGGCTCTGTTGGTTAAAAAAAATGAGATCAAATCATAAGAAAGAGGTGACAGAGAGTCATAAGGTGTTGAATCATTGTGGATAGAGCTAAGGAACTGAAAGGGTAAGAAGACCCTGATGGGAGTTGCTATCAGACACCCAGAGAGTAGCAAGGACGTGGCCTACAAATTACAATGGGAGATAGAAAATGCATGCCAAAAAGGCAATGTTACAATAGTCACGGGGGACTTCAATATGCAGGTAGATTGGGAAAATCGGCTGGTGCTGGATTCCAGGAGGGGGAATTTCTAGAGTGTCTATGAGATGGTTTTTTAGAGCAGCTCATGGTTGAATGCACTAGGGGATCAACTATTCTGGACTGGGTGTTGTGCAATGCACCAGATTTGATTAGAGAGCTTAAGTAAAAGCACCCTTCGGAGCAAATGATCATAATATGATCAAATTCATCCTGAAATTTGAGAAGTAGAAGCTAAAGTCAGATGTATCAGTATTGCAGTGGAGTAAAGGGAATTACAGAGGCATGAGAGAAGAGCTGGCCAGAATTGATTGGAAAAGAACACTGGCAGGGATGATGGCCGAGCAGCAATGGCTGGAATTTCTGGAAGCAATTCGGAGGGCACAGGCTATATACATCCCAAAGAGGAAGAAGTATTCTAAAGGCAAGATGACACAACCACGGCTAACAAACGAAGTCAAAGCCAACATAAAAGCAAAAGGGAGGGTATATAATAGAGGAAAAATTAGTGGGAAGTTATAAGATTGGGAAGCTTTTAAAAACCAACAGAAGGAAACTAAAAAAGTCACTAAGAATGTAAAGATGGATACAAATGGAAGATAGCCAATAATATTAAAGAGGATACCAAAAGTTTCTTCAGATACATAAAGTGCAAACGAGAGGTGAGTGTGGATATTGAGTCACTGTAAAGTGACACTGGAGAGATAGTAATGGAGGACAACAGAATGGCAGACGAACTGAATAAGAATTTTGCATCAGTCTTCACTGTGAAAGATACTATCAGCATGGTGGAAGTTCCCGCAGTCAGGCATCATGAAATATGAGAAGTTACCATAACTAGAGAGAAGGTTCTTGGGAAACTGAAAGGTCTGAAGGTCAATAAGTCACATGGACCAGATTGTATGTACCCCAGGGTTCTGAAAGAGGTGGCTGAGGAGATTGTGGAGGCATCTTTCAAGAATCACTACATTCTGGAATGGTTCCAGAAGACTAGAAAATTACAAATGTCACTCCACTCTTCAAGAAAGGAGAGAGTCAGAAAAAAGGAAACTATAGGTCAGTTAGTCTGACTTCAGTGGTTGGGAAGGTGTTGGAGTTGATCATTAAGGATGAGGTCTCATGATATTTGGAAGCACATGAAAAAATAGTCTGTAGTCAGCATGGTTTCCTAGAGGGAAAATCTTGCCAAACAAATCTGTTGGAATTCTTTGAAAAAATAACAAGCAGGATAGACAAAGGAAAATTGGGTGATGTTGTGTACTTGGATTTTCGGAAGGCCTTTGACAATGTGCCACACATGAGGCTGCTTAACAAGCTATGGGCCCATGGTATTACAGGAAAGATTCTAGCATGGATAAAGCAGTGGCTGATTGGCAGGAGGCAAAGAGTGGGAATAAAAGGAACCTTTTCTGGCTGGCTGCTGGTGTTCCACAGTGGTCTGCATTGGAACCGATTTTTTTATGTTATACGTCAATGATTTGGATGATGGAATTGATGGCTTCGTTGCAAAGTTTGCAGATGATACGAAGATAGGTGGAGGAGCAGGTAGTTTTGAGGAAGTAAAGAGGTTACAGAGGATTTAGACAGATTAGAAGAATGGACAAAGAAATGGCAGATGGAATATAAAATCGGGAAGGGCACTTTGGTAGAAGAAATGTAAGTGTTAACTATTTTTTGAATGGAGAGAAAATAGAAATAATATTGAGGTGCAAAGGGACTTGGGAGCCTTTGTTCAGGATCCCCTAAAGGTTAATTTGCAGGTTGAGTCAGTGGTGAGTAAGGCATAACCAATGTTAGCATTCACATCAAAAGGACTAGAATATAAAAGCAAGGATGTAATATTGAGTCTTTATAGAGCACTGTGAGGCCTCACTTGGAGTATTGTGAGCAGGTTTGGGCCCCTTATCTTAGAAAGGATGTGCTGAAACTCGAGATGGTTCAAAGGAGGTCCACAAAAACAATTCCAGGATTGAATGGCTTGTCATATGAAGCGCATTTGATGGCTCTGGGCCTGTATTCACTATTCAGAAGAATGAGAGGTAACCTCAATGGAACTTATTAAATCATGAAAGGCCTTGATAGAGTGGATGTGGAAAGCATGTTTCCTATGGTGGGAGAGTCTAAGCCAGAGGACACATCCTCAGGATAGAGGGGTGCCCTTTCAAAACCGAGATGAGGAGGAATTTCTTTAGCCAAAGAGTGATGCATCTGTGGAACTCTTTGCCACAGGCAGCTGTGCAGGCCAAGCCTTTATGTATATTTAAGGCAGAGATTGATAGATTCTTGATTGTTCAGGGTATGAAGAGATACATGGAGAAGGCAGGGGACTGGGGCTGAGGAGAAAATTGGATCAGCCATGATGAAATGGTAGAGCAGACTCGATGGGCCAAATGGCTTAATTCTGCTCCTACATCTTATGGTCTTTTAGTATTATAATACCACGATGTAAATACAATAACTGCTTATTACTTACAGATAATAAGCATGTTACCTAATATGGCATACTCTATAGAATACCATAAACAGCATTATATATATTTGGATTAAGTGAAAGTGTGTAATGTAGACAGCATTGTAACAATATGCCTGTAGACAATAGCATTATAGTGTGCATATGATACCTTTATATTCTGTAGTCAATATTGTAACAGTATACGCTATGAACACCATCTGTATACTCTGTACACTGAAAAGCAACTGCAGAATCTGTAACCAATGTTCTGTACTCAGCACTGTAACTCGACACTGCACGGTAGACAGTGACTGTATGAACCGTACACAGCACATTGACCATATTCTGTAGGCAGATGGTGTGGAAAGTGTACCCTGTGTACAGTACAGTAAATGTCCATTATAGGCACCACTATGACAGTGTCCGTCGAGGACGGTGCTCTTTGGCTTAGGCAAAGGTTACTGACACCTGGTAGGGTGCAGGCGTTGCTCACAGCTTTGCGGGTCTCCTGGTTGGACTCTATTTGAAACCAACGAAGTCTGGGTGTTGGCAGGGGAGTCTTCCGAGTATCCTGTCAGCAGTAGGATGTCACTGGAATTTCCTTTCCCTGCCAATCGTTACTTGCATGTTTTTGCATCCTCTCCACCTTGGTAACCAAGGCATCCAGGAGGACCAGTCGACCTCTCACTGAAACTTGGACCAGGCGGGAGATGAATTCCCATTCTGACTTTGTCCATTGCTTCTGGGGTTGGGATCTGCATGCTGATGCTGGGAGCCAGTAAGCCAGTCAGTCAGCGACATTCGTTTATCCAACCTGGAAAACTGATGAGATGCCAGACCAATCCACTCCATGAAGACAGGGTGGAGGGGTTGTACTCTTCTGGTCTGGCCTTGCAGAAGACATGTTTTCCTTTGACCAAAGGAGGATGAGAAGGAACATAATATAAGTACACAAACGAGGGGTGATTGATAAGTCTGTGGCCTAGGTAGAAGGAGTCAATTTTAGAAAACCTAGTACATTTATTTTTCCTACATTTACACACTTAGTCCAGCAGTCATGGAGCATATGGATCCCTTCTTTGTAGAAGTCGGCATCTTGGACCTCCAGAAGTGGTCCACAGCAGGGGTGATTGATAAGTGTGTGCCCTAAGGTAGAAGGAGATGAGTTATTAACTTCAAACTTCTGCATTTTCACTCAAAGAGTTGAACTGCATGAGCATGTAACGAGAGCTGTATAACTCATCTCCTTCTGCTTTAGGCCACAATCTTATCAATCGCCCCTTGTAATTATGAAAGGCATAATGAGGGCAGCGAGCTATTAGATATTTCTCATAGCGGGGCTATCTAAAACTAGAAGGTACAACTTCAAGGTGAAAGGGGGGTCTGAAGAGTACATTTCTCACCTCACTCGTTAATATCTGAAATGAGCTGCCAGAGGAAGTGTTGCAATGAGCGGGCAAAGACAGATACGGATTTCATGCTAGCTAGTGGATTAGTATAGATAGGCATGCTGGTCAGCATGGGCCTAGTGGGCTGAAGGGCCTTTATCTGTATTCTACAACTCTACGGCTCCATGTCCCACCACCCTGGTCTTTGGCGTGGCAGGTCTGACCACTCACTCAGGACAGTAGTGTCAAAATTACTCGGCCATGAGAGTAGAGTGGTGCTCAGGCCCAGGACTGCCAGGGAAGTCCACGTTGTTAAGGACCTGAGCTTTGTACTGAGGAACGCAAGTTGGGAGTGGATGACTCCATTCTAAGCGCACAACACAGATGCCAGATGTAAAGTGAGGCTTTGGACCATCCTGCCTGGCAGCAGACTCCCAAAACAAGCTCTCCGTTCTGAGCTGCATCACAACAAGAGGATAGCAGGAGGGCAGGAGATGTTCTCAGAGTCTCCCTGAATAGAAGATATCCTGATCCGTTCCCGGTGGTTATTGGCCAGCGACTGCACAAAATGGAAAAGAGTATCCTGGAATCCCAATGACAGGAGCACAGAAAGAACAAGCCCAAATACTGGAAAGAATAGACAACATCTCAAACATCTCCTCCAACCCCACAGGGGCCAGATCCAGAGCATTTACATATGAGAGCTTAAGCCACATCAAAGCTGCAAGAATGGAGAGAAAATATTACTCATAACCTCAAGAGGTTTACAGAAAAGAGACAAATTTCTAACAGGCTATTCTGTATGCAGGATAGTAACTTGTAACTCTTGATTGCATTTGATTATTGTGCATCAGTGGAATAAACAGTGCAAAAGACTTTACATCCATGGTGTCATTTGTCCAATGTGTTCAGTAGCGTTATAGAACGACTGTGTATTATGCACAGCACCGTTGTTACTCATGTGAGCCTCTGGGCTAATACACCCTTCCGCTGTTCCTTCCAGATTCACCTCTCCATGTCCAGCTGCAGAAGGAGCCGAGACCATGGTCTTTCTCCACAGAGCCTCCGCATTGGTTGCACCGAGTTTCTGTACTTGGCTCAGCATGAAGCATATTGGTGCAGCTATAAAGGTGGCAAGCCAGCACCTACATTTCATTAGGAGTTTGCCACCGAAAACACTCGAGAACTTCCACAGATGTACCGTGGAGAGCACTGACCGTCTGCATCACTGTCTTCTGTGGGGGAGGGGAGGGGGGCTGCTGCCCAGCATCAAAGTGAGCTGCAGAAAGTTGTAACGTTAGTCAGCTCCATCATGGGTCCCAGCCTCCGTAGTATCCAAGACACCTTCAAGGAGCGATGCCTCACAAAGGTGGCTTCCGTCATCAAGGACCCCCACCACCCAGGACGTGTCCTCTTCTCACTGTTACCGTCAGGAAGCAGGTACAGAAGCCTGAGGTACACACTCAGAGATTCAGCAACAGCTTCTTCCCCTCTGCCATCCAATTTCTAATGGGAATTGAAGCCATGAACACGATCTCACTACTTTAGTTATTTCTGTTTTTGCACAACTTATTGTAATTTAACTATTTAATAGACACACACACACACTGTACTTACTGTAATTCAATTTTTTTCTCTATATTTATCCTGTACTGCTGCCACAAAGTTAACAAATTTCACAAGATATGCCGGTGGTATTAAACCCGCCGGTAATTCTGATTCTGACGTACACTTGCAGTCTGGAATTTGACACCCGGTAACATCCTCTTGTAGTCAGTCATCTCGCTGTGTTGGGAGACCAACACGTTTCAGGCAGACCGAGCACCATCTTTCATCTCAAATATACCTTTCACACCTTTTAGAGCTTGCAGTGTTTCCTAAATTTACTCTGCACATTGCTTGCATTAGAGACTTGTGTAACCCCCCGGCCACCCTCAGGGTCGCTCGGCTCGCTGTTGTCTAGGGAAACAGCCTCGGCCCCGGCAAACTGGATAATTCGTTTGTGTGGATGCTGTGTGAGGTACCCCACCCCGCCTAAATAACAGACAATACACCAGATGCAATTAAATGATTTACAGTTTATAGATATTACTGGAACTATATAATTAAAAGAGAATAAAATATAAAAGGAAAATAAAAGGCGCCACACTTATCAAAGTTCAATCTCTTCGTTCACAAAAACCGTTGGAGCTCAAGGACCTTCTTCTTCACCCTGCGACCCCCTCAGACCACCTCGACCGGCCGCCTGGGTCCAACAACGGTGGTCGACCAGATGCTCCACACGAGTCCGTCTCTGTCTCCTCGCCGAACGTCCCGCTCGGGGTCCGACCCCGTTAGGGACTCACAGCACCTCGTCCATCCTTTGTCTCGCTCTCCCGCCTTCTCCCCCAAAACCCCGCGCATACAGTATCTTCAAATACACCAAAACCATAACAGCTATCCCAATTGGTTAATAACGTATTTCTCATCACCCTCTAAACCACAACAAGCTGCTAGCGCAAACTTTCTCAGCGTTTAACACAACAAAGCTGCATTCCCCAGATTAACATAACAAAGACGCCATTTTAATTAGCCTCCGCAGTAACATAAAAATCGAAACCCCCTTACACTCTCCCCCCACCAAATAAAGTCATGTCCTCATGACTTCTAAATAACTCGCCACCCAGTCCTACAGACACACAACATACACATACACAGATACACACAGTGACAGTGCTCCCCAAACAGTGGACCTTACTCCTGTCCCACAGGCGCTAAATAGGCCAACCTATCTGGGAGCTTCTTAACCCTCTGAGACCTCCGTACCCCCTCACCTAAACCCAAAAGGCTCAGACACTACCAGGGATACCTGGGGCCTGCTTGCCAACTCCTCTCTCACTCAGTCCACCACTACAGCTCGGAGCCCCCGGTCCCGTGTCCGGGGCCCCGCCTCTCCTCCTTCCTGATCCTGCCATAACTCAGACTGCCCACAGCTAGCTCTCCCCACTACACCTAACTCAGTGGGAGAAGGGCCAAAGGTCTCTTCCTCAATCACGGGGACGTTAGCAAAAGGCAGCATGTACCACATGTGCAGCACATCATCCTTCGAACCTGTATTCTTCCTCATTCCCTCAATCGGTAGCTGCTGTTTGAGTTTCTCCAAACTGAAACATTTAGCCGGGGCTACCCCTTCAGCCTCCTACAGTCAAGACGTCAGCTTCTTTGGGGACTCCTTCAACTCTCGCCACAGCCTCCACAGTTCTGACTCAGGGTTCCTGGCCATCTCAATCTGGGACGCAGTTACCCCACCAGCTTCTTCCACCCAGACCTGAAAAGCAGCAGTTAAAGAATGTTCAGCCTCCGGTTGTTTCTTCCTGAGGGCATCTTCCAGGTCAACTTTCAGTTTTTCCACTTCATTTAAACTCGCGATAGTCACCTTCAGGTTCCTTTCAAGCATCCGCCTCCCTTTTCCGAGATCTGTCCTCCATTTCTTCACCTCCTCGGGAGTGTAGTCAAACTCCCCTCCCTGGGCTCTCGGTTTTCTGTTGACCTTAGTCAGAACACTTTCTTGATCTTTCCCAACTTGTAAATCTTCCAGTCTGTTCTGAATGGACGTCTTGAGTTTCTGCTGATCCCTTCGAAGGTGGGTCATTGTTTCTTCTCGCTGGATTAATTCATCAGTACATGACCACAGTGCGGTGCAAATCCCCTCTCTTCCCTGTGTCTCATTCAGATTGACGACCTGGGTTTCCATCCCCCGGTCCACCACCGTCTGTCCCAACACCAGGAAGTTCAACTGGTATGTCGGGTCATCTTCCTCACACTGCACCAAACTCCTCCGGCCAAAAACTCCTCCACATTTGACACTTCACTTCGGTCGCCCAGGCTCAGCCACTCACCTCGCCTCATACTCCCCCCAGGCGAATCCAAGCTCTAGGCGGTCATCCACATACGTCAAAACTCCACATACCTTCACTTCCCCCATGGTCTTCCTCATGCCCCGCGGGAAAGATGCAGGGGCTCCGGATATGCCCTTGGGCATCTTTTCGGATCGGAAGAATCTTAGGGAACTAGTAACAGCCGTCTTCGGCTCAACAGCCGCACTCCTCAGGATCTGGCAACATCCACTCCTCAGATGCAGCACATTAAACCACATCGCATCATCCCCACACACGCTGCCTTCATCTTCCATGCCGCTAGGGTACATTTGCCGTGACCTCTCTCTCACTGAGGTGTCTTCAGCGGTCAACTCCCCTCCCTCGTGGTGGTTCGGAGCGTCTACTAAGAGGGTCTCACCCTCAGCTACTTTCCCCAAGCCGTACCACCGCTGGGTCTCGTTTAAATTCGGTACCGGCTCAAGGCTGCTACACACGTCCTCAGAAGCAACTCCACACGCTGGGTGCCCTGAAAATGCCTCCATGAACTCCAGGGTCATTAAACAATCATCGTCTTCTGGATAACTACTGCCACTGGTACCCAAAGTCTCCGGTGCCCTTGCGGTTGTCAAGGATAAATGCTTCAGACACCGGTTGTAAAACGAACTGTACAACAGCTTGATCTGTGCCCCAGGGTCGAGGATAGCTTAGCATCGCTTCCCTCTATCCATAGTGACACCCTGGGGCGTGGCCCCTCTAAGCCTTCAGGAATAGGGTCTTTTCCTTCTGGAAGTTCATCGGTACATTGCTGGGAACGTGCTTCCCCAGAGACCCCAAGCTGTTCCCCCACTGGGCCTCCACTAAGTTTCCCGACACCTCTCTGATCAGCCGCACAACTGAAGGAGGGGCTGATCCCCTGAAATGATCCCCCTGGCACTGCAAGCAATTTAGCCGCCCTCCTAGCCAGAGAAGACACACTGAAAACTCCCCCTGCCCCTTTCAAATAACTGACAGCTGTCACTACGGTGTAAGTGAACCTGGCAGTTCTAACACCGTCACCAGCCCGCCTACTCAAACTTTCAACCAATCCCTGTCGCTCTCCCTCCCTCATCTAACAACTGCAAGATCCACTCCTCCCACATCTCGCACTCCTCCGCCCCTCGGGGTGGACACCATTCCAAGTGCCAGGCGGAGCCCGCCAGAGCTAGAACATTTATTCGCAGACTCTACCTCCAAATCAGACCACTCTTTCCTCTCTCTCCCAACCGCATGGACAGCCCCTAGTGCCACCTCCAACTCGTCAATGCTAGTCTGAACTCGAACAAAGACCTCACCCACCACGCATACAGCAATCACCAGCAAACCCACAGAGACACGCATTACAGATTTAAACAGGGCACCCACACAGCATACCAGCAGACTCAATCCCAGACAAAGCCCACACAATGTAACCCCCCTGGCCACCCTCAGGGTCGCTCGGCTCGCTGTTGTCTAGGGAAACAGCCTCGGTCCCACCAAACTGGATAATTCGTTTGTGTGGATGCTGCGTGAGATACCCCACCCTGCCCAAATAACAGACAATACACCAGATGCAATTAAATGATTTACAGTTTATAGATATTACTGGAACTATATAATTAAAAGAGAATAAAATATAAAAGGAAAATAAAAGGCGCCACACTTATCAAAGTTCAATCTCTTCGTGCACAAAAACCGTTGGAGCTCAAGGACCTTCTTCTTCACCCTGCGACCCCCTCGGACACCCTCAACCGGCCGTCTGGGACCAACAACGGTGGTCGACCAGACGCTCCACACGAGTCCGTCTCCGTCTCCTCGCTGAACGTCCCGCTCGGGGTCCGACCCCGTTAGCGGACTCACAGCACCTCGTCCATCCTCTGTCTCGCTCTCCCGCCTTCTCCCCCAAAACCCCGCGCATACAGTATCTTCAAATACACCAAAACCATAACAGTTATCCCAATTGGTTAATAACGTATTTCTTATCACCCTCTAAACCACAACAAGCTGCAAGCGCAAACTTTCTCAGCGTTTAAGACAACAAAGCCGCATTCCCCAGATTAACATAACAAAGACGCCATTTTAATTAGCCTCCGCAGTAACATAAAAATCGAAACCCCCTTACACTTGGAATCCACACTGACACCAGTGATGGCAGAATGGAAATTAATTGGAGTTACGATGAGTGGCAAAGTCACTGATTGGCAAGCAAATGAATACTCACAGCAGGAGGATGACTGGTTGACAGGACAGGAGTCAAGTCAATACTCGATCTTAGGAGAAGTAAAGAACAGTACAGATGGATCACTGTCGCTCCACGTCACTCCTGACATTGCGAGATGGCAGCTCAGAGCCAGTCTGGCTCTATAGGGAACCACGGTGGTAATGATTTAGCAAAGGAGTCAGAGTCACAGAGAACATAAGATGGGTGTTCACCCACTGACACCACACCAATTATCAAGCAAACAACAACAAACAACATTTCAAACAACAAGCAGCATTTGATTCTCCCCCCAAATTCTATCACTCACCTACATACAAGGGGCAGTTTGCAGTTGGCAATTAGGTCACCAATGTGCACTTCCACGGGCCACAGGAGGAAATGGGTGTACCTGGAGGAACCCCATACAGTCATGAAGAGAACGTACAAACTTCACGTGGACAGCATCCATGATCAGGACTGAACTGAAGGTGCTGAAGCTGGGACGCAGCACCTCTACCAGCTGCACCACTACACTGCCTCTCAATTCTTAAACAGAGACATCTTTAATGCAAACTGAGTTATTCAAACTGAAGTCTAGGACACACCAATGCTTGGTCAAAACACAGCTTGAACCTGAGCACAGGAAATCAATCAGACAAAGAGAGTAAGCTTGGAAGCTTGGGCTGCTTTGACTGACTCCGAGCAGGGCAAAAGATTCTTCATTCAGTGAGGTGATAGACTGACTGTAGAAACAAAGTCTTCACCCGGTGAGTACACACAGACTACATGCACACATCTGCACAAATCCTATTTAATTCTTCATAAATTCCCTTCAAACACGCACCTTCAGAGATAATAAATATCTGCAACTTCTGGACTGGTTCCAAAAGATCAGGCAAGACCATTGGTGGTTATAGAACAGTGCTGCAGAAGTGTCTGATACCAAATTTGGCACCATCCTGAATTAAGCGCCGTGGGGCAAGTTCAAATTCACTTTAACAGAGAGGCATATTCAATCTGCACAATTGCCCAAACCAGTTTATTTCCCCTTTTCACACAGCAGTCCAATATCCATCCGGGCTGTTCCACAAGCTGCCTCTAGAGGGAAGACTAAACTCGCCAGAAGCTTCTCAGTTATTGGGCACTCCTTCCACTCAGTCAGTGCATTGAGGTGGCTAGCTATTGCCTGATTCCCTTGCACCTGGGCAATGAGGCAGTCTGACAGAATGCCCCCCAGGAGGACAGATGTGAGACCAGTATTTTAGTAGATGAATGGAGTCACATAGAGTTTGGGTAAAGAGAGCAAATTTCCTTTCCTTGGCAACATCACAAGAACGAGATTGGAGCTGCTGACACCTGGAGTGGCACACCAGAGGCTGGAGGATTTCAGCAGGTCAGGCTGTTCACATTTTCGGTGGAGGCCTTCATCTGGATTTGGGTGCCCCAGACAAGAAATGGGAGCCATTTGGCCCTACAAGCCAGCTCTGCCACTTTATAAGATCATGGCTAATCTTCTACCTCAGCATCACTAAGCTGTACTATCCCCAGATCCCTCAAATAACCAGAACTCTCTCCATTTCTCTCTGCTTTAATGACTCCAAACTGAGATTCCAGGGTTCAGAATTCATCAGTGAACATGTAGTTTTCACGAAAATTCCACACAGCTTCCTGACCAATTTTCCAGATGTTTTGAACTACACGCATAGCCCATAAAATGCAGTACACTCACCTGAGCAGGCAGCAGATCTTAGTTTAACATCTCTGATGACAATGCAGCCCCACCCAGAGGCTGACACTACATCCTCATTGGGTCTGGAAGCTTCGCATCAATAATAATTGCTGGTGCAGATCACTGCAGCTACAAATGGAAGGACTCGGAGCAGGTCACCGCAAAGATCACCGTGATTTCTGCTCCAAATGTAGCAGGAGACTCTCGGTGTAGACACTGAGCTTCTGACATTGCACAGTGCCTGCAGTCAGAAAGGAGCCTGGACTCAATTAGTTTGTAATAGTCCAGGTCAGTCTCTGGATACATGGCCTCTCTGTCCTCTGCCCATCTAGTGCCCGAAGGAACTGGGGTGTGGATGTCCAACAAGCTGAGGTCTCACTGGCAATTCACTTTTGGTAAGGATGAGGGATACAGAGAGAAGCCAAAGGCCAACAGGTCTCAGGTGGGTTCACCTCTGCTCACTGTCTGGTACCGTAGGTCAGGTCTGTGCAATTCTCCAGCTCCCTACAACAGCAGGATGCCACCTGGGACAAAAGTTCCAAGTCTGTGCTGCTCAGCACATACCGCCATCAATCCCAGCTCTGGGTACACTGTCCTCACTGCCCTGCGACCAGGCACAGCATCCTCACCAGACCTGGTGCAGAGTAATCACCTTCCTGGGACAAGGAACAGTGCCCTCACTAAGAGTTGGTAGAGTGGCCTCGCCAGGAGTGGGTACGGTGGCCTCACCACCCTGGGACCAGACACAGTGTCCTCACTGGGACAGGGTAGAGTGCCCTCACCAGGTACAGTGGTCTCACCACCCTGGCACCAGACACAATGTCCTCACCAGAACGTCTACAGTGTCTTCACCGGGTACAGTGTCCTTACCTGGTACAGGGTAGAGTGTCCTCACCGGCTACAGTGCCCTCACCAGGACAGGTACAGTGTCCTCACCAGGACAGTTACAGTGCCCTCACCGGGACAGGTACAGTGTCCTCACCGGGACAGGTACAGTGCCCTCACCGGGACAGGGTAAATTGTCCTCACTGGGACAGGTACAGTGTCCTCACCGGGACAGGTACAGCGTCCTCACTGGGACCGGCTACAGTGTCCTCACTGGGACAGGGTAAAGTGTCCTCACTGGGACAGGTACAGTGTCCTCACCATAATGGGTACAGTGTCCTCACCGGGATGGGTACAGTGCCCTCCCCAGGACGGGTACAGTGCCCTCACCGGGACAGGGTAAATTGTCCTCACCGGGACCGGCTACAGTGTCCTCACCAGGACCGGCTACAGTGTTCTCACCGGGACAGGTACAGTGTCCTCACCAGGACTGGCTACAGTGTCCTCACCGGGACAGGTAAAGTGTCCTCACCGGGACAGAGTAAAGTGTCCTCACCGGGACAGGTACAGTGTCCTCACCGGGACAGGCACAGTGTCCTCACCGGGACAGGTACAGTGTCCTCACCGGGACAGAGTAAAGTGTCCTCACCGGGACAGGCACAGTGTCCTCACCGGGACAGGTACAGTGTCCTCACCGGGACAGGGTAAAGTGTCCTCACCGGGACAGGTACAGTGTCCTCACCGGGACAGGGTAAAGTGTCCTCACCGGGACAGGTACAGTGTCCTCACCGGACACGGTAAATTGTCCTCACCGAGACAGGGTAAAATATCCTCACCAGGACAGGGTAAATTGTCCTCACCGGGACAGGGTACAGTGCCCTCACCGGGACAGGGTACAGTGCCCTCACCGGGACAGAGTAAAGTGTCCTCAGCGGGATAGGTACAGTGCCCTCACCAGGACAGGGTACAGTGCCCTCACCGGGACAGGTACAGTGCCCTCACCGGGACAGGTACAGTGTCCTCACCGGGACAGGGTACAGTGCCCTCACCGGGACAGGGTAAAGTGTCCTCACCGGGACAGTGAAAAGTGTCCTCACCGGTACAGGTACAGTGCCATCACCGGGACAGGTACAGTGCCCTCACCGGGACAGGATAAAGTGCTCTCACCGGGACAGGTACAGTGTCCTCACCGGGACAGGTACAGTGTCCTCACCGAGACAGGTACAGTGCCCTCACCGGGACAGGTACAGTGTCCTCACTGGGACAGGGTAGAATGTCCTCACCGGGACAGGTACAGTGTCCTCACCAGGACAGGGTAAAGTGTCCTCAACGGGACAGGGTAAAGTGTTCTCACCGGGACAGACACAGTGTCCTCACCGGGACAGGTACAGTGCCGTCACCGGGACAGGGTACAGTGTCCTCACCGGGACAGGGTAAAGTGTCCTCACCGGGACAGGTACAGTGTCCTCACCGGGACCGGCTACAGTGTCCTCACCGGGACAGGGTACAGTGTCCTCACCGGGACAGGGTACAGTGCCTTCACCGGGACAGGGTAAAGTGTCCTCACCGGGACAGGTAAAGTGTTCTCACCGGGACGGGTACAGTGTCCTCACCGGGACCGGCTACAGTGTCCTCACCGGGACAGGTACAGTGCCGTCACCGGGACAGGTAGTGTCCTCACCGGGACAGGGTAAAGTGTCCTCACCGGGACAGGTACAGTGCCCTCACCGGGACAGGTACAGTGTCCTCACCGGGACAGGGTAAATTGTCCTCACCGGGACCGGCTACAGTGTCCTCACCGGGACAGGGTAAAGTGTCCTCACCGGGACAGGTACAGTGTCCTCACTGGGACAGGGTAAAGTGTTCTCACCGGGACAGGGTAAAGTGTCCTCACCGGGACCGGTACAGTGCCCTCACCGGGACAGGGTAAAGTGTCCTCACCGGGACAGGTACAGTGTCCTCACCGGGACTGATACAGTGTTCTCACCGGGACAGGTATAGTGCCCTCACCGGGACAGGTACAGTGCCCTCACCAGGACAGGTACAGTGTCCTCACCGGGACAGGTACAGTGCCCTCACCGGGACAGGGTAAATTGTCCTCACCGGGACAGGTACAGTGTCCTCACCGGGACAGGGTAAAGTGTCCTCACCGGGACAGGGTAAAGCGTCCTCACCGGGACAGGGTAAAGTGTCCTCACCGGGACCGGTACAGTGCCCTCACCGGGACAGGGTAAAGTGTCCTCACCGGGACAGGGTAAAGTGTCCTCAGCGGGACCGGTACAGTGCCCTCACCGGGACAGGGTAAAGTGTCCTCAGCGGGACAGGGTAAAGTGTCCTCACCGGGACAGGTACAGCGTCCTCACCGGGACAGGGTAGAGTGTCCTCACCGGGACAGGTACAGTGCCCTCACCGGGACAGGTACAGTGTCCTCACCGGGACAGGGTAGAGTGTCCTCACCGGGACAGGTACAGTGTCCTCACCGGGACACGCACAGTGTCCTCACCGGGACAGGTACAGTGTCCTCACCGGGACAGAGTAAAGTGTCCTCACCGGGACAGGTACAGTGTCCTCACCGGGACAGGCACAGTGTCCTCACCGGGACAGGTACAGTGTCCTCACCGGGACAGGGTAAAGTGTCCTCACCGGGACAGGTACAGTGTCCTCACCGGGACAGGGTAAAGTGTCCTCACCGGGACAGGTACAGTGTCCTCACCGGACACGGTAAATTGTCCTCACCGAGACAGGGTAAAATATCCTCACCAGGACAGGGTAAATTGTCCTCACCGGGACAGGGTACAGTGCCCTCACCGGGACAGGGTACAGTGCCCTCACCGGGACAGAGTAAAGTGTCCTCAGCGGGATAGGTACAGTGCCCTCACCGGGACAGGGTACAGTGCCCTCACCGGGACAGGTACAGTGCCCTCACCGGGACAGGTACAGTGTCCTCACCGGGACAGGGTACAGTGCCCTCACCGGGACAGGGTAAAGTGTCCTCACCGGGACAGTGAAAAGTGTCCTCACCGGTACAGGTACAGTGCCATCACCGGGACAGGTACAGTGCCCTCACCGGGACAGGATAAAGTGCTCTCACCGGGACAGGTACAGTGTCCTCACCGGGACAGGTACAGTGTCCTCACCGAGACAGGTACAGTGCCCTCACCGGGACAGGTACAGTGTCCTCACTGGGACAGGGTAGAATGTCCTCACCGGGACAGGTACAGTGTCCTCACCAGGACAGGGTAAAGTGTCCTCACCGGGACAGGGTAAAGTGTTCTCACCGGGACAGACACAGTGTCCTCACCGGGACAGGTACAGTGCCGTCACCGGGACAGGGTACAGTGTCCTCACCGGGACAGGGTAAAGTGTCCTCACCGGGACAGGTACAGTGTCCTCACCGGGACCGGCTACAGTGTCCTCACCGGGACAGGGTACAGTGCCTTCACCGGGACAGGGTAAAGTGTCCTCACCGGGACAGGTAAAGTGTTCTCACCGGGACGGGTACAGTGTCCTCACTGGGACCGGCTACAGTGTCCTCACCGGGACAGGTACAGTGCCGTCACCGGGACAGGTAGTGTCCTCACCGGGACAGGGTAAAGTGTCCTCACCGGGACAGGTACAGTGCCCTCACCGGGACAGGTACAGTGCCCTCACCGGGACAGGTACAGTGTCCTCACCGGGACAGGGTAAATTGTCCTCACCGGGACCGGCTACAGTGTCCTCACCGGGACAGGGTAAAGTGTCCTCACCGGGACAGGTACAGTGTCCTCACCGGGACAGGGTAAAGTGTTCTCACCGGGACAGGGTAAAGTGTCCTCACCGGGACCGGTACAGTGCCCTCACCGGGACAGGGTAAAGTGTCCTCACCGGGACAGGTACAGTGTCCTCACCGGGACTGATACAGTGTTCTCACCGGGACAGGTATAGTGCCCTCACCGGGACAGGTACAGTGCCCTCACCAGGACAGGTACAGTGTCCTCACCGGGACAGGTACAGTGCCCTCACCAGGACAGGGTAAATTGTCCTCACCGGGACAGGTACAGTGTCCTCACCGGGACAGGGTAAAGTGTCCTCACCGGGACAGGGTAAAGCGTCCTCACCGGGACAGGGTAAAGTGTCCTCACCGGGACCGGTACAGTGCCCTCACCGGGACAGGGTAAAGTGTCCTCACCGGGACAGGGTAAAGTGTCCTCAGCGGGACCGGTACAGTGCCCTCACCGGGACAGGGTAAAGTGTCCTCACCGGGACAGGGTAAAGTGTCCTCACCGGGACAGGTACAGCGTCCTCACCGGGACAGGGTAGAGTGTCCTCACCGGGACAGGTACAGTGCCCTCACCGGGACAGGTACAGTGTCCTCACCGGGACAGGTACAGTGTCCTCACCGGGACAGGGTAGAGTGTCCTCACCAGGACAGGTACGGTGTCCTCACCAGGACAGGTACAGTGTCCTCACCGGGACAGGTACTGTGTCCTCACCGGGACAGGTACAGTGTCCTCACCGAGACAGGTACAGTGTCCTCACCGGGACAGGTACAGTGTCCTCACCGGGACAGGGTACAGTGCCCTCACCGGGACAGGGTACAGTGCCCTCACCGGGACAGGGTAAAGTGCCCTCACCGGGACAGTTACAGTGCCCTCACCGGGACAGGGTACAGTGCCCTCACTGGGACAGGGTAAAGTGTCCTCAGCAGGACAGGTACAGTGCCCTCACCAGGACAGGGTAAAGTGTCCTCACCGGGATAGGTACAGTGTCCTCACCGGGACAGGGTAAAGTGTCCTCACCGGGACAGGTACAGTGTCCTCACTGGGACAGGTACAGTGTCCTCACCAGGACAGGTACAGTGTCCTCACCGGGACAGGGTACAGTGCCCTCACCGGGACAGAGTAAAGTGTCCTCACCGGGACAGTTACAGTGCCCTCACCGGGACAGGGTACAGTGCCCTCACTGGGACAGGGTAAAGTGTCCTCAGCGGGACAGGTACAGTGCCCTCACCAGGACAGGGTAAAGTGTCCTCACCGGGACAGGTACAGTGTCCTCACCGGGACAGGGTAAAGTGTCCTCACCGGGACAGGTACAGTGTCCTCACCAGGACAGGTACAGTGTCCTCACCGGGACAGGGTAAAGTGCCCTCAGCGGGACAGGGTAAAGTGTCCTCACTGGGACAGTTACAGTGCCCTCACCGGGACAGGGTAAAGTGTCCTCAGCGGGACAGGGTAAAGTGTCCTCACTGGGATAGGTACAGTGTCCTCACCGGGACAGGGTAAAGTGTCCTCACCGGGACAGGTACAGTGTCCTCACCGGGACAGTTACAGTGCCCTCACCGGGACAGGGTAAAGTGTCCTCACTGGGATAGGTACAGTGTCCTCACCGGGACAGGGTACAGTGCCCTCACCGGGACAGGGTAAAGTGTCCTCACCGGGACAGGTACAGTGTCCTCACCGGGACAGTTACAGTGCCCTCACCGGGACAGGGTAAAGTGTCCTCAGCGGGACAGGGTAAAGTGTCCTCACCGGGACAGGGTACAGTGCCCTCACCGGGACAGGGTAAAGTGTCCTCAGCGGGACAGGGTAAAGTGTCCTCAGCGGGACAGGGTAAAGTGTCCTCACCGGGACAGGTACAGTGTCCTCACCGGGACAGGTACAGTGTCCTCACCGGGACAGGGTAAAGTGTCCTCACCGGGACAGGTACAGTGCCCTCACCGGGACAGGTACAGTGCCCTCACCGGGACAGGTACAGTGTCCTCACCGGGACAGGTACAGTGCCCTCACCGGGACAGGGTAAATTGTCCTCACCGGGACAGGTACAGTGTCCTCACTGGGACAGGTACAGTGCCGTCACCGGGACAGGTACAGCGTCCTCACTGGGACCGGCTACAGTGTCCTCACTGGGACAGGGTAAAGTATCCTCACCGGGACAGGTACAGTGTCCTCACCGGGACAGGTACAGTGTCCTCACCGGGACAGGGTAAAGTGTCCTCACCAGGACAGGGACAGTGTCCTCACCGGGACGGGTACAGTGCCCTCACCGGGACAGGGTAAATTGTCCTCACCGGGACCGGCTACAGTGCCCTCACCAGGACAGGGTACAGTGCCCTCACCGGGACAGGGTACAGTGCCCTCACCGGGACAGCGTAAAGTGTCCTCAGCGGGACAGGGTAAAGTGTCCTCACCAGGACAGGTACAGTGTCCTCACCGGGACAGGGTAAAGTGTCCTCACCGGGACAGGTACAGTGTCCTCACTGGGACAGGTACAGTGTCCTCACCGGGACAGTTACAGTGTCCTCACCGGGACAGTTACAGTGCCCTCACTGGGACAGGGTAAAGTGTCCTCACCGGGACAGGGTAAAGTGTCCTCACCGGGACAGGTACAGTGTCCTCACCGGGACAGTTACAGTGCCCTCACTGGGACAGGGTAAAGTGTCCTCAGCGGGACAGGGTAGGGTGTCCTCATCACCCAGGGATGGGTTACAGTGTCCTTATCGCCGCAGGACTGGGTACGGTACCTTCACTGCTCAAGGATGGGGTACAGTGTCCTCACCACCCCTGGGTCAGGTACAGGGTACGAACATCCTCAATGGAAACAGTCATCTTCCCTTCCAGCACCTGGTCCCAGTTCATCCTCCACATCCTTTTGATGGGTTTTCATGTTAATACTCTTGATAATAACACCACCGAGTACACTCATGCCTCTCTAGGCTGTGTCCAGTCTTTAGGACTCGGTTTCTCACCTATTTCTTCCGATATGCATTTCCTTCCTCGTATTCCTGCTTCCTTTCATGGTGTGACAAGTGAAGCCACTGGCCAGATGAACTTTCTTGGAGCATACAGACCATAACAAGATTATTAACAGTAATACGAGCATACTTGGTTGGTGGGGCAGAGATATGTCTCTACCAAAGGAGGTGTAAGGTTCTCCTTCCATCCACTAGCCTGCAGGTCACCCCTGGGCAAGATATAGCACCTAATTAGCATCACCACCACCCACCTCCCTGGGCCAAGTACAGATCATGGTCAAGTGAAGCCATGGGAGCAGGTGGTGAATGGTCATATAAACAATTGGTACATACCACATGAACAGGTTATGCGATCACTGATGCCAGGCAGACAATCTCTGAAGAATATTGATAATGGCTGGGATCACTGTCTTGTAAAGACACTGCCCGGAAGAGGACAATGGCAAACCACGTTAGTAGAAACATTTGCCTAGAACAATGAGACCATGATTGCCTATATCATATGACATGGCATATAACGAACACGCAAAGGAGTATGCAGATGTTTAATGAGGTTTCCCCAAATTCCTTTCAACTTTTTGCTCATTTACTCATTAACCTGTCTAAAATAAGCGAGTCATCCTTCTCCCTTGTGTAGTGAGGTGTGCCAGAAGAATGCCCGGAATCAGCTATTACAGATGAGATAAATCCAGCCACCAAACTCATCAGTAAGTGGAATGAGCAGACAACCTGAACACAGTCACCTCCCTGTCTGTCTCAACTTCTCCCACACCAGCAGTAACTTCAAAGCTCCAATGCCTTGTGCATCGCTGACTTTTTATGCTCTACCAAGGTCTGCTGCACCTTCGATTGTCTCTGCTTGCGACATCTGCAGGGACGAGCATTGAAATATTTAGCTCACTGATCCTTCCCCACTTACTGAGAACCTGGCTGTTTTCCTTCCTACACCTTTCAACCTCTCCTCTTCTCTCTGCTCCTGTAGTGACCCCTCAAAGCCTCTCAATCTGACCTTGCAGTCACTGGTTCCATTTTCCTTTGCCCTTTCGCTCAGGATGTTACTACACCGGAGACGTTACATTACAAGCTGTTGGAGAATGTACTATTCCATCGCGGAGCAGTAGTTAGTTTCTTGCCTGCAGTTCAGTGAAGGGACAGGCACACAGATACTTACATCTTTAATTCTTCACTGTTCAATGAGGGTCTGCCCAACTTTAACATTGTTTCAGATGCATCAACTTTAAAGTTGGGTCGCACATGCGAGGAAGAACATTTCATTGTTGCAATGCAGCAGCAACAGCAATGTCTGAAACCCACACATTGGTAAAGCAAGTCTCAGAATACCAATCCAAAAGTCGAACCGTAACAGCCAAAAACACAAAATAAAGGCAGAGAACACTGGAAATACTCAGCAGCTACAGAGAGAGAGCAGAGTTATTGTCTTAAGTTAAATATCCTTCACCTGAACACGAAAAAGTTAGGAATCAAAAGATATTTTCTTGGTTCCTCAATCTGCACACTTACCCTTTCTTGGCAGTTTAGGTTTGATTTGTAACTTTTCAATTCTGATGGCAAAATTGCAGCTTAACTCTGATTTTTCTTCTATAGATACTGCTTGGCTCATTGAGAATTTTCAGCATTTACTCTTTTTAGTTATTACTAAAAGCATCAGGCTGGAATCTGCCTTCAAAAATCCAGACTAATCAAAGGCAATCCAACAATTCCTACAATCTTCCTTTGCACAATGCAGCAGTGGAGGCTACTGCAGTAAATATATTCAAGACAGTGTTGGGTAGATTTCTGCATGGTAAGGGAATTAAGGACTATAGGGGAAAGGCAGGTAGGTGGAGGTGAGTCCATGGCCAGATCAGCCTTGATTTTATTGAATGGCAGAGCAGGCTCGACGGGCCAGGTGGCCGAGCCCTGCTCCTATTTCTTATGTTCTTATGTTATGTTCTTCTACAGATCTGTTTTGCACCTAATGGGTTAAAAGTAAATGGTGCAGCAGCTCCACAGCCTCAGATTCAATCCTGATGTCTGATTTTGTGTGTGTGTGTGTGTGTGTGTGTGTGTGTGTGTGTGTGTGTGTGCAGCCTGCGTGCGTGTGGTGTTTTCACTCTCTGTGTGACTGCCTGGGTCTTCTCCAGGTGCGCCACCTTCCTCCCACATCCCAAAGACATGAGAGATAGATTAATTGCAAAAAGAATGGAAGTGCTGTAGATGGGCATGTGTGGGAAAGAATAAATTACAGGGCTACAAGGAAATGGGATTGCTCCTCTGGGAGCAGGAATGGACACAATGCGCCATGCGGGCGTCCTTATAAGGAACACCAAGGATAGTAAAATCTGTCAGCCAGTAACGTTGCTGAGAGTACAGGAAGCAGACACTAAACATGTCCAAAGGACTGAGAAACTCAGTGTTCAACTCTGACTATATTCAGTTCCTTGTAACAAAACACTCATTGTGCTCCACTCCCAGTAACTATTCTAATGTTATTATTATCAAATAATCTGCATTTGATTTAGGCATAAATTTCACCCTAGCTTTAATTCAAGCAACATGGCCATTTGCAATCAATTCAGTACTTACAACGGCAAAGGACGTTCCTTTTTGCAGCCACGTTTAGTGGCTTTAGCGCTGCCATTCTTTGTTCAGGCTTCCAGGGGTGAAGACTTCTCCCAAATACGAAGGGCTGACAAAGAGCTATTGTGTGCTGGTAGGATGTGTAGCTGCAGCTGAGAAATCTACCAGCAAGCCAGCTAAAGTTGCTTGATGCAAAGCAGGGACCAACGGCCCGCTTCATAAGCAAGTGTAGTGTCTGCATGTGCCTGTTTTCACTTTGGGAGTTCTACGTAAAAAAACCATGTACATTATACATGCTTCCCGAGGCAGTCTGCAGCTAGCTTTTGAAGTGTTAGTGTGGCAGCTAGTTTCCTCACAGCAAGGCCCCACATGCAGTCACTTGCTAACGTCCAGGTAAGTTTCATGTGAGGGACAGATATTTGTCAAGAGAGAACTCCAATCTTCTTTGAACATTACGCATACATTGCAAAACACAAACAAAATGCTGGAGGAACTCAGCAGGTCAGGCAGCACCTATGGAAATGAAAAAAGCAGTCGACGTTTTGGACTGAGACCTTTCTCCAGGACTAATGAACAGGTTTCATGCCTAACATGACCCATTTAAGTCATTCCATCTTGATACCCTAGATAAACCAAAAGTTGTCCCAGGTGATTACCTAGGCGGAGGATGAGGAGCAGGCCACACCTACAACAGGTACAGCAGCCTTGAGAGCATATCGTAAGACCATATGATTTTAGAGCAGAATTAGGCCATTCTGCCCATCTACTATTTCATCATGGCTGATCCAATTCCCCTCTCAACCCTAATTTCCCACCTTCTCCCTGTGTCCCTTCATGCCCTGACTAATCAAGAATCTATTAACCTCTGCCTTAAATATACCCAATGATTTGGCCTCCACAGCTGCCTGTGGCAACAAATTCCACAGAATCACCACCCTCTAGCTAAAGAAATTCCTCCCCACCTCCTTTCTAAAAAGACGCCCCTCTTTTCAGAGGCTGTGCCCTCTGGTCTTAGACTCTCCCACCATAGGAAACATCTGCCCCAGGTCAACTCTATCGAGGTCTTTCAATATCTGATAGGTTTCAAAGAGACAACCCCCCACCTCATTGTTTTGAATTCCAGGGAGTATATGGCCCGAACCATCAATCAGTCCTCTTATGGTAACCCTTTCATTCTCCGAATCATTTTCATGAACCTCCTTTGAACCCTCTTAAGTTTAAAACACATCCTTTCTAAGATAAAGAATGTGCAATGAACCGGATTTGATCAGAGACCTCGAGGTAAAGGAACCATTAGGAAGTAGTGACCATAATATGTTAAGCTTTAATCTACAATTTGAGAGGGAGAAAGGAAACTCGGAAGTGTCAATATTACAGTTGAACAAAGGGAACTATGGTGTTATGAGGGAAGAGCTGGCCAAAGTTCAATGGAACAATACCCTAGCAGGGATGACAATGGAACAGCAATGGCAGGTGTTTCTGGGAATAATGTGGAAGGTGCAGGATCAGTTCATTCCAAAGAGGAAGAAAGATCCTAAGGGGAGTAAGGGGAGGCCGTGGCTGACAAGGGAAGTAACGGACAGCATAAAAATAAAAGAGAAGTATAACATAGCAAAGACGAGTGGGAAGCCAGGGGATTGGGAAACTTTTAAAGAGCAACAGAACGTAACTAAAAAGGCAATACGTGGAGAAAAAATGAGGTACGAAGGTAAACTAGCCAAGAATATAAAGGAGGATAGTAAAAACTTCTTTAGGTATGTGAAAAGGAAAAAAATAGTTAAAACCAAAATTGGGCCCTTGAAGACAGAGTGGGCAAATTTATTATGGGGAACAAGGAAATGGCAAACGAGTTGAACAGGTACTTTGGATCTGTCATCACTAGGGAAGACACAAACAATCTCCCAGATGTAATAGTGGCCAAAAGACCTAAGGTAATGGATGAATTGAAGGAAATTTATATTAGGCAGGAAATGGTGTTGGATAGGCTGTTGGGTCTGAAGGCTGATAAGTCCCCGGGACCTGATGGGCTGCATCCCAGGATACTTAAGGAGGTGGCTTTAGAAATCGTGGATGCATTGGTAATCATTTTTCAATGTTCTATAGATTCAGGATCAATTCCTGTAGATTGGAGGGTGGCTGATGTTGTCCCTCTCTTCAAGAAGAGAGAAAACAGGGAATTAGAGACCGGTTAGCCTGACGTTGGTGGTGGGAAAGATGCTGGAGTCAATTATAAAAGATGAAATTACGGCACATCTGGATAGTAGTAACAGGATTGGTCCGAGTCAGCATGGATTTACGAAGGGGAAATCGTGCTTGACTAACCTTCTGGAATTTTTTGAGATGTAACTATGAAAATGGTGCTTTGCTTTTAGTTAGTTGCACGGTGGGTTTTTTTTTGGGGGGTTTTTTTTTCCATTGATATATATATAAAATTTAGTATAGTATTATGTTATCTTGGTTTTTTATGTTTAAATTACATTGTTTGTAGTATTTTTTTTGGTATTGATACCTTCTGGAATTTTATTATATTTTAACATTGTATTAATGTTTATATGGTTTACCTTTTTGTATACTTATTCAATAAAAAGATTTAAAAAGAAAAAAAAAGAAGAAAAAAAAAGAAAATGGACAAGGGAGAGCCAGTGGATGTAGTGTACCTGGACTTTCAGAAAGCCTTTGATAAAGTCCCACATAGGAGATTAGTGGGCAAAATTAGGGCACATGGCATTGGGGGCAGAGTACTGACATGGATTGAAAATTGGCTGGCTGACAGAAAACAAAGAGTAGTGATTAACGGGTCCCTTTCGGAATGGCAGGTGGTGACCAGTGGGGTACCGCAGGGTTCAGTGCTGGGACCGCAGCTGTTTGCAACATATATTAATGATTTAGATGAAGGAATTAAAAGTAACATTAGCAAATTTGCCAATGACACAAAGCTGGGAGGCAGTATGAAATGTGAGGAGGATGTTATGAGAATGCAGGGTGACTTTGACAGGCTGGGTGAGTGGGCAGATGCATGGCAGATGCAGTTTAATGTGGATAAATGTGAGGTTATCCACTTTGGAGGTAAGAACAGGAAGGCAGATTATTATCTAAATGGAGTCAAGTTAGGAAAAGGGGAAGCACAACGAGATCTAGCTGTTCTTGTACATCAGTCACTGAAAGCAAGCATGCAAGTACAGCAGGCAATGAAAAGAGCTAATGGCATGCTGGCCTTCATAACAAGGGGAATTGAGTATAAGAGCAAAGAGGTCCTTCTGCAGCTGTACAAGGCCCTGGTGAGACCACACCTGGAGTACTGTGTGCAGCTTTGGTCTCCAAATTTGAGGAAGGACATTCTTGCTATTGAGGGAGTGCAGCGTAGGTTCACAAGGTTAATTCCCGGGATGGCGGGACTGTCATATGTCGAAAGATTGGAGTGAATGGGCTTGTATACTCTGGAATTTAGAAGGCTGAGACGGGATCTTATTGAAACATATAAGGTTATTAAGGGATTGGACACGCTGCAGGCAGGAAGCATGTTCCCGCTGATGGGTGAGTCCAGAACCAGAGGCCACAGTTTAAGAATTAGGGGTAGGCCGTTTAAAACGGAGTTGAGGAAAAACTTTTTCACCCAGAGAATAGTGGATATATGGAATGCTCTGCCCCAGAAGGCTGTGGAGGCCAAGTCTCTGGATGCTTTCAAAAAAGAGATGGATAGAGCTCTTAAAGATAGTGGAATCAAAGCTTATGGTGATAAGGCAGGAAATGGATACTGATTGTGGATGATCAGCCATGATCACAGTGAATGGCGGTGCTGGCTCGAAGGGCCAAATAGCCTACTCCTGCACCTATTGTCTATTGTCTATATAAAGGGCCCAGACCTGCTCACAATACTCCAAGTGAGGCCTCACCAGTGCCTTATAAAGCCTCAACATTACATCTTTGCTTTTATATCCGAGTTCTCTCAAAATTAGTGCTAGCATTGCATTTGCCTTTCTCACCATTGGCTCAACCTACAATTTAACCTTTCGGAAATCCTACATGAGGTCTCCCATGTCCCTTTGCACCTCAGATTTTTGAATCTTTTCTCCCTTTAGAAAATAGTCTATGCTTTTATTTCTTCTACCTAAATGCATAACCATACATTTCCTAACACTATATTTCATCTGCCACTTCTTTGCCTATTCTCATAATCTGCCCAAGTCCTTCTGCAGACTCCGTGTTTCCTCAACACTACCTGCCCCTCCACCTATCTTGGTATCATCCGCAAACCTGGCCACAAAGCCATCAATACCATCATCCAAATTATTGACATATGAAGTAAAAAGCGATCCAACACAGACCCCTGGGGACCATCACTAGTCATTGGCAGCCAACCAAAAAGGCTCTCTTTCTTCCCACTCTTTACCTCTGCCAGTCAACCAATGCTCTATCCTGTCTTTATATATTTTCTGTAACACCATGGGCTCTTAACTTCTTAAGCAGCTTCATGTGTGGCACCTTGCCAAAGGCCTTCTGAAAATGTAAGTACACAACATCCACAGTTTCTCCTTCATCTATCATGCTTGTTATTTCTTCAAAGAATTCCAACAGATTCATCAGGCAAGATTTTTCCTTAAGGAAACCATGCTGACTTCTGCCTATTTTATCATGTGCCTCCAAATACCCCAAATCGCATCCTTAACAATCAACTCTAACATCTTCCCAACCACTGAAGTCAGACTAACTGGCCTATAGTTTCCTTTCTTCTACCCCGTCCCTTCTTGACAATTGGAGTGACATATGTAATTTTCTCATCCTCCAGAACTATGCCAGTATCCATTGATTCTTGAAAGATCATTACTAATGCCTCCATTATCTTTTCAGCCACTTCCTTCAGAACTCTGGTGTATATACCATCTGGTCCAGATGATTTATCTATCTGCAGATCTTTCAGTTTCCCAAGAACTTTCTCCCTCGTATTGGCAACTTCACTCATTTTTTCCCCGACACACTCAAACCTCCAGCATTGTGCTAGTGTCTTCCACAATGAAGTCTAATGCAAAATACTTATTCACTTCGTCCGTCATGTCCATATCCCTCACTACTACTTCTCAAACTTAATTTTCCAGATATCACTCCGATATCCACTCTCACCTCTCTTTTACTGCTTATATATCTGAAGAATATTTAGTATCCTCTTGAATGTTATCAGCTAGCTTACCTTCATATTCCACGTTTCATGACTTTTTTTTAGTTGCCTTCTGTTGGCTTTTAAAAGCTTCCCAATCCTCTAACTTCCCATTAATGTTTGCTCTATTATATGCCCTCTCTTTTGTTTTTATGTTGGCTTTGACTTCCCTTGTCAGCCATGGTTGCATCATCATGTTTTTAGAATACTTTCTCTTCTTTGGGACATATTTGCCTTACACCTTCCGAATTGCTCCCAGAAATTCCAACCACTGCTGCTCTGCCATCATCCCTGCCAGTGTCCCCTTCCAATCAACTTCGGCCAGCCCTTCTCTCATGCCTCTGTAATTCCCTTTACTCCACTGTAATACTGATGCATCTGACTTTAGCTTCTCCCTCTCAAACTGCAGGGTGAATTATGATCACCCTTCCCCTAAGGGTCCCTTTACCTTAAACTCTCGAATCAATTCTGATTCCTTTCACAACACCCAATGCAAAATAGCTGATCCCCTGATGGGCTCAACCACAAACTGCTCTAAAAAGCCATCTTGTAGGCACTCTACAGATTCTCCCTTTGGGATCCAGCACCAATTTTCCCAATCTTACAACTATTTTAACATTTCCCTTTCAACACGCCTTTTCTAGCTCCTGCTGTAATTTGTAGCCTATATCTTTGCTACTGTTCAGAGGCCTGTATTTTAACTCCCATTTGGGTCTTTTTACCTTTGCAGTTTATTTACTCTACCCACAATACCCACAAGGATTCTACATCTTCTGATCCTATATCTGTCACACTGGGGGCATTAGGAATGGACCCAAATGCAAGACACAGACACTGAAGTACTAGGAACAGGACTTGACTAGAGTAGGGACGTGACAGGATACAGACAAGGAGCAGGGACAGGAATGCAGACTAGGGCTTGGACCCCGAGCCAGAGACTGGACAAGGACCCAGAACCTGGGTCTTGCCTTGGGCTCGGGCACCAGAACCAGGCATGACATGACTGCAGGACTGGAGGCTGGGGTCTTGGTCTTGAGTCTTGAGGCTTGGAGGCAGGCTTGGGGTCTTGAGGCTTGAGGCTTGGAGGAAGGCTTGGGGTCTTGAGGCTTGAGGTTTGGAGGCAGGCTTGGGGTCTTGAGGCTTGAGGCTTGGAGGCAGGCTTGGGGTCTTGAGGCTTGAGGCTTGGAGGCAGGCTTGGGGTCTTGAGGCTTGAGGCTTGGAGGCAGGCTTGGGGTCTTGAGGCTTGAGGCTTGGAGGCAGGCTTGGGGTCTTGAGGATTGAGGTTTGGAGGCAGGTTTGGGGTCTTGAGGCTTGAGGCTTGGAGGCAGGCTTGGGGTCTTGAGGCTTGAGGCTTGGAGGCAGGCTTGGGGTCTTGAGGCTTGAGGCTTGCAGGCTGGGGTCTTGGTCTTGAGTTTAGGGTACTTTGAGGCTTGGGTATGGACTCCGAGCCAGAGACTGGGCACGGACGCAGAACCTGGGACTTGACTCGGGCTCGGACTCCAGAACTAGGCAAGGACAAGATGAGGCTACAGGACTGGACATGGCTTGGGTGTGGAACTCCTGGGTAGGGCGAGACACAAGGACAGGTAAAGGCACATGGACAGGACTCGGATAGGACTGGACTAGGCACTGACTGGACGAGGGCCTTCAGGATCACGGAGCCTTGGACAACAACAGACAGGAGCACAGAACACAGAGTCAGGACCCCTCCTTGGGAACAGGACGTAGGGCCGGGACTCATACACAGAACACCGAACGTGAAGAGACGTATCCCAACACAAGGTGGTGGCAAACGGCTGGACCCACCTAGCGAAGGCATGGACACAGAGACAGATCCCAACACTAGGTAGCAGCAAATGGCTGGACTTACCTAGCAAAGGCATGGACACAGAGAGACAATTCCACACAACGAAAGACAGTTCCTTATCTTGACCTAACAAGGCTCCGGTCTTGCTCCGGCGGTAAGACTTCAGGCATACAGGCGGGGTATACAGGCAGGGTATCCAGGCTAGGTGAGCAGGCAGAGAGTCAGGCTAGTTATCCAAGCAGAGAGTCAGGTGAGGGGGGAAAAGACAGGGAGGGGAATAGGACAGTCCAGCAGGGAATCTCTGGTTTGCAGATGTATTTATATCTCAGCTCCAAAATGAGAAACATGTGCCCACAACAGAAACTGGGGAAAACCAGAAACCCCGGAACAAGGAACCATGGACCGGACCATGAACTGGAACACGGTCTTCACGGAACGGACCATGACAATATCACCTCATTCTAAGGATTTGATTTCATGTTTTACAAACAGAGCCACCCCGCCCCTTCTGCCTGTCAGCCTGCCCTTTCAATACAATGTATATCCTTAGATTTTAAGCCTCCAGCTATAATCTTCTTACAGCCACGACTCAGTGATGCCCACATCATCATACATGCTGATCTCTAACTGTGCTACAAGTTCATCTATCTTATTGTGTATACTATGTGCATTTAAAAATAGCACATTCAGTCCTGCATTCATCACTTTCTTTGATTATTTCACACCTGAGAACCAAGTTCTCCCTAGTTATTGATAGAACACACCATTTCCAGAGAAGCAATTTTTGTTTTCCTTCCAAATCTGCTCCAGCCAATTCTTGTTACACAACACATTCCCTCTAAACCAGATCTTAGCATCTTCAGGTAGTTGGAGCTAAAAGTGAAGGCAACATGGAACAGGTCTTCCTGCAATTGATTCTAGCACTCAATGTCAACTCAGACTGTTTACTGATGCTGATCAATCTGCAAACTGACCATGGATCCGAGCAGATGATGGTGACTTCATCTATCTTCAGGGAGGTTTTGATGTGTGCCTCCACTGCCTGGCAATGTTTCCTCTTATGCTCCCATCCTTCCTGCTCTATTCAGCCCAAAAACAATTCAGAGAAAAATGGGCAAGCCTGCCTGACTCCAGATGATGTAGAAACTGTCTCCCACCCTTTAATCTGGTCTATACTATGGATATCTATGTAGAGCAGTTGTGTTCCCTCTGCAAAACCCATTTTGGAGAGCACGTCCTTCGTGTAGGTGTGTGACCTCTGACGTTAAATTTAGTTTGATTATTGATTTTGCACATCGGACTGTTCAAAGGTTCTTTTATTATCAAAGTATGCATCTATATACACCTCTGAGATTCACCTTCTCCAGATAGTCACAAAACAAAACAGACAGCCAGGGTTAGTGATGTCTCAGGTTAGGTTCACAGCATTCTTAAAGGGGGTGGGGGGCAACCAGAAGTCATGATACGTATCAATACAAACGACATTGGTAGGGAAAGGGATGAGATCCTGAAGAGGAAATATAGGGAGCTAGATAGGAAGCTGAAAAGCAGGACCTCACAGGTAGTAATGGCTGGATTGCTACTTGTGCCACTGCTAGTAAGCGTAATAATAGGATGATATGACGGATGAATGTGTGGCTGAAGAACTGGTGCAGGGGGCAAGGTTTCAGATTTCTGGATCATTGGAATTCCTTCTGGGAAAGCCATGACCTTTACAAAACGGACAGACCACACCTGAACTTGAGGAGACCAATATCCTCGTGGCAGGTTTGCGAGAGCTCTTGAGAAGGGTTTAAACCAAGTTGTCAGGGAGATGAAAACTAGAGTGATAGGTCAGAGGATGGAGCAGTTGGTGTAAAGGTAGATGCAGTGTGCAGAGAGACTGTGAGGAAGCATTGTTAGTGGCTAGCCATTATTGCAGTCAGTCAGATGGGTTGAAATTGTTTTTATTTTAATGCAAGAAGTATCAGGAACAAGGGTGATAAACTTAGAGCAGGGATCAGTACATGGAACTACGGCATTTTGGCCATTACAAACACTTGGCCATCAAAAAGGCAGGACTGGCTGCTGGCTGTTTGGGTTTAGATGTTTCAAAAGAGACAGGGAGGGAGGTAAAAGAGGTGAGGAGTGACATTGCTAATTAGGGATAGTGTCACAACTGCAGAAAGGAAGGACATTGTGGAGGGATCGTCCACTGAGTCAGTGTGGGTCTGAGTCAGAAACAGGAAGGGAGCAATCGCTCTATTAAGTATATTTCATAGAATCCCCAGCAGCAACAGAGACACCGAGGTGTTGATCGGGAGGCAGATTCTCGAAAGGTGGATGACTTCAACTTAAGACCATAAGACACAGGAGCAGATTTAAGCCATCTGGCCCATCAAGTCTGCTCCACCATTCAATCATGGCTGATCCCTTTTTTTATCTCCTCCTCAACCCCAGTTCCCGGCCTTCTCCCATAATACATCCAGAATACTGATTGACACTTCTTAGGGCAAAAGGCTTAGATGGGAAAAAATTTGTTGAATGCATCCAGGAAGGATTCCTGACACAATATGTGGACAGGCCAATTACCAGGAGAATCCATACTGGATCTAATACTAGGCAATGAACCTAGTCAAATGACAGACCTCTCAATGGGTGAGTGTTTTGAGACAAAAACCACAACAGTCTGAGCTTTGCCATAGCCTTGGGCAGGGCTAGGAGCAGATGGCATGGAAAAGTATTTAATTGGGGGATGTCGAATTATGATGCTATTAGGCAGGAAATTGGGAGCATAAATTAGGAGGAGATGTTCTCAGGTAAATGCATAACGGAAATATGGAGGTTGTTTAGGGAGCATTCACATGGGCTTCCTGATAGGCTTGTCCCATTGAGGCACAGGGTGCATGGCGTACATAACGTTTAGGATGCAAGGATCAGATAGGACTCTGGAGAGTAACAAGGTAGCAGGAAGGAGTTGAAGAAGGGTCTTAGGAAAGCTAGAAGGGGACATGAGAAGGCATTAGTGGGTAAGAATAAGGAAAAACCCAACGTGTCCTACACGTACATGAAGAACAGGAGGATGACTAGAGTGAGGGTAGGACCATCAGAGATAAAAAAGGACACATGCCTGCAGATGGAGGAGGCAGGGAAGGACCTTACTGAATACCTTGCTTCAATATTTACCAGTGAGAGGAACATTGACAAATGTGACAAGAGCATAGAATAGACTAATGTGCTGGAACTTTTGAAAAACATTAAAACATACAAGCCCAGAGCCTGATGGAATATGCCCCAGGTTATTATGGGACATGAGGGAAGAGATTTCTGTGCCTTTGGTGATGATCTTTGCGTCCTCACTGGCCACAGGACTAGTACCAGAAGATTGGAGGGAGGCAAACGTTACTCCTTTATTCAAGAAAGTTAATAAGAATAATCCCAGGGATTATTGACCAGTGAGTCTTACGTCAGTGATAGGCAAACTATTGGAAAGGAACTCTAGAAATACAATTTATGAGAATTTGGAAAGCAGTCTGATTAGGGATTGTCATCATGGCATTGTGAAGGGCAAGTCTTGCCTCACGAGTCTGATGAATCCTTTGAGGAAGTGACAAAAGAAATCGATGAAGGTAGAGCAGTGGATGTGGTGTATATGGATTTTAGTGTCGTGTTCGACAAGGTTCTTCACAATAGGCTCATTCAGAAAGTCAGGAGGCATGGGAGCCAGAGAAACCTGGCGCATGGATTCAGAATTCGCTTGCCCACAGAGGCAGAGTTTGTTAGTAAATGTAGTGCATTCTGCCTAGATGCCAGTGACCAATTGTGTTCCACAGACATCTGTTACGGGACCCCCTTCTCTTTGTGTTTTTTAAAAAATGACATGGAAGAGTGGAGGTTTAGTAAGTTTTCAGATGACATGACGGTTGGTGGTGGTGGTATGGATAGTGTAGAAAGTTGTCGTAGGAGTCAACGGGCCATTAATAGGACACACAGTTAGGCTGAGAAATGGCAGATGGAATTCAACCCAGAAAAGTGTGATGTGATATACTTTGGAAGATCAAACTTGAAGGCAGTGTACAGGGCTAAGGGCTGGATTCTTAGCATCGTGGAAGAACGGCGGGATCTTGGGGTCTACATCTATAGTTCCCTCAAAGTTGCCGTGCAGGATGTTAGGGTGGTTAAGAAGGCAAATGATGTGTTGGCTTCATTAGTCAGGGATTTGAGTTCAAGAGCCTTGAGGTAATGTTGCAGCTCTGTAAAAGCCCCAGTTAGACCACACTTGAAATATTGTGTTCAGTTCTGGTCACCTCATTATAGAAGGGATGTGGAAGCTTTAGAGAAGGTGCAAAAGAGATTCACCAGGATGATGCCAGGACTAGAGCGCATGTTTTACGAGGAAAGATTCAGTGAACCGTGACTTTTCTCTTTGCAGTGAAGGAGGATGAGAAGTGACTTGATAAGAGGTGTATAAGATGAGAGGCATTGACAGAGTTGACAGCTGGCATCTTTTTCCCAGGGCAGAAGCGGCTAATACAAGAGGGCATCATTTGAGGGTAACTGGTGGCAGACCATGGTGGGTGTGTGGAACACACTGCCAGGAGCAGAGGTAGAGGCAGATATACTGGAGACATGAAAAAGGCATGTGGATGAAATGAAAATGGAGAGCTATGCAGGAGGAAAGTGTTCGGTTGATCTTGGAGTAGCTTAAAAGGTCAGCACATCATCATGGGCCACAGGACTTGCACAGTGCTGGACTGTTCTAAGTTCTAGAATATGTTTCAAATGTGACTGAGAAAGTAAGCTGCATGTTCTCAGAGTTGCATATGCACAACCTAAAGAACTCTGCAACAGCCAAGGGGTTTTTGAAGTGTACTCTCTGCTGTACTGTAGGAAACATGTTGGCTTTTTGCCATATAACCAAGCCACACAATTGGTCTCATTCGTCTGAACGGAAAGCAAAATCAAACAGTATATTAACTACAGGATGAGCTCAGAGGTTAAAGTTATTACATAAATTTACATTAAGTTGTCAAAGCCTGGTTTACCATGAAAAAACCATGGTAACAACTTCACTCATGATTACAGGAACACTGTGCTCATCTAAATGATTCAGTGTAGTTGGCCTTCTCACCCCATCCATCATCCTTTGTGTAGCTGTCTTCTGGAGAACTTGGTGTGGTGGTTGAATGACGTGCTATTTCTTTCTTCCCATCCCAATAATCTGGGATGTTTTCTCAGAAGTGTTGCCGGAAATGCTCCGGGGATGCTCAGGATTAAAGGTTCAAGTGGTGCTGCTATGGAAACACACGCTCATAAGGGAAAAGAAGTCAAAAGTCTCCACCTGGTCCCTATGGCCAAGCCTGGGGCAGAACCTGCAGTGGCAGAGGATCCAGCCTCCATCATCTTCCGTCACTGTGGGCATCCCCTCTCAGTCGCTCCACCATGGCAACAGGACGCAACGGTGTGATACAAATCACACCATTCAGTACCAGAGATCAAATCATGACCAGAGCAGAGGGCAACTTTCCTTAGTGAGACTGGCAAGACTATCGCCAACACGAATTCAGCAAGGTGGCTCAACACAGTTTTCCCAATGACAACAATAGACAAGCAAAGATGTTGGCCTTCCCAGTGATTCCCACATCAACGATGAACAGAATTCTGGCAGACTTAGGACACAACAATCCTATCATTCCAGCAACGTCATTAAAACAAACAGCTGGTAATTGACTTCAGAAATTGGTGTGGAGTACACACCCCTGTATATTTCACTAGTGCTGAGGTAGAGGTGATTTCTAGGTGTGAACATGACCCCAATAGTTTGCATTAGTCCAACCATGTGGATGCTGCAGTAAAGAAATTACACCATCACCTCTACTTCCTCAAAAAGCTAAGGAAATTTGACCTGTCCCTGTTGACGCTCACCATTATTTTTTAGATGCGCCATAGGAAGTGTTATGTTTTGTAACTTCAGAACATTAAACTAATTAAACTGAAAAACACAGACCCAGAATAACATGTATACGTCAGTTTAATTTTTATTTTAAGTGGGGCACACACAAATAACAGTGTAATGATGTATGCCATCGATGTACTTACACATATAACCCACAACGCAATATGTCAATAATGAAGAATGCTGAATCAAACAATATAACTGAAATATTAAATACACAACACTCCTCCAAGTTTAGCTATAAACTTCAACTCAATAGTGAATGCATCTCAACTATATACACCTGTAAATACACTTACAATACACTGTGTATACAATTATATACACTATATAATACAGCTACTATATTGACATCCACAGCACAGTGAATCTTACTCTTGTGGGATTACATCTTCCTTGACAAGGGAGAGGTCACTCTGCTTGGCAGGTGAGACTTGTGGCTGTGAAACAATTTCAGGTTCTGGCGCCTCCTCCACGATGATTGCAGGAATTGACTCTGGGACTGCAAGAAGTGGTTCTAACAGCTCTGAATACCTTTCTTCGGGATGTGAGGATAATAATGTAACAGCATAGTCTCTGAGGCCACCATTTACTTTGCCTTTTGGAAAACAATCTCACGCTGCTTTGTCCAATGGCATTTTCTCCCAATTTGTAGTAATAAGTTTAAGGGGTGGAGCACATAGCCAGACTTGGCAGGAACCTGGTATAGTAATTGACTAAACATAAAAAGGACCACAAGTGTGACACATACTTTAGCCTTGAGGCATCCACCACTGCTTGAATTGTGTAATACTTGTGCATCGCTGGTGTGACTACAGCAAGTGATGCTTGGTTTAAAGAATTCACACTTGTTGCATCATGCTCTGAACCTATAATCTTCTATTTTTTTAACACTGTCTTGAGATTTGGATATGCTCTTTTTCATATTTATTAGTAACGATGATCTCATCCAGGTAGCAGTCAGCGTCTGGACAGCCTTGCCCCACCTGGTCCACAGCTTTCTGCCAGAGAGCAGCTGCAGACGTTACTCCAAAAATAAACCGATCACAGTGATAAACTGCTTTGTGAGTGTTTATGGTGAGAAACACTTTGAAACATTTTGATCTTTCAAGAATCACTTGATTCTGACATGGTCCCGGAGGACTGCAAGATTGCAATTGTCATTCCACTCTTTAAGAAGGCAAAAGACAGGAAATTATATGCCAGTTAGCCTAACCTCAGTGGTTGGGAAAGTGTTGGAGTTTATTATTAAGGATGAGGTTTTGAGGCACTTGGAGACTAATGACAAAATAAGTCAGTCAGCATGATGCAACAAGTGTGAATTCTTTTAAAGGGAAATCTTGCCTGACATATCTGTTAGAGTTCGAGGAACTAAGAAACAGGGTGGACAGACAAAGGAGAGGCAGTGGATTTCATTAACTTGGATTTTCAGAAGGCATTTGATAAGGTGCCACACATGAGGCTGCTTAACAAGATAAAATCTTATGACGTTACAGGAAAGGTACTGGCATGGATAGCAAAAAGGCTGACAAGCAGGAGACAGTGAGTGGGAATAAAGGGGGCCTTTTCTGGTTGGCTGCTGGTGACGAGTGGTGTTCCTCAGGGGTCAGTATTGGGACCACTACTTTTCACATTGTGTGTCAATGATTTGGATAATGGAATCGATGGCTTTGTGGCAAACTTTGCGGATGATACAAAGATAGGTGGAGGGGTAGGTAGTGCTGAGAAAGCAATGTGATTGCAGCAGGTCTTAGACAAATTAGAAGAATGGGCAAAAAAGTGGCAGATGGAATAAGGTGTTGAGAAATGTGCGATAATGCATTTTGGTAAAAGGAACAATAGAGCAGACTATTATCTAAATGGGGTGAAGGTTCAAACATCAGAGGTGCAGAGGGACTTAGGAGTCCTCGTGCAAGACTTCCAGAAGGTTAATTTACAGGTTGAGTCTGTGGTAAAGAAGGCAAATGCAATGTTGGCATCTATTTCATGAGGAATAGAATATAAAAGTAAGGAGATAATGCTGAGCCTTTATAAAACACTGGCCAGGCCACACTTGGAGTATTGTCAACAGTTTTGGGCCCCGTTTCTCAGAAAGGATGTGTTGTCATTGGAGAGAGTTCACGAGAATGATCCCCAAAATGAAGGGGTTAACATATGAAGATCGTTTGGCAGCTTTAGGCCTGTACTCATTGGAATTTAGAAGAATGCGGGGAATCTCATTGAAACCCACCGAATGTTGAAAGGACTAGATGGGGTGGATGTGGAGTGGATGTTTCCTATGGTGGGGGTATCCAGAACTTGAGGGCACAGCCTCAAAATTGATGTTGGTGACCCTTTAGAACAGAGGTAAGGAGGATTTTCTTTAGCCAGACAGTAGTAAATCTGTGGAATGCTCTACCTCAGGCTGCGGTGGAGGCCAAGTCTGTGGGTATACTTAAGGCGGAAGTTGATGGTTTCCTGATCAGTCAGGATGTCAAAGGATATGGCGAGAAGGCAGGTGTAAGGGGTTGGATGGGATCCGGGATCAGCTATGATGGAATGGCAGCGCAGACTCGATGGGCTGAATGGCCTAATTCTGCTCTTATGTCTTTTGGTCTTATGGACTCTTCTTCCATCTCCATCTGTAAGTGGTCTCAGCTAGATCACTTTGCTGAAGTTTTTTCTCCCCAGAAAGGTTTGCAAAGATATCCTCTATCCTGGACAGAGGGTATTGAAGGTGTCCTTAAACCCACCAGGGATCTTGACAGACCCATACTTCTAGGCTACTGGCACCACTGGGGTTGCAGATGAGCTCCGTTCAATCTTGGAAAGAATTCATTCAGCCTCCATGGATCAAGGTCACTGGCTACTTTTTCACAGATGGTACAAGGAAATAGACAGGCCTTGTAAAACCTAAGTGTGGCATTTTCATTTAACACTATCTTACCCTTGATCTGTTTGCATTTTCCAATGTCACCCTTGAACACTGCTGTGGCATCATCCAGAGCCTTTCTTAATTCACTTTCAGTTGACTGTATTTCAGGGGATGTGCAAATGGTGGATGGATCTCCAATCAAGTTGTAGTTGTCTGAGTCACAAACATCCCCACAATGCTGGCCCTCCTGTTTTTCCACATACAAGCCCAATGAGTCTTGTAGGTTGTTGTATTTCAACAGACAATAGACAATAGGTGCAGGAGTAGGCCATTCAGCCCTTCGAACCAGCACCGCCATTCACTGTGATCATGGCTGATCATCCACAATCAGTACCCGTTTCCTGCCTTCTCCCTGTATCCCTTCACTCCGCTATCTTTAAGAGCTCTATCTAACTCTTTTTTGAAAGAATCAAGAGAATTGGCTTCCAGTGCCTTCTGAGGCAGAGCATTCCACAGAACCACAACCCTCTGTGTGAAGAAGTTTTTCCTCAACTCCATTCTAAATTGTCTACCCCTTGTTCTTAAACTGTGGCATCTGGTTCTGGACTCCCCCAACATCGGGAACATGTATCCTGCCTCTGGTGTGTCCAATCCAATCCAATCCAATTTCATTGTTACAAATGTCATTCCCTCAGGAGTTATCTTTTCTCTAGTATAAGTTCTTAGTTGAATATTTGCAGGCTTCAGTTCAGTGTCTTTGAAACGCCTCACAAACTCATTTTGTGGAATTACTGAAACAGACAATTCCACTTTAATCAATTTGCTGTTCATTTCTGCTGTAAGCCATATTGCTTGTCTATTGTTAGTCTTAACATTGAAAATTTCAAGGGTACCCAGTCCTGTGTCACTCTCATCATTTTAAGATTTTTCATCATCAGCAGATTAGTGCTCTTTTTGAAACTGCAACTTGACTTTTAATTTTTTTCCCTTCCCTGTGCAGTCTATTTATTTTTGTCTGCCGAACATTCTCTTTGTATGTGTCCTACTTTGTTGTAATTTCTGCAAGTTTCCCCTTTAAACCTGCATTGATCCATGGAATTTGGGGGAGGAGGAGGAGGGGTGGCGTGGAAGTCAATATTGTCAATGTAGGGAGAATATAATGGATTTAGTGCCAGATTAGTGCAGGTATAGGGATGGATGCTCAGCATTGGACTGAATGGGTTTTAGGACCTGTGTCTGTGCTGTATGTCTCTCGGATATGGGGGCTGAAGGGACTGAAGACAAGGTGACATTAAAGGGAACATCCTGATTGTGGGAGCAGGGGGAGAAAATGGGTGAGAAATACAGCAGGAATATTGGAGGAGAATCCCTGAAGGGGAATGAAGGGGGACGGCACTGACCTTCCTATTGAAGGTTCCCTTTCCACAGACCCTGCCTGGCCTGCTAAGAGTTTCCAACATTCTCTATTTCTGATTTCCTATGTGCAGTTTTTCAATAACCTGTTTTCCAGCTTATAGTGAGAAGTGGAGTGACTGGCTGCTAATGGAATTCAGGTATCTGATAAGTAGCAATTAATATTCATATCACAAAAGTACCAGGTGATGACTATCTCTATTGACACAGTCGAACAATTCAATTGCAGTCAGCACTATACACATGGTATAGGATATTCTTGTTCTCTGTAATCTTGGACAGGGAGGGGGTCACTATTAACTGGAAACTCTAATGAATCTGCCCCAATATACCAAGTTTATGGGAACAGATCAGAGGGTATACAATGGCTAATGGCTCACTTCCTAATATAACCTCTCCACCACCTACCAGATACTAGTCAGGCATGGGATGGAATATACTACTGGTACAAATGTTGTCTGCAATAGTGAAACTCCAACAACGTTCAGATATTCGACTCCATCCGTGATAACAACACCCATTTGCTCAGTGCCCTATCCATCTCTCCACCACTGGCGCACTAGACTAGAGTTCACCATTTACAAAACCCAGTTACTTCCCTAGGTAGTGTGACCCTACCAGCAAGGACAGCAGGTATGTGGAAGCACCACCACCTGCAGGTTCCTTCCATGCCTCAGCTATCCTGCATGGCTGTGTCTAAATCTGCAGACTCTGGGAAAACCTTCACCAGAACTGCAATCATTCAATGTGTCTTACCACCAGCATGTTGGAACAGTAGAGATGGAAGGTAAATAATTTCTAAACTCTCAAAAGCAAATAGGAAAAAGTAAAACAAAATAAGATTTTCTTAAACCCGAAAGATTCGGCAGATGTTTGAAATCCTGAGCAAAACACATAAAATGCTGGAGGAACACGGCAGCCCAGGCAGCATCTGTGGAGGGGCATGAACTATTGACATTTCAGACAAAGATTGCTCTTCAGGACTGGAAAGGAAAAGGGAAGGAGCCAGAATAAGAAGGTGGAGGGAGTCAAAAGAGTACAAGCTGGCAGGTCACTCAACCCAACCCACTCTCCAGCTGGAATGGGTTATTATTCTCCCCAGAAAAGCCATGGCTGCAACAACAGAGAATGTCAAACACACTTAATAGACTAGGCAGCATCCTGAGAAAGAACAACAGAGATGGTGCCCAAGGTCGTAGACTTTTCATCACAAGAAAGAATCATCCTGAAACATTAGCTCCATTTGTCTTTCCGCAGATGCTCTCTGAGTATTTGCAGCACTTTGCTTATATTTGATCCCCCACATCTGCAGTTCTTTTTGATTTTCATTGAATACCATGTGCCTATTTAATATTCCTTGGGGTAACTTAGAAAGATGGTTCCGTTACGGGCCCCTTCACAGTGACGAAAGCCATCGTAACACATCCTTTCTAATTAACTCTAGAGTTAATCCATTGCTCCATTGATCCAGACCAGGATTGCACATTTCACAAGGCCAAGGCCATTGGGAACTTTGGATCCAATGGTACCTACAGCTGGCACTGCTGGCACCAACACTAAGAAGAAACCTGATTTACAAAGACGAATTGGACCTATGCAGTGGGTCTCTCAAAATAAATCATTTGCTTAAAAAAAATAAGGATTGTCACGAAAAGGTGAAGTTCTTGATTGCCCTGTGAGTCACACTGTTCAATGTACATCTAACAGAGTTACATTCCACTCACATCCCCCATATGGGCCCGGGCTATGCCTACGCCCATGCTTCAGACCACTCCTCACAGGATTGATGACTCTGTTACCATACAGAACTCCAGTGCTTCATCACCTGTGCTGACAGCTTCTACCCTGCTCTCACCTTTCCACGCTCCACCCCTGGACTTTCCCTTCCCTTTCCCAACCCTCCCACTCTATCCCCATCTCAGAGATGGGTTGTTATTGACCAAGTTCAAAATCAGCCACTTCTCTTCAACTGGCATCTACTGGCCCAACCCCAATCACTATGCTTTCAGAAACCTCTGAGCACTTTGCACTACAATGGACTTTGTTTTTATTGTTCTAATTGTGTTCTTTCTTATAAACATTGTACATAATTTGTGCTTTTCTTGTGAATGTTGTGTACCTGGTGCTCATGATGCTGCTCCAAGTGAGTTTTTCATCGCACCTGTGCATACATGCCGTGTGTATATGCGGGCTTTGAGTTTGACCCTGCAATCTTCTACAGATAAACTGATTATGCCCCAATCCACTCTGCTTCTTGCAAGCACTCCATTCCATTTCCACAGTTTCTCCAGCACCATCATCGTTGTTCTATCAGAAACTTAGGAAAAGCAGGAAGAGGACATTCAGCCCTTCGAGGTTGATCTGCTTTCCTGACTACCTCACTCAGCACCGTAGTCCTGAGCACTCCGTGTATCCCTTGAATATCATTTCTGTTGAGAAATGTATCTACCTCCTTATTGAATACATCTAGCCATCCAGCCATCAATGAATACATCCATTGATTTACCACTCTCTGAATGACGAAAAGTCTCCTCACTTCAGTCTTAAATCATTTGCCCTTAACATGAGACTAGCCCCTGATTCTAGAATCCAGGCCATGTCTCTATAACTCTGTCAGACTTCTGTATGTTTTAATTAGATCCCTTCTCATTCTTCTCATCTCTGGCGAACACAAACCTAGTCAGCACAATCTTTCCTCATACAGCAGTCCCACCATCCCTCTGGTGAACCACCATTGCCCTCCCTTGAAATCAAGTACAGTATATCCTTCCATGAGTAAGCAGACATAAACAACACACTATACTCCAGATGGGATACACTAAGACTGTATATAATTGTAGCAAGTTAGCTTTTCTCCTTTACCCAAAACTCTTGCAATAAAGGGCAACATATCATTTTCCTTCTTAACTGCATGATTGCTTTCAGCTACTAATGCACATAAATACCGAGGTCCGTTTGTACATTAACATTTTGCAATCCAATGCCATCTAAGATAATGCAGCATCTTTCTGTTTTCCTACCAAAATGCGTAATTTCACAATTATTCACATCTGCTGTATCTTTTTCCACTTTCTCAATATGTCAAGGCCACCTCAGATCCTCTGATTTCTGTATTATCTGATTTCACTGGTGTTTCCCAAGTGTTCTTTGTAATAGACACTCGCACTTTCCAAATAGTGATGCTAACCTGACTGGTTTGTACTTCAAGATTCAAGTTTATTTACCACATGTACATCGAAACAAACAGTGAAATGCATTGTCACATTATCAACCAAGGATGCGCTGGGGGCAGCCTGCAAGAGTCACCACACATTCTGGCAGCATGATGTTCTTCTCAATACTTCTCTGTTTTCCCTCTCCCTCCCTTTGCTTTATGAAGTAGGAATGAACAAAAGACACAAGAGATTCTGAAGTTTCTGGAAATATTGAGCAACATACACAAGACACTCGAGGAAGTCGGCAGGTCATCTATGGGTGAAAAGGAGCAGTAGATATTTTGGGCCAAGGCTCTTCATGAGGTCCTAATGTGCCTTCCCTTCACAATAGTTTCACACAGGTCTCTCAGATACACCTCTTCCATTTCCCATGTTTCTGCTGCCCTCTCGGTCAGAGCAAGGATTCCCCTTGTCTCCAATCTCCACCCATGTGAGCCTCCACATTCAATGAATCACCCTCCACAATCTCTGCCACATCCACTGTGACATATCCTCATGAGACACATCTTCCCCTCCACTCCTGGCATTCTAAAGGGAGCCTTCTCTTTGCAATACTTTGATTCACTCTTCCATCTCCACCTACACCCATTCACCCTCTCATGGCAACCAGCCACTCTCTCAACTCATCCCTTCCTGACAACTAGGGGGCCAGATACCTGTACCAAATGAAGGAGTGATTCACTTGTCAGTCCTTCCAATCTGGTAAGCTGCATTCAGTACCCAAGATGAAGTCACTACACTGGAGAAACCAAATCCAGACTTGGCGACCGCTCTGGCTGAGCCCACATGACTGGCCCCGAGCTCCCTGTTGCTATTCACTTTAATTCTCCGCATATGGCCTCCTACACCTTGCCAGTGAAGCCAAGCGCTACATCTTCTGACAAGGCACTTCCCAACCCTCTGAACTCAATAGCACTTCAGATGACCAGTCTTTCAAGTTTGTAATGTTAACTCTGTTTTCATCTCTTTACAGATACTAATTGACCTTCTGGGGATTTCTAGCGTTCTCTTTTATTTCAGATTTCCAGATTTGTATTTCACAGTTCCTATACCATTTTCTCTTCCTCTCTCCACTTCCCTCATTAACATCCCAACAAGTCTTCACCACCCTCTCTCAGCAGGCACTTCTGCTTGTATCAGTCAGTCTTACTTGGTCTGCCCTTCCCCTATCACAGACACTCCCTTCGTTCTCTCCACCTCTCACCTTCTCCATAACTTTAACCTACATTTGATGTCAAATGTTTTCCGCTTCTTCTGTAAAACATTAATTCTGCTCCTCTCTCCACAGGTGCTGCCTGACCTGCCCACTGCTCTAGTAATTTCTACGGTTGTTTATTTATTTATTTACTGAGACACAGTGTGGAATAGGCCCTTCTAGCCCCTGAGATGTGCCGCCGAGCAATCCCCAATTTAATCCTAGCCTGATCACGGGACAATTTACAATGGCCAATTAACCTACCATTTATTAGGATTTCCTTCCTTGCCCCTCCGTGACACAGGGGAAATTGATCTTCATTCACTGGCATCCTCCGTGAATAACTTGTGAGCCCTTTCCATTCCATTAACCAACAGCCTTGTTAAATTTCCTGTTTTGATTTCACTTTCTTCGCGCAGTGAGAAATCGTATATTAGCTAGTCAGAAATCACACAGTAATTATACCATAACTGATCAAAATGCTTAAATGGCGGAGGGAAGGGGGATGGAGTGGGGTGAGGGAGGAAATCTCACAGAATCCTAAAGACAGCCAGCTGCTGATTTTTTTTCTTTTACTGCAGTCTGCAGTCAGCCATCTGTTGTCAACAATGCAGCCTCACACAGGGCATTGATTGTAATGCATTATAACTCTTAGCTAAACCCCTTTAAAAATGCAAATTACTGGTATCCCAACTCCATTTAATTCCATCACCGCTCAACAGAGCAGTCGGTGATATCACTTAAGTAGACTCTATCAGCATTCGTTACTATTCAGCCAGCTGAGGCATAGAATTTTCTGACCTGTGTCACACATCTCTTCCTACCTGTACTCTTGCACAATCTACTGCAGACTGACAGCCTCTCCTGCCATCCTTCCAGGGAACAGCTGAGAAAAGCAGTGATGTCACCAACAGGAAGGAGTAATGATCACATGACTGGGTGTTGAGATGTCAGATCCAGGAATAGGTCTGGGCACTCTGCTCAAGGAATTCTATCAGACTGCTGCTGTTACAAAATTCACTCCTTTCAAACAAAAATTCTGAGGAAAAAATAATTTGTGAAAAGAAAACAAGACTTGGAAAAGAAATATAAATTTAGGAGATACTTCTTTCCAGTCATCAGCCAGTATTAAACTCATTATTAGATAATTAGAATGTAAGAAGGCTAACATAGTTAATTTAATTATATTCTGTAGAAGATTGAATGCTGTGGTCTTCATATCTTACTTTCGCAGTCTATGAGGATATCTATATTTTTTCCCCAAAACAAACAACTCAGTAAAATGATTTAAGACTTTTTCCAAACCAGCGGGTCACACAAACTAGAGGAGCGTAAAGGAAGGAGAAATTATCTGTCATTATTGATCAGGTACAGTTAGCTGACCAGCATGTAGGTCATAATTCTGAGACTCGGGTTGTTTCAGTGGACCTGAATGCCGTGTGAACCAGAGTCCAGTACTCCTGACGAGCTCAGGTAGGCCAGTGGAACCAAGAGGGAGCTATGAAACAAGTCGATATTCTGCTCCAAAACTGCAGTGGCAAAGTCTGCGGATAAAGTGCGCTTGCTTCTTTATGTCTATCACGGTGATGTAGGTGGCCAATGGAAGATTATCCTTGATGGCTATCATGGTGATGTAGGTGGCCAATGGAGGATGATTCTTGATGGCTATCATGGTGATGGAGGTGGCCAATGGAGGATGATTCTTGATGGCTATCATGGTGATGTAGGTGGCCAATGGAGGATGACTCTTGATGGCTGTCATGGTGATGTAGTTGGCTAATGGAGGATCATTCTTGGTGTACTCTAGCCTGCAGATCTGGATTTGTTCCTGTGGTTACCAGTATCCAAAGGCTTTCCTCAGCCAGCATGAAGTTGCATTCACACTTCACGTGGCCTACTGCTAACCAGAACTCTATAGTGGGTCTGGCCAATCAAGCACTAGTTCATTCCATTCTCTGATTCTGGACACCTCTGCTATTTAAATCATCTTTACGTGACTTGGCTCTCCAGGCTACTTCATGAGGAAGCTATTGGTCAATCAGATTGATGTGGGCTTTCAAGTCAGTTACAGACAGAAAGATTCCTTCCCAGAATGACATCAGTGAAGCAGTTGCAATCTTCTGGCAGTCCAACATTATTATTTCCAAGTCCTGCTTTCAGGTTTTCTTTTAAAGCCAGAATAAAATCCACAGCTAAAGTAGCATTTTAATTTGAATTAATCAGAATTAACAGATCTGAGAGCCACCTCCACAAGTCCTGTCCAGACCTTCCCTCCCTTCTGTGCTGCCACCATCACAACTTTCTATCACTGGCCTTTGTCTTTAAGTCAGTGCTGGTGAGCCTGACTCTTATTAGTGGGGGACAGTAGATTTGTGTACCAATAGGAGCCAATTTAAATCCACTCTATAATGTCAGTGATCCTGTGGCCATTATAAATGGCCCTGGGAAAAGCAATTACATAGCTGGTGCTACCCCACCATGCTCCCATCCCAACCTCCCCAGAAATTTTTTAGAATCTGAAACACACTGCCTGAAAAGATGGTGGGGTCAGATACTCTCACAACATTTAAAGTTCTAAGTACATTTATTATCAAAGTATGTATACATTATACGACTTTGAGATTCATCTCCTTGCAGGCAGCCACAGAAGAAACCCAAAAGAACTCATTAAAAAAAGAAGACCGTCAGACATCCAACGTGCAGAGAACAAAAGACAAATTGTGCACACAATAAAAGTGGGCGAATAGCATTTAGAATGGAAGTGAGACCACAGACACGAAGCCCGTCATCACTGCAGCCCGTGCAGGCCACAGCCACAGTTCAGCACAGAGCCAAGTAAACGTCGTGGAGCAGTGAGCAGAACCACCCTAACGCTCGCCTCTGGTCCTGGCACCCTGTCTGTTCAATCATAACGAATATCCAGCTGAGTACTTGAATCACCAAGGTCTTGAAAACTAAGGACTAGGTGCTAGGTGGGCACGTGGCCAAGTGGTTAAGGCATTGGACTAGTGACCTGAAGCTTGTGAGTTTGAGCCCCAGCCAAGGCAACGTATTGTGTCCTTCAGTAAGGCACTTAATCACACATTTCTTTGCGTGACACTGGTGCCAAGCTGTATGGGTCCTTGGACAACATTGGTGTCATGGAGAGGGGAGACTTGCAGCATGGGCAACTGCTGGTCTTCTATACAACCTTGCCCAGGCGCAGATCCATGGTCTTGCAAGACTAACGGATGCCTTTACTTTTACTTAGGTGCTGGTAAATAGGTTTAGTATAGATGGGTTGGCATGAATATGGTGGGCCAAAGACCTTATATGATCATATGACTTTTATAATAATCACATTGCCAGAGTCCTGCGGGTTGGATCACTCTTTTCATGTGAAGTTGTAAAGTCCCTGAGCAATAATTAGCTTGAGTGCTGGCTTTTCAGGTCCGTCCCAAACTGGCCTGACAACCTTTGCTGTCGTCAAAGTTCTGTGAGTGGATTTTTAATGTGTTGACCAAAACTTGTTTCCATGGCCAAATCTTTAGCAAATATCTTCAGCCTGGCAGAGCACCTGCCTTCAGTCCACAAGGGTGACCCTGAGCTTCCACTTTAATGCACCATCTCTTTTCACTCTGTATGTGGCCACCTGCTCTGTTACAAAGGGGCCCCCACCCAAGTTTGTCTTGGATCTGGGCACGGCGCAGTCAGCACACTCAGTATCGAATTCTCCAAATTTACACGACTTGATCTCTTCATCCTGTTTAATTTGTTATTGTATTTATAGGTACCACACGGTAACAGGCCCTTCTGGCCTATTTCATCCATGTGACCAATTAACCTAATAACCTGTACGTCTTGGGGATGTGGGAGGGAAGGAGAGCAGGGCACCTGGAGGGAACCCATGTCGTCATGGAAAGAGTGTAAAAACCCAGATGAATTGAACCCGAGTCACTGGTGCTGTAATAGCGTTACGCTAACCACCACATTACCGTTTGTAACTCTTTCTGTCAGCTATCCCACTCTTCCTTTCTCTTTCAGTGTACATCCTGGCTCGCTGGGCATGTCCTGGTGACTCAGATTTTACAACATCACGGAGATTTAGTCATAGAGTTGTACAGCACGAGAAGGCCCTTCAGCCCATCTCGTCCGTGCTGACCAAGTTGCCTATCTGAGCTAGTCACATTTTCCAGCAGATGGCCCATAATCTCTAAACCTTTCAACTTTCTAAATGCCCTTTAAATGTCATAATTATACCGTCTCCCCCAGCAGCTCATTGCATTCACTCACTAATCTGTGTGAAAATCTTTCTCTCAGTTTCCTTTCAAACCTTTCCCCTCTCACTTCAAACTTACACTTTCCAGTTTTGGATTCCGTTATCCTAGGGAAAAGACTTTGGTTGTTATTTTATCTATGTCCCTAATTACTTTATACACCTCTGTAAGGTTAACCTCAGCCTCCCATGCTCCAGGGAAAAAAGCCCTAGCCCCTCCTCATAACTCAGATCAGCTAGTCCCAGGATCACAACCTGAAACCTCAGCTGGATATTTTCCTCCATAGGTGCTGCCTGACCTGCTGTGCTGCTTTGGCACTTTGTGTGTTGCTCCAGTAACGTCCTCAGAATTTTTTTCACACCATTCCAGTTTAATGACATCCTTCCTATAGATAGCATGGTGACCAGAAATGCATTCACAACTCCAAATGTGGCCTTACCAATGTCTTGTATAACTGGAACAACTGTATTCAGTATTTTGACTGACAAAGGCAAGTGTGCTAAAAGCCTCCTTTACTATGCTGTATACACCGTTAGCAACATGTTACACAGATATCCAAGCTAAACTGCTTCTCCATGGGTGCATTATTTCACCTTATTCTCTTTGTTCCACTGACTGCCCTTCCCCACCTTCACTGCTGCCAAGACTAACTCTTTCACTCTCCCAGTTCGAAGGCTCCCGGACCTGAAACGGTAACCATTTCTCTTTCTACAGATGCTGCCTAACCTGCCGAGATTGTCCAGCATTTTCTGCTTTCACCTCAGTCTTCCAGCTGCTCAAAACGATTTAAAATTTTATATACACGGGCTAGTTGGTGGTGTGATGGCATCACCACTGGACTTCGAGGCCGACGGTCCTGAGTTCGAATCTGGCTGGGCCCCAACCTGAGCAGTAGCTGTATCTGTGCGGAAGAAAGGTCTCGCAATCTACTTCCGTATCTTGCCATGAAAGCCCTGTGGACAACTACACTCTCCATAGGGTCACCATGCGTTGACAGCAACTCAACAGCACTCAACAACAACAATATATTTCTTGAAGGCAGTTGGATTCCAGCAGACTAGGTAATGCACTTCAAATTCCAGACAAGCATGTTACACCTTGATAAAGTCATGATTAAAACTGTGAATAGCACTCAGTAACTAACATAATTTTGTTGCAGGAGTGATAACATTGGTTCTGCCATGAATTCTATAGGGCCCTTTTGCAGAGACTCCTTTGAACGTTTTTGCGGATCAGACATTAAAAAACATCCCAAGTTGAACTGAGCACTTTCTAGACAAGTTGAGGTGAGGCCTTGCTCCCCACTTCCTGAATATAGGCCACATCATCATCCCAAGGAACTTCTCCACATTTCAGCTCTGGCCAGCATGACCAGTTTTTATGCACATCTTTCTATTGAATGCAAGCTCCCCTCAGTCACTTGGGAAAAAAAAAAGCATCTCAATTTTTTACACTTAATGCCTTGACTCCAGCCCAGGTGTCTGGACCACTGACTCTAACAAAATCACAAAGCTCCCATGCCAAGATCACTAAAAATAAACCAGAAAGGTCCGTGCTGAACTGAGAATTTCCCCAGCCATCTCCATCAAATCATCGGGGGCGCAGAATGCACCTTCCTGAACCAGATGAGCAGGGCACAATGGTGCAGCCAGTAGAGTTGCTACCTCTCAGCTCCAGGAGCCTGGTCTCCATCTGACCTTGTGTGGAGTTTGCGTGTTCTTCCTGTGACTGTGTGGGTTTCCTCTGGGTGCTCTGGCTTCCTCTCAACCCCAGAGTGGTGGTAGGATCTGGGGAGTGTGGGGTGAACAAAATGGGGAAGTGTGAATGGTAGACACAGACTCAGAGATTCCAAGTGCCTGTTTCTGTTCAGTGTTTCTCTATCTCTAGCAACGAAAAGACAACTGAACAGTATCAAAGGTGGGCTAGTATGCTTAAATATGTAATTCACTAGAACAGAGAGCAAATAATTCATGATCAATATGTACAGAACTTTTAGGCTGCAGAAAATACATTTTTGTAAACCTTTCTGAAATATTGGAATATCTGCGTATGGCACAGATTAATCAGGCATTGGCAAAGGTGAAGAGTCTATGATAAACATGCTGAAATACTATTTTTGTTTGATCAGAGAAAAATTAACAGTTGAAGAGTGTATATTTATAGTGAGTTGGTAGTTCTCACTACCAAATCCAGACTAACTCCTTCCGAGAATATGGAGGGATCCGGATCCAGGAAGAAAGTTGCATAAGATCTTGCCACAGTTTTCCAGAATTGGAATCAGATGAAATTATCATTGACATATGATGTGAAATTTGTTGTTTTGTGCCAGTGGCACAGTGCAAAGACATAAAAATCAATAAATTTCAAAAAAATAAATAAATAGTATAAAGATGGTATAAAGACCATGGTTCATGGTCTGTTCAGAAATCTGATGGTGGAGGGGAAGAAGCAGTTCCTAAAATGTTGAGTGTGTGTCTTCAGACTCCTGTACCTCCTTGCCGAAGGTAAAAATGAGAACAGGGTATGTACTTGATGGTGAAGATACTTAATGATGGTGGGCAGGGTTGTACCCATGACTGGGTCTACAACTCTCTGCAGCCTCTTGCAATCCTGTGCATTTGGAGGCTCTTCTCCAGGCTAAGATGTAACCACGCAGAACACTCTCCACCATACACTTACAGAAATCTGTAAGAGTCCTTGCTGACGTACCAAACCTCCTCAACTTCCTAAGGAAGTAGAGCTGGTGGCACGCCTCCTTTGGGATTGCATCAATGTGTTCGGTCCAGACTAGATCCTCTGAGATGTTGACGCCTGGGAACTTGAGGCCACTCACCCTTTCCACTGCTGACTCCTGAATGAGGTCTGGCCTGTGTTCTCCCAACTTCCCCCTCCTGAGGTCCACAGTTGTTTGGTCTTGCTGAGGTTGTTATTGCAAGAGCACTCAACCGGCTGAGCTATCTCAATCCTGTACAGTTCTGTCACCATCTGAGGTCTTACCCACAACAGCGGTGTCATCAGCAAGTCCATTTTATTTATTTATTTAGTAATACAATGCAGAGTAGGATCTTCTGGCCCTTCGAGCCACACTCTCCCAGCAACCCCCCAACAAACCCAAGTAACCCTAGCATAATCGTGGGACAATTTACAAAGACCAATCAGCCCAGCCATTAGGTCGTTGGACTGTGGGAGGGAACTGGAGGACCTGGAGAAAACCTACGCATCCCACAGGGTGGTCATACAGAGATTCCTACAGAACAATGCCAGATTTGAACTCTGAATTCTGGAATGCCCCAAACTGTATATTGTATCATTTCTTAATGCATGCATTACTAAATGACAATAAAAGAGGATTGCGTGTCCTCATATTCTTAAAAAAAACTGTAATGGCGTCACGTCCCATTACAAATTACGTTCAAGCTGTGCTTAGCCGCACAGTCGTGAACGTGCAGCAGAATGGTGGGTTAAGTACACATTCAGGCCCTCCTGTCCACAAAACTGTTGGGGACATCAAGCATTGACAGTGCATGTAGCTTAACATGAGTGGCGGGATGTTTCTAGAGATAATTACATGGGGCACCATTATGTTGATGGTCTCAGAAATGAAAGTGGGGTAAAAGATGACAATATAGTGGAAGACAAGTAATACTCTATTCCAGGGGTTCCCAACCTTTTTTGTGCTGTGGACCGGTTTAATATTGACAATATTCTTGCGGACTGGCCGACCTGGGGGGGCGGGGGGGGAGGGGAAGGTTGCCAACGGAAAAGAGTAGCAGTCAAAAAATACAAACAACAGGAATTCTGCAGATGCTGGAAATTCAAGCAACATACATCAAAGTTGCTGGTGAACGCAGCAGGCCAAGCAGCATCTATAGGAAGAGGCGCAGTCGACGTTTCAGGCCGAGACCCTTCTTCAGTTAGTCCTGACGAAGGGTCTCGGCCTGAAACTTCAACTGTGCCTCTTCCTATAGATGCTGCTTGGCCTGCTGCGTTCACCAGCAACTTTGATGTATGTTGTTAGTCAAAAAATACGTTGTGTTTACCCCGAGAAAGACTACAATGACCATGAAGTCTTGCGCGGACACCAGTGCGCATGCATGACTTGTGCATGTGTGTACCTGCCGATGATATTCTCTGCAAATCGTTTTTGGCAATTCTGTTCGGCGGGGGGGGTTAATCACGACCGGAATATTGGTAATAAGGGGCTAATACACTCAATTTCGTTTCTTAAAGGGTTTATCTAACGAATTTAATATTAAACACACAGCGCATATTTTCCTCGCATGAATATAGTGGTAAGTCAATCATCAGGGGAGGAGGGGAAGCTTGAAGTAAGTGTTGAAAGAACTTCCAGTAGAAGTGGTCGAGACAGGTTCGATATTATCATTTAAAGAAAAATTGGATAGATATATGGACAGGAAAGGAATGGAGGGGTATGGGCTGAGTGCAGGTCGGTGGGACGAGGTGAGAGTAGCGTTCGGCACAGACTAGAAGGGCAGAGATGGCCTGTTTCCGTGCTGTAATTGTTATATGGTTGTATAAGTCACTTATAAGTCAATAGCATCATAACATTTTAAGTAACGTTTGGATATTAAACACACAGCACATATTTTCCCCGTATGAACATATAAGATCATTGCAACACACCAATATGGCTGAATCAGTGGGAGCCCTGGGCTTATTTTCCTGCAACAAGACAGTGCCATCGAGGGGTGATAGGAGACAGCGATACTCGAAGGAGGTTCCTTATGTCCAGTCTATTCCGCAATTTAGTTTTCGTTGCATTCATTGCAGAGATATGTTGGAAATGGAAGCAACGTTTTCAGTGCTTTCGTGGCTATCTCAGGATATTCAGCCTTGACTTTTATCCGAAATGCCGGCAGAGATGTTATGTCAAACATACTTTTCAGCCCGTCGTCATTTGCAAGCTCGAGGAGTTGATCTTTTTCCCGCGCTGACATGGATGACGCGCTGTTAATGACCTCGTGTGCGTTCAAGCTCAACAGTGGGTGTGACCGGGAATGAGGAAAGGTGCAGCTGACTCATATCGCCAAATCACATCGTTTCCTCGCGGCCCTGTAGCGCATGTTCTGCGGCCCGGTGGTTGGGGACCGCTGCTCTATCCTTGTTCTGGGTGGGTGGGTGGAGTGGGGCTGCAAACACAAATGCAAGAGAAACTTATTACTTGGACATCATAGCCTTGCTGAGGGTCCCTTTTGGATCCCTGGGGAGGAAGACAAGAACCAGAGAAAGAAGAATCAATAAGGGAGGGACAGTGCGGCATGGGCAATGTCAATATTGCTGTGATTTGCTGCAAAATTTGCTATCTGGTGATTGTGAGTGACTTGCAGTCAGTGATAAGCACCTGGCTCACAGGTCCACTGGCCATAACACCAGCAGGTAGAATTGAGAAAGTCAGAAGGAGGAGGTGGTCTCTTTCCCACCACCAGCCTGTCCCTTCAGCAACAGGATGTCATGCGTTGGGTCTACCTAGTGTACTTTCTGTGGAAGGATGACACTTACTAAGCACCATCAAAGGAGAATGGATGAGATTCACATATACCATTCAAAAAGGGTTCCAAACGGTTTGCACAGTGTTAACCAGGTTTTGTTTTAGCAGCTCCAGGCAATTTCAAGCGATTTTTGTCAGTGTTGGTACCAAACTGAGTGTTCAAATGAGCCTTAAGACCTGTCACCTGATTTTGCCCTTTGGCTCAATCAGAATGGTAATCACACAGGAGTAATTACCATTTCCAGATCAGATTTGAACAAATTAATAGAAATTGCTATGATTGGTTAATAATGGATTATCAACTGGACCACACCACCTCCAATGTGGCAGAAAAGGCACAAGAGGGCGTGGATCTGAATCAGCGGATGATTTAAGGATGAGGGAAGAGCAAGAACTAGTTTCAAACTGCCTCCGATGAGTCAGCAGGGAGAGTAGGCATGATGAGCTATTTTACCTCTGGTTCCTTATAGTAAATAAATACCTGTAAAATGAAAACATTCATTGCCTATGTCTTTTCTGATTAAACTTTGGAATTTAATTCAATTATTTTCAAATCCTCCTCACAGAAGCAGCATTGTTTACTTGTTAGCCGAGATGATGGTTATACACGCTTTGGGATATTAGAATAACTGCTCCTACCTTCGCTTGCCAGCTGTACATTACAACTTCCACCAGATCATAGACAGGACCTGGCCCAGTTCATCCGGCCTCAATCCAGTACTGCTCAGATCAATTATAATGTTCCTATTGACAAGCAATTAGAGCTCAGCAAATGCAAAGATTGGCACAGCCCAGGAGGCTAAAATTACCCCGGTGTTGAGCAAGGCCAGCCATTATTATTTTGGAGTAGTGTTGTGAAAAGCTCCAATAAATAGGATGAAAAAGAAGGGCTGAACTGTTTAATAAGAGAAGGCAGAGCTGCGATCTGGAGGAGGTCTTTTAAATTTGGTATAAGCGGAGAGACAGGATGTGGGGTAGAGAATATAAATAAGAAATTCATGAGAAACTCCAGAGAGCAGTGAGAATGTGAGAATGTGGGACTTCAGACAAACAAGATTTAAGGGGAAAATTATACAAGCGTACTGGGAGAGAGAACAAGACTAAGTGCCGACTAGAAGTTTATTCTCTAGATAGTAGAAGATTGACCTCCTGATAGAGATCTATAAGATCATGAGGGAGGCACATACAGGGTGAAAGGTAAGTCTTCTTCCTGGGGGGGGGGGGGGTGCTAAAATGAAGATCTGAAACAAGACAATGAAAACCGACACCAGGGGCACACGAAGTGTGGTGTGTATTTGGAATAAGCTGCCAGAAATAATGGTTGAGGTGGGCACATTAGCAACACTTAAAAACCATCTAGCTAGGTACATGGATATGAGATGGTTGGAGGGCTCTGGACCAAGTGTGGACACATGGGGCTAGCTCACTGGCAACACTGTTGGCATGGGTGAGCTGGACCAAATGCCCACACAAAACTTGCAGATTCAATGGGTTTTAAGTCTCCCAACACTCATCCAGTTGGGTATGACAGTACCAGTATGATGAGCGTGTCTGGTGGCCAGCATCACATGGATAAGGAAAACGTAGTGTTCCCCTGAGCTCCAGAAATATAAAGGAACTGAGGTTGCAGACTGGTGATCATTAGTTACAAAGAGCAGCTTCAGAAATGCAACTATTATTCAGCATAATAAGTACATCTCTACTAAATCAGAGGGATAATCATCCTCGAATAGACTACCATTTTCTTTTAATTGGAGAAAAGGGTTTGGAGCAGTACACAGTAACATTTCAACAGAAGCTCTTTTATCAGAGCTGGAAGATGCAAGAGGTGAGCAGCAATTCAGTAAATGCAGACCAAAGAAAATGAGATAGAAAAGGCAGGAATTAAAAGGGACAGCGGGGGCAGTTTCTTCAGGCAACGGAGGGTGTGTATTTGAAATGAGCTGCCAGAAGTAGTGGTTGAAGCAGGCACATTAGCAACATCTTTCTAAGTACATTGATAGATAGATTAGGCTGGCGAAGATGGCATGTGGTATGTTGGCCTTCATTAGTTGGGGGATTGACTTCAAGAGTTGAAAGGTAATGTTGCAGCTCTATTAAACTCTTGGTTAGACCACACGGAGTATTGTGTTCAGTTCTGGTTACCTCATTATAGGAAGGATGTGAAAGATTGAGAGAGAGTGCAGAGAATATTTACAAGGATGCTACCTAGATTAGAGAGCATGGCTTATAAGGAGAGGTTGAACAAGCTTTCTTTTTGAAGTGAAGGGGGATGAGATGTGACTTGGTAGAGGTGTACAAGACGATAACAGGCATTGATAGAGTGGGTAGTCAGTTCCTTTCTCCCCAAGGCGGAAATGGCTAATACAAGAAAGCATAATTTAAAGGTAATTGTTGCAAAGTATAGGGGAGAGGGGGGAGTCAGGGATGGGTTGTTTCACACAGAGGGTGGTGAGTGCACGGAAAGTGCTGCTTAGGGGTGGTGGTAGAGGCAGATACATTAGCGACATTTAAGAGATTCTTTAATAGGTACATGGATGACTGAAAGATGGAGGGCTAAGCGAGAGGAAAGTGTTCGATCGATCTTGGATGAGGTTAAAAGGCTGGCACAACAGGACTGTACTGTGATGTACTGATCTATGTTCTGCGATAGGAGAGGTTTGGAGGGCTATGGGCCAACCTCACAGGCAGATGGCACTAGCTTACTGAGCAAAGAAGATGGAATGGGCAAACTGAGATGAAGAGCATGTTTCCACATGATGACTGTGCCTGAATGAATGAAGAATGGAGTAGGTGTTTAAAGAATACAGCAGGCTGCAAAGATTAAGAGGTGATGACAAAGCTAACAGGTGATCATGGAGCAAACAAAGAACCAAAGTCCAGGGGAGGCAGCAGGAGAAATCTGATAATGCGAAGTTCCCTGGGACAAGGAAGGCAGCCTGATCTTGGGATGTGGGCCATTCCAAAAACCTTGTGTCAACAGGATCACCACACCCACCCCATACCTTCTCTAGTCCAAGCTCTATCCTCCAGCACCGATATCCGACGTCTAAGACAGAGATGACGTGGTGAGCATCAAGTCATTCATTTTAGCACAGAGTACTCAATGATAACTTTTAACAAAGAGCTGTCTCTGGATTGTTATACCATCCCCTTAAAATTAAAAATACCTTATGCTCAGCAAATTTAGCACTTAAACTGGAATTTTTATCCATTTCCAAGACAGGTTTTCCCCGCCATCCAAAGGTAGAGTGTTCCTATGAAACGGTTCATAAGCCGAAATGTCGTAAAGCGAAGAAGCAATTACTATTTATTTATATGGGAAAATTTTGCGAGCGTTTGCAGACCCAAAAATAACCTACTAAATCATGCCAAATAACACATAAAACCTCAAATAACAGTAATATATAGTAAAAGCAGGAATGATATGATAAATACACAGCCTATATAAAGTAGAAATACTTCTCCACAATCATTACTGCACTGTTCTCCATAGTGAAAATTTCACGCAAGCGCTGTTGGCAAAAACACAGCGCAAGCGCTTTCCAGTAATCTTTAAGCTATGAAGCTGCCAAATCATACCAAATAACACGTAAAAATACACAGCCTATATAAAGTAGAAATAATGTATGTACAGTGTAGTTTCACTTACTGGAATTGGGACAGCGCCGAGTACACTGACGGTGGTGTGTTAGACTGAGTTGTCGCAGGCTGGGGTGGTACAGTGGCCCCCACCCTCCAGGCCACCGTGTGATACATTGCCGCAAAGCATGCAGGGGTGCAGTGGTAGCTGGGAGGCACACAGCCCATCTTTAAGAAAAAAACCGAAACAAACATGTTAATTAATTAGGTGCCGCCCGACACGTAATTGTTGGCCCAGATCAGTGCCGATTTCCGATTGCGTTGTTTCTGATCTGGGCCGACAATTACGTGTCAGGCGGCACCTAATTAATTAGCATGTTTATTTCGGCTACCGTTGCATTCTCCACGAATTGGTATCTGTCTGTGGCCTGGGGGTTGGGGTGGTGGGACACTGGGGTGTTATCTCGTCATCGTCTGTTTCCATTAGGGCAGGCAGCTCATCTTCTATCTCTGCCGGCCTCAATGTCGAAGGTCGAGGTTTGTCATCTGCTGTGGCTGATGTGGAAGGCTTGCTTGACTGCTGAGCCTCACGCATTTTTCTATCATACAGTTCTTTGTAAGGACTCAAACCATCTTGCAAATATCCCCTAAACCTACGTACCCTTTCAAAATTAAAGTCGCACTTTATCATTACTCATTTGGTTTTGATTGTTATTCTTTTTTCTTCCAATTGCATCAGCTCTTCATCTATCAGATCTTGGTCATGGGATGTCAAAACCTCTTCAACGTCATCTTCTTCAGCTTCTACAAGCCAAACTCACTTTGTCCTTACTTCGTTCACCACGATCGAAACGCTTAATTATGTCTAGTTTTACGCTCAGCGTAATACCCTTACGAGCTCTTTTAGGCTTTTCCGATACCTCAGAACTCATCTTGCAAACGACTGCTCACAGGCATGTGTTTAAGCAATGCCAGCGAGAATGCAGTTCCGAATCCGGGGGAGAGCGGTTGCTCGGGGCGCGTGCTGCCTTTTATCACGCGCTGATTTTTTATCGCGCACTGATTTTTTTTCGTAACAGTGAGGTTTTGTAAAGCGAACGTTCGAAAAGTGGGGGACACCTGTATTTTTATTATTAATTTTACATATAAGAATACAGAGTACAAGAAAAAATATCTCAATACTTTATACTAAATTGCATATAAAGACTCCTTACCCTATATTCATACAAATTAATTAATTCGTAGCATTGAAATATAGTGATTTTATTATATAAGAAAAAATCTAACCCACTACCAAGACCGAAGCTGATTAGTAAAGGAAAAAAAGGAAAAAAAAATTATTAGTCATCATCTGTGCTTTAACAGCAAATCAAAGGTTTTGAAAATAATTCAAAAAGGGTCCCCACAATGTTTGAAAGTCTTGGCTGGATTCAGGGACTGAACATCAAATCTTCTCTAAATTTAAACATGACATCACATCATGTAACCATTGAGCGTGAATAGGAGGGGCCGCATCTTTCCATTTAAGCAAAAGTGTCCTTCTGACCAAAGAGAAATAAAAGCCAACATGTGCAAGTCAGATGGCTCCAAAATAATATCCTTTCCTCCAACAATACCAAATAAAGCGGTCAAAGGATTAGGCTTAAAGTTTACTTTGATAAGTATTGAGAGACTTTGAAATACTTCTTTCCAATATTTTCCAAGACATGGACATGCCCAAAACATATGAATGAGTGAAGCTTCTCCATTATTACATTTATCACAATAGGGAGATATATCTAAATAAAAACGAGTTGACTTATCCTTAGTCATATGGGCCCTATGGACCATTTTAAATTGTAGGAGAGAGTTGCGGGCACATAACAATGAAGTGTTAACCAATTTTAAAATTTGATTCCAAGTTTCCTCAGAAATTGAAGACTGTAAATCTTGTTCCCAAAGATTTTTAATTTTATCTAAAGGAACACTTCTCATTCCCAACAGCATATTATAAATATTAGTTATAGATCCATTATAAAAAGGTTTCAAATTAAAAATTACATATAGTAGATTCTTATCAGGACTTTTAGGAAATGTACTTACTTGAGACTGTAAAAAATCTCTTATTAGTAGGTACTGAAAAAAATGAGTTTTGGGTAACCTATATTTAGTTGACAGTTGTTCAAACAAAAAGAGACTTCCCTCTACAAACAAGTCCTGAAAGCATTTAATACCTAATCTATCCCATTCTTTAAAAGCCACATCAATCATAGAGGGTTTGAAAAAATAATTAGAAAAAATGGGACTAGAAAGAGAAAATCTCAGTAAGTCAAAGTATTTTTGGAATTCTATTCAAATTCTCACAGCGTGTTTAACTACCAGATTATCAGTTAACTTACTCAGAGACAAAGGGAGTGAGGATCCAAGAAGAGAAATAATAGAAAATTTATTAACAGAGTTAGCTTCTAAAGAAACCCACATCAGGCAATCCTCACGATTTATGTAATATAACCAGAATGTAAGATTTCTTAGGCTAATCCTCTATTCTTTTTATCTTTCTGAAGATGAATTTTATTTAACCTAGAATGCTTATTCTTCCATATATAAGAAGATATAATAGAGTCAAGAGAATCACTAAAAGATTTAGGAGTAAAATCAGGCAATGCTTGAAAAAGATATATAAAATTAGGTAATATATTCATTTTGATAGAATTAATTCAGCCAATCAGTGATAACGAAAGAGGCGACCAATTTGATAGTATCCTTTTCACGTGATTCAATAGGGTAAGAAAATTTTATTTAAATAAACGCTTATAGTTTTTGGTGATTGTTACACCTAAGTAGGTAAATTGGTTTCTTACAATTTTAAAAGGGAGGTTAGAATTTGTTCATACCAAATTATTCTAAGGGAAAAGTTCAATTTTATGTACAAACCCCATTTCCAGAAAAGTTGGGATATTTTCCAAAATGCAGAAAAACTAAAATCTGTGATATGTTAATTCACGTGAACCTTTATTTAACTAACAAAAGTACAAAGAAAAGATTTTCAATAGTTTTACTGACCAACTTAATTGTATTTTGTAAACATACACCAATTTAGAATTTGATGGTTGCAACACACTCAACAAAAGTTGGGACAGAGGCATATTTACCATTGTGTTACATCACCTTTCCTTTTAATAACACTTTTTAATCGTTTTGGAACTGAGGATACTAATTGTAGTAGATTTGCAATTGGAAATTTTGTCCATTCTTGCTTGATATAGGACTTTAGCTGCTCAACAGTCCGTGGTCTCCATTGTCTGATTCTCCTCTTCATGATGCGCCATACATTTTCAATAGGAGATAGATCTGGACTGGCAGCAGGCCAGTCAAGTACACGCACTCTGTGTCTACAAAGCCACGCTGTTGTAGCCCGTGCAGAATGTGGTCTGGCATTGTCCTGCTGAAATAAGCATGGACGTCCCGGGAAGAGACATCGCCTTGATGGCAACATATGTCTCTCTAAAATCCTAATATACGCCTCAGAGTCAATGGTACCTTCATGTACATGCAACTCACCCATGCCGTGGGCACTGATGCACCCCCATACCATCATAGATGCTGGCTTTTGTACCTTTTGCTGATAACAATCTGGATGGTCATTTTCATCTTTGGCACGGAGAACTCGACGCCCGGTTTTTCCAAAAACTAGCTGAAACGTGGACTCATCTGACCACAGCACAAGGTTCCACAGTCTTTCAGTCCATCTGAGATGAGCTCAGGCCCAGAGAACTCAGCAGCATTTCTGCATAGAGTTGATGTATGGCTTCCTCCCTGCGTAATACAGTTTCAAGTTGCATTTCTGGGTGCAGCGACGGACTGTGTTGAATGACAATGGTTTTCCGAAGTACTCCCAATCTTGTTTTGAGAAATGTTCCTTTTGAACTGACTAACAATTCTCTCACGAATTTTGGCACAGAGGGGTGAGCCACGACCCATCCTTGCTTGCAAAGACTGAGCCTTTGATGGATGCTACTTTTATGCCCAGTCATGATACCTCACCTGCTACCAATTAGCCTGCTTAATGTGGAGTCTTCCAAACTGGTGTTACTTGAATATTCTGTGCACTTTTCAATCTTATTTTAACTCTGTCCCAACTTTTGTTGAGTGTGTTGGAGCCATTAAATTCTAAATTTGTGTATATTTAGAAAATACAATTAAGTTGGTCAGTAAAACTTTTGAAAATCTTTTCTTTGCACTTTTGTCAGTTAAATAAAGGTTCACGTGAATTAACATATCACAGATTTTTGCTTTTATTGCATTTTGGAAAATATCCCAACTTTTCTGGAAATGGGGTTTGTAGATTTAATTTATAAATTAAAAACTGGAATTTTTTTACAAATGTTTCTGATTAAAGCATGACGAATCTCAACCACCAACAGTGAGCTGATGTGGTCAGTGTAAATGAGCACAGTGAACACCTGGGGATTTACAAGCCATCAAATAGTGGGAAGGAAACAGGAGAAAATATGAAGAAAGTCTGGATGAAGATGGGGCACTTCACTAAGACACCAACAGTCTGAGAGTCAGGGGTGGGGGCAAAGAATTCCTGAGATGCTTTCAAGAAATACTTCCTGGGTTGGGGAATAAAGAACAAGATGAAAGGTGAAAGGGGAGAGGTTTAATAGGAACCTGAAAGGCTATTCAGATTGCTAATAACAACATTCAAAAGACACCTGCACCTGCACAGGCAGAGGGATAGGAAAGGTTTAGAGCAGGGGTTTCCAACCTATTCTGTCTTGGACCCCCACCGTTATCTGAGGGGTCCGTGCACCCCAGGTTGGGAACCCCTGGTTTAGAAGGATAGGGGCCAAATAAGACTGGCTTAGATGGTTGGAGGGGCTAGAAGGATTGAAGAGCCTGTTTTAATGATGTAGACTCCAACTGTTCCTAGCCGAACTGGGAGGGAAACAATGCTGGATATAGTCTGGAGAAGGAAGTGGGGCAAGTAAAGCATGTTTCAGTTAAGTAGAGCAGCACTTTGGAAAGGAGTGATCCCAATATTACATAAGGAAGAACCAAGCATCAAAATACTGTATTTAGCTGATGGAGGACTAATGTCAGTGAGCTAAAGAGGAATCTCATTCTACCAAAGACTGAATTTGAAGCTTTTTAGGTAGAACAGTAAGTGAACTTGGGGAGACCTTCAGAGGGGAGTTCAATATGGATTCAACACTCTCCTGGATGTACCGTCTTTAGATATCCAGGACAAGGATGCCTGGATGTTCAAAGGCAGAGAAAAGCACCAGTCTTGAATTATGAGAAGCAGGTGGACAGAGGAAGTAGCTAAAAGGAGACAAGACGGAGGCTAAAAAGAGAGTGCATGACATAGATTGGTGACCAAGAGAAAAAGGAACCCAAAAGTTATAGGAACAAAGCAATTGAAATATGGTAACTAGAAGGAGGAAGGGTCCTACCAGGAGCTAAAAGTGATTGCCTTTGGAATGTGAAGAAAATGGCTTTAAGTGTTGAATAGATACTTTATCTTCCCTCTGGATCAATGTTCCAATGCTCTCCCCAGCTGAATTAATAAGAGCATAACTAAAATTTGTGACTCAAGAAACTTCATACTGAAGTTATTCTACATGCAACATTTTAAGATTCAACCTTACCCAAACCTTACTGAATGTTAAATACACATCTTTTAAAGAATTTTAGCTGAATTGAGGGTGACAAGAACAAGCAGAGGAAAATACAGAGTTTGTAATGGGCAGAATTAAAATGACCTGGAGGATTCACTCACCTTTGCTTTGCTTTCTTCCACAAAGGTCTTTGATTTTAGTATATTTTTCTCAGCAGCAAGATTACCATCTCCTAGAAAACACTGGAGTCCTCCACAAGCACAAATCCAAGTCCAATTACCTCAGGCTTCAACTTTTCTCTGAACCACAAGCCTGAGAGACAACTGGCTTGGGCTTCTGTGGAACTCATTAGAAGAGAAGCCAGGGTCCTGAGAAGCTTGCAAAAGACAAGGTCACTCCTTCACTTTGCTCATGGGTCAAAGGACAACTTGGATCTAGTTTGAAGTTTGAAGAGTGATTTGCAGCTGCAAATAGGAGGCTGGGAAGAGATCTCATCCTGACCGTATTAAAAAGTATGCTTGGATGGATCAATTCTCCATTCGAATTCAACTTAACGACATGGCTATAACAGGGGAGGGAACATGGGAGATCAATCTCAGTATTCTTAATCAGTAGATTGCCAATTTTAAAACAATTAGAAAAAAGGAGGAAGCCGCAGTTTACTAGCAATCTTGTTTGACCCCATTTAGAGAAAATTATTGAATAAAATTCTACATATGTCTACATATTCTACATAAATGGCAATACTTTTCCACTTCTCCCCATTTATCTATATAATTCATGCACCTGGTTAACTAGTTGGAGAAATCCTGTATGATGTCTTTGTTTTGTTCCCTTGACCTTACCATAACCAAGTGACAGGTATGAAGAGTGGATGGGAAATTTGAAAAAGATAAATCACTACATCATGGCAGTCCACCAATCAGCTGGGTACTCTTCAACTGTTCTGGAACTAAACAGGGAAATTGAACCTCACATCTTCGCCTGTAGGACTGTGACGCAGGTTAAAACTTCTGAGAGACAAGCATAAGCCATTTGATGAATCATGCTGGCTAACTAAAACAGAACATACTATATATAGGGCACCTGTGGAAAAAGAGACAGAGTTACTAATTTGCCAATGAGCCACCTTTGGTCCATGATATTATGTCTGCCTATATAACCTATTCCACAATCTACCTATCCCTTTCCTCCTACACAGCCCATAACCATCCATTTTTCTTAGAGCCACGCACCTATCTATGAGTGTCCCTATTGTATCAGCCTCTACCACCAGCCCCAGCAATGCATTCCTGGCACCCACCATTGTCTAAGTAAGAAATGTACCCCTGTCACTGCCCCAGTACTTTCCTCCACCCACCCTAAAGGGGTAACTCTGGAATTTGCCATTGCCACACTGGGGAAAGAGTCACTGGCTCTCCACTTTGTCTGTGCCTCTCATAATCTTACTACACCTCTATCAAGTTGCCTCCCAATCTCTACTGCTCCAAAGAAAAAAGCTCCAGGTTGCTCAACCTCTCCTCATAAGGCATGTTCTCTCTTCCAGCCAGCATCCTGGTTGGTAGATCTCCTCTGCGTCTTCCACTTCCTTCCTATAATGAGGCAACTGGAAATGAACACAACACTCCAAGTATAGTCAAACCTGAGGTCAAAGCCCGAGGGTCAAACCCTTGATCAGAGCATCTTGGGGCCGATACCCAGAGGTCAGCGAAGCCCGGAGGGCAAAGCCAAAGGTTGAAGTCTGCAAGTCTGGAGATAGAGGTCTGAAGGCCAAAGCCCCTGGGTCGGCTTATCCGGAGGTTAGAGGCCCAACGATTACGAGTCTGAGCCAGAGACTCGAGGCTGGGGTCCAATGTCTGAGAGTCTGAAGCCAAGGACTAGAGGCCCAGAGGCAGACCTGTCTGTGTGTGTGAGTGAATGAACGTGTGGGAGGCTGCGGAAGGGCCTTGTTTTGTCATTGCTACTTGTGTGGTTCTGCTGCACAGGGTGGACATGCTATACTGGTCCCGGAATGTGTGGCGACACTTGCGGGCTGCTCCCCCAGCCTCCAGCACATCCCTAGGTGTACTGGTTGTTAACGCAAACAATGCATTTTACTGCTTGCTTCCAGGTACATGTGACAAATAAATCTGAACCTGAATCTCCAGGAGCTGCAAGATTACCTCATGAACAACCATCTGCTGATGATAAATGGAATCCTTAAAATGGCAGAAATTGAACTGACATTTGAAAAGCACTGCACAAGAGCAACATACAGTGAATAAGTGTTCTTTATAAAATGCACCTTTCTATGAATGAATTCTACATTTTTTTCCAAAATGGAAGCAAGTACCAAGTGGGACCAACGACATAGGCGGGAAGAGGGATGAGGTCCTGAAGTGTGAGTTTCGGGAACTAGGCAGAAGGCTGAAGAACAGGACCTCAAGGGTGGCGTTCTCAGGATTGCTGCCAGTGCTACGTGACAGTGATGGTAAGAATTGGAGGAGATGGCAGTTGAATGCGTGGCTGAGGAGTTGGTGCAGGGAGCAGGGTTTTAGATTTTTAGATCATTGGGATCTCTTCTGGGGAAGGTGGGACCTGTACAGATTGGATGGGTTGCACCTGAACTCGAGGGGGAGCAATATCCTTGCAGGTAGGTTTGCTAGCATGGTTCGGGAGTGTTTAAACTAATTTGCGAGGGGGATGGGACCCACAGCGATAGAGCAGTGAAAGAAGTGCATGGAGTAAAGCCAGATCTAACATACAGAGAGGCTTTGAGGAAAGAGAAGCAGAATAAATGGTGTAGAGACAGTAAGGTAGAAGGGCTGAAATGTGTGTACCTCAATGTAAGAAGCATCAGGAACAAAGGTGATGAACTGAGAGCTTGGGTACATACATGGAATTATGATGTAGTGGCCATTACAGAGACTTGGCTGGCACCAGGGCAGGAATGGATTCTCAATATTCCTGGATTTCAGTGCTTTAAAAGGGATAGAGAGGGCGGAAAAAGGGGAGGAGGGGTGGCATTACTGGTCAGGGATACTATTACAGCTACAGAAAGGGTGGGTAATGTAGCAGGATCCTCTTTTGAGTCAATATGGGTGGAAGTCAGGAACAGGAAGGGAGCAGTTACTCTACTGGGGGTATTCTATAGGCCCCCTGGTAGCAGCAGAGATACAGAGGAGCAGATTGGGAGGCAGATTTTGGAAAGGTGCAAAAATAACAGGGTTGTTATCATGGCTGACTTTAACTTCCCTAATATTGATTGGCACCTGATTAGTTCCAAGGGTTTAGATGGGGCAGAATTTGTTAAGTGTGTCCAGGATGGATTCCTGTCACAGTATGTGGACAGGCCGACCAGGGGGAATGCCATACTAGATCTCGTACTAGGTAATGAACCGGGTCAGGTCACAGATCTCTCAATGGGTGAGCATCTGGGGAACAGTGACCACCGCTCTCTGGCCTTTATAATTATCATGGAAAAGGATAGAATCAAAGAGGACAGGAAAATTTTTAATTGGGGAAAGGAAAATTATGAGGCTATAAGGCTAGAACTTGCGGGTGTGAATTGGGATGATGTTTTTGCAGGGAAATGTACTATGGACATGTGGTCGATGTTTAGAGATCTCTTGCAGGATGTTAGGGATAAATTTGTCCCGGTGAGGAAGGTAAAGATTGGTAGGGTGAAGGAACCATGGGTGACAAGTGAGGTGGAAAATCTAGTCAGGAGGAAGAAGGCAGCATACATGAGGTTTAGGAAGCAAGGATCAGCTGGGTCTATTGAGGAATATAGGGAAGCAAGAAAGAAGCTTAAGAAGGGGCTGAGAAGAGCAAGAAGGGGGCATGAGAAGGCCTTGGCAAGTAGGGTAAAGGAAAACCCCAAGGCATTCTTCAATTATGTGAAGAATAAAAGGATGACAGGAGTGAAGGTAGGACCGATTAGAGATAAAGGTGGGAAGATGTGCCTGGAGGCTGTGGAAGTGAGCGAGGTCCTCAATGAATACTTCTCTTCGGTATTCACCAATGAGAGGGAACTTGATGATGGTGAGGACAATATGAGTGAGGTTGATGTTCTGGAGCATGCAGATATTAAGGGAGAGGAGGTGTTGGAGTTGTTAAAATACATTAGGACAGATAAATCCCCGGGGCCTGACGAAATATTCCCCAGGCTGCTCCACGAGGCGAGAGAAGAGATTGCTGAGCCTCTGGCTAGGATCTTTATGTCCTCGTTGTCCACGGGAATGGTACCGGAGGATTGGAGGGAGGCGAATGTTGTTTCCTTGTTCAAAAAGGTAGTAGGGATAGTCCGGGTAATTATAGACCAGTGAGCCTTACGTCCGTGGTGGGAAAGCTGTTGGAAAAGATTCTTAGAGATAGGATCTATAGGCATTTAGAGAATCATGGTCTGATCAGGGACAGTCAGCATGGCTTTGTGAAGGGCAGATCGTGTCTAACAAGCCTGCTAGAGTTCTTTGAGGAGGTGACCGGGCATATAGATGAGTGTAGTGCAGTGGATGTGATCTATATGGATTTTAGTAAGGCATTTGACAAGGTTCCACACGGTAGGCTTATTCAGAAAGTTCGAAGGCATGGGATCCAGGGAAGTTTGGCCAGGTGGATTCAGAATTGGCTTGCCTGCAGAAGGTTGAGGGTGGTGGTGGAGGGAGTACAATCAGATTGGAGGGTTGTGACTAGTGGTGTCCCACAAGGATCTGTTCTGGGACCTCTACTTTTCGTGATTTTTATTAACGACCTGGATGTGGGGGTAGAAGGGTGGGTTGGCAAGTTTGCAGACGACACAAAGGTTGGTGGTGTTGTAGATAGTGTAGAGGATTGTCAAAGATTGCAGAGAGACATTGATAGGATGCAGAAGTGGGCTGAGAAGTGGCAGATGGAGTTCAATCCAGAGAAGTGTGAGCTGGTACACTTTGGAAGGACAAACTCCAAGGCAGAGTACAAAGTAAATGGCAGGATACTTGGTAGTGTGGAGGAGCAGAGGGATCTCAGGGTACATGTCCACAGAACCCTGAAAGTTGCCTCACAGGTGGATAGGGTAGTTAAGAAAGCTTATGGGGTGTTAGCTTTCATAAGTCGAGGGATAGAATTTAAGAGTCGCGATGTAATGATGCAGCTCTATAAAACTCTGGTTAGGCCACACTTGGAGTATTGCGTCCAGTTCTGGTCACTTCACTATAGGAAGGATGTGGAAGCATTGGAAAGGGTACAGAGGAGATTTACCAGGATGCTGTCTGGTTTAGAAAGTATGCATTATGATCAGAGATTAAGGGAGCTAGGGCTTTACCCTTTGAAGAGAAGGAGGATGAGAGGAGACATGATAGAGGTGTACAAGATATTAAGAGGAATAGATAGAGTGGATAGCCAGCGCCTCTTTCCCAGGGCACCACTGCTCAATACAAGAGGACATGGCTTTAAGGTAAGGGGTAGAAAGTTCAAGGGGGATATTAGAGGAAGGTTTTTTACTCAGAGAGTGGTTGGTGCGTGGAATGCACTGCCTGAGTCAGTGGTGGAGGCAGATACACTAGTGAAGTTTAAGAGACTACTAGACAGGTATATGGAGGAATCTAAGGTGGGGGCTTATATGGGAGGCAGAGTTTGAGGGTCGGCACAACATTGTGGGCCGAAGGGCCTGTACTGTTCTATGTTCTATGTGTGCCTGTGTGTTTGATTTTAATTCTTATCTTTTTTTTAATCTTTAAGGTTATCTGGAAGAGTTGGTGCCTTTTGCCTCCTGCAGAGTTAAATTTAATGGGGCTTCCTTTAAAACACAGACTGCAGCAGCAGAAATAATTGTGCAAAAGGCAAGTACAAAATAACCCAGTTCACTTCTTGAATATCCATGTTCTTAAGGAAATAAATATTCCTTGTCCTTTCAGTTGGAGGTCAAACTGCATTCTCTATTTATTAACCAAAAAAAAGGAAAAGTCACACCATGAGTTACAAGAAGCTGGATTGCTTCAGTATAAGTTTCCCTGAGAATGATACTATTGCCCATAAACTCAGTTCCTTTATATTGCAACACACACAAAAAATGCTGGTGAACGCAGCAGGCCAGGCAGCATCTCTAGGAAGAGGTACAGTCGATGTTTCGGGCCAAGACCCTTCATCAGGACTAACTGAAAGAAAAGATAGTGAGAGATTTGAAAGTGGGAGGAGGAGGGGGAAATCCAAAATGATAGGAGAAGACAGGAGGGGGAGGGATGGAGCTAAGAGCTCTGTCCGCCAGAGAAAGCAGGATCTCCCAGCGGCCACACATTTTAATTCCATGTCCCATTCCCATGCTTACATGTCTATCCACGGCCTCCTCTACTGTAAAGATGAAGCCACACTCAGGTTAGAGGAACAACATCTTATATTCCGTCTGGGTAGCCTCCAACCTGATGGCATGAACATTGCTCTAACTTCCGTTAATGCCCCACCTCCCCTTCGTACCCCATCAGTTATTTATTTATTTATGATATATATATTTTTTCCCCTCTCTCTCTCTCCTTTTTCTCCCTCTGTCCCTCTCATTATACCCCTTGCCCATTCTCTGGGCTTTCAACCCCTCCCCCTTTCTTTCTCCCTAGGCCTCCCATCCCATGATCCTCTCCCTTCTCCAGCCTTGTATCCATTTTGCCAATCAACTTTTCAGCTCTTGGCTCTATCCCTCCCCCTCCTGTCTTCTCCTATCATTTCGGATCTCCCCTTCCCCCTCTCAAATCTCTTACTATCACTTCCTTCAGTTAGTCCTGACGAAGGGGCTCGGCCTGAAACGTCGACTGTACCTCTTCCTACAGATGCTGCCTGGCCTGCTGCGTTCACCAGCAACTTTTATGTGTGTTGCTTGAAATTCCAGCATCTGTAGATTTCCTCGTGTTTCCTTTATATTGCTTTTCTTTGCAATGTGCATTTTTTCCCCAGAATGAAATGTGATAATGACCAATTTTTGTTGCTTTGTATCATTCCAAGGAACTGATTGGTTTCTCCCTAGTGTGAACCTCATGCCTTGAAGTGATTTTCACATCAGGACGGAGTCATTGATATCATTCTCTCTGCCACTGGAGGTGAATTTCGACCCAAGCTGTCTTGGGGACTCGCACTCTCAGACACCTCTGCTACCGCTGTCCTCCCAGTGGAGCTCCAGTCAGGTACCCAAGTGACTTCTACACATCTAGTCCCACACCATCACCTCCTCCACCCAACACCCACTCCAGTCAAGAAGAAAACTACAGCAGGAACTCAGCAGGCCAGGCAGCATCTACGGAAAAGAGTAAACAGTCGACATCCTTCTTCAGGGGTCCTCGCGCCTTGAATGACTTCTGAGGAAGCCTCTCGGCCTGAAACATTAACTGTTTACTCTTTTCCATCGATGCAGCCTGACCTGCTGACTTCCTCCAGTATTTCATGTGTGTTGCTTTGGATTTGCAGATTTTCTCGTGCAGGATGAACTCAGCAGTCAGGCAGCATTTGGTCTCAGTGTGAAAAGTCAAACATCCCTCTGCCTCTGTGGATACTGCTTGTCCCACTGAGTTTTTACAGAAATTTTTTTTTCTCGCTCCAGATTCCAGCAGTCTCTTTGTTTTCCACGTGGGTCTAATTAAATGCACTGAAAATGATGATCTCCCAATATCCTTCCAGTGATAATGAACACCTTCCTCATCCTTTCGCCCATTCCCTGACCCTTGCTGCAATACACTCCCTGGGCATCAGTCTTCCACTATGTCCCCAGACCCAACTTCCTTCAGGTTCCAGCTGCTGCACCCATAGACCCATTCCAAACTAAATGCTCAAGGAGGGGAGGGGCTGTGTGGAATATACTCTCCATCTCAGGCACCAGATTTCAGTGGTTGTCCAATATCCAAAGTGTTCTTGACACCCACTGTCACCCCTTGTGATGCCCTGGAACTTCCAGGCATGCATCATTCCTTTACACATTTGGTCAATGCAAAGGATACAATGCAGGGATATTACACTAGAAACAGGTAGCCTCGAACTTAATTGCAAATAAATACTGCGATTTACCCTCAGATGTAATTATGACAGTAAAAAGCTGTAAATAATACCTACTAGACATTTTGCATAAAGTGAATTAATAATGGTAGCAAACTAATGCAAGATCTAAGCTGTTCTCTGCAAATAACATTCTCCACAATCATTGATAAAGGGTTTTTTTATTTTATAGTAAAAATATTGAAAGATGTCACTACTGAATTTTTTTATACAATAAACAGTTGTGGTAAAGATTACAACGTTACAACATGGTGTAAAGGCATAGGGTAATATAAAATGCTAAAAGTATACGTGCGGCTTGAAACATACTAAAGTAACATTAATAATTAGCGCATAGTATTTTCACATCAGGTAACAGAAACAAAGCCAGCTTAAGATTTCATTCCAGTGCACCCAAAAATACTGCAGAACTTTATAGTCTTAAAATACACCTAAAACTGAGACTTTTCCTTCAAGGAAAATATTTTTTAAATAAGAAACTTATATTACAATGGACATGATTAAGCTGGCCTTGTTTCCATCTTCCAGCCTTTTAAGCTCACATACATCAGAGTGCACAGAAATTGAAAAAAGATATACAACAGCTTGGTTTGATCTTTTACATAATACCATTCCTTCAGAGATGTTAATTTCACAACAAGGATACACAGTGCCTCGCTGCAATTCTAGAATTATAATATATATATAAAGATATATATATATTTATAATATAAGTATATAGCTTTTTTTCCTTTTTTCATTTTACAAAATGTGTATAGGAATAACCCTTGCAACAAGTGTTTAATAAAAATCACTTAACTTTTTTTTTTCTAGTAACTTCACATAAGTAAAATTGAGATTGATAAATACTTCATAGTTAAAATAGAGTAAAGTGTCATACATCATCTGCTGGCAGAGGTGGTATGTTGATTCGTGCTCGGGTGAAAAATGCCATCTTCTCTCTGTGATGAAACGAAAGGCAATGTTACCAAAGTCCAAGATGCTGACAGTGTAAAGTGTGGGTCTGCAGTTGTGCAGGGGAGATGTAGTGAGCAGCAAGTGCAGGATTACTTTGTGAAGGAGGCTCCACACAAGATGGAGAGGGAACTGCCAATCCAATAAGATAATCTGACTAAGAACTTGGAAGAACAGATTTAAAAGGAGCAAGGAGAACAGATCTCTTCATACCTTGGCATTTTGACAGCTTCCAATTTCCTGGTCACCTTCACTAGGGATTCCAGTCTCAGGTGTCTCACTCCCATCAGCCTACTCAGGTTCTCTCTCCCTTCATTCGGTTTTTCCATCCCTTCCCCCTTCAGTACCTGGACGTCACCATCTTGAACCTGGTTCCATCTGCCCATAACCAATCGATCCACCTGGGCTTCTTTACCCTTGGCTCACTTCTCCTTTCCCTGCCCTATTTGATTCTATCTGCCCATCACTCCCCTCTCTCCAGCTGGTTGCACCACAAATCTACCAACCTGTTTCACCCCTCTCCCCTCATTTCTAGAGTGGCCATCTTCCCTTAACAAGTTTCATCCCTTTGCTACCACAGATGCTGCTTGGCCTACTGGGTCTTCCAGCACTGTTTTAAAAGGAAAAAGCTTTGAGCCTTTATAGTGAATAGAAAAAAAAATCCCAAATATATATTAAATTATCTCTACTGGCTGCAAAAGCATTAAAACACCATAGCTACATAATGAGGGAAAGCAACATACATCAAAGTTGCTGGTGAACGCAGCAGGCCAAGCAGCATGTATAGGAAGAGGCGCAGTCGACGTTTCAGGCCGAGACCCTTCGTCAGGACTAACTGAAGGAAGAGTGAGTAAGGGATTCCTGACGAAGGGTCTCGGCCTGAAACGTCGACTGCGCCTCTTCCTATAGATGCTGCTTGGCCTGCTGCATTCACCAGCAACTTTGATGTATGTTGCTTGAATTTCCAGCATCTGCAGAATTCCTGTTGTTTGCGTTTAATGAGGGAAAGTTGGGTTCAATTAAAAAAAAGTCAGCGATAGAGAAATACTTGTGATTGTTGACAATATTTCCTCACTTTGTGTTCACAACAGAGATAAGACCAACACCCCTTGCATATGCAACATTATACGTCTACATTCTACTAACTAGTTTCAAAGGATGCAAGTATTTGTTACACAATTACTTGTTAAAGCTCATAATCAGATTTAACTTTAACCAAGATACTTACAAAGTAAAACATGATGGTGAACTGTAAATCAGTTTTTGCCTCAGTACCTTTCTTACACAACTCTACATCTGGCAAGCCAGTGGGCAAACTATTTTCATAGATTTCCCAGTCCAGAGATTGTGAATGAATGTTCACAACTTGCTACTGGAAAGCTGGAGTCATTTCCTTGAAACTAAAGAGATTCCTTACATGTCACTAACATTGACAATGTGAGATTTATTATTGTTTTCCCCTTAAGCAAGGGCCAACATTCAGATTTCCTTCTGCACACATGCATTGTTATTTGAGAACTACAACTTGAGCATAGCTGGTAACACAGGTTGCCAGGACTCCAGTGGTATGGATACTGAAGTTACATTAATCATTAAATCAAATACTAAGGGTATTGGGAACATGGAGGGAATTTTAACCCATATCCATCAGCAGGATAATTGATAATCAGAAAACATGTATTTTAGATTAATTCCAACAATGAATGGTATAGGTTTTTTTTATACTTTGAGTTCTTCCAATTAAGAATCCATTGCACAAAATGCCGTTGCAGCAAACCAAACAGTACATTTCAGAAGGAAACTAGATAAACACATAGGAAAGGAAACAAAGCAGAGGTTAGGGGAGAGGGAGATGGACCCATCAGGAGATTTATGTCCCGCACAGTAATATCTTAAAAAAAGGTTGCAGCCTACTTTCTTCTTCCCAGCTCCATATTAGATGTAGCAAGAAATGTGTATTTGGAAAATAAATTTACAATAATAAAAAATTAAACAAGTAGTCAGAAATCTATGTTGGGGGAAGTAAAAAAAAGGAAAAGATAAAATGGGAAACACAAGCTTTAAATCCCATTTCAAACTTATTTAGAGGTGCAATTTTTCAGTAATACAGTTTTCATTTTAAACTTTTGCTCTTCTTTAACCTTCCTCAGAGACCATCTATGGTCATCAGTATCCTGGAAGTTTTTTTGTCACTCATTCTTTGGCGATTTTTTTCTGTTTCAAGGGTGTCTACGGAGAGGAAGAATTTCAGGTTGTATATTGTATACATTCACTGATTTTCAATGGAACCATTGAACCGTTTAATCTCACTATCCAGCCTGAAATTAAAGTTTGTCTCCTGAAGTTTATGGGGAACATGTCAAATTGCTACTGAAGTGAATAACAGTACACTGGAAAACCACCCAATTTAAGGAAGGAGTTTAAATGGATATTTGCATGGAGGACAGGAAAAACACATTGCTCAAGGTAAATGAGACAGACTAGTTATCCAAGTAGCAGTGAAAGGCAGCTCTGGCGTTTGCTTCCTGTTTCTGAACTGCAAGAACATCAGCAAGAACAAAACCTTTGCCATTTTGAAACTGGTTTGTGGAGCCCTAATGTAAGGAATAGTTTACTAGACAGTGTACGTAACCACAGGTACGTACTTACTAAACTATGCTCATTTGTTTCATGGAAAGCTTTTCTGTACCTGAAGGACTGAACCTGCAAAGGTTCCTTTTGGCTTTGTCCTCGCAGTTGATATACTTCCTTTGCAGCTTTTTTCAACATTTTCTCGGCCGCTTGCTCTTGGCGCTGTTCGGACTTTGTTTGCCTTGCCTGCAAATGGGTTTCAAAAGAAAAACATTTATATCACTCATCCAAACGCACTGTGAAATCTTTGTACAGATACTTCATTTGAAATGGAATCTGATTTTTATGCCAGCCACAACACATGTTGAGCAAGCTCTAGTTCAGACATCTAGTCTCACCTCTAAGCCAGAGGATGATGCATTCTAGGCTCTTTGCAGACAATGCTAGCAAACCCCTCCACACCGTAAAACACAAAAGAAACTGCCTACCCTTTTACAGTGTCTGCTAAAGGTGGCTACTCCTTCCCGGGGAAGGGAAACCACTCAGCTTTTCTTCCCAAGGAATTGGTTCAAGAATGTCATATACCTAGCAGAACTGAGGATAGAAGCCAGAAAGTGAAGAAATGTCCAATTAGATTGATAAAGCCTTTGATTTGTGTTAGAGCGTTTTGTCGGTGAGAACCTACAGCAAATAACTTCAGTCACCAATCTTCAAATCTGAACATAGACTGTAACCATAGAAACCATAGAAACTACAGCACAGAAACAGGCCTTTTGGCCCTTCTTGGCTGTGCCGAACCATTTTCTGCCTAGTCCCACTGACCTGCACACAGACCATATCCTTCCATACACCTCCCATCCATGTATCTGTCCAATAGATTAAATTTAAAATGCAGCTCTGAACAATGGGTTCTGAAAAGCTGTGAATCGCAGTTAATGGGAAGACCAGACAATGCTGATTAAAATGCTTTTAGGTGTACTGGTGGATCAAGGAGGCCTCTTCTGAAGGGGCTCTCAATATGTTGCCTGCAGTGTTTCATTTTGTTGAATAAGGAGACTACTTCATATCTAACAGTACTTCTCTCCAGTGATTTTGTTTCCACGACAACAATTTGTTTCTTCCATTACAGTTAACTCCTAAGGTTAATGCATACCTGTTAAGATGTGAACTTTCAGCAATACTGTCTAAGTTTCAATCTACCCAGTAACAAAAAACAAACAAAGAGCAACATGTCTTGCCGTAACACACAAAATGCTGGAGGAACTCAGCAGGTCAGACAGCATCTATGGTAAGGTGTAAAGAGTTGACAGCTGGGCAAAGACCCTTCTAGCTTCCTGGTTTCTGATATCATTTTAATGCACGCAGTTAAAAGAGAATGATAGTGAAGAGAAAAAGAGATGACACAAGCACTTCTACAAGGGGAAAATATAAATTAATGCTTCATCACTACAAAGTTCTCTCATTAGATCTTCAACCTGGTCTGTTGCCATTTTAAGAAATCACAACGAGCACAGCTCACCGCTCTGACAAAGCAATTTCCACACACCTGCCTCTCTGCTTCTTTCAACAGGTTGTGGAATCGCTCGTCTCTTAGGATCCACTGAGGCAAGTCAATCTGCCCCCGACTCCTGCTCTCCTCCAGCCGCTGCTTCAGCTCCCGTAATGCACTCAGCTCCTCGTCCAGTCGCCTCTGCCTTGTCCTGGATGCCTGGAGATCCAGCTCCAGGTCCAGGGATGTCCGAGTAGGATGTTCAACAAGTGGGGTCTTGAAGGATGGCTAAAATTAACCAACAAAAATCCAGGCGAATACTCCAAGAAGTGAATTTGTATTATTCAGCATTTTAAAATCCAAATTAGAACTCTTGAACAATCAACCATGTCACAAATAACTTCCATCTGTACAACTAATGATCTTAAATGTAGTTCAAATAATTAAACAAGAACATAAGACCTTAAGATATAGGTGCAGAATTAGGCCATTCAGCCCATTGAATCCACAATTCTATCACGGCTGATTGATTATCCCTCTCAGCCCCATCCTCCTGCCTTCTCCTTGTAACCTTTTAGACCATAAGATAAAAGGGCAGAATTAGGCCATTTAGCCCACCGAGTCTGTTCTGCCATTTCATCATGGCCGATTCATTTTTTCTCTCAGCCCCAGTCTCCTGCCTTCTCCCCCTATCCCTTCATGCCTGACAAATCAAGAATCTATCAATCTCTCAGTTAGTTATACCCAATGTCTTGGCATCCACAGCAGCATGTGGTGATGGCATTCCACAGATTAACCACTATTTGGCTAAAGAAATTCTTCCTCATCTCTGTTCTAAAAGGACGACCCTCTATTCTGAGGCTACTATTCGACAAATGGCCGTTTTGGATACATTATCATTCAGATTGGTTGAAGCTCTTCATGCTGCCAATGAAAATGGACTTTTAAAGCAAACAGACTTATAGATGGTTTTAAAAGAAGCATTCAATACAAATCAAAGACACCATTCTATTACTCAGGCTGATGGTTAGATTACATCTGGCAAGTTACACTCACAAGGGATGATGTAGTTGTGCTCCATTGGACTGTAGTGATCACAGGAGAGATACCACCTATGTGGCATCCACAACACCTTCTAAATACACTGGCAGGATAAACAAACACTCTCCCAGCAACTCCAGCACTGAGGTCCCATTTCCACCCAGTTGACTCCAAAGGGCTGGCTACAGCCATCAGGTGTCCTCAACACCAGCCTCTTGAAACAGACTCTATGCTGAGCTATGTTATAGCAAGACATTCCCAAGTGGACAAAGAAATTGATTCAAGGATATTACAAAGCCTCTGTGGAAAAAAATGCAACACCTCTACTCCCTGGGCAGTGGGTGGTCAAGATGGAAGAAGTAATCAAGACAACGACAACTCAAGTCTCTTTGTTGAGAGGGAACACATGGAAGACCAGCAGGAAGAGGGCACCAGTTTCCAGCCAAACCACCTAACTACCCCATCAAGCACCTCTTGCCCCACTCGCAATGGAGTCTGTTCGCCCGTTACCCACCCCCACATCAGCCCCCTTAGAACCTGAGTGCAACCAAGTCCTCCTCGATCCCGAGGAACTACCTGAAAAGTTAGTGGTCTTGGGAAACATTCAGAGGGGAGCTATGTGAATAAGCCAATCTGAAAGAACTAGTTATTCTGATCGTTCAAAAAAAAAACAATCTTCTTTAGAGGAACGAAAGGTTAGTGGGGGGGGGGTCAGGCACAGGTGTACAAAATGATGGAGGAATTCTGTGTTAATTTGTAGGTAATTTCACAGTTATAGGCTGCAGGGAAGAAGCAACACACATTGTAGTTACACAGTGCTATGGGAGCACAAATCTGATGGAGGCTCTCTTCTGAGAATGAAAATTAAGCTGAAATCCCATTCACCATTTCAAGTAGATGCTAAAAGCAGCCTGACAACCTCCACCCTTAAGGAAAATTTCATCCCAGTGGGCACTTGCTGTGCTCTCAGCCTGCCACTAGGTGGGGAGCTAGTGTGGGATGAGGCATTGGAGTCAAAGCCAAATTAGAACTGTGCTGAATTGGTGGGGAGGGGTGGAGGGAAAAAGAATGATCACCACCTTGAGGTACTCACCACCAGTTACAGTTGAGGGAATGTATGTGTGTGTACAACAAAACAACCTAAATCACGTACTATAATGATTTTGTGCTGAAAGTGTCAATTGCCCTAAATTATCCAAAGTGCTTACCTGCTTATAACGCAGAGTGCATCGCTCGAATGCATTCCGGATAAATGGTGATCGTTTTGGAAGTGTTGAACTGTCACTGTCACTTCGATACAGCTGCAATGAGGAACAAGGTTATATATGAAACAGTAAAGGCTCATTTTTAACTTCAGTTGTGAAACTCCATCAGCACAGGTATACAAGGCTGTGTGCTCAGCCCTCTGCTCTACTCACTTTGCACTAATCACAGCTCCAATGCCATATTCTGGTTTGCTGACAACACCATTGTCATTGGCCGAATCAAAGGTAGTGATGAATCAGCATATGGAAGGGAGATTGAAAAGCTGGCTGAGTGATGCCACAACAACCTCTTACTCAATGTCAGCAAGACCGAGGAGCTGATTATTGACTTCAGGAGGAGGAAACTGGAGGTCCATGAGCTACACCTCATTGGGGGATCAGAGGTGGAGCAGTCAGCAACTTTAAATTCCTCGGTGATATCATTTCGGAGAACCTGTCCTGGGCCCAGCATGTAAGAACAATTACAAAGAAAGCACGGCAGCACCTCTACTTCCTTAGAAGTTTGCGAAGATAACGTAACATCTAAAACTTTGACAAACTTCTACAGATGCGTGGTGGAGAGTATATTGACTGGCTGCATCACATTGGTAGTATGGAAGCACCAAAGCCCTTGAACGGAAAATCCTGCAAAAAGTAATGAATATGGCCCAGTCCTTCATGGATAAAGCCCTCCCCATCACTGAGCACATCTACATGGAGCACTGTCACAGGAAAGCAGCATCCATCATCAAGGACCCCCACTACCTAGATCTTGCTCTCTTCTCCCTGCTGCCATCAGGAAGGTGGTACAGGAGCCTCAGGACTCACACCACTAGATTCAGGAACAGTTATTACCCCTCAACCATCAGGCTCTTGAACCAGTGGGGATAAACTTCACTTGCCCCAAATCACTAAACTGTTCCACAACCTATGGGCTCACTCTCAAGGACTCTTCATCTCATGTTATCAATACTTATTGCTTCTTTATTTATTTTGTATTTGCACAGTTTGTTGTCTTTTGCACATTGGTTGTTTGTCCATCCTACTGGGTGTGGTCTTTCATTGATTCCATTATATTTCTTGGATTTACTGAGTATTCCTGCAAGACAACAAATCTCAGGGTTGTATATGGTGACATATATGTACTTTGAGCTTTGATCACATTTTCCAGCAGCTAACTGCACTGCTCTCATGTGTTACATTCAGATGCAGAAATTCGGGTCTGCATCCCAACCCCGATATGACCAAACTGTAACAGGGTGATCGAATCACTTAGCAATCAGTAGTGAACGCACCAGGCTGCACATCCTCACTCCTCGAAGAAGTGGATTTTAATTAGTTATGTTAATTTATTTAAAAGCTCCTACTGAGTAATAGCGTAATACAACACAAAACAGGCCCTTTGGCCCAAGTAGTCTATGCCAACTAAGATGCCCATCCAAGCATGTGCCATTGACCAGCATTCTAATCTATGCACCTGTCCAATTGTTGTGTGAAAGTTATGATTGTACCTTCCTCAATCACTTCCTCCGCCAGCTCACTGAACATACATAGGATTCTTTGTGGAAAAAACTTGCCTCTCAAGTTTCAATTAAATCTTTCCCCTCTTACCTTAAACCTATGTCTCGGTTCCCATAGCCCTGGAGGAGACAGAAAACAACAAGGAGTTCCTCTATCTATGCCTTATGATCTACTGGTACTGCCCGGACTCTACGTGGGTGGTGAAATGGCCATTTGCCCCTCCCTATTCCCAGAACATTTGTCAATATTTCTCTGCACCTTCACTTCCAGCCTCAATGCTAGACAGCCACGAATTCAGAGATAACTTTCACATAACCCCAAAAGAGCAGGAAAGCATCAGGATGGAACAATGCGCTTGTTTTACTGTGCAGCTCATCCCAGCAGGTATGGAGCAGATGGCAGGCTGCTTTGGTTGAAATTAATCCACATTTAATGGTATCCAAGCAATTTGAAATCAGGCTGAAATCACTATCTCTGCAAATTCTGCTCTGAGAGTATAGCAATCAGCTGCACAGGCATCAAATGTTAAATTTTCCACCATGGTTTGGGTCACATTTAATACTCAATGACTTCAAACACCAGCCAGGATTGTATTAGAGTGCTTCTCTTTGCCCGCCACACAATTAATGTGACTGGTAACTCTGAGTGGCCTCCCCTGAGCAGTTACCCTGTGCCCTTTGGGCTCCCCACCCATCCATTCCCAACGGTCACCATCCTTCCACAGCAAAACAAACTCTGCTAAACAATTGGGAGCCAAATAATCTCATGTTCATCCTAAAATATTGTAAGGGGGCTCATTAGGAAATTAATAAAATCTATTTACACTGTGCCTCATATTTGTATCTCCCCTTTTGAAGTATTATGAGATCACCCTCAATTCACGAAGACTTTAGGACAGCTCCATAGAGTTATTACAGCTTCCCTTATTCTCGTACTTCTCGTAAGTAAAGTGGTAGGATAACCACTGTTTCAGGGCACAGATGGTAAATGTGCATTCCTTAGTATTACAGATTACTTACTCTACAGACATACTGACTCCGGGCTCCTGGTGAGAAGGTCTGTGAGCGGACAATGGTGCTACTACGTACAAAAGGAGACCCGCGTGATCGACGATTGCTTCTTTCTTTTGATCGAATCATAACCTCTTCAGGGAAGGGCTCTTCCGTGTTGGTCTCTTTATCAACCTGCAAAAAGTGAAAACAGTCACAGCTGCCCACTTTTAACTGATCACTGCTGGAGAAGAACGTGTTGTTAATTTGTTTAGCTGCTTCCAAGTGCAATCTTCAAGTACCTATCACTGAGACATCCAACAAGAAAATTGTGCATTCAGCATTGGACCATGGAGATATTAAGGTCAACAAGTAAACAGTGAGTGATATGCGGCCATTAATCTCATCAGAATATAAAAAACAGAATCCAGCACAGATCACCCCATTCCCTCACACCTGCTCTGCAATTCAATATCATGACTGATCGTTTCCTAAGGAGATCACCTTCCCATACTAATCCTAGATCCCCTGATTCCCTCAAATAGCCAAATAACAATCTCTCCGGAGGCAAATGAACAGTCAGCTTTTCAGGTCAAGACCCTTTATCTAGACTCGCCTTTGCCCTAAATGTCAACTTCCCATCTCCCTCCACAGAAACTGCCTGATCGGCTGAGTTCCTCCAGCCTTTTGTGCTTTGCTCCAGATTCCAACATCTGCAATCTCTTGTGTCTCTGCCTTTCAATCGCAGTCCTGAACATACTCTGCACCGCAAATTCACAGCCTTCTCAGCTAGAAAATGGGGCGGCACGATAGCATAGTGGTCAGCACAATGCATCATAGTACAGGCAACCCAGGTTCATTTCCCACTGCTGCCTGTAAGGAGTTTGTACGCTCTCCCCGTGACTGCGTGGGTTTCCTCCAGGTGCTCTGGTTTCCTCCCACAGTTCTAACCCTAAAATGTAAATTGTCCCGTGATTAGGCTAGGATTAAACTGGGGGATTGTGAGCAGTGTGACATGAAGGGGCAGAAGGGCCTATTCCACACTACATCTCAATAAATAAATATTACTTTTTAATTCCTAAAGATTCACAAACTTCTGAACTTAAAAAATATTCTTATTTGCCCAGAGTAGCCAACTCCTTTTGAAAGAGGTTCTAGATCCTAGATAGGTCATAGTCAGAATGGTTTCCTCAAGGGAAATTCTTGCCTGATAAATCTGTTGGAATTCTTTGAAGTAACAAGCAGGATAGATAAAGGAGAATCAGGCAACACACACAAAAAATGCTGGTGAATGCAGCTGGCCAGGCAGCATCTACTGGAAGAGGTACAGTCGATGTTTTGGGCCGAGACCCTTCATCAGGACTAACTGAACGAAGAGATAGTAAGAGATTTGAAAGTGGGAGGGAGGGGGAAGGATGGAGCTAAGAGCTGGAAAATTGATTGGCAAAAGGGATATGAGGCTGGAGAAGGGAGAGGATCATGGGACGGGAGGCCTAGGGGGAAAGAAAGAGTGGCGGGGGAAGCCCAGAGGATGGACAAGGAGTTATAGTGAGAGGTACAGAGGGAGAAAAAAAAGGGGAAAATAAATAAATAAATAGATAGGGGATGGGGTATGAAGCGGAGATGGGGCATTAACGGAAGTTAGAGAAGTCAATGTTCATGCCATCAGGTTGGAGGCTACCCAGACGGAATATAAGGTGTTGCTCCATATTTGTAATGGGGGATTTGTTGAATGCCTACAAGATGTTTTTTTTTTACTGCAACTTGTGCTTGAGCCTACTCAGGGAAAGACCATCTTAGATTGGGTATTGTGTAATAACCCAGATTTGATTAAGGTAAGGAATTTGAGAGGGAGAAGCCTAAGTCAGATGTATCAGTATTGCAATGTAATAAAGGGAATTACAGAGGCATGAGAGAGGAGCTTGCCCAGGTTGATTGGAGGGGTATGCCTGCGGGGATGACGGCAGAGCAGAGGTGGCTGAAGTTTCTGGGAATAATTCATCTGCATTGGGTGAGTGGGCAGATGCAGTTTAATGTGGATAAATGTGAGGTTATCCACTTTGGTGGCAAGAACAGGAAGGCAGATTACTGTCTGAATGGTGTCAAGTTAGGAAAAGGGGAAGTACAACGAGATCTAGGTGTCCTTGTACATCAGTCACTGAAAGTAAGCATGCAGGTACAGCAGGCAGTGAAGAAAGCTAATGGCATGCTGGCCTTCATAACAAGGGGAGTTGATTATAGGAGCAAAGAGGTCCTGCAGTTGTACAGGACCCTGGTGAGACCACACCTGGAATATTGTGTAGTTTTGGTCTCCTAACTTGAGGAAGGATATTCTAGCTATTGAGGGAGTGCAGCGTAGGTTCACGAGGTTAATTCCTGGGATGGCGGGACTATCATATGTCGAAAGATTGGAGCGACTGGGGTTGTATACACTGGAATTTATAAGGATGAGAGGGAATCTGATTGAAACATATAAGGTTATTAAGAGATTGGACACGCTAGAGGCAGGAAACATGTCCCCGATGTTGGGGGAGTCCAGAACCAGAGGCCACAGTTTAAGGATAAGGGGTAGACAATTTGGAACGGAGTTGAGGAAAAACTTTTTCACACAGAGGGTTGTGGTTCTGTGGAATGCTCTGCCTCAGAAGGCAGTGGAGGCCAATTCTCTGGATTCTTTCAAAAAAGAGTTAGACAGAGCCCTTAATGATAGCGGAGTGAAGGGATATGGGGAGAAGGCAGGAAAGGGATACTGATTGTGGATGATCAGCCATGATCACAGTGAATGGTGGTGCTGGCTCAAAGGGCTGAATAGCCTACTCCTGCACCTATTGTCTATTGTCTAATTCATAAGGTGCAGCATAGATATGTCCCACAGAGGAAAAAGTTCTCAAATGGCAGGGGTAGAAAACGGTGCCTAACAAGGGAAGTTAAGAACTGCATAAAAGCCAAGGAAAGGGCATATAATGTAGCAAAAGTGAGTGGGAAATTTAATGATAGGAACGTTTCTAAAATCCAACAAAAGGCAACTAAAATCCCATAAGAAGGGAAAAGATGAAATACGAGGGTAAACTAGCCAATTATATAAAAGCAGGATACTAAGAGCTTTTTCAGTTAAATGACGAGTAAAAAGGAGGTGATAGATGATATTGGACCACTGAAAAATGGTGTTGGTAAGGTAGCAATGGGGGGGGGGGGGGCAAAGAAATAGCGGACAAACTAAATAAGTAGTTTGCATCAATTTTCACTGTGGAAGACACTAATCACTTGCCAGAGGTCTGTGAGAATCAGGGAGTAGGAGTGAGTGCCATTGCTATTACAAAGGAAAAACTGCCAGGCAAACTGTAAGATATTAAGGTTGATAAGTCACCTGAACCAGGTGGACTACGTCCCAGAGTTCTGAAAGAGGTTGCTGAAGAGAAACCAGATGCATTGGTGATGATCTTTCAAGAATCACTTGCTTCTGGCATGGTCTCAGAGACTGGAAGATTGCAAATGTCACTCCACTCTTCAAGAAGGGAGGAAGGCAAAAGAAAGAAAATTATAGGTCAGTTTGCCTAATCTCAGTTGTTGGCAAAGTGTTGGAGTCTATTATTAAGGATGAGGCTTTGAGGTACTTGGCTTTGTCAAGGGCAGGTCGTGACTTAGGAGCCTGACTGAATTCTTTGAGGAGGTAACAAAACACATTGATGAAGGTAGAGCAGTGGATGTAGTGTATATGAATTTCAGCAAGGCATTTGATAAGGTACCCCATGCAAAGCTTATTGAGAAAGTAAGGAGGCATGTGATCCAAGAGGACATTGCTTTGTGGATCCAGAACGGGCTTGCACACAGGAGGCAAAGAGTGGTTGTAAATAGGTCATATTCTGCATGGAGGTCGGTAACCAGTGGTGTGCCTCAGGGATCTGTTCTGGGACCCCTCCACTTTGTGATTTTTATAAATGACCTGGATAAGGAAGTAAAAGGGTGGGTTAATAAGTTTGCTGATGACACAAAGGTTGGGGGTGTTGTGGATAGTCAGGAGGGTTGTCAGAGGTTACAACAGATGCAGAACTGAGCTGAGAAGTGGCAGATGGAGTTCAACACAGATATGTGGTTCATTTGGGTAGGTCAAATTTGAAGACAGATTATAATACTAATGGTAAGACTCTTGGCAGTGTGGAAGATCAGCAAAATCTTGGATGTCCATGTCCATAGGACAATCAAATCCGCTGAGCAGGTTGACAGTGTTGTTAAGCCGGCGTATGGTGTGATGGTCTTCATCAACTGTGGGATTGAGGTGAAGAGCTGTGAGGTGATGTTAAAGCTACACAAGACCTTGGTCAGACCCCACTTAGAGTACTGTGCTCAGTTCTGGTCACCTCACTGCAGGAAGGATGTGGATATTACAGAGAGAGTGCAGAGGAGATTTACAAGGATGTTGCCTGGATTGGGGAGCATGCCTTATGAGAATAGGTTGAGTGAACTTGGCCTTTTCTCCTTGGAGCGACAGAGGATGAGAGGTGACCTGATAGAGGTGTATAAGAAGATGAGAGGCATTGATCGTGTGGATAGTCAGAGACTTTTTCCCAGGGCTGAAATGGCTAACATGAGGCGGCATCATTTTAAGGTGCTTGGAAGTAGCTACAAGGGGGATGTCAGAGTTAAGAATTTTTTACACTGATAGTGGTGGGTGAGTGGAATGCACTGCCAGCACCAGGGGTAGAGACTGATACAATAGGGTATTTTAAGAGACTCTTAGATAGGAACATGAAGCTTAGAAAAATAGAGGGCTATGTGGTAGGGTAATTCTAGGCAGTTTCATGATCGGCACAACATTGTGGGCCTGTAATGTGATCTAGATTTTTATGATTCTATGAAGGGATATGGGGAGAAGGCTGGAGATTGGGGCTGAGAGGAAAATTGGATTGGCCATGATGAAATGGCGGAGTAGATTCGATGGGCCAAATGGCCTAATTCAGCTCCTAGATATAATTGTCTTGTGATCTTATAAAATCCTTCAAATCCATTAGCAGTATAAGTGAACAAATGTCAGAGCCTTTCTTGAATCAACATCAAAGCTTTAGTTACGTATCATCTGTATGCCTGATGCCAGACTTCTGAAGTGGGTGCTCTAGTTCAAGCTCAGTCATTTGAAAAAATTTCCAAAAGGACAGAGAAAACACAAATCTTAACATTCACCTTCAGAAAATGTGCCCAAAATGATACGAGTCCCTAGAAGGCACAGTAGACTTAAAGGAATTGCAGATGGCATGCATAACCTGTCAAACCACATCAAACACCACCTGCCAGTCTTTGGGAGAGATTGTGGATCCCACATTGGCTTTATTAGCTGCCTCAGAACGCACTGAACTGGAGAGGGACTCAATCATCCTTGAACACAGGGAATGGCCACAGAAATTCAGCCATCTGTAATAGGAATTAAACTGAACTCTTTCCACTAAAGGCCAAAACCTGCCTGAAATTTCTAAGCTTGCTGAACTGCATAGAGTGAAATTTGTGTTTATAGTCATTTCCTGTATGCATCCCTTCAAATATTCCTCCAGCGAACTAGAACAATGACAGGACGAACAATGGGAATCAGGGCTATGGCACTTTGGGACATAGCAATATCCTGTATTTGTATAATGCCACCATCAATCAAAACTCAACACAAGAGGAAATAAATAGCCAGGTGGTCAAAAGCTTATTAGGTTTTAAAGTGTGTGAAAGGAGCAGCAATAGAGACACAAAGAAGATTAAGGAGGGAATTGCAGATTTTAAGGGGGTGGTGGTTGAAAGCATGGTTACTAATGGCACATAGATTAAGATTAAGGATGCTCAATGTGCTGGCATTAGATGGGCTCAGATCCTAGGATGTTTTAAGGCCAGGAATTAGAAAACGACAATGAGGAAAAAGTTACTGCTTATCCAGAACAACACACAGAAAATGCTGGAGGAACTCAGCAGGTCAGGAAGCATCTATGGAAATGAACTAGATAGTTAATGTTTCGGGCCGAGACCCTTCTTCAGGACTGAGAAGGAAGACAGAAAATGCCAGAATAAGAAGGTGGGGAGAGGGCAAGGAGGGTGATAGGTGAAGCCAAGTGATGGGAAAGGTTAAGCGCTGGAGAAGAAGGAACCTGAAAGGAGAAAAGAGTAGACCATAGGAGAAAGGAAGGATAGAGGGGACCCAGGGGGAAGTGGTAGACAGGTGAGAAGAGGTGGGGAAAAGAGGAAGAGTGGGAGGGGGTGGTATTTGTTTACTGGAAGAATTTGCAATTCATGCCGTCAGGTTGGACGCTACCCAAATGGAATACAAGATGTTGCTCCTTCACTCTGAGAGTGGCTTCATCTTGGCAGAAGAGGAGGCCATGACTGACACATTGGAATGGGAATAGGAATTCCAAATTAAAATATTGGGCCACTGGGAAGTCCCACCTGTGGTGGATGATGTGCAGTCCCCCAATTTACAAAGGGCCTCACAATGTAGAGGGGGTTGCATTAGGAGCACCAGACACAATAGACAACCCCAGCAGATTCACAGGTGAAGTGTTGTCTCTCCTGAGGCCCCGAATGGGGCAGAGGGAGGAGGTGTAGCATTTAGGCTTAACCAGGAGTCAATGAGGGCACCAACAATATATGAAGATGAATTTGGTGCCCATTAGCTACAGGCAAAGGGTCAGAGTCATGCAACAGAGGAAACCAAAGCAAAGATGATTGTTTCAGCAGCAGACAGGTTTAAATATGATAGAGTCAACTGAGTGAAGAAAACTGAGTGATCTAACTAAAGCTTTCCTCAAGATAAATGTTGTACACAAACATTGTTTGGTTTCACATCTGGAAAGGAATGGAATTGGGAGCCACAGAACAGTCTATAGAACTGGGCCTGAAATCAATGTTTTGGCCTACCAAGTTTTGGTTTGGAACAAATGTTTTCTCATCTCTTATTGCACGTTTACCAACAGTTAAGGATGCAGAGGGTTCAAGAGAACTGATGTAGGGGGTACAACTCAGACTTGTCAATGCACCCAAGGAAACTGATACTTCATTTTCACAGCAAAACCCAGGGTGGCAGACAGGAGAAATGAATGGGCCAAGGACAGTTCCTTGAGAAGCACCAGAGGCAACTGTGAGAGAACAGCAATTGAAACCATTGCAGGCAATTCTCTTGTTCCCAGAACAAAGCAAGGATAGCCTGGCAAGACTGCAAGCTGGTGAAAGGGAGCCGAAGGAGAATAGACAATTGTATGAAAGATTGCGGACGGGTCAGAAAGGACAACAAGGAATAGGATGCTCTTATGAATCTCTCATTACTTTTGAGATTTTGGCAGCAGGGCGACAAGAGAACCCGATTAGAGAAATTTAAATACCGCTGGAAGGAAGGGCATATATTCCAATGAATGACAGAGTGCTTAAGCATGTTAGAAAAGGAAGCTGGAGATGAAATGATAAGGCTGCAAGAATGGAGGAGTTAGGGGTTATTTATTTTGATGGAAGATGGGCCAAAGTAGGCCAGGAACAGATACCAAGTAATTGTGGATTGATGAGGATGAAGAGACTCACAGAGCAACGTCCTTCCAGTAATTGTCAACTAATACCATCTGAACAGATTCGTTGCCTATTAAGCCCATGGTCAATTAAACTTTCTAAGCAATGCATTTTGAAATATTACAAAGTCCCAGCCCTAGGTCCTACATTAAAAATAGGTACACCACTGAAGGTTCACTTCTCTGAGATTGTAGGTGGCCTCAGATGGAGAAGAGTGGATCACACAAACGCCACATGTATTCATGATCTAAGCAGAATGCCTACCTTCATTCGTGGAACTCTCATTTTGATAGAAGCAAACTGGCTGACTTTATCCGCCAACTCATGCAACTGGCCCACGTTTCCGTCCACACAGCTTAATTGCTCCATCAGAGGATACTGTGGGCTAAGCTGGGCACTATTGCTGCACCCACTGTCAACTGACTCCGCTTGCCAGCTCCTAGGAGTAGGAAATCAGCACAACCATCAATAGCTATTGTAGGCATTACATAACTCAGTAAGTGTTAAATCTTCCCAAAGCCAATAACCCATAACACCATTAAACTGAGGAAGCTAAAGAGCAAACAACGCATATCACTACTCATGGCACTGAGCTGCAAGAGGTTACTGTGGCACTATTGGGAAATATATTACTGAGAAAAGATCCAGGTACAGTAAGAGCCTGCTTATCAGGCACTTCACCAAATAGAATGGCACAGTAACCACCACTTCAGAGCCGGCATCAGAATGGCTCTGAGGGAGCTACCAGGACTAAAATCAGACAGCAACAAAGGCCCAACATGAGATGAACTGTTACCACTGATTAACCAGCACCAGTACATTCTGGCACATCCCTGTACCATCCTGTTTGCAACAATAACAGTAATTTAGTCAACGTAGCAAACAATCAAATCTCTATCATTCACTCCACAAACACCCAATCATAGCTAAAAATGGTGGGAGAGTTTCCAGAAACGTTGGGGAAATATTTTTCTCAAGCACACTGTCCACATCGTGCTTTAATTAGTAGTAAAGTGCATTCTAGAGAGCAAATTTTTGAAACGAATCTGTCTAATCTGCTTTTGAATAAACAAGCTGCATTTGCTTCCACTGCCTCCTTAGTGTGACTATTCTGAAAGTTAACCACTTGCTCGCTTTAGCTGCTTCACTTTGCCTCTTACAACACAACCAGAAGACTTGAAGTGAGTCAAATCAAAATTAACCTACATGGCCATTATTTTAATAGTGGCCGTGTAGGCTATCTAGACTCACTTCAAGTCATGTCTATATCTTCTGATTATGTTGCAAGAGGCAAAGTGTAACAGTCTATTATGATCATACATTTGAGAGATTTTTAATCTGTTTTGATCAGAAACTACTGAGCAAGTCTGTAGAACAGCTCAAAATCACCAAAGAAATGCAACTGGCATACTGTGCAAAAATTCCCTAACAAAACATGGCCAATACAGAGGTCTATAATCCCCCTGATTCTTCCTTTCACATCACTGGGTGCCTCACAGATTTTCTATCTGTTCCCACACCTCCGTTATTCTGTGATAAACAGTCAAATCTCCACTGGAGATCTCTTTTGATTCTGTACCCGCTTCATTACCATTCCCCTTACATTGAGCATCGTCCTTTTATCATTCAATAATTCCCCACTCTCTTTTTGTTCTCCTGTACCAACCTCAGATTCTTTCTCAGATTCCCTATTTGCTTAAAAAGCTGTCCATCTTTGACACTCTCCAGCCCTGGCAACCTGTTATTAGACTAACATTACATTCATAAATGCTGTCCAACTGTCCAAGAGTTTCCAGCACTTCTTAACTTTAAAAAAAGTACCTTTCTGAGACTGCTTCAAGTTTCTCTTCCTTCATTTCTTCCTGGATTTCCTCCTCCAACTTCACTCTCTCCTCTGCTAACTGCTTCTCCACTGCCTCCAATTGAGCTGTAGTTCTCGCTAAAAGCATTGACACCTTCAGAAAAAGGAAACAGAAAATTAGCTTGCATTGGCACCTTCCATCACACTCAAGACCAAGCACGTGCCTTCAGTTATCCACATCAGTTTTCACATGGCCCAGTTCACACTGTAGTCCTGTAATTCTGTGGTAGAAAACACAACAACCAATACGGGTTTCCCCCGCCATCCAAAGGTACAGTGTTCCTATGAAACGGTTCGTAAGCCGAAATGTTGTAAAGTGAAGAAGCAATTACCATTTATTTATATGGGAAAATTTGTGAGTGTTCACAGACCCAAAAATAACCTACCAAATCATGCCAAATAACACATAAAACCTAAAACAACAGTAACATATAGTAAAAGCAGGAATGCTATGATAAATACACAGCCTATATAAAGTAGAAATACTGTTCTACAATCATTACCGCACTGTTCTCCGTAGCAAAAATCTCACGCAAGCGCCGTCGGCAGCAAATCTCACGCAAGCGCTGTTGGCAAAAACATGGCGCAAGTGCTCTCCAGTAACCTTTAAGCTATGAAGCTGCCAAATCATACCAAATAACAACGTAAAAATACACAGCCTATATAAAGTAGAAATAATGTATGTACAGTGTAGTTTCACTTACTGGAATTGGGACAGCGCCGAGTACACTGACGGTGGTGTGTTAGACTGAGTTGTCGCAGGCTGGGGTGGTACAGTGGCCCCCACCCTCCAGGTCACCGAGTGATACATTGCCGCGAAGCATGCAGGGGTGCAGTGGTAGCTGGGAGGCACACAGCACATCTTTAAGAAAAAAGCCGAAACAAACATGCTAATTAATTAGGTGCCACCCGGCACGTAATTATCAGCCCAGATCAGTGCCGATTTCCGATTGCGTTGTTTCTGATCTGGGCCGACAATTACGTGTCGGGCGGCACCTAATTAGCATGCTTATTTTGGCTTTTTTCTTAAAGATGTGCTGTGTGCCTCCTGGCTATCACTGCACTCTCCGCGAATCGGTATCTGTCCGTGGCCTGGGGGTTGGGGTGGTGGGACACTGGGGTGTCATCTCATCATCGTCTGTTTCCATTAGGGCAGGCAGGTTATCTTCTATCTCTGCCCGCCTCGATGTCGAAGGTCGAGGTTCGTCGTCTGCTGTGGCTGATGTGGAAGGCTTGCTTGACTGCTGAGCCTCACACATTTTTCTATCACACAGTTCTTTGTAAGGACTCAAACCATCTTGCAAATATCCCCTAAACCTACGTACCCTTTCAAAATTAAAGTCGTACTTTATCATTGCAGCGAAAATCTCACGCAGTTGCTTCACGTTCAGTTCGTTACTGCATTCGGTTTCGATTGTTATCCTTTCCTCTTCTAATTGCATCAGCTCTTCATCTATCAGTTCTTGGTCATGGGATGCCAAAACCTCTTCAACATCATCTTCGTCAGCTTCCACAAGCCAAACTCACTTTGTCCTTACTTCGTTCACCACAATCGAAATGCTTAATTATGTCTAGTTTTACGCTAAGTGTAACACCCTTACGAGCTCTTTTAGGCTTTTCCGATACCTTAGAACTCATCTTGCTAACGGCTGCTCACAGGCACATGTTTAAGCAATGCTGGCTAGAATGCTGTTCCCGGGGAGAGCGGCTGCTCGGGGCACACGCTGCCTTTTTTTGTAACAGTGAAAACACCTTCTGTTAGCGAAAACAGGGTACTAATGTAGGTCTTTCGTAACAATGAGTAAAGCGAACGTTCGAAAAGCGGGGGACACCTGTACACACAAAGGTAGAAAAAAACCTGCTGGTGTGAAAAGAGAATGCAGAGAACGTTCAACCAGAAAGCATATATGGAGAGACATGCAGGGCCAACAGAGTCAGTTCTGAGGGGCAACCTTTTCGCCCAGAGATATGAAATGAGCTGCCAATGGAAGTGGTTGAGGCAGATACACTAACAACATTTAAAAGGTACTTGGACGATGCACGGACAAGAAAGGTGTAGGGGATACGGGCAAATGGGACTAGCTTAGACAGGAATTTTGGTTGGTTGGCATAGACAAGTTAGGCCAAAAGGGCCTACTTCCACACTGTAAAACTCTGATTCTACGGAAAGTCATAGACCCAAGTCCACATCTCTCTCCATAGATGCTGCCCAGCCTGCTGAGCAATTCCATCATTTTCAGTTCTTGTTACACACAGTAGGGTGCCTTGTAGGGAAGTGCACAAATCTGTACGTGCACAGTTATACCTTAGTTTGACTGTCAGTTGGATTTCCGACAATGACAGCCCCGCTGAATTGGCTGCTGTTCCGTTCCAGTTTTGCCCCCGCACTGCCGAAGACGAGCAGCTGATACCACTGAAGCAACATTTCACTCTGTCTTTCGATGTCAGCTAGACTTATCTGAAGGACTCCCTAGACAAAAGAAAGGAAGGAAAGGAATTACAACAATGTCAAGATTTAAAACCTATTTCAGAGCCTACACACAGCTGTCCCAATTTTAAAAAATAGTTTGAATGGTTCAATTTAATATCAGAGAATGTATACAATCTACAACTTGAAATTCTTACTCTTCGCAGACATCCATAAAACAAGAAAACCCATAGAATGAATGATAGAAATATCAGAACCCCAAAGCCCCCATCCCCCTCCATTGCACAAGCTGAATATCACCATGGACAAAGTAGTTATGTGACTGGGACTTTAACAACCAGCATGAATCACCCTAGCTTACTGTAACTACTACAGACAGCACTGCAGCAAGTCTCCAAATCCCAGTCAGCAGCGGCACTCCGTCCCATTCCTTCAGCAGAAGGGAGATACAAAGGAGCAAGAATCTGGGATTATCATCGTCTCCCTGGCTTGTGCAGACCATTGTCATTGCTGTATCAGACAATGTAGAATGCGGAATGAAATCACAGCATAGCTGTCAGCAGCGATCATATGATACATGAATACCATAACAGGACCACACATGGATAGCTCCCGCTGAGGGGAAGTGGCTTCTTAACATACTTGAGTTCAAAGTTTGAGTCTGGACATCTGGTTTCTACAAGTTCAACATTAGCACAAAACCAAGTTCATTCCACACATGTCCTAAACTTGCAGAGTGAATGAGGACATCATACACCTATTAATGAACACCTACCAGCAGCTCCTCCTGTATCTGCTGGTCAATAGCACAAACATCCAACTGCAAGGTCTTCAACTTCAACATACTGAGCGGAATTGGTACTTGGAACGATTCATTGAATGTTATGAGTGGCTGGAACTCTAAGGCTTTGGAGCAGTAGGTAAATGTTGTGCCAGTGTCAAGTGGGAGCAACGAAATTCTGATGTATCTGTAACAAGAACAGAGTTCATACTTCTACATTGAGAATTTCAAAGCTAGAATACAACCCATATCATCAGATATTTCACACCCACTCTCTCTCCTCCAGTTTCTCTCTCAACAGCCGCAAAGTTTCAGGTAATTTCCGTTAACTCTTAACTTCTCTTCCCCAGAAGCAACAGTAAAATGGCACATTTCTGCGCAGCCACGGGATCAGAAAGGTCCAGACAAAACAATTTAACTGGAACCCCTGACAACTAGTGCAATATGCAATCAGCCACTGAACCAAAGCAACCCTCCTCTGTGATCACAAGTCACATTAGAATCCAGTTCAGATTTGTTCAAAAAAATTAACAGAAAGGCAACATTAACTTCATTGACAGAATGGCCAACTTTATAAGAGACAACAGCAGCAATAAATCAGACCTCCAGACTCACAGGTCTGTTGTAATATTTTTTAACTTACACTCTGTTGCCATCTTTCACATGTAGAGCAGCGAGATGCCTTATCTGTAGGACACGAATGATCAAGCTTTCATCACGGTCATCATACCTGCAGATCCAAAGATTTTGTAAGTGTGTTTTGCATTGGACTCAAAGAAGAGTTGCAATATAGGGAGCTAACTTGTATAACAACCCCACAAACAATGTGTAACATATCTGTCTTCAGTGAAAAATGAAGGAAAGTTGATCAGGATACCATAGAGAACTTCTCAGAGTCATAGAGCTATACACAGAAATGGGACTCTTTAGCCCACCTCATCCATGCCCATCTGCACTATACCATTTGCCCACTTTGAAACATAGCTGAAACATAACAATCCAACTTTTATATTCCCTGTCCTGACCCATGAAGGAAAGCAAGAGAGATTCATCACCCGATTGACCAGTGTTGCTATGGACAAGGAACCATGCATTTAGACTCCTTAGTCTCACTGTTCATTAATATTCCTTAGTGCCCTACCACTTATCTGCCCAAAATGCATTAGTTCATACTTGTTAGGATTATATTCAGAATCAGAATCAAATCAGGTTTATTATCACGTGTCATGAAACTTAGCCAATGGCCCACCCAATTTCTCCCTTCTATTATCTATAGCCTTAGATAATGCTACTTGCTATTTTCAACATCACCAATTTTTGTCTTATCCACAAACCTACTAATCAAACCTTCTACATTCACATCCAAGTTGATAATATAGATCACAGACAGTGAAAAGTCCCAGCATCGATTCCTGAGATATGCCATCATTCAGAATCTCCCAATCAGGAAAGTACCCTTACAACCACTACCTACTGCCAGACAAGCAGGCTGCTTTTTGCTGGATTGAGTCATGCTTCCTGTGTTTTTTTGATCTGCATCCATCCAGCAAGAGGACAGAACGCCATCATATTCATCGACTCTCTCCTCCGAAATATTTATTGAGATACAGTGCAGAGGTACGGTGGCTCCTCCAGCCACACTGCCAACAATCCCCGATTTCACTCTAGCCTAATCATGGGACAACTGACAATGACCACAATTAACTATCAACTAGTACATCCTTGGACTGTGGGAGGAAACCCACATGGTCACAAGGAGAACGTACAAACTCCTTACAGACAGCAGCGGGAATTGAATTCTGGTTGCTGGTACTATAAAAGTGTTGCACTAACCACTAAGCTACCATGCTTCCCCATGAATGATTGATACCAAGGTGATATCATATCATTATTATTAGTTTTATATATTATATTAAATATGAATACAACGGGTCGAGACGAGGTGGGTTGCCTGTGTAGAATAGAGACAGGAAGTATATCTGTGAGGCTGGTGTTCCGTGCAGGGTGTCAGATGTGGGAAGTCCTGGAGCATCCCAGCCTCCCGGTTGGCCACACCTGCACCAGGTGCGTCGAGCTGCAGCTCCTTAGGGACGGTGTTAGGGAACTGGAGATGCAGCTCGATGACCTTCATCTGGTCAGGGAGAGTGAGAAGGTGATAGAGAGGAGCTATAGGCAGGTAGTCACATCGGGACTTCGGGAGACGGGTAAGTGGGTAACAGTCAGGAGAGAGAAGGGCAAGAGTCAGATACTAGAGAGTACCCCTGTGGCTGTCCCCCTTAACAAAAGGTATTCCTGTTTGTTGGGGAATGACCTTCCTGGGGGAAGCAACAGTGGCCATGCCTCTGGCACAGAGTCTGGCCCTGTGGCTCAGAAGGGTAAGGAAAGGAATAGGATGGCAACAGTGATAGGGGACTCTATAGTTAGGAGGTCAGATAGGTGATTCTGTGGACGCAGGAAAGAAACTCAGATGGTAGTTTGCCTCCCAGGTGCCAGGGTCCGGGATGTTTCTGATCGTGTCCACGACATCCTGAAGTGGGAAGGAGAACAGCCAGAGGTCATGGTATATATTGGTACCAATGACATAGGTAGGAAAAGGGAGGAGGTCCTGAAAACAGACTACTGGGAGTTAGGAAGGAAGTTGAGAAGCAGGACCTCAAAAGGTAGAACCTTGGGATTACTGCCTGTGCCATGCATCAGTGAATATAGGAATAGAGTGAGGTGGAGGATAATTTATTTTTTACAGACCACCCAATAGTAACAGGGATATCGAGGAGCAGATAGGGAGACAGATTCTGGAAAGGTGTAATAATAACAGGGTTGTTGTGGTGGGAGATTTTAATTTCCCCAATATTGATTAGCATCTCCCTAGAGCAAGGGGTTTAGATGGGGTGGAGTTTGTTAGGTGTGTTCAGGAAGTTTTCTTGACACAATATGTAGATAAGCCTACAAGAGGAGAGGCTGTACTTGATCTGGTATTGGGAAATGAACCTGGTCAGGTGTCAGATCTTTCAGTGGGAGAGATAAAGGAAATTCCATCTCCTTTATCATAGCATTGGAGAGGGATAGGAACAGACAAGTTAGGAAAGTGTTTAATTAGAGTAAGGGGAAATATGAAGCTATCAGGAAGGATCTTGGAAGCATAAATTGAGAACAGATGTTCTCAGGGAAATGTACGGCAGAAATACGATGCATTGGCCTTCATCAATCGTGGATTGAGCTTATGAGCTGAGAGGTAATGTTGCAGCTATATAGGTCCCTGGTCAGACCCCACTTAGAGTACTGTACTCAGTTCTGGTCACCTCACGACAGGAAGGATGTGGAAACCATGGAAAGGGTGGAGAGGAAATTTGCAGGGATGTTGCCTGGATTGGGGAGCCTGGCCTTATGAGAATAGGTTGAGTGAACTCAGCCATTTCTCCTTGAAGCGACAGAGGATGAGAGGTGATCTGATAGAGGTGTATAGGATGATGAGAGGCATTGATTGAGTGGATAGCCAGAGGCTTTTTCCCAGGACTGAAATGGCACAGTTTTAAGGTGCTTTTTAAAAAAAAATGCAGAGAGTGGTGAGTGCGTGGAATGGGCTGCCGATGATGGTGGTGGAGGTGGATACGATTGGGTCTTTTAAGAGACTTCTGGATAGGTACATGGAGCTTAGAAAAATAGGGGGTTATGGGTAAGCCTAGGTAATTTCTAAAGAAAGGACATGTTTGGCACAGCATTGTGGGCCGAAGGGCCTGTATTGTGCTGTAGGGTTTCTAAGTTTCTATGAATTTTTGGATATAAAGGTATGAAGGAAAATGGGGTAAGAGCAGGAAAGTGGCACTGAGGTAAAAGATCAGCTGTTAGATGCCAGAGCAGGAATGAGGGAGCAAATGGTCCACCCCAGATTCTATTAGTTATGTTTGTATTTGAAGTCAGCACCCACAACAGGCTACGTTTCCTCTTGACCTGGAGTGGATTGCATGCTCAGATCTCAGGAATGGGAACTTCACCCGGCAAAGGCAAAACTGCCTCCCACTGGGCCAAATGCCAATGCTTACATTTACACACAAAGAAGTAGGTACTTGAATGGGTATTCCCAATAAATAAACACATTGAAAAACCCAGCTATTTGTGCAGTAAAATATATTCAAGGCAAATTACTACCATGCACGCTCATTATATAAAAAAAATTACAGACAGATTTCAATGCACCCAGCTCTGTTACAACTTGGAACATAGGTGAAATGGGAAGTTCTTCACTTATTGTCCACAAAATAGAACTGCCCTAACCCTGGGATCAAACTGTTGCCTGGTTCCATACCAGGAATAGAATGTTTTTTTTCATTATTATTTTACTGCTGTAAATGTTGGTGAGGAATTCTATACTGGCTCAATAGAAGAGCTATTTTTGAAAATAAAAAGTGAATAAAAACGACAGCTGATTGCAATCCCTCGAGGTTCACTGCCTTTGCTAGGAATCAACAATCGAGCTTTGGGTTCCAGCAACACTAACAAACAAAAAGTTAAAATTTTATAGCAATATTTTCTGAAAAAAAGGAAATGGAAGTATTAGGTTAACGCTGCTATTGCTATTAGATAATTAAGCAAAAAGTACGCTTTATATATAGTTAAAATCATTGATATTGCCAAGTATCCCCATATCACTCTATTACTCACTATCAAAAATGCCTTTGACACATGGGACATGCCAACAAGGTGTTATCATTGGAAAGTCCCTAAGTGGCTTGTTATGGTGCTAAGTTCAATCACAAAACATAAATTTGGAATCAGATGTTAGCTAAACTAATCAGAAACAGCAAGTGGCTCTGTAAAGGTCATCATACCAAGTTCCCACAATATCATTCTAGAAGCTCAGAACCAGCTACCCTTAGCATTTGAAGAAAGTAAGATCACGCATGTCTGCTCTTAGCCCATCCTCTCGCCATCCTACCGGGGATAGGGTTCTTCTTATCCTCACCTACCATCCCACCAGCCTCCACGTCCAGCATATAATTCTCCAAAATTTCCACCACCTCCAACTGGATCCCACCACCAAACAATCTATCCCTCCCCCCCACTTTCTGCTTTCTGCGGGGATTGCTCCCTAGGTGACTCCCTTGTCCATTTGTTCCTACCCACTGATCTCCCTCCTGGCACTTATCCTTGCAAATGAAACAAGTGCTTCACCTGCCACTACACCTCCCTCACCACCAGTCAGGACCCCAAGCAGTCCTTCCAGGTGAGGCGAAACTTCACCCGCGAGTCTGTTGAAGACATATACTGCATTCGATGCTCCTGGTGTGGCCCCCTGTATATCGGTGAGACCCGACGTGGATTGGGAGACCACTTCGCTGAGCATCTACGCCCCATCCACCAGAACAAGCGGGATTTCCCAGTGGCTACCCATTTTAATTCCACTTCCCATTCCCACATGTCCATCCATGGGCTCCTCCACTGTCGGGATAAGGCCACACTTAGGTTCGAGGGACAACACCTTATATTCTGTTTGGGTGGTGTCGAACCTGATGGCATGAACATCAATTTGTCAAACTTCCAGTAATGCCTCCACCACCCCACTTCACCATTTCCCATCCTCTTGTCCCCCTCTCATGTTATCTCCTTGCCAGCCCATCACCTCCCTCCTTCCCCCCACCCCCCTTTCTTCTTTCTTCCATGGCCATGTGCCTCTTTCACCAATCAACTTCCCAGCTCTTTGCTTCATCCCTCCCCCTCCTCCAGGTTTCACTTATCGCCTGGCGTTTCTCTCTCTCTGCCCCACCTCCACCTTTCAAATCTATTCCTCAGCTCTTTTTCTCCAGTTTCGACCCAAAATGTTGACTGTACTTTTTTCCCACAGATGCTGCCTGGCCTGCTGAGTTCTTCCAGCATTTTGTGTGTGTGTTGCTCAGATTTCCAGCATCTGCAGATTTTCTCTTGTTTATGAACAGGAGGAGCCCACTTGGATCCTCAAGCCTGCCATGCTATGGAATAGAATCATGGTTGATCTACCTCAGGCCCCATGTCCTCTTTTGGGCAGTTCTCCAGAGCATCCAATTACCCAATCTTCCATAAAGATATCTACTTCCTTTAAATAGCCAAACAGAACTATCCACTGAAACTCCTTTGGGTACAGAATTTCTCCATGATAAGTTTCTATGTATGTCAGTTTTACATTTGATTAGGGAGCTTAACGTAAAGGAAGCCTTAGGAGACAGTGAACATAATATGATAGAACTCACCCAGTAATTTGAGACAGAGAAGTGAAAGTCAGATGTATCGGTATTATAGTGGAGTAAAGGGGATTACAGAGGCATGCGAGAGGAGCTGGCCAAAGTTGATTGCAAGGGGACACTAGCAGGGATGATGGCAGAACAGCAATTGCTATAATTTTGGGGGCAATTTGGAAGGCGGAGGATAGATACATCCCAAAGAAGAAGTAGTATTCTAAGGGGAGAATGAGGCAATTGTAGCTGTCAAGAGAGGTCAAAAACAGGATAAAAGCAAAAGAGAGGGTATGTAATGGAGCAAAATTAGTATGCAGTTAGAGGATTGGGTAGCTGCTAGTGATGGTATTGGAGAAAACACAATAAATTGTATTTAATATACATTAACTATGTATATCCTTGAACATTGTTTCTATTGTTCAAAATTTCTTCATTTGAACTTTCTCAAAATCTGATGCATTTTTATCTGCCTGTTTAAAAGTCAAATAGATTTTTAAGCTCATCCAATCTTGGGATGTGGACACCATTGTTGAGGCTGGTATCTACTGCCCACCCCAGTCAGTGATGTAGATGAGAAATACCAGAAATTGATCATGGCTAAAGTGATATTTCACCCTCCTTAAAAGACTTTAATAAATGGGTCAGGTTTCTGAATAAGAATTTCTCAGCCTCAGGGTAACTTTTAATGTTCCTTCAAAATATTTTAAATTGTTTACAAATCCTAAATCACCACAGTGGGATTTAAAGTCTTGTAATTTGAATTTAATAGTTTAGCAATTTATCCACAATTCTACCACATTCGCTGCTCTGGTCTATTGTTCAGTGCTTATTTAAAGGGTTTTAAAGTACTACAGAACCTATTACACTTATTTACTTGGGTTTCAATCATCCAGAAGTAGAACAGCCACTGACTTCTTTATTTAAGTATACTGCTTACACTAATTATACTAACACATTGGTGAACTATTTTAACAAAGTTATTAAGGCACTTATTTACAGTCAACTGTGATATTCCTGGGAAGCATTTCAAGCATCAGGAACATATATAACCCATGAACAGAAAATTCCACACCCCACCCCCACAAACAAACTTTTTATAAAAAGATGGTAATCAAAGACTAGATTCTCAGGGATCAACAGAGACACTGATACTTACACAAGTCCCATTTTTATCTGCGGTGAATCAAATGTGGTGGAAGTATTATTGTACACAGCTTCTTCTGTATCCTCAGGCCTGCAAATAAAATCATTTGAACAATAATATACATAATTATAAAGGATAACGTCAATTTACAAGCTTACATAATCACTCATAACATTAGTCTCTTTGCATTGCAATTATTTATTGAAGAGCTGCAGTAACCCCTAACTCAGGGGCAACATTATCACCTAAACTGAACTTGTACACCTTGCCTGAATATCCTCTGGAATCAAATTTGCTCCAGGGAGGGTCACAAAGCTTCTTCACTCTAATGTAAGTAGCTGAAATGCCCCAGCTACTGTCTATATTTTTATCAGGGAAGACAGGGAACCTTTATTTCCTCCTCATTGCTCTTGACAGATAGAGAAATAAGGAATTTTTATTACACTTCAGAGACTATCTTGATCTTTGTGGAGGGGGGGAGAGCGCGAGGGGGGAGGGGGAGAGAGCAAGGGGGGAGGGGGAGTGAGTGAAGAGAGGGTAATTTTGAGTTTTGGAAATTATGAGAAATTCCATGGAGAACTATCCCAGGAAGACCATCACAGGAGCTCTCCAAAAAATAATCATAACTCAGTGCGAGGAACTTGCAAAATCACAGCCATATATACTTGTTCCAGTCCTTCCAGCCTGACTTTCAGATAAGTATTATCACCTCTTATTTAAAGCTTCAAAGACTCCACTATCTGTAGCAAGAGAATCATCAGATAATCCTGTGGAGACTTTTCTCATTCTTCGGCTCGCTTTAGTGGCACCATCCGTGCGCAGAGTTACCACTGGAGTGAAGAGAGGAAACACAGCGTGTTAATGCAGTCTCAGTGAAAACGCACCGCAGTACAGATCACTCTCAGTAGGTCCTGAAGACCCTACATCAGCAGAAATGGTATCAGTGCCGTTATGACACATACAGCAGTTGGAATCCTCTGCTTCAACAAAAACATGTTCCTGTGTCCGGCCTTAAGTGCATTAACATCTCAATTACATGTATTTTATGGAGCATCAATTTCAGCTGGTACAGAATAGGCAAAGAAATGTTAATGTTTCAAGTCCACAACAAGTAACAATAACTTTTACGTTTAAACGCCTGCCTGACCTGCTGGGTATTTCAACAGGAATTCTGCAGATGCTGGAAATTCAAGCAACACATATCAAAGTTGCTGGTAAGTGCAGCAGGCCAGGCAGCATCTGTAGGAAGAGGTGCAGTCGACGTTTCAGGCCGAGACCCTTCGTCAGGACTAACTGAAGGAAGAGTGAGTAAGGGATTTGAAAGTTGGAGGGGGAGGGGGAGATCCAAAATGATAGGAGAAGACAGGAGGGGGAGGGATGGAGCCGAGAGCTGGACAGGTGATAGGCAAAAGCGATACGAGAGGATCATGGGACAGGAGGTCCGGGAAGAAAGACCGGGGGGGGGGGGGGAACCCAGAGGATGGGCAAGAGGTATATTCAGAGGGACAGAGGGAGAAAAAGGAGAGTGAGAGAAAGAATGTGTGTATAAAAATAGGTAACAGATGGGGTACGAGGGGGAGGTGGGGCCTTAGCGGAAGTTAGAGAAGTTGATGTTCATGCCGTCAGGTTGCAGGCTACCCAGACGGAATATAAGGTGTGGTTCCTCCAACCTGAGTGTGGCTTCATCTTTACAGTAGAGGAGGCCGTGGATAGACATGTCAGAATGGGAATGGGATGTGGAATTAAAATGTGTGGCCACTGGGAGATCCTGCTTTCTCTGGCGGACAGAGCGTAGATGTTCAGCAAAGCGGTCTCCCAGTCTACGTCGGGTCTCGCCAATATATAAAAGACCATATCAGGAGCACCAGACGCAGTATATCACCCCAGTCGACTCACAGGTGAAGTGTTGCCTCACCTGGAAGGACTGTTTGGGGCCCTGAATGGTGGTAAGGGAGGAAGTGTAAGGGCATGTGTAGCACTTGTTCCGCTTACATGGATAAGTGCCAGGAGGGAGATCAGTGGGGAGGGATGGGGGGGACGAATGGACAAGGGAGTTGCGTAGGGAGCGATCCCTGCGGAATGCAGAGAGAGGGGGGGAGGGAAAGATGTGCTTAGTGGTGGGATCCCGTTGGAGGTGGCGGAAGTTACTGAGAATAATATGTTGGTGTCGGAGGCTGGTGGGGTGGTAGGTGAGGACCAGGGGAACCCTATTCCTAGTGGGGTGGTGGGAGGATGGAGTGAGAGCAGATGTATGTGAAATGGGGGAGATGCGTTTAAGAGCAGAGTTGATAGTGGAGGAAGGGAAGGCCCTTTCTTTAATAAAGGAAGACATCTCCCTCGTCCTGGAATGAAAAGCCTCATCCTGAGAGCAGATGCGGTGGAGATGGAGGAATTGCAAGAAGGGGATGGCGTTTTTGCAAGAGACAGGGTGAGAAGAGGAATAGTCCAGATAGCTGTGAGAGTCAGTAGGCTTATAGTAGACATCAGTGGATAAGCTGTCTCCAGAGACAGAAAGATCTAGAAAGGGGAGGGAGGTGTCGGAAATGGACCAAGTAAACTTGAGGGCAGGGTGAAAGTTGGAGGCAAAGTTAATAAAGTCAACGAGTTCTGCATGCGTGCAGGAAGCAGCGCCAATGCAGTCGTCGATGTAGCGAAGGAAAAGTGGGGGACAGATACCAGAATAGGCACGGAACATAGATTGTTCCACAAAGCCAACAAAAAGGCAGGCATAGCTAGGACCCATACGGGTGCCCATAGCTACACCTTTAGCTACACCTGCTGGTTATTTCCATGGTTTAAGTGTTATTCTTTGCTCCCAGCACTGGCAGCAAACTCTCTTTCAAGCTTCACTTTGGCTTCTCTCGAATGCTTCGCACTTTGGTCCACCTTAATCATGCTCACTAACCACCTCCTTTGGTGAGGAGAAGCTGATCAAAATCAGGCCTTACTGAGTTTTACTGGACATCACCAGGAGGTGGCAAAAACTGGTAGGTACGACCACTTGTCAACACTGTAAAAACTCGGGTATCTGGCATCCAAACCACCAGAGTTGGGTAATGTAATATTGCAGTTTACCGGACTATGTCAGCCCCGGGTTCTCTCCTAGCTGCATCCCCACTGCAAGCCCTGCAAGGAGAATCCCAGTGTTGACCACGGTTCTCTCTCAACAGTAACCAAATATCTGCTCCAGGTACTCCCCTAGAATCGCAAACACGAGGAAATCTGCTGATGCTGGAGTTTCAAGCAACACACATAAAAGTTGCTGGTGAACGCAGCAGGCCAGGCAGCATCTGTAGGAAGAGGTACAGTCAATGTTTCAGGCTGAGACCCTTCTCCTTCTTCGTCCTGACAAAGAGTCTTGGCCCAAAACATCAACTGTACCTCTTCCTAGAGATGCTGCCTGGCCTGCTGCATTCACCAGCAACTTTTATGTGTGCTACTCCCCTAGAACGCTGGTTTCTGGAGATTTATTGGCATGCCAGATCACAGAGCTTGCACTGCACTTACAATTTACAGATTGAACAAAACAAGTTTCAGTGCTTTTCATTGTGAACTTCCAGGTTCAGAAACTTGTCCCTAAATGCATCTCTTAACACTCGTTTCATCAGCACATTTAGAATGTACATCTTTGATATTTCCATTCAATACTTAAAGCAAAGAACTGCAGGTACTAGAACCCGAAATAAAAAAACAGCGATTTACTTTGTTTCTTCCAGTTTGGTAAATTGCATTCAACATACAGAGCGTAGGCTTCTACATACAAGGCAAACCAAATGCAAATTGGGGTGACCATCTTCAGGACATCTCTCTTTACTCTGCAAAGCTGACTTTCGACTTCCAGGAGTCTGGCCTTGCAGTCTTGGACCTCCTATATTGTTCTAATGGAAATTCACTCGTTTCATCAGCACATTTAGAATGTACATCTTTGATATTTCCATTCAATACTTAAAGCAAAGAACTGCAGGTACTAGAACCCGAAATAAAAAACAGTGATTTACTTTGTTTCTTCCAGTTTGGTAAATTGCATTCAACATACAGAGCGTAGGCTTCTACATACAAGGCAAACCAAATGCAAATTGGGGTGACCATCTTCAGGACATCTCTCTTTACTCTGCAAAGCTGACTTTCGACTTCCAGGAGTCTGGCCTTGCAGTCTTGGACCTCCTATATTGTTCTAATGGAAATTCAAGGAACACCACCTCACTTTCTGAACTGGCACAATGCAGTGTCCACAATATCAGGCCTGGATTTCAGCTCTAAAATTCTTTGTTTCTTCTCTCCACATCCAATATTTGAAATTTCATTTGCCTCTTCCTATTCACACTCATCCAGACATACCTTGGCTTCCTTTTCTCTGCCAGAACCACAAGCACTTGAATCCTTCTGTTTCTCCGGGTCCCCACCCAATCACCCACTGCCCCTCTCGACATCCACTGTAAGTGACTGAGCTGCAAGCCAGTGATTCACAGCTGGATGCAATGTCACCATCCAAAACATTCACTCTGCAGGTCAGCTGATATCTTTGGAGAGGAACAGAGTAGAACATACAACAGTACGACACAATACAGGCCATCTGGCTCATGACGTTGTGCTGACCTTTCAACCTACTCCAAGATCAATTAAGCCCTTTTACATTTTTCTTTCATCTATATGCCAAAGACTCTTTAAAAAGCCCCTATTATATCTGTCTCTGCCACCACCCTTGGCTGTACGTTCTGTGCACTTCCCACCCTGTGTAAAAAACCCAGCTCCCCTATACTTTGTTCCAGTTGCCTTCAAAATGCCTCCCAAAGTCCAACCCTATGTCCCCCATCGCGAGAGGTGGAAACAGGCAAGGCCAACCAACAGGGCTCTGATGAAGCACAGTGGATACACTGGAATACAGAAACATTGATCAACTTCAACCATACCATCAACTTTGGATTATGGAGACAGGAGGTCAGCAATGGCCAATGTGCCACTGGGAGCTAACGGCCCAAGAGGAGGAAGAAGCCTTAAAAATAAGCCCTCTCATGTTAACCATTACCGTGCTGAGAAAAAAAAAGTCACTGGCTGTCCATTCGATCTAAGCTTCTTATCATCTAATACACCTCTATCAAGACTCCTCTAATCCTCCCTTGTTCCAAAGAGAAAAGCCATAGTTTGCTCAACCTCTCCTCATAAGGCATGCTCTCCAAAACTTCCACATTCTTCCAGCATGTTCTGTTTTTATTCCTTTAAAGACCTGCTGTCCAAAGGCACACATGCAAGAAAGGTGCTTTGAGGAACCTGAAGCTGAGATGTTGTTTACTGGCAATATTACATTTGCCACTCATTGCAGATCTCTGTTTTCAAGTTCTAGTGGTCCAGATTTCTCAACACACATTATTGTAGAAAGCTTTTAGAATCATAAAGTCATATAATTAACACCCTCTTGCTCCCATGAGCTATACAACTGTACCAAACAAGTTAGAAATACAACATCCATCTGCATTCTCACCTGAAAAATCAATGGGAAGGAAACTGAAGGAAGCCTAGAGATACTGGAATATTCCCCTTACCACAGGGGGATATTTTAATGTCCAAGGGATCATTTATGTTGTGTTGATGGTTGAGTGTCCAAAACATTAGTGATAGCTGGAAGAATTTCACTCAATATATAAACCAATGTATTGCCAATGAGGTAAGTCCTCATACACAAAAAAATACAACTTATTATTCAAATAATTGTGACAAAATCTAGTTTTAGGCCAAAGAAATAAAGCTTAAATGAGACTTAAAAATGTTACCTTACCTTGGACTGGAGGCCTCATTCTAGGGCCCAGCTCTTGTGATACTTTGATATCTCCCAGCGAACTTCCAGATGCAGCCTCCTGCAAATCTTGGCAAACAGCCTGGGCTTGTATTCGGAGACTGTCTGACTCTGATCTCCCAACCACCTCCTCAAACTCCTCGTTCATTTGGGCCAGGGGAGAGTCACGGGAAGCAGATAGGTATGGAGTGTCGAGCGGGGAGCTCGGAGGGGAGAGGGAAGACAGTGAAGATCTGGAGGAGAGTGACGCTAGGGACTGTGGGGGATCCAGTGATCTCCTTGGCTTATTCATGTTCGACAGTCCAAAATGGTCGATGAATGAAGGGTCCTTCGTTATCGTGTCAAACGGAAGTAGGTCGAACTGTAGATAGCATCCCACATCCAGTGAGCTGTCAGTCTCATATTGAGGAAGCCCATATATATCAGTAAAGCTGACTGAGCTTAAAGAACCTCGGCTAGAAGCCAGTGATCCACAGCTAGATGCAAGTGAGCCTCTGCTGCTGCCAGACGAAACCGTGAGAGAACTAGCAGTTAAGCTGCAACAAGAAGAATATAATTTAGTTCTGAATGTGTGTTCAATGGATAATGACTACAGACAATAGACAATAGGTGCAGGAGTAGGCTATTCAGCCCATCGAGCCAGCACCGCCATTCACTGTGATCATGGCTGATCATCCACAATCAGTACACTCTTCCTGCCTTCTCCCCATATCCCTTCACTCCACTATCTTTAAGAGCTCTATCTAACTCTTTCTTGAAAGAAGCCAGAGAATTAGCCTCCACTGCCTTCTTAGGCAGAGCATTCCACAGATCCACAACCTTCTGTGTGAAAAATTTTTTCCTCAACTCCGTTCTAAATGGTCTACCCCTTATTCTTAAACTGTGGCCTCTGGTTCAGGACTACCCCAACATAAGGAACATGTTTCCTGCCTCTAGCGTGTCCAATCTCTTAATAATCTTGCATGTTTCAATCAGATCCCCTCTCATCCTTCTAAATTCCAGTGTATACAAGCCCAGTTGCTCCTATCTTTCAACGTACGAGTTTCCCGCCATCCCTGGAATTAACCCAGTGAACCTACGCTGCACTCCCTCAACAGCAGGAATGTCCTTCCTCAAGCTTGGAGACCAAAACTGCACGCAATACTTCAGGTGGGGTCTCACCTGGGCCTCGTACAACTGCAGAAGGACTATAAATCCATTAACCATCCCCTTCCTCAGCTCCGGAATGCCTGGGATTGGCCATCTGCACCAGAGCACTTCATAAGCCTTGTACTACCAATTGTGCAGATAACCTCAATGTTGAGAATAGATTAAGTGGAACCTTTCAATAACATTGCAAGAATCAATTAAATTGAACAAGAGAATTACCACAGTTCTGCTTTCCTAAATTTATAGTCTGCTCCCCAAGCACTGACACAACCCCACCACCCTCTGCAAGACTAAGTTGCTCTTCAGGATGTTTCCAATAGTGGGAGAGTCCAGGGTCAGACAGCACAGCCTCAGAGCAGAAGAACGTACCTTTAGAACAGAAATATGGAGGAATTTCTTTAGCCAGAGGGTGGTGAATTTGTGGAATTTATTGCCACAGGCAGCTGTGGAGGCCAAATCATTGGGTATATTTAAAGCAGATGTTGATAGGTTCTTCATTAGTAACAGCATCAAAGGTCATGGGGAGAAGGGTTAACAAATCAGCTATGATGGAATGGTGGAGCAGACTCAATGGGCCAAATGGCCTAAGTCCTGACGAAGGGTCTCGGCCTGAAACGTCGACTGCACCTCTTCCTACAGATGCTGCTTGGCTTGCTGCGTTCACCAGCAACTTTGATGTGTGTTGCTTGAATTTCCAGCATCTGCAGAATTCCTGTTGTTGGCCTAATTCTGCTCTTATATCTTATGGTTTATGGTATTAACCAGTTGGACCAAGCAGATGAGAACTGTGTGTGTGAAAAGGAGCCATGAGGACTACTAACTTGCTGGCAGTCTGAACCCCTTCCTTGGCAAGTCAGAAGAGCAACTAAGATTCAACCACATCATTGTGGGTCCAAACACATAAAGGCCATACTAGGTATGAAGGGCATATTTCTTTCCACAAAGGGCACTGGCTACGTTTCTGTTAGAAAATACAACAGTTGTTATTGAGCCCAGATTAGTATCTTATGCTTGAAACAACACAGGAGGCCAATCAGCCCAACGAGTCCATGCCAAATTGTCAGGGGAGCAATCCCACTACAGTAAAACTGATAACCCACTTTTCATCTGTTTTTAAAAAACAATCACAGTGGTTCAGTGTCTATCTCACAGGGTGCTGTAACCCACTTTTTCTGAACTCATTGGAACCCCCCTTTCCTGTACTCCCTTTAAATGTGCAAATTCACTGGAAAATTTGTAACACCGCTGTGTGGGAATAACTTCCAGCAGTCTGGGTAGAAGTCCAGATGGTGCTGGAGAACCAATCCACCTCATATTTTGCAGTATCCCTGCAACTCGCTCTCTCACATATCCACATCAACTCCCTTTGGGTTTCCCTTTTGCTGGTTTTTACAGTAATTAATTTACCATAGCCAATTAACCTGCCAGCCTGACTCACAGATTGGGAGGAACCATAAATGCTAATGGAAAGAATGTGCAGACTCTGCACAGATTGCATTAATGACAGGATCAACCGTGGATCCCAGTGCTAGTAACTGCTGCACCATGAGGTCGCCCATAATTTCAAGCTATTTCAATTTTTAAAATCGCTTCTTGATTACATGTTCTCTATTTATGGATAACACATGCATATACCACACAGCACAATGAGAAACACCATGAACAAACTCAAGTTACTAAAGAAAAGCATCCACAGTTTATCAAGCAGCACTAAATAATACAAGGACTAACCTCTTCAGCTGGGAGTGCAAGTACGTGGTTAAACGCGTAGCTTCCTCCAGCTGCCTCAGCAGACAGCTTCTCTTCTCTTGCAACAGCATTCTACAAGAAAATAATTAAAAATGTGCTTTTTGAAACTGAGTTAACAGCCTGGCACTTAAACATTGCTTCCCTGACCAAAAGCATATCCATCAAACTTCCTGCATTCCTGCAACACACATAAAAGTTGCTGGTGAACGCAGCAGGCCAGGCAGCATCTGTAGGAAGAGGTACAGTCGACGTTTCAGGCCGAGACCCTTCGTCAGGACTAACTGAAGGAAGAGTGCTGCTTTTATGTGCTGCTGCGTTCACCAGCAACTTTTATGTGTGTTGCTTGAATTTCCAGCATCTGCAGAATTCCTGTTGTTCCTGCATTCCTGCTTTGTTTATAGAACATTCTACTTGTCCACGTGTTGCCATCCCCCACCCCCCCAGAGGAGACAGATTTAAGCATGTTTCACACAGCATTAGCCTTAAAAGGGTGGTTAAGAGAGAGGATATTTAGAATATGCTGATAAAATAAGTAGGGAGGTGGTGTCTATAGTACTCTTCAGTCAAACACCCCATTTCTCGCCAATCTTTTGAATATTTTAAACCAGATTGGATGAACCAAGCCTGCTCCTGCAGGCGAAGTTTGCACCATGTTGGAAACTGAGGGGCGTGGGCAATAGGGGACTGCACGTAATTATATGATTTGTAAATGCTCCCACATGAAGCCCGAACTCAGTTCTGAGGCTGCTTGCCTACAGTCTCACTGCAGGAGGCCCCCCACTTAATTACACAGTGACAACGTGCAAGATCAGGACAGAACTGAAACATCATGTGTGGACAGGCTGCCGCGATATGGAAGACAATATTTATCACTTGTGCATACATACTACATGGCTCATACCCGATTCCATTCTATATCCCCAAATGTCTGCAGGTTCATATTTTACCTTTTCCAGGGTGTAACCAAACATTTGCTATAATAAAGCAACCTGACAGAAATAAATAAGATTAGGAAAGGCAAAGATAGGGAAAACAAATGATGTTGTTTCCCCCAGGCTCAAAATGTCTGATACTTGAGGGCATGCATTTAAGGTGGGAGAGGACAAGTTGAAAGGAGATGCAGGAGGCAGGTTTTTCTTATATACGCAGAGAATGGTTGGTGTCTGGAATGCTCTGCAAGGAATGCCAGTGGAGGAAATACAATAAATGTGTTTAAAAGGCTCTTAGATAAACGCATGACTGTGCAGAGAATGAATCAGAATCAGGTTTACTAACACTGGCATACGTTATGAAAGTTGTTTCATTTTAAATTAAATGATTTGTGCAAAAAGAAAGTGAAAAAGTACTGTGGTAGTGCTCATGGCTTCGTGGTATTGACAGATTTTTTTTTTACTGTCATAAAACAACGTTGCTTACTGGAGTATCCACAGTTGTGACTAGATTTCGGCTGTAGTAGTCTTAAAGGGGAAAATACAATGATTCCCACTGGAGCCCAACACAGACACTACTTAATTGCGCCATCTTACCAGAAGTGAAAGGAATATGGAGATTGTGTAGGGAGGAGGGATTAGTTTAATTAGCTGTTTAATGACTAGTTCAATTAGCTTGGCACAATATTGTGGGCTGAAGGGCCAGTTTTTGTGCTGTACACTCTTCTATGTTCTATAAACCTAGACCTGGAAACCAGAATCAAGATTGGATGGACTACCACAGAACAGAACACCATCAGGGAATTCGTGTGTGTCAAATATTACACACTATTATTTGGTTAAGAGATCTCACAATGTGGCCCCTTGACATATCCTTTTCCCCACACATGAACAGTCAAGTTGCAAATGTAGGACAGAAGTCCTACACTGCCAAGTTTTGATGTTTCAGCATGGTTCCTGAGGCCTTGTTGTTTCATAGTTAACATATGGCCTTCTCAATTTCTTATTTGGTTTGGGTGATGATCAGACTAGACATTGGACTCCGCTATGGGTTGAAGCCAAGGATAAAGTTGCTATTGTTCCTCGAGGTGTTTCTTTCAGCATTTGTCCTTAGCAAGTTCACATCCACTCTTGGCTCTCATGTGGGTGAGCTATTTGAGATTTGGACTACAATGGCCTTCAAAGTAGTTCTTCTTCTTCTGTTTCCGGCTGTTTAGACGCATCTAGGCATATTACAGCCCTCTGCAGGATGTATAATTAATTACAGAACTTCAAGGAACTCAAATTCTCAAATACAACCTAGTCTCACGTATAAACTGAATGAGAGACTCTTCAAACAGATGTTGATTCTCTTGATGGCCAAACAAAGATTTAATAGGAAACCAAAATAAATTTAAGCCAGATAGCCTCTTGAACAACATGCTTCTTTCAACTTTGTATCGATTACAGCTCAGCAAAACATGCTGGACTGTCTCTGGACTACAGTAGTTAAGTGGCTGTACACATTCTGGTTATTAGCCAGTTGATAGAAAATAGACAGAATGCAGAAAGGGGGCAAGCGACTAAGTCATAAGTTTTCCATTAGGTCTCAACTCTAATGTGTTTTAAAGCCATTTCTTTCCCTCCGAGTATGATGGAGCGTTCTCTGAATCAAGGTCCTAATTACACTCAGTCTGCTCTGTTGCACTGGTCAGGTCAGCTGTCCATCCAGCACCAGACTCTGGAAACAGGCACTCTGCTCCAAGCTTGATCACAGAAACAGGTTACCAGGTAGACGGAGTGGATGTACAAGATTTCTTGAGGGGTAGGTGGCGAAGTCTTCACTGGCTGGGGTGTCCAAGAGCAGGTAGCATAGTCTCAAAATAAGGCCATTCAGGACAGAAAAAGACGTAGAATTCTCTAACGCAGAACGTGGCAGAAGACAAATCATTAGCTATATTCAAGAAGGAGCCACGTATCCTCCTATATCCATTCATGGTGTGAATGATAATTAAACTTGATTTGATGGTTCCTAGGCTGGGAGAAATCAAGGGATAAAGGGTGAAAGCTGGAACAGGGTACTGAACTTGGATGGTCACCCATGATCAAAGCAGGCAGGAATGGTCCACTCCTGCACCTACTTTCTACAAAGTTTCTTCACCCAACAGGCGATGACTTTTGGACATTCAGAACATCTTTCAAGAGAGTGAACACTCACAAAGGCCATGGGCCCTGGTGTACCTGGTAAGGCTCTGAAAACCTGTGCCAGTTACCTGATGTGTGTGTTCAGATATTTTCAGTCTCTCATTACTACAGTCACAAGTTCCCACCCTCTTCAAATGGGCAACAATCATTCAATTGCCCAAGAAGAGCAGGGTGAGCTGCTTTAATGATCACCCTCCAGTAGCACACACATCTATGATAATGACATGCTCTGAGATGTTACTGACCTGAAGGGGGTGAACACTAATGCAATCAATTATTCTGTGTTTCATACTTGTAATTAATTTAGATCACTTTGTAGATCTGTTTTCACTTTGACACGAAAGCGACTTTTTCTGTGAATCAGTGTCAAGAAAACCCAAATTAAATCCACTGTAATTCAATGTTGTAAAACAATAAAACATGAAAACTTCCAAACAGGTGAATACTTGTTATAGGCACTGTATATAGTTTTTATAGCTGCGTGGTGGCAAGAGTGAACAGTTTCAAGTCCGTAGGTGTCAACATCTCCAAGGACCTATCCTGGACCCAACATATCAATGCAGTTACAAAGAAGGCATGACAGCTGCTTATTTCATTAGGAGTTTAAAGAGATCTGGTACGTCATCAAAGACACTCGCAAATTTCTACCGATGTACTGTGGAGAGCATTCCACTGTCTGGTATTGGGGGTGGGGGGCACTGCATAGGATTGAAAGAAGCTGTAGAAAGTTGTGAATTCACTCAGCTCCTTCACGGGCACTAACCTCCGCCGCATCTAGGGCAATGCTTCAAAAAAAGTGGCATCCATCATTACGGACCCCCATCGCTCAGGGCATGCCCTCTTCTTCATGCCACCATCAGGGAGGAGGTACAGGAGTCTGACAGCACACACTCAACCATCAGGAACAGCCTGTTCCCCTCTGCACAACAACAAATTTCACGACATATGCCGCTGATATTACACCTGATTCTGATTTGGAGGTGGCTCTGGAGGGACAGATGCTGTGCATTTCGAAGACACAGATCAAAAGGCTTTCAGATATTAAGGAAGTTAATGCAGGAAAGGGGCACGAGGGTCAAATTTCAGCCAAGATTTATTGAATGACCGAGCTGGCACAAGGTGGCTGAATGACCAACTTCTTTTCCATTTCTTGTACTCTTTGCGAATGATTGAGATGTTGTACCTGCCCCGTCAACACATGGGAATCCACAGCCTGTGACAACTCAAAATGGAAAAAGGAGTATTTGCGATGGTATTGAGAAGTGCAAGTCCATTCATTCCTCTGCCACTGTAAAGCCATTCAAAACCTACGGCCTATAACATGCCCAGTGTTCCCGTTTGCCCTTGTGTGCTTCTGTGTGCTTGACTTTCAACAGTCTTGCTATGTGCAAATATATTTTGATCACTGTGCATGCTTTAGTCCAGCGGTCCCCAACCACCGGACCATGGAGCAGTACCGGGCTGCAAAGCATGTGCTACCGGGCCACGAGGAAACGATATGATTTGGCGATATGCGTCAGCTGCACCTTTCCTCATTCCCGGTCACGCCCACTGTTGAGTTTGAACTCACGCGAGGTCATTACCCGCGTGTCATCCATGTCAGCGCGGGAAAAAGATCAACTCCTCGAGCTTGCAAATGACGGCGGGCTGAAAAGTATGTTTGACATAACATCTCTACCGGCATTCTGGATAAAAGTCAAGGCTGAATATCCTGAGATAGCCACGAAAGCACTGAAAACGTTGCTTCCATTTCCCACATATCTCTGCAATGAATGCAACGAAAACTAAATTGCGGAATAGACTGGACATAAGGAACCCCCTTTGAGTATCGCTGTCTCCCATCACCCCTCGATAGGACCATCTTGTTGCAGGGAAACAAGCCCAGGGCTCCCACTGATTCAGCAATATTGGTGTGTTGCAATGATTTTATACGTTCATACAGGGAAAATATGCGCTGTGTGTTTAATATCCAAACGTTACTTAAAATGTTATGATGCTACTGACTTGTAGGTGACTTATATAACCATATAACATTTACAGCACGGAAACAGGCCATCTCTGCCCTTCTAGTCCGTGCCGAACGCTACTCTCACCTAGTCCCACCGACCTACACTCAGCCCATAACCCTCCATTCCTTTCCTGTCCATATAACTATCCAACTTTTCTTTAAATGATAATATCGAACCTGTCTCAACCACTTCTACTGGAAGTTCGTTCAACACTTACTTCAAGCTCCCCTGTCCTCCCCTGATAATTGACTTATCACTATATTCATGCGAGGAAAATATGCGCTGCGTGTTTAATATTAAATTCATTAGATAAACCCTTTTAGAAACGAAATTGAGTGTATTAGTCACTTATCACCTATATTCCGGTCGTGATTAACACCCCCCCCGAATAGAATTGCCGAAAACGATTTGTAGAAAAAAATCGGCACGTACACGCATGTGCACTGGTGCCCGCGCAAGTCTTTATGGTCATTGTAGTCTTTCTCGGGGTTAACACAACGTATTTGACTGCTACTCTTGTCTGTTGGCAACCCTACCTCCCGCCCCGGGTCGGCTGGTCCGCAAGAATATTGTCAATATTAAACCAGTCCGCAGTGCAAAAAAGGTTGGGGACCCCTGCTTTAGACCCTTGGAGACAATACTGTATTGTTAAATAAATTAACTCATTGTGAAAATGTCTTCTACTAACACAAGTATTTAATGGAAACAACAGGACAATATAGTTTCCATATTTCACAAAGCTTTTTCAAAAATGCCTTGCAGAGATGGAGCAGATCTAACAACAGCCAGGTGTTAAATAAAATCATTTCATCAGAACAGTGGCCCTGGCAAGCTTTAAATGTTACCATTGAATAGAACAAGAGGGACAGTCTGCTACATGCTAACTCCAACCCACCTCAGCTACTAACAGCAAACAACACCAGGCAAGATGATCAGGATGCAATGGAAAATGGACGGCAATGACTTGGATTTACTTAGCTCTTTTTACCATTTCACAAAGGCCCAAAGCACTTTCTGAGAATGAAAATCTTCTGAAGTCATGCCACATTTGTAACATGGTGAATGGACCTGATGATCTGCAAGTGGCAAGCTCTCAAAAGACTGATATCTGATAATGCAATGAATTCTGGCCAGGACATCAGGAAAGAAACACATCAACTATGTACAGCGCATTCCCCTTGTGGCCTAGTCCTGTGCTCGAGTGGGATTTGAAGCAACAACCTGATGATAGAGTCACAGAATCATTGAGCAATACATACAGATACAAGCCCTTCAGCCCAATGAATCCATGCAGATGATGTTCCCACCCAGCTAGTCCCGATTTCCTGCGTTGGACCCGTATCCTTCTCAGCTTCAAACTATCCAAACATTTCTTAAATAATACTATTGTACCTGCCTCAACAATTCAGGTCACTTTTAAATCTTTCCCCTCTCACCCTAAATCTATGCCCCCTTCTTTTCATCTCCCTTACCTTGGGGAAATGAATGCTACAAATCACCTATCTACACCTCTCATTTTAGCGATTTCTAAGGTTGCCCCTCATTCTCCTACATTGCAAGGAATAAGGACCTAGCCTGGCCAAACTCCCTCTAACTCAGGCCCTCTAGCCCTGGCAACATCTGTGTAGATCTTTTCTGCACTCTTTCAGTTTACCGACACCTTTCCTATAATAAGGTGACCAAAACTGTAGATAGTACACCAAAGCAACACACATGAAATGCTGGAGGAACGTGGCAGACCAGGCAGCATTTATGGAAAAGAGTAAACAGTCAACATTTCAGGCCAACACCCTTCATCAGGACTAGAAAGAAAGAGGAGAAGTCAGAGTAAGGCTACATCCACACTCAACTGGATAATTTTGAAAACGCCGGTTTCTCGTAAAAACAATAGGTGTCCACACCAGGCGCTTTTGAAAATACCTCAGTTCACATTAAAACGGATATTTGGGCAAATCTCCTCCTACTGGGCATGCGCAGGACACACAGAAAACAAGCGAAGAGGAAACGGTAGACTGTACTTGGTGCGCGTTTGTCCAGTTACAGACTAGAAAAACTTAAAAGGAAATTGCCAAACAAAAGACTTGGTGCGCGTTTGTCCAGAAACATTTCTTACAGCCATAGTCTCTTCACCGACGAAAGGGACGACAGCTACAACTAAATGCAATAAGGCTTGTTACTGGGCAAAAGTGAAATTTGCTGTTACCGCATTTGTTTGCCTTTACTTTTGCCATGTCTTTCTGTATTATTTTGCTGTATTTAACATGTGCAATAAAACAAGTTACTGGGCAAAAGTGACAATTGCATCTATTGAACACTTCCACAAGCAATACATTAATAAAGCACCTTGTTAAATGTACAAAACGTGTCTGCATCAGTGTTATCTTGTATTTCCATACAATGTTACATTAGGCTGTTACCCATCTATTGTCAGATATTGTTGTGGTGTTGGAGGTTGTGTTAAAGAAAACAATGAAATTCTGCGCTGCCACCACCGTTTGTTCCGACACGTCATGACAGCGGTTTTAAAATTAGCCAGTTACCCCGTACACACTACAATGGCCAACTGGCGTTTTCAGATTTAAATACTCTGGAGAGTGTTTCAGAAAAGCTCCATTTTCGGGGGAGGAAAACGCCGTTTCAGTGTGGATGTAGGGTCAAAACGAAGAAAAAAAGCTTCGGTTACAGACATATCCGGTCTAGTGTGGACGTAGCCTGAGAAGGTGGGAGGAAGAAGAGAGCATGTGATAGGTGAAACTGAGGGAGGAGGAGGAGGGGTGAAATAAAAAGCTGGGAAGTTGATTGGTAAAAGAGATGAAGAACTGGAGAAGGGGGAATCTGATAGGAGAGGACAGAAGACCAAGGAAGAAAGGGAAAGAAGAAGAGCACCAGCAGGAGGTGATGGGCAGGTAAGGATTTAACCACTTCTCCTCCACCACCACTCTCTGGAGAGAGTTTATCTACTGCTATCTTTTATAAACCCACTGATTTTCACAGGTACCTGGACTATACCTCTTCTCTCAATTCTTCCTTCTTCTCTACATCTGCTCTCAGGACAAGGCTTTTCATTCCAGAACTACTGAGATGTCCTCCTTCAAAGAAAGCAGCTTCCCTTCCTTCACCATCAATGCTGCCCTCAACTGCATCTCTTCCATTTCGCACACATCTGCTCTCACCCCATCATACTGCCACCCCATCAGGGATAGAGTTCCTCTTATCCTCACCTACCACCCCACCAGCCTCCATATCCAGCACATAATTCTCCGTAACTTCCGCCATCTCCAAAGGGATCCTACCATCAAGCACATCTGTCCCTCCCCCGCACTCTCTGCAGGAATCGTTCCCTAATTAAATGCCTTAGGTTTACCCTTCAGCCGAATAAGAACATGCTCCTGGATACCTGCTATCACAATCACAATACAAGTATAATACAAGTAAGCCTCTCACTTACAATTCAAACAAACTCACCCAATCAACCACAAGATTAGTCCTGTTCCAGTTCAGGACATTAACCTGTCCCATCCTTTTCCGTCACTATCTTAAAACTAATAGAACTACGGTCACTAAAGCCAAAGTGCTCCATGATTACCACTTCACATACATGATAATACGACACTCCAGACAGTCTCCCTCACACGTGGAAACCAGGAAGCAAACCAACAACCTTTAATATCTCGTAACAGAGTGCACTGCATTGGAGGTCAATGAGTGATCCCCAGTGAGAAGAACGAGATGTTCAAGGCAGAAAGCATGCCAGAATAATATGATGGCCATTCAACAACAGGTACCACTGCATGGTTTAATGAAGGATAGGCGGGTACCTTAGATTATATTTGCTGATTAAAACGATGCATTGCAAACAAACCAATGAAACACAAACCTTTCCGTCAGCTGCTGGCAGGGAACAGCTTGTGCACGATGGATGTCGTCCTCCAGCCGCTGGCGCTCGGCCTCGAGCCGAGCTAGTTCCTCGGGCAGGCGTTTCTGTTGGCTGATGAGCTGCAGCTCCTGGAGCAGGGCCTCCTTCTCTCGGATCAGCTGCAGCCGGTCCCAATCGGCCTCGGCCCTTCCTGGCCACGTCTCATTGTCCAGCTGAGCGAGCTGCAGCTGGATATTGGAAACTCTGAGAGGGGGTGGGGTGAGAGAGAGGACAATGCAATCACTACACACCACATACCAGGGCTGATTTATCCTAGTCGTTTCGGCATTGTTAAGCAATTCTGCAGGCTTCAGAGGCTGGGAACAACATACAGTATACGGGGATTAAGAGAAGGGTAATTAACCGCTAACATGATCTTTACTGTGTTACACCAGACCTTAATCCAGCAATGATTAGAATATTGTATGTACTTTAGCCCTCCTCATAAAGTAGGTAATCCAGAAGCCTTGGAAAGGATTTAACAGATGCAAATTAAAATATTTTATTTATACTGCTGTACAAAATCAAGGCATGCTGCATTCAGTGTTGAATTTTAACAGAGAATAGAATAAGCATTTCAAGCTGTGGTGAATTAGGGTCACTAGACTTGCTTTGGCTCTGAATTCTGTGGTGTTACTTCAGTCCAATGACATTAACTTTATATGGCCAGTAGATGGTGCCTACATTTGTTTTGATTCTGGCAAATAGTTCTCACCTTTATGCCAACACCAATCAGGACGATTTATTGTGTTTATTGCTTGAAACCTAATTAGCCTTCTCCGTAATTACATGGTCGTATTTGAATCCAAACATTGGCACGTTATGTCAGGGCCACCAGATAAGCTGGAAAGGCTGGAGGTGGGAAACCAGTGCCAACTTTGTAGCAGATGTGCACAGCAGAAAAGCAGCATGAGTGCCGAGATGTTGTCTATATGGCCATTTCCAAGTGGGAGATAGAGATGATAGATCAGATGTGCTGAAGCAGAGAACATCTCAGACATCACCCTCACCATTACAAGTGGAAAAGTCCCTCACACCCTCTGCTGTTTTCTCTTACTTCCTTGTAACATAGGAGGCCGTTCGACTCATCAAATCTATACTGGGTCTCAGAGCAATTCCATCCATCATATTGCCGCACATATTTCCCTGTCACTTATTCTCTTTCAAATGAGAATCAACTTCTTGTCCCCTCCCCACCAACGGCCATTCCCCCCCCCCCAATTCTCCTACAGCCCAACCACCCACACTAAGGACAATTTACAACAGACAAACAACCTACCTACCAGTACAGCTTTGGGAGGAAACCAATACACCCAGAGGCAACACAGTCAGTCACAGGGAGAACACGTAAATGTGGCACAGATGGAGCCAGGTTCACTGGAGTAGTGAGGCAACAGAACCACATTGTATGCCACGGCATATAATGAATACACATCCACTAGGTACGATATTACACAAAGACAGAATGGAGTTGGTACAAGTGAGGTTAAAGAGAAGATTACCTTTATTGTTCACATGCGCATCAAAACATACAGTGAAACACATCGCCAACACAGCCCAAAGATGTGCTGGGGGCATCCTGTAAGTATTGCCAACATGGCATGCTCACAGCTTACTAACCCTAACCAGTACATCTTTTGGAATGCAGGAGAAAACTGGAGCACCCGCAGGAAGCCCACACCGTCACGGACAGAACGTACAACCTCCTTACAGACTGCGGTGGTAATGAATCCCGACCTCGTCATCACTGGTGCTGTAAAGCGCTACACTGCTGTGTCACCCACAACTTTACGTTGCGGCATCTTTCACAGCTTTATCATTGCTTCAAACTGTCGTAGAATTGACAGGAGTGCTTCTTTTGGAATCGGTTGCATTTGTAAAGCAACAATATTTGGGTAACATTAATTTCTCAATGCCTCTTGGGGATCTGATAATGCATTTAGTAAGGCCTGGAGTCAAAAAAAAACATGCATTGATAAACTGTGTCTTTGTTCTAATAATCCAACACATTGGCTTTTGAAATCCTCTAAAGCAAACTGCACCTACACCAAACTGCACACTGCAATTAACCTCCTGCATTATGACAGTGGAGACAGTTCAAAAGTAATGGGAAAGCAAATGATGGTGCCCCAAGATTGTGAACAGCACTGTTTAAATTAAAGTCTTCACCTGTATACTCCATTCACTTCCCAAATACTTCAAGTAGTTGTCTGCTTTTATATTGTTTCATGTATCATCTTCATATTAAGTATTTTTAATTTCAAAAATAAGACTTTATTCATAATAAAAAAAATACATATAAGGGAATAAATAGTGTGAGGACTGCCATCTTAAGAAAATTAAATTCCATACAAATAAACATCTATCCCAAAACAGTTAAGCTTTCAGAAGTTAATATGGCAAGCCTGTCAGGAAACCAATAATTGCTTCTCTCAGCTGAAGAGCTGCAGGACTTTTTTTGTGAAAAAATTAGTACAATGCAGCAGACTCTCTCACCCACAGGATGCTGGAACTAACTCGAAACTGATGCCAGCCACAGAGAGCTAAAGCAAGGGGAAAGAAACTGCACTGGTAAACAAAGGTTCTTCAGTAGTAACAAGAAGCTGAGAACAGGAATGCATGATGAATGAAGAGTGCGACCACAAAGATAACACCTACAGCAATGCCTGCAATACACATAACATTGAAACTTCCTTCCAGCACAGTGCTGCATCCTTTCAAAGCAGTTATCCAAGCAAGAGAAAAAGCAGTCTGCCTTCTAACCCCACCAGGACCTTCACTAGAATGCCAACCCCTAACGTAATTTGGTGAATTCTGCTGAGTAATGACTATCATTACTAGAGAACGGGATCATTTTTTCCACACTGCATGAAGCACAGCTTGGCTCTAATGGCAAGAGAGTTGGTCTACAAACCAAGCTTATGGAAAAGCATTTTGTATGTTGCTTTCTAGTTGAAATGATTTACACTTTTCTGGGATTTGAATCCATCAGTATTCGGTGTCCCCACAGCTCAGCCCACACCAAAAAGACAAGCACCACATTCCCATCACCAGCACAGTCATTCCACTCAGAATCAACCCATCGTAGCACGGCAGCAAGGAGAGTCGATGCTTCTTACGGTGCCAGTGAGTCAGATTTAATGGGTACTGCCTGTGTGGAGTTTGCACATTATCCCCAGTTGTCCCCGTGACTAAATTAGTTTCCTCCCACACCTCAAAGGTATGCAGATTGGGTAGGTTAACTGATCACTATAAAATTGCCCCTTGTGTAAGGTAGGTGGGAGAAACAGGAGGGAGTTAAAATCATGGAGAGAATAAAAAGTGGGATTAATGCAGATTGGTGTAAATGTATCACTGATGGTCAGCATGAGTCATTGAGTCAAAAGGCCTGTTTCTGTGCTGCAAGATTCGGATTCAATTCAGCACTATTTCAGTAACAAACAAAAATCAAAATCGGCCATCCCAAATATCCTGCTGCTTTTTAAGCAGGTGGGTGTAGAAACTCACCAGTGCAGCACTGAGCTTTGCGAGCCTAGGAAACTCCTTTCCCTTCAAATTCACGTGGACAATGAATGATTCCCAAATCCAGCTCAGCTGGGATAGTCACAGAGTTCAATACCTTCAGGAACTCACCACCATGAATCAGACCCAAATTTTGGTTACATTGGAAAGCAGACAGGCAGAAAGGTAGACTCTTATTGTTGTATGAGTCAGTGCCTTCAGCAGACTACAGAAGAGACACTAATCATAAACAAAAATGCCCCCTAAACTAATACTAAATTAGACTTTTGAGAGCTGGCTTTGTAAAGTATAGAAAGGTCACATCATTATCTTCTCCCTAAACAAGCACCTAATCCAATGCTCAACTTTACTGCTGATGGGAAGATCCTTTTCAAATATGTTTTGAACTGTTATGCCATAAATTCTATAGCACAAGTATACCGGCATTGCAAAATTCAATTTAGTTAATGTTTGTTTTAGTGTAATAAAAGCAAACCCTGAATCTAATCAAATTACACACAACAGCCAGTTCTAGACTATCTTACATTACCCCACAAGGTCTGACTGCAGAGCTTGTGGCGTGACTCACTGCTGTACACCTGACATAATTTTCATATCATTGGACCAAAGACGAAGTCATACAGCAATCTCTGAGTGTTGCAGATGAAACTATACTTCCGTGTCTGGACAGTAGTTGTCCATGAGAACTCTGGGGTAAATTTGATTTTTAATTGCAGGAACCATGCAAATCCAAACCTAACTTTCCAACACCACAGAAAACCATCTCTTATCACCACTCCCTCCCGTGGCCCAGACTCTGCCAAGTCATAGGCCCCTGGCCTCTGACCTCAACCCCACTGGTAGGTACCTCCCCTCAGCCCATCCCTGAGCCCCAGTGATACTGTCAAACAACCAGACCATCAACACCCATCATCTCCTGGCCTCAACCCCACTCAAGCTCCAGTCACAAACCATCTTGCCAAACTCCAGAAACCTTTACCCAACGACACCAGCCTCTTTAAGAACCTCTTTCCCCTTGGCTAGTATTACAATGGGAAGGATCAAAGCCCTTTCACATGCTCTGGGGCACGACTTAAATGTTGTAATGATCAGTGAAAGGAGACAGTGGCTGTTGAAACACCACCGCTTGGCCAATGTAGCACCCCCACAATCTGGATGCATTGGCAATGACTACCCAGTGGCATCGAAGGAGCAGAATGAGTACTAAACATGCTTCATTGATATCAATGATTAACCACACAGGTCTGGTGCCCCTCTCTAATGAACAACATGGCATACTTGCAGTGCATTTATTGCCCACCTCTAGTTGCTGCAAAGGGCTGGAGGTGTTGGTTTTCCTTGAACCATGGAAAATAAGTTTTGGAAAATCCTTATCTACTTCAGAGAACAGCTAAGAATCAACCATAATGGTGTCACACCAACCACGTGTAGGCTGGACCACCTTCCCAAATCTTCTTCACAGGATAATGTTAACCAAATTACAATCACTTCCACAGGTACCCGAGGAAGGAACATGGGTAATATCCTGTATTAAAGACAAAATAGATTCAATGGGAGTTTCGTACAGATTAACACTCACCTGTTTTAATAGATAGGAGCAGCAAGAAAACTACCTAAAATTAAGGTCCAGTGATATCGTGGAGTGAATTTTACTATAGCAGTCCTGAGCTACATCCCTGACATGATGCTTGTGTCTTGAAGACAAAACTCACAGGAATTGTGAAAAGTTTGACAAGCTCAAAACCAATATTCTACATTGGTCCTTCACAAGCTACAGGATGAAATGGTCAGCTCTCTCTTTTGTCAGGGTCCATCTAGAACAGGATTCCCAACCGAGGGACACAGATCCCAGGGTTAATGGTAGAGATCTATAGCATTAAAAAAAGGTTGGAAACCCCCAATCTAGAATGCAGTGGGACTGAGCTCAGTGTACTAACTGCCTTGCAAATCATTGCACGGAACTAGAAAGTTAGCAAATATGTGACAACATCTTTGTTAAAAATACAACTTAGTAGGATAGTATGTTAAGTAAACACTGAATTGAGAGACAATAGGCAAAGATTGTTCTGGAAGATATTTAATGTTACATACCTCTTCTTGGCTTCTTCATACTGCCAACTAAGTCGAACTTTGTCAGCTAGCTTGGATCTCCCACCACATGAAAACTGTAAAGGATACATTAAATTTATCCAAGGTCAAGCATTGGTAAATCTAAGATCCAAAGTCAAAATGCCTAAAATCTCTGAATTTAATTAATTGTAACATCTGCCCTTCTGGAACCATTTAGCATTACTATCAAAACAAACATATGCACTTTCTATAGTGTGCAGAGGTGATCAATATATCAATACATAGTCGCAAGAAACTGCACTCTTTGTGTTAATGCTTTGGTCTCAAAGTTAGGCTGTGGTGGGTATATAGAGTATTTTATATAAAACCAAGAGGATGAGCATTTGGAAAGGATGCTTTCCCTTCTTAAATGAACAGTGGGATTTGAATGCATCTAAACCAAATTACACAGTTGAGTAGCATGGAAAAGATCAATTATATTTTATTCATCAGTTGCATATAGGCAACTATAGATACAGCTATGGATTGTCAATCATTTACCCAGGCATGAAGCAATTCTTTTCCCATTTAGATAAATTAGACAAATCTTGCCCACTGATTGCCTAAATTCCAGGATATGATCAGGGGTAGAGAATTAATGGTCAATGACTCAAGTATTATACTGATGAAAATAATTATTATATCAGAACTCAGCAAATGAGTTGGTACAAGGCAACAAGCAGCAGAGAAATAAACCAAAATAAAAATCAGTCACCAGTATAAAATACACATCTTCTATGTATCATGCCATCTTTCAAATTGACTAAATTGTTCCTAAAAATTGGCTTCTAGTTTGATGATCAATAACAATTTGAATGAATAAATTACCATTACATTGAAACTCTCGTAGAGTAATTGAATAGGATTGACCAAGCAATCCACACCACTGTTGAGTCACTACTCTCTTCTAATCTTCAACTGCATTCCCTTATGCAACAAGTCACTTCAAATGCTTTCTTGCCCTTCCTCAGCTTCTTGTTCCATTTACAGGACCATGAGAAATGACCAGTCCATTTCCCTTCACGGACAGCTATCCAAGCCTTCATATTTCTCAAATAAATTGAGTCTGTGGTATTCGGGACTTATGATCCAGATGTGCAATATGGCAGTTTAGACAATGTATTCCTGGCATTACATATAACTAACTTTTGCAAATGCTGCATACTGATATCAAGAGAGCAACTTTTCTATATGTGCAAACCCGAAGAAGTGTAGACCTTACAACTTGGAGAAGTGATACCGTAGGTAAATTTGCCAAATGCATCCTATAGCAAAGAGCAAGAGTACCAGAAATTGCCAATTAAATTAGCCCTTGAACTTCCCCTACCGCTTAACAGTTGACTATTTAGCTATTTTCTTGGATTTCGTCTACTTTCTTGCCCATCCCACATACTTCGATTTCCCTATTGACCAAAAGTCTGCATCAATCTTTGTGACCTTTATAGCTCAGCATATACACTCCGTGTCCCCTTTACTAGGTATATCTGCTCAATAATGTAAATATCTAAGCAGCCAATCATCAATCACTCAAAGCATAAAAGCATGCAGACGTGGTCAGGAGTTTCAGTGGTTATTCAGGCTAAACAACAGAATGACGAAAAAATGTGATCAAAGTGACTTTGACCATGGAATGATTGTTGGTGCCAGACGGGGTGGTTTGAGTATCTCAGGAACTGCTAATCTCCTGGAATTTTCACGCACAACAGTCTCCAGAGTTTACAGATAATAGTGTAATAAACAAAAAAAGAGACATTCAGTGATTAGCAGTTCTGTGAGCAAAAACACTTTTTTAATGATAGAGGTCAGAGTCAAATTAGTTCAAGCTGACAGGAAGGTGACAATAACTCAAATAATCATGCAATACAACAGTGGTATGCAGGAGAGCATCTCTGAACACACAACACAGTGAACCTTGAAATGGATAGGGTAAAACAGTAAAAGACCACAAACGTATAGAAATACACTCAGTGGCCACATTATTAGGTAGCTCTTGTACCTAATAAAGTGGTCACTGAGTATATAGTTTTATAAGTACAGTCTGTCAAAGATTCATGATCCTAAGAAAGAAGAAATTACTCCATATCATGTTAACCTGAGATTATATATCTAAGGGGAGCTGTTCTTGGAGTATCTATGCCTCAAGCACTCTTGCAATACCTTTCAATACAATCTTATTTGGCTGTAGAATAATAGCACAATTGTAATTAGTGCATGATAATCTGCAGGATTAGTGTGAGAGCATCCTCCTAGCTCTTCAAGGCAACATTTTGTGAGACCAGAGTCAAATAGGACAGACCAGTGAAGATGACAGGCTCCCTTCCCAAAAAAGAAATCAAACAACTGGTTGAGTTTTTGAACTTTATTGTTGGAATTTTAGCTCCATATTTTAAAGACTGAATTAAAATTCCCAAAAATTCCAGAGTGGGATTTGAACTGTGTTAGGGCTTTCGACCTGAATGTGGATTGTAGATTAAATTTAAAATGCAGAACTGGACAATAGTTTTCCTGGAACTGTAGACACCAGTTAATTGAAAACCGACATTGCTGATTAACAACCATTTTGGGTGTCTGGAGTGTGGGTGCAAAGAAGGAAGGTTGAAAATTATATGTAATTCAAAGGAAGCATTGTAACTATAGAATTGCCCTGAAGCTAGCTTTGATCTTTAGCATAGAATATTGGGTCAAACAGGCCTCTTCCTCCAAGAGCATCTCATTTTGTTGAACAAACCACTTCTGTATCCACCAGCTTCAGTGCCTCTCTGGTAACTTTGTTCATACTACAACAAACTGATGCTTGCAGCATTATTGTCGACCAGTTCTTTAGATTTCTATCACAGTAACAATGATGCTCTCACCCCCACGGACTCTTATCTAGGCTTTGTAAGTTTTAACAGATATAAATTTTAACTTAGTTCATGCCAAAATGGATTTTCACAAGAAGATAATGGTGATGTAGAACTCTTCTATTGTTAGGCTGCACTCAGATGCAAATTATCTAACAACCAAATGAAAATGACTTTGGTCAATCTTCTCCAGTGGCTCCTAATGGGAATCAGACACACAGATTTTTAATTTTGCTTTCTGTGAGTGCACAGCCAGCATGGATTTTATCAGCATACACTGAATCACAACACTGTTGGCTAAAAAGTTTATAGATAGGTTGAAGCCTTTCAAAAACATACCTCTCCGATGATGTCTGTCTGCGAACCTGCTTCGCGGTACTGCCGTGATAAGCAGTCAGAGGAGAGGCCTGTGTTCGTCTGGAGGTCCTGTAATGAGTTCTCAATGTAACAGCTACTCCTGAACTCATCTGTTAGCCTGGACAGGCTCTGAAAAGAAGCACAAAAGAAATACAGTTCTTAACTTGGTACGAGCATGTCAACTGACAAGCAAACACTTAAAGGAACCACTTCAATTTCACATTTGAAATGAGAAATCTCAACAATTTTATTTAAACATGTTGAGCACTAAATCTGTGCACAGTCTTATAGGTTAGACCAAACATCAGAATGAGGATCTTGCTAACTGGCTCCTGTAGACTACTATTGGTGGTAAGGGAATTGGGGAGGGAAGATAGAAGGTTGGGAATTCATGGGTATGTGAGGTTCAGGAAATAAGTGGGAGATGGAATTGAGTGACTGCAGAGATTTAGTTTACTTTGGCTTACATTCAGCACAGCCTTCAGGGGTGTAAGAGCCTGCTGTACTCTACTTTCTGTGCTGTGAGGGTTGGCTCAGACTGAATGGGCCAATGGCCTTCTATGATAAAATAATGGACTCTGAGAGCTGTGTCACTAACTATGAGGATGATGCCCGAGACACTGTTGATTCCCGTCCTGTCCATTGCTTCTCACTTACAAATGGCTGAGGGAGTAGGGAATGGGACTGATGGGTATGCTACAGGAGCTTTGGTGGGCCAAATGGCTTTCACCTATACTCTAAGAAAACGCTGCAAATATGAGAAAAAGAAGATACTACATAGAGAGTAATGTTGGGTAATTGCTTTAATTTATGTATCAGCACAGGCTGTGTGTGGTGACTGTGGCTACTAGGTGCTAGGCCCCACCTCTCCCTTCTGCAAGGGCAGGAATAAAAGTGGAGAGGCTTGTGCAGAAGGATATTGTTATTTTTGGCAAATGGAGTGGTATGTCATCTCATAAAATGAAAGTGTCACGTTCAGAATGAAGGAAATACCTACCAAAATGCCCTTTTAATCACAAAAAAAATGCCTAATAATAAATAAGAAATAATCCAATTGATTCTTTGAGCAAATGACAATCACTGCCTCAATTGTAACAAGATCCTTGGGACGTGCCACTAACAAATATAGCCAAGTGCTCACATATTCTCTTATACCAGTATTATCCAACAAAGGATGCCATTCAATCCATTGTGCCTGCGCCAGCTCATTGAAAGAACTGTTCAAAGTACAAAGTTCAAAGTCAATTTATTATCAAAGTATGTATATGTAACCATATACTACCTTGAGATTCACTTCCTTGCAGGCAGTCATGGTAGAACAAAAAATACAACAAAATCAATGAAAAACTACACACTAACAAAGACAAACAACCGATACACAAAAAACTGTGCAAATAAACACATACATAAAAATAAATAGATAGATAGAAAGATAGACAGACACATACATAGAGCGAACATGAGTTGTAGAGTCCTTGTAAGCAAGTCTATAGGTTTGAAATCAGTTCAGAGTTGAGGTGAGTGAAGTTATCCACACTGGTTTAGAGCCTGATGGTTGAAGGGTAATAACTGCCCCTGAATCAGTCCTGAGTCAAAACTGTTAAATCAGTTTTATTTCCCAATTCTTTCACCAGAATTCTTTTATCTTTTTTCTACTGAATCCAAAAGCTGTCAGAAGACATTCCAGATCATGTTGGATTCAACAGGGTAACTTTTTCTTCTGTTCCCTTTTACTTTCTATGCCAGCGACCTCAAATCTGTGTTCTCGACTGATGCCATTGAATACTGGATAATATTGAAACACTGGAACAGAAGTTAGCAACTCAATCACAATGTCATTCACGACTCATCTCTAGCTCGTTATCATTTACCCCGTTGTGATGCAAACACACAATACCTTTACCACACTGAAATCTGTAACAACCAGAACATTTTGAGTTGATCCACAACCTGCCCAGAAGCAAGTTCAAAATTAGGGCCAGTACAAGAGTGCAGCAGTTACTGCTACAGCCAAGGTCCTAGTTCAGTCTTCACTGTGGCCACTGTCTCCTTATAAATGAATGGGGTACCGCAAGGCTCGGTGCTGGGAACGCAGCTATTTACAATATACATTACTGATTTAGATGAAGGGATTAAAAGTAACATTATCAAATTTGCAGATGACACAAAGCTGGATGGCAGTGTGAAATGTGAGGAGGACGTTATGAGAATGCAGGGTGACTTGGACAGGTTGGGTGAGTGGGCAGATGCATGGCAGATGCAGTTTAACGTGGATAAATGTGAGGTTAAAGGCAGATTACTATCTGAATGGTGTCAAGTTAAGAAAAGGGGAAGTACAACGAGATCTAGGTGTCCTTGTTCATCAGTCACTGAAAGTAAGCATGCAGGTACAGCAGGCAGTGAAGAAAGCTAATGGCATGTTGGCCTTCATAACAAGGGGAGTTGAGTATAGGAGCAAAGAGGTCCTTCTGTACTTGTACAGGGCCCTGGTGAGACCACACCTGGAGTATTGTGTACAGTTTTGGTCTCCGAATTTGAGGAAGGACATTCTAGCTATTGAGGGAGTGCAGCGTAGGTTCATGAAGTTAATTCCTGGGATGGCAGGACTGTCATATGTCGAAAGATTGGAGCAACTGGGGTATACACTGGAATTTAGAAGGATGAGAGGGGATCTGATTGAAACATATAAGATTATTAAGGGATTGGACACGCTAGAGGCAGGAAACATGTTCCCGATGTTGGGGGAGTCCAGAACCAGAGGCCACAGTTTAAGAATAAGGGGTAGACAATTTAGAATGGAGGTGAGGAAAAACTTTTTCACACAGAGGGTTGTGGTTCTGTGGAATGCTCTGCCTCAGAAGGCAGTGGAGGCCAATTCTCTGGATTCTTTCAAGAAAGAGTTAGATAGAGCTCTTAAGGATAGCAGAGTGAAGGGATATGGGGAGAAGGCAGGAAAAGGGTACTGATTGCCGATGGTCAGCCATGATCACAGTGACTGGTGGTGCTGGCTCGAAGGGCTGAATGGACTACTCTTGCACCTATTGTGTATTGAATGCTTTCTTTGGCCATTTCGTTTTCCTCCCATATTCCAAGGACATGCTGGCAGGATAGTTGGCTCCTTAATGCAGATAAATGACAAAATACTACATAGGGTGTTGGTGGGCACATGATGGATATCAAGTTGCACATGAAGGGTATCAAGTTGCACATCAACAGGACATTACAAGGAGGGGGGATAGGTTTGATAGGATTACTCAGTTGGGAGCAGGTACATACCCGAAGTCCTTCTTGTGTGTCATAAGACAGTACATAACCCACTATAAAAAAAACTTATGAAATTGGACCAGAAAATGCTGAAATTACTCCAGAAAACTAGCTGACATTTCACATCAACAATCCTTACATTGCTTCCTGAATGGCCTCAAACCAGTTTTAAAGTGAGATTGACTTCTACTGGATTTCTATGGTCAGGAATGGAACCTCTCTACATATGCCCACATCACATTTGCGAACTCATCGAGGCAGGTCACCCACTCAGACCTGCACCCAACTGTAGGTAGACTTGCTAGTGATTGTGCATCGCCATTGGGAAACTGAGCTTCCTGTGCAATGGAGCTCTAACAGTGGGAGTCTTCTGCCTGGCTGGATGCCCTGTAGATGCTGCTAGCTGAGCATTGCAGTCCACAGGTTTCCAGCTCTGAGGTCAAACAAAGGTGTGTACACCATACGCAGTTACAACTGGCTGGAAAGTCGCTCAATATTCTGGGCATAGCTGAATCACATATTTAACTATCTCGATAATTTCATACAGCTTCTCCATTCATCGCTTTTATCCTCTTGATTCAACAGAATTATAGATTTGGCCTTCTTTTCAGGCACAACTATTGTACAACATGTCAATCACTCCTGCAATACAGCATTTTACGAATGTTACACCACATTTTACTTCAGAAGAATTGATGAAGATATCTTGCACCAAGAAGATACGGTAAACTGTCAATTCAGGACTTTAAAACATCAATGTATGAAGATATATGGTTCTAGTACATTTATCTGTCGGCAAGGAGTATATGGCCTTTGATCCTCTGTTGATTAAGTTCTGGTGTGAGTCAATTAGCCAGCTTTATCAATTTCACCACTTTACCATTACAGGAGGGTGGTGACGAATGTCTCAAAACATAGCATTTGTAATAGAAATAAGACCTTATTATATCCCACAGTACAATTAAAGGAAAATGAGTCAGAATTCTGTTCTATATATCTGCTGATGTTAAGACTAGGTTCATAATATTCTGCCAGTAAGTCCCAGTCTTAAGAGCCTGAGGCTACGTCTACACCACGCCGGATAATTTTGAAAACGCTGGTTTCGGGTAAAAATGACAGGCGTCCCCATTAAGTGTTTTTCAAAATATCTGTCCACATTAGACGGATATTTGGGCGATTCTCCTCTACTGGGCATGCGCAGAACACACAGAAAACAAGCGAAGAGGAAATGGTATAAGTGGTATGCGTTTGTCCAGTTATGGAGTAGAACAAGTTAAAAGGAATTGCTCTTGGCTGTCGCGCAGGAGGACTTAAAACTAAAAATAAAACAAATACTGGAGCCTATAGAGGCAACCGACAGGGAGTTCACGGACAGTATGACCCAGCTGACGACAAACATTGAAAAACTGACCAACTCTGTTGGATTAATAAAGCACCTTGTTAGATGTATGAAAACATGTCTGCATCAGTGTTATCTTGTATTTCCAAAAATGTTACATTAGGCTGCTACACATCTGTTGTCAGAGAAGTACTTGCATAAATAGGTAAACCACCTTGGTTCTTGATCCTCCAAAATATTCCGCATGGATTTTAAACTGGAGGTGGCAGAGGGCATTTTCTGTCCTTACCTTCATACAAGCAAGGACAGAAAACAGGGCAAAGTGAGTATACTTATTTATTCAGTAAGCTATGGGTCAAAGTATTTGGTAAGTACATTTCTAACTCTTCTGGCTTCAGTCTCGTTGCCATCTGTTCTGAAATTATTAGGTTCTGCGAAGCGCAGAATCAAATATTGCTGTGATGATTGTACGCTCTAGTATCAGTTGTTTGGCGACAATAAAGTAGTAATAATAATTAATAACAATAAAACAATGAAATGCGGTGCTGCTGCCATTGTTCCAGCACGTCATGACAGCGGTTTTAAAAAGATCCGGTTACCCCGTACACACTGCAAACAGATATTAGGCGTTTTCAGATTTATTCACTCTGGAGACTGTTTCTGAAAATCTCCATTTTCGGGGAATGAAGACGCCGTTTTAGTGTGGACAGAGGGTGAAAATGAAGAGAAAAAGCTTTGTTTTCAAAATTATCCGGCCTAGTGTGGACGTAGCCTAAGTCATTGTTCTTTTGGAAAAAAAAACAGGATGATGTTCATTCCTTTCAAATGGAGCTCATTACCATAACCATTATGCCAAACAGAACTACTGTAAGAGTTAAGTAAGATCTTCCTAGTCACTGTTTTTAGACTAAATATCACTTGGTGCTTTCTAAAGCAATTGGCTGCCAGACTGGGTCAAAAGCAGGCTCCAAATGAACCAGTACAAGGGATTAATCTACTTGACCTTGTCCTCCTCAGTCTACCTGTGGCAGATGCACCTGGACAGGATGACATTGGTAGAAAAGTCTTCAGAGGATTGTGCAGTGGTCAAAATCCAGTCTTCCCTTTCTATTATGTTGGGTGGCACTATGGAAGTGCTAAAGGGGTTGGACTTAGATCTGGATTCCCAAAAGTGTGTATCCATGAGGCTCTGTGGACCATCAGCACTGAAGGTGCTGAGAGGACAGCTCATCTTGGCTCTCTTCTGACATTCCCACCATCACAACTGCCGATCTTCAAGTCATTCGGTTCAGGCCATGTGATGTTAAGTAGTTATGGATGCAGCAAAGGCTACAGAACAAGGCAACACTCACACCATGGAAATGAACACCTGTGCTCTACAGCAAAGCTGTTCCAGCACCACTACAATGTTGGCATCCACCCAACATGCAAAAGATTGCTCAGGTGTGCCCTGTCCACACAAAGCAGGCAAATCCAAACCACTTACAGTAATTACCACCCAATCTGACTGTGCTCAAACATCAGCAAAATGCTGAAAGCCATCATCAAAAGCACCATCATGTAGGGCTTGTTCTCCGCTATTCTACTTACTGATAACTAATTTAACATTTCATCCACATCTCTTCACTGCCTTGGTCCAAATGTGGACCAAGGACACAAATTCTGCAGGTGAAGTGACAGTGACTTGTCGTCAAAGCAGAATCTATCTGAGTGTGGCATCATGGGGCTCTAGCAAAGCTGAAGTTAGTGGCACCGTGAGGAGAACACTCCAGTGGATGGAGTCATACAAAGGCAGGTGGTTGTGGTTTTTGCATATCAGTTAGCCCAGACACAGTACATCACTTCAGGAGTTCCTCGGGGCATTGTCCCAGAATCAGAAAGGGGGTTTGAATGATCGTGAGAGAGACCACAAGTTGCAGGAGTACAGGAAAGAAAGAGGGAAGTGGATTGATGGGCTTGCTTTGCTGAGTCCTGGAATGGGATGAATGAACTTCCTTTTGCATTGAGATAACCCGGCACCCCGCAGGCTCTCACTCTGAGGATACACGAACAATACTTCAGGCAGCCCACAGCTTACTGATGCAGAACGCCAAGATGTCCAGTGTTTTTATTACAGCTAAAGATCATGCAACAATAAACCAAACAATAACAGATTTAAGATATTTGTTGTCACATTTCTTCAACAGCTGCATCAAAAAAAACCTCCTTATTCTGCTTCTGCAGCCTTCCTGTCAAGTCCTAGTGAGGTGTCTCAGCTCAAAATGTTGACTATTTATTCCCTTCCATAGATGCCGCATGATTTGCTGAGCTCCTGCAAAATTTTGTGCATGTTGCTCAGGGATTTCCAGTGTCTGTGGAATCTCTGGTGTGTTCCAGGCATACCCCAAAAGTTTATTCCTTCTTTCATAGTGCAATTTCTCACCTTAAAATACTGAATTCATGAATAATTAGATAAGGTCATTTTCATATAGAATGTTCATGATCAGGATAAGAGCACTATTAGAAAGGCAGGCAACATCTATGGAAATGCATAAACAGACGACGCTTTGGGCTGAGTCTCTTCGTCAGGACTGGAAAGCAAGGGGGAAGATGCCAGAATAAAAAGGTGGGGAGGGGAGATGTGGACAAGCTAGAATGTGATAGATGAAGCCAGATAGGGCAGCAAAGGAGGGAGAAGGGAGGTGGGGAAGGGTGAAGAGGTGGAGGGGGGTGGGAAGAGGTGGAGGGGGGTGGGAAGAGGTGGAGGGGGGTGGGAAGAGGTGGAGGGGGGTGGGAAGAGGTGGAGGGGGGTGGGAAGAGGTGGAGGGGGGTGGGAAGAGGTGGAGGGGGGTGGGAAGAGGTGGAGGGGGGTGGGAAGAGGTGGAGGGGGGTGGGAAGAGGTGGAGGGGGGTGGGAAGAGGTGGAGGGGAAGAGGTGGAGGGGAAGAGGTGGGAGGCAAAGTTGATTAAATTGATGTGCTCACCATGGGTACATGAACCAGCATCAATACAGCTGTCAATGTAGTGCAGAAGGAATTGGGGACCATTACCAGGGAAGGCTTGGATCATGGACTGTTCCATGTAACCAACGAAAAGGCAGGTGAAGCTCAGTGCCCAGGGCTACCCCTTGAGTCTGCACAAAGTGGGAGGAGCTGAAGGAGAAATTGATGAGGACAAGGACCAGTTCTGCCAGATGGAGAGTGGGTGGGTCAGAGGGGAACTGGCTGGGTCTATTGTCAAGAAAGCAGAAAACTTTAAGGCCTTTCAACACCTCATTTACCATCTGGGTAGTCTCCAGCCCCTTGGTATGAACATAGAATTCTCCAACTTCCGGTAATTCCCTCCCCCTACCTTCCCCTATCCCTATGTCACTCTGCCCCCTCCCCCAGCTGCCTACCACCTCCCTCATGGTTCCGCCTCCTTCTACTACCCATTGTGCTTCCCCCTATTCCTTCTTCACCTTTCCTGCCTATCACCTCCCTGCTTCCCCTCCGTCACCCCTTTATCCTTCCCCTTACTGGATTTTCACCTGGAACCTACCAGCCTTCTCCTTCCCACCCTCCCCCCACCTTCTTTATAGGGCCCCTGCCCCCTCCCTCTTCAGTCCTGACGAAGGGTTCCGGCCCGAAACATTGACTGTTCTTTTCCACGGATGCTGCCCGACCTGCTGAGTTCTTCGAGCGTGTTGTGACTGAAGCTTTAAGGCCTTCTTGATGGGGTGGGGGGTTAGTAATGTATAGGGACTGGACATCCATGGCAAAAATGAGGCAGTCAGGACTGAGAACCCTAATCCTTCCTCTATTCCCCACTATAGCCTGCCTATCACCTACCCCAATGTTCTTTTTTTTAAATTTCTCCCATGGTCCAATCTCCTCTCCCATCAGATTCTTTCTTTTTCAGTCCTTTACCTTTCCCACCCACCTGGTTTCATCCATCGTATTCTCGCCTCCTCCTCCCAAACCTGTCCCCACCACCACCTTTCTATTTTGGCATCTTCCCATTTGCTTTCCAGTCCTGATGAAGGGAATGGCCCGAAACACCAACTCTTTATTTATTTCCACAGGAATGCATCACCTGCATTTGCTCCAGCATTTTGTGAGTGTTCTCTGCATTTCCAGCATCTGCAGAACCTCTTGTGTTTATTATGCTTTTTATGACGACTTATTTTTCAAAAAAAAAAAACCAGCTTGGAATTTTAAAATAGCAAGTTGGACCCTAATTCACAAATTGCTATAGCAGGAAGCAGGATTTGCAATCATGCTTTATAATTAGCTTATGTGCCTGGGTATTACTAATTTTGACATTGTACAATGTGAAAAGTCTTACCTGAATAAGGTCCTGCCTTTCCTTTTCTCCTAAAGTAATTGATTTCTTGATTGTTCTCAGCTCATTCATTATTTCCTGGGCTTCATCCAGTTTATAGTTTGTTTGACTATCGGATATTTTACGGTCAATCCTGAGCCAAAAGAGAAACATAAATAAATGCTTGAGTGGTGTGTTTTACTTTCCTCCTCTTGGTGAGTCAGCACTATTTTTGGCTGGCAGAAATACTTCTCATATCTTTGTTATCAAAACCCTGATTGAGATTTCAAGTAACTATACTGAAGAAACACATTTACCACAACGATTGAAGAACCAGATTTCCTGGAGCTTAGTAACTCTATCCCGTAAAAACCCAGAGCTACAGAGGCTCTAAAGACCTCGGTCCGTGACAGGAAGGATCTTTGCCAAGAAGGAGAGATGGCCTACACTTTGGGACAACTTGAAAGATTGTCCCAGGACAGAGGATTCTGTCGAGCTGCTGTCGAGGAGGCCTGTGCACCATTAGGGGTGATGGGTTTAAGTAAGTAAATTCTGCAGCATTTCCTTTTGGGAAACTAGTTAACCATATATATGGTGTTGAGAACAAAAGAACTCGTGTTGTCTGATGTTGCCACCATGCATTTGGTACATAGAATTAGGGGTCAACAAGTTAAACTCAATCACAAAAGATTACAATATGGGTGCTTGCATGAGAACAAAGCTGCAATTTTACTTGTGCTTACTTTTATGGAAATGGTTCAATAAAAAGGTTTATATTTGAGGACTGATCAAGGTCTCAAGGGCCCTAAGTAATCCAGCTTGTCGAAATAGGCAATTATTTTTAAATGCTCCTTAAGCGGTGCAGAGGCTATGAAGAAGCACATTGTCTGAGGAAAGGATCAAATATAATAATAACTGGAGTGCAAGATAGATATATAAATTTAATCATGCAAAGTCCTTTTAGCTGATTTCACTGTGAAAAGCACCAGAAAGATTTATCTTCAGTAGCAATGATCAGCTGATCTGCATGTGGTTCCCACCAGAAGGATAGCACACAGCAAAACCCTGAAACAAACAACCTTCTGAAATGAGCTGACATAAAGAATCAGCTTAAAAACACATTAAATTTAATTCTTTCAATGCTTGCACGGTCAATACCTCAAAGCAGGTCCAGCATCCTGTAGGGAAGAGTATTTTTGCAATTGAAACTTGTACATGTGTTCATCTGAAAGTATCCTGATTTGCTACAGCAACTTAAATGTATAGGAACACAAGAAGCTACAAAGAGCAGTAGACGCTCGCCAATGTACCACAGGCATATTCTTCCCCACCAGCAATAATATCTACAGGAGTCAATACCTTAAGAAGGCAAGATCCATGAACAAAGATCCCCACCATCCTGTCATGCAATCTTCTCGCAGCTACCATCAAGCAGGAGATAAAGCCTTAAGTCCCATACCAATAGGTTCAAAAGCAGCTACCTCCCTTCAGCCATTCAGTTCTTGAACCAGTCGGCACGACCTTTATCACTACAGTTGAGCAACACTATGACTACTTTGATCATTTTGCTTTAAACTGGACTTTGTTGTTGTTCTAATTATCATCTAATTGTGTTTTTTTATTGTAAAAGTTGTGTTGACTTGTGTTTAATTTATGTTTTTCTCATGAATGTTGCTTATACAATGCTGTGTGCCTGTGAGGCCTCTGCAAGTTTTCCACTGCACCTCCGCAAACATACACTTGTGCATTTGACAACAAACTTGAATTTGAACCAACTAGGATTAACATGGCATCTTTAGTGTAGGTAATCATCTAAGGGCACTTCACAAGTGCAATGTCAAGCCCCAGGCCATGTAAAGACATAGCAAACCTGGCCAAAGGGACAAAGTTTATGGAGGAGAAACAATACAGAGGAGATCTTGGCAGCTGGAGGCACAGTTGGCAATGTAGCAATGATCACAGATGCTTGAGAGGCAAGAACACAGAGATTCACCTAACCCACTCGGCATATTAGCAGGTGATCTCACAGGAAAGGCCAAGTATGTGCAGTCATATGCATGTTGCCCCTTGGGTTGGATCTGTGGTACAATATCTAACCCTATGGGCCTCACATAACAACGACACAGGTCCAACAGGCCAAAATGGACTCCTTCACAAGCAATTATGGAACAGAAAGCTTCGGCCCATGATGTTCCATCAATGAGACAAGGAGAGGCAAGTTGGAGAAAAAATCCGGATGAAAAATTCTTTTAAGTAGCAGCAACAACTTGTGAGGAAATACAAAGAAATTGTCAATGCAAGGTCCCGCATGGGAGGTTAGTTAGGAAAATTCAGTCGCTAGGTATACATGGAGAGGTGGTAAATTGGATTAGACATTGGCTCGATGGAAGAAGCCAGAGAGTGGTGGTAGAGAATTGCTTCTCTGAGTGGAGGCCTGTGACTAGTGGTGTGCCACAGGGATCAGTGCTGGGTCTATTGTTATTTGTCATCTATATCAATGATCTGGATGATAATGTGGTAAATTGGATCAGCAAGTTTGCTGATGATACAAAGATTGGAGGTGTAGTAGACAGGGAGGAAGGTTTTCAGAGCCTGCAGAGGGACTTGGACCAGCTGGAAAAATGGGCTAAAAAATGGCAGATGGAGTCTAATACTGACAAGTGTGAGGTATTGCACGTTGGAAGGACAAACCAACGTAGAACATACCGGGTTAATGGTAAGGCACTGAGGAGTGCAGTGGAACAGAGGGATCTGGGAATACAGATACAAAATTCCCTAAAAGTGGCATCACGGGTAGATAGGGTCATAAAGAGAGCTTTTGGTACATTGGCCTTTATTAATCAAAGTATTGAGTATAAGATCTGGAATGTTATGATGAGGTTGTATAAGGCATTGGTGAGGCCGAATCTGGAGTATTGTGTTCAGTTTTGGTCACCAAATTACAGGAAGGATATAAATAAGGTTGAAAGAGTGCAGAGAAGGTTTACAAGGATGTTGCCGGGACTTGAGAAACTCAGTTACAGAGAAAGGTTGAACAGGTTGGGACTTTATTCCCTGGAGCATAGAAGAATGAGGGGAGATTTGATAGAGTTATATAAAATTATGATGGGTATAGATAGAGTAAATGCAAGCAGGCTTTTTCCACTGAGGCAAGGGGAGAAAAAAACCAGAGGACATGGGTTTAGGGTGAGGGGGGAAAAGTTTAAAGGGAACATTAGGGGAGGCTTCTTCACACAGAGAGTGGTGGGAGTATGGAATGAGCTGCCAGACGAGGTGGTAAATGCGGGTTCTTTTTTAACATTTAAGAGTAAATTGGACAGATACATGGATGGGAGGTGTATGGAGGGATATGGTCCGTGTGCAGGTCAGTGGGACTAGGCAGAAAATGGTTCGGCACAGCCAAGAAGGGCCAAAAGGCCTGTTTCTGTGCTGTAGTTTCTATGGTTTCCATGGTAAATATTCCAGCGGACTTCACAATGAAAGCTGACACCAACCCACAGCACAGATATTAAAAGAAAATAAAAAACAAACTATAGACACTGGAAATCGGAAATAAAAACAAAGTGCTGGAAACAGCCAGCAGGTCAGGAAGCAGCTGTAGAGAAAGACACAAAGCTAGTTGCAGGCTCCGGACCTTTCATCAGAACTGGGAAAGATTTTTTTTTTTTAAAAGTGTGTGGGGGCGGGGTGATAGCTAAGACAAGGGTTATCTGGCATGATGAGCCCAGGTCAAATGAGTTACTGTGACAGAAGATGTTGACACTGTAAAGTAAAAGCTTGCCTGAAGGGTGGAAGAATCCATTTAAGATGTGTTTCAAGCACACATTGTGAAGTTTTACAGTCATACAAAATGGAAAAAGGCCATTCTTGCTGATCACCATGCCCATGCTGATCTGCATGGGCTGATTTACACCAATTCTACACAATCCCATTTTTGTTGTTCTCCTGAAAACTACCCCAAGGTTCGACCATCCACCCAGAGGCAATTTACGTTGCCCAATGAACCCGCCAGCCCACACATCTTTGGGAGATGGGAGGAAACCGGAAGTTCCAGGGGAAATCCACTTGGTGCAAGCTCCACACAGGTGTACCAGAGGTTGGGAGTGAACCCGGTTTGATGAGGCATCAGTCCTTTTACCTGTCAGTATGCCATTCTTCCAGTTTGCTGAATTATCGGAAGCCTGGGGTAGACTATAGTTCTTTAAATCGTAGCTTTTTACACCAATCTCTACTAATCTTAGTTGAGAAGCATACTATGGGCGGACTCCACAAGATCTTAGAGTTTAAGAAAATCAGATTTTTATCTAAAGGCAAAATAATACATGCATGAGCAGCTGCTGAGGAATGTGCTTTGGCATTTTAACTTCTGTGTACTCATACAAGGAGTGATTGATAAGTTTGAGGCCTAAGGTAGAAGGAGTCAATTTTAGAAAACCTAGCACATTTATTTTTCAACATAGTCCCCTCCTACATTTACACACTTAGTCTAGCGGTTGTGGAGCATGTGAGTCTTGGACCTCCAGAAAGTGTCCACAGCAGGGGTGATTGATACGTTCATGGCCTACGGTAGAAGGAGATGAGTTATACAGCTCCTGTTACATGCACGTGCAGTTCAACTCTTTGAGTGATTCTGCAGAAAGTTTGAAGTTAATAACTCATTTCCTTCTACCTTAGGCCATGAAATTATCAATCACCCCTGCTGTGGACCACTTTCTGGAGGTCCAAGACACCGATTTCTACAAAGAAGGGATCCGTATGCTCCACGACTGCTGGACTAAATGTGTAAATGTAGGAGGGGACTATGTTGCAAAATAAATGTGCTAGGTTTTCTAAAATTGACTCCTCCTACCTTAGGCCGCAAACTTATCAATCACCCCTCGTATTTCTATCTTCACGCACTAATGGATCTTGCTGGAGAATAACAAGGCTTCCACCAGACAATTGACACTGCAGATTCCAGGGAATATCTCAGTATTTGTAGGGAGTCCCAGAGTGAACTCTGTTGCAGAAGGAGCAAAACATGGGAAATTTGGAGAGAACTGATGAAAAGGAATCAGCAGCTGACTCCGTTCAGAATTCATAGGATTTTGAATTTCCAGGTGCTTCATCCCAGAGCATAAAGCAACAGATACAAAATATGACAACAGTGAATTAAGGCTTGCAGTTTTACTTGTCCATTGAGGGAAGCATTACTATCAGCACCATTCCCTGCTGATTCACCAAGGATTACCAACTTCAGTTGATCTCAGCTTCAAATTGATTCTCAAAATTATGAGGGAGGAACCACACATAGTGAGTCAGCTGGCCACTGTCAGAAACAATTTTGCACCCCTTCCCCTTCCCCACACAAGAAACGGTACTTACCCCACTTGGCGCTGTAGAAAGGAAAGGGGAACTCTCCATAATGCCATTGACCTAATGTTTATAACCACAGACATAATGCCTTTGTTTCTCACTGCCTTTGTTCTCCATGAACTCGGGTTAGCTTCTAACAATGAGGTTCTCAGAGGACAGGCAACCTATTCTATTTAATGATACATTATAACTGTGGATGGTACCTTTCCTGTTGGGCCAACCTGCCAGAGGCTGTTTTTCAGATCAGTTTGATCGACATAAAGAATTCTTTTTAATGCAGAAGAATTTTTTTAACATTTAGACAGTTAAAAATAAAACCTTTGTTAGCCTGTTCAAAATGTAATTGCATTCCCTTTGATCTCTTGAAGATCAGAAGAAATATCAGAAAGTTGAAAGAAAAAACATTAAGTTTGGCATCTGCAGCTGGTCTCACAAGTCTCAGAGAACTATGCACTGCTACTGCTAGGTTTTTCTGTTCCACAATACACCCAGGGCCCTGTCACTTACAGTGCAAGTCCTGCCTCATCTGAGTTAATTCCATCTGCCAACCCTTTGCCCAGTCTTCAAGATGATCTATATCCAGTTGTAAACTTAACCTTCCTTCACTGTCTACCATGCCATTAATTTTGGTGTCATCCACAAATTTATTAATCAAGCTACTTGCACACATACGGCTGGCAACAGGGCTTCAGTCTGACCTATGCCCCAACCTCTGCCTCCTACAACCAAGATAATTTCGTATCTAACTGGCCAGTTCATGCTGGATCCCATGTGATCTCATCTTTCAGACCAGTCTACCTAGTCAAAATTAAAGTCCAATAACATTTATTGCCCTGGCCTCGTCAATCCTCTTGGTCATCTTAGAAAAACTTTAATTAATTAATAATTTTGATAAATTTGACACCATTTGCCACATATGGCCATGATGTCCAATCCTGATCTAACTGCTGGTAGGTCCTGATCTTCAGAATTTCCCACCACTGATGTTAGGCTCACCAGCCTGTAGTTCGCGCACTTGTCCTTGCAGTTCCTCTTAAATAAAAGCATATTAGCCACCCTCCAGTCTTCTGGTACAACACCTGTTAATTTCATTAATTCTGTGGTGTTTCTTTGTATTTACTGTGAATGCCCACAAGAAAACAAATCGCAGGGTTGTAAATGGTGACATATACTGTATGTACTTTGATAATAAGTTTACTTTGAACTTTATTCTGCACATCCTTGGGAGGTAGAAGGAAATGAGATCACACAGGGGTATCCCATAGAATCAATGTGCAAACTCCACACCGCCATCAGATCCAGAGTTCTCTGCCAGGGCCCCAGCAATTTCTTCCGTTCCTGCCCACAACTACCTAGGGTACACCAGGGATTTATCCACCTTCATGTGCCCCTCAAGACTGTCAATACTACTATCTTCAATCTATTAAAATGTTTCAGGACATCACTGTTCTCTGCCTCCGAATTCCCCAACTTCCATGAGCTTCTCCACAATCAGCCAGTCACTGCACTGGGCATGAGCAGTTCAAGGCAGCAGCTCATCATACTTGCTCAAGGGCAATTCAGGATGGACAAGTATTGATCACTTTTTTAAAAAATATATATAACCAACATTAGGTTGCCTTTGTTCTGCAACATCCAAGTTATTATTCATCCCTCTCATACCACTTTCAAGTAAAATATATCTGCTGTAGTTTATTTAGTTATTGAGACACACTGTGGAATAGGCCCTTCTAGCCCTTCGAACTCAGCTGCCCAGCAACTCCCAATTCAACCCTAGCCTAAACACAGGACAACTTACTATTAACTCACAAGTCTTTGGACTGTAGGAGGAAACCGGAATACCCGTAGGAAACCCATGCGGGCATGGGGAGAATGTACAAACTCCTTACAGGCAGTGGTGGGAATTGAACCTGGATTGCCTGTAAAGTGTTGTGTTAACCACTACCCTAGCGTGCTATTCAAGACAGTGTTTCTTCACATGCAGCAAGGTACCCACACAATATCACAAAACACCAAAAGGGTACACAATCTGATCCAAATCAGCATTAAATCTTGAAAAATTCTAAAAATGTAGGAGGAGCATTTAGGACAAAGAGTCGCACAGAACAGAAAAAGGCCTTTCTGCCCCTCAGCACCATAAGCCACCTGCCTACACTAATCTTATACCATCCACTTTTATTCTCCCCACATTCTCAAGTCACTTATATTGTCATTTCGACCATAACTGATGGTACAGTACACAGCAAAAACGAGACTTTTTCAGGACCATGGTGCTACATGAACAATACAAAAACTACACTGAACTACGTAAAAGAGCAACACAAAACTACACTAGACTACAGACCTACCCAGGACTGCATAAAGTGCACAAAACAGTTCACGCATTACAATAAACAATAAACAAGACAATAGGCACAGTAGAGGGCAGTAGGTTGGTGTCAGTCCAGGCTCCGAGTATTGAAGAGTCTGATGTCTTGGGGGAAGAAACTGTTACAGAGTCTGGTCGTGAGAGCCCGAATACTTCGGTGCCTTTTGCCAGATGGCAGGAGGGAGAAGAGTTTGTATGAGGGGTGTGTGGGGTCCTTCATAATGCTGTTTGCTTTACAGATGTAGTGTGTGGTGTAAATGTCTGTAATGGTGAGAAGAGAGACCCCAATGACCTTCTCAGCTGACTTCACTATCCGCTGCAGGGTCTTGCGATCCGAGATGGTGCAATTTCTGAACCAGGCAGTGATGCAGCTGCTCAGGATGCTCTCAATACAACCTCTGTAGAATGTGATGAGGATGAGGAGTGGAAGATGGACTTTTCTCAGCCTTCGCAGAAAGTAGAAACGCTGCTGGGCTTTCTTTGCTATGGAGCCGGTGTTGAGGAACCAGGTGAGAGTCTCCGCCAGGTGAACACCAAGAAATTTGGTGCTCTTAACGATTTCTACGGAGGAGTCATCGATGTTCAGCGGAGAGTGGTCGCTCCGTGTCCTCCCGAAGTCAACAACCATCTCTTTTGTTTTGTTCACATTCAGAGACAGGTTGTTGGCTCTGAACCAGTCCATTAGCCGCTGTACCTCCTCTCTGTATGCTGACTCATCGTTCTTGCTGATGAGACCCACCATGGTCGAGTCATCAGCGAACTTGATGATGTGGTTCGAGCTGTATTTTGCAGCACAGTCGTGGGTCAGCAGAGTGAACAGCAGTGGACTGAGCACACAGCCCTGGGGGGGCCTGTGCTCAATGTGATGGTGTTGGAGATGCTGCTTCTAATCCAGACTAACTGAGGTCTCCCAGTCAGGAAGTCTAGGATCCAGCTGCAGAGGGAGGTGTTCAGGCCCAGTAGGCTCAGCTTTCCAATCAGTTTCTGAGGAATGATTGTGTTGAATCTGAACTGAAGTCTATGAACAGCATTCGAACATACATGTCTTTTTTGTCCAGGTTGGTTAGGGCCAGGCAGAAACCTGTCAATTTCCTCCAGATTCTACCCGCCTCTAACGCAGCAGGGGCAAGAGACAATGGCCATCTGCATGTCCTTTCTTTATTAATCTTTTTATTGGTTTAAAAGGAGCATAAATATAATCAAGAGGAGAATTATCTCAAATATATATATATCAGTAACAATACAAACCAAGATTAAGATAGACATTGTCAAAATCATATTGTTAAACTAGTATAAAATCATAATTTAAAAAACTGAAAATAGCAATTGTCCTCTCATCAGTTTATGGAAAAAAAAGAAAAAACATTAAGTTTTAAATGAAGAGAAAAAAAAACCCACTATACTATATATAAAAAAACAAAAAACAAAAAAAAGGGACTGGGCAGTCCATTTTGAGGATAGGACCAAAAAAAAGAAAGAAAGACTTTCTGAGCAAATCTAAAACTTCGAAAAGAAAAGATAGAAAGAGTAATAAATCAAATTAAATGAAAATATTGGATAAAAGGTCACCAGATTTGCTCAAATTTAAAGGATGTATCAAATGTCCGACTTATTTTCTCTAAACTTAAACAGGACATAATGGAGGAGAGCCAATAAAAGACCGTAGGTGGATTAGAATCCTTCCACTTCAATACAATGGCTCTCCTAGCCAGTAAGGTCGAAAAGGCTATCATACATTGAGCAGAAACAGGAATATTTCCTGCGTCCGAAGGGATAATCCCAAAAATTGCTGTAAGCAAATTAGGTTGTAGATCCAGATCCAAAACTTTTAATAGTGTTTTAAAAACATCTCTCCAAAAGTTATCTAGCTTTATACAAGACCAATACATATGAGTTAAAGTGGCCAGCTCAGTATTACATCTGTCACAAATAGGATTGATAATGGAGAAAATACGCGCTAGTTTATCCTTTGACATATGGGCCCGATGCACTACATTGAACTATATCAAGAAATGATGGGCACAAATAGATGAGTTGTTAACCAAATGAAAAATTTTACTCCATTGATTATCTGAAAATGACTCTTGAAATTCCGATTCCCAAGCGCGTTTAATTTTATCATTAGATATCATTCGTGAGTTCAATAACTGATTATAGATTATAGTTATCAACCCTTTTTGAGATGGTTTAAACTGAAGGAGAGCGCCTGTCATATTAGGTGGATAAGCAGAAGGGTAATTTGGCAACAAAACACGTAAAAAAATACTTAATTTGTAAATATCTAAAACAGTGTACACTAGATAAATCATATTTATCCACTAATTGAGAAAAAAACATTAAACAGTCCCCTACAAACAAATTTGAAAAAGTTATTATTCCCTTGGCTTTCCAAATTAAAAAGGCCTTATCCAAAATTGATGGTTTAAAAAATAATTGAGATGGATATTACTAGAAAGAATAAAATTATTTAACTCAAAAAATCTACGAAACTGAAACCATATTCTTAATGTATGTTTAATAATGGGATTAAAACCTTGTCTACTAATTTTAGAAAACAAAAAGGGAAGAGGAGCTCCCAGGAGAATCCCATAGGGTCACCATGCAAATTCCACACAGGCAGCAGGACCAGAGGTCAAAATTGAATCCAGATTGCTGTGAAGAGGAGGATTCCAGGAATGAAAGGGTTATCTTATGAGGAACATTTGAGGGCTCTGGGTCTCTACTCGCTGGAATTCAGAAAGATCTGGGGTGGGGGGGATCTCATTGAAACCTTTCGAATGTTGAAAGGCCTAGACAGAGTAGATATAGAAAGGATATTTCCCATGGTGGGAGAGTCTAGGACAAGAGGGCCCAGCCTCAGGATAGAGGCGTGTCCATTCAAAACAGAGATGCTGAAAAATTTCTTTAGCCAGAGAGTGGTGAATTTGTGGAATTTGTTACCACAGGGAGCTGTGGAGGCCAGGTCATTGGGTGTACTTAAGGCAGAGATTGATAGGTTCTAGATTGGACACGGCATCAAAGGTTACAGGGAGAAAGCCGGGGAGTGGGGCAGAGGAGGGGAAAAAAGGATCAGCCATGATGGAATGGCAGAGCAGACTCGATGGACCAAATGGCCTAATTCTGCTCCTATGACTTTTGGCTTAAGAGGCAGCTCTACCAGCTGTGCCACAGTACTGCCCAATGAGCTCTACCAGCTGTGCCACAGTACCGCCCAATGAGCTCTACCAGCTGTGCCACAGTACTGCCCAATGGGTGACATCTACTCTACTGAGGCAGGATCAGAGGTTTCTGGCGATAATGCAGACTCCTGGGAGAAAGAAAAAAATACTCTTATTTTTAACAGAGTTCCAATTCCAGCAGCATAGGTTATAGTTCTCCTGAATACAAATCTTCAAGCAATAAAGGTCGACATTCCATTTGCCTTCTTGCATCTGCAAACCAAACATTTGCAATTCATGCAGAAGCACTGCCAAATCCCTCTGCCCAAGAGCATGCTGCAATCTTTCACCATTCAAATAATAGCCTGATTTTCTATTCTACCTTCTAAAATGAATGACCTCACATTCACTTATCTATATCTCTCTGCAGTCTTTCTGCATCCTCTGCACGATTTGATTTTCCATTGAAATTAGTGTCATCAGCAAACTTAGAGACACTAGACACTACTGAGATACACAACACCCAGTCCCCTCTTCCAAATTGTCAATTTACACAATGGCCACTTTATTAGGTACACCTGCTCAATAATGCAAATATCTAAACAGCTAATCATGTGGCAGAAATGCAATACATAAAAGCATGCAGACATGGTCAAGAGGTTCAGTTGTTTTTCAGACCAAACATCAGAATGGGGAAGAAATCAGATCTAAGTGAATTTGACCATGCAATGTTTGTTGGTGCCAGATAGGGTAGATTATCTCAGAAACTCCTGAATTCCTGGGATTCTCATGCACAACAGTGTCCAGAGTTTACAGAAAATGGTGCAAAAAGCAATAAAAAACATCCAGTGTCTGGCAATTCTCTGGGCAAAAATGAATGTCTTGTTAATGAGAGATCAGAGAAGAATGGCCAGACTGGCTCAAGCTTACAGGAGAGCAACAGTAACTTGTAATATGTTGAACCTTGAAGTGGATGGGCTACAGCAGCAGAAGACCTCACCCAGTTCCTGTACCTAATAAAGTGGCCACTGAATACATATTCGTGAACAATTGTGGGGCCAGCACCATCCTCTACAGTACTCTGCTCACCAGATTGCCAATCTAGAAACACCCAACTCTCTGCCCCCAATGGCTAAACAATACCCTATCCCCCAACTAAGGATAAGCGTTTTATGCAGCACCTTATTGAACGTCTTCAGGAAATCCAAGTATATAACATCCACCTGCTCCCTTATACCAAATAAACTCACTATATCCTCAAAGAACTTCTGTAACTTTGTCCAACAGGACCTGTCCATCATGAATCCATCTCATATCAGCCTGATGAAACCACTTCTATCTGGATGGCTCATTATTTTGCTTTAACTGTAGCTTCAAGCATTTGCCCAACTACAGATGTTAAGCTAAATGGCCTATAGTTATTTGCCTTTTGCCTACATCCTTTCATTTTAAACAGTGGCATGACATTTCCAATCTGCTAGAACCAGTTCAGGGTCCACAGAATTTTGATAAATCATCAGAAACACCTCCACAATAATGCCTGCCATTTCTGTCAGTGCCCTGGGATGCATCCCATCAGTTCCAGGCGACAGTTCCACCTTTAGGCCCGCTAGTTTTCTCAGCATTACTACTTCAATGATAACGATCATATCAAGATCCTCACCTTCCATAGCATCATCTCTTTGGCCTGTTAGACATGTCCTCCACCATGAAGATTGTGCAAAATAGTTATTCAAAGTCTCAACCAATTCCATGCAACCCAATACTAATTTCCCCTTCTTAAACTTCCAAGGCCCTACGTTCACTTTAGGCACTCTTTCTCTGTTTTATATGTGGAAGAGATTTTACAATTTTCTTTTAATATTTTGTGCTAATTTACTTCCATAATCTATCTTCCATTTTCTTATTGCTTGCTTAGTTGTGTGCTTGCTTTTTATAGCTTTCCCAATATTCCAGTTTCCCATTACTCTTGGTGACCTTTGCATGCATGAACCTTCCTTTATGTCCCTAGTTATCCAAGGCTGGCTTTCCCCACCATCACTGTCCTTGCTTCTGATTGGAATATACTTTAGTTGAGCACTGTGAAAAGGCTCTTGGAAAGTCCTCCACTGTTCCTCAACTGTCCCATTACATATCCCAGTGGTCCCCAACCACTGGGCCGCGGACTGGTACCGGGCTGCACAGCATGTGCTACCAGGCTACGAGGAAACGATACGATTTAGCGATAGAAGTCAGCTGCACCTTTCCTCATTCCCTGTCACGCCCACTGTTGAGCTTGAACACACGCGAGGTCATTACCCGCGTGTCATCCATATCAGCACAGGAAGGAGATCAAATCCTCGAGCTTGCAAATGACGGCGGGCTGAAAAGTATGTTTGACATAACATCTCTGCTGGCATTCTGGATCAAAGTCAAGGCTAAATATCCTGAGATAGCCACGAAAGCACTGAAAACGTTGCTTCCATTTCCAACATATCGCTGTGAAGCGGAGCTTTCTGCAATGAATGCAATGAAAACTAAATTGCGGAATAGACTGGACATAAGGAACCCCCTTCAAGTATCGCTGTCTCCTATCACCCCTCGATAGGACTGTCTTGTTGCAGGGAAACAAACCCAGGGCTCCCACTGATTCAGCGATATTGGTGTGTTGCAATGATTTTATATGTTCATACAGGGAAAATATGCACTGTGTGTTTAATATCCAAACGTTACTTAAAATGTTATGATGCTATTGACTTATAAGTGACTTATATGACCATATAACAATTACAGCACAGAAACAAATACCCTTCTAGTCCATGCCGAACGCTACTCTCACCTAGTCCCACCGACCTGCACTCAGCCCACAACCCTCCATTCCTTTCCTGTTCATATACCTATCCAATTTTTCATTAAATGATAATATCGAACCTGCCTCTACCACTTCTACTGGAAGTTCATTCAACACTTACTTCAAGCTCCCCTGTCCTCCCCTGATAATTGACTTATCACTATATTCATGCAAGGAAAATATGCGCTGTGTGTTTAATATTAAATTCATTAGATAATCCCTTTTGGAAATGAAATTGAGTGTATTAGCCACTTATCACCTATATTCCGGTCGTGATTAACACCTCACCCCCGAACAGAGTCGCCAAAAACGATTTGTAGGGAAAAAAAAAATCAGCAGGTACATGCATGCGCACACAGGTACCCGCGCAAGGCTTCATGGTCATTGTAGTTTTTCCTCGGGGTAAACACAACGAATTTGACTGCTACTCTTGTCCGTTGGCAACCCTACCCCCACCCCTCCCTGGTCAGCTGGTCCGCAAGAATATTCTCAATATTAAACCGGTTCGCAATGCAACAAAGGTTGGGGACCCCTGATATAGCCTGCAAGTAATAGAGGGCAAGCATTTAATATAGGAGGGAGAAAGTTTAAAGAAAATGTGTGGGGCAATTTTTTTTTAAATGTAGAGGGGTCGGTGCCTGAAACAGGCTGCCAGGGGTAGATATGGTGGTGGTGTTGAGTCTTTTAATAGTTATATGAATATTCAGGAAATGGGCAGATATGGATCACATACAGAAGAAGCTTAGTTTAACTTGGTATCATGTTTGGCATGGACATCTTGGGCAAAAAGTCTTTTCCTGTGGTCTACTGCTATGTTCTATGCTTTGTGTGAATGGCAATACTGATTGTAATAATAAATGAGGGAATTGAAATAAATCATCTTCTGGCCTCAAGGGGAATCAGTGAAATCTGGTCAAAATCCATGTAGTATGACTGTGCACAAATCCCCAGAACCACCAGCCAGCATCACCACTTAGTTCAAGGACCTGGGGAGGGGAAGTACAGTAGCCCATGTAAATGGGAGTCACTAGTGTTCAGGCCTGGTGCTGATTACTCAGCTGGATGCTGCAGGCTTGTGTTAGGCCATTCAATGATTTACCAGCACCGGACTCTCCATTGCCAAACATGGAACATTCAGCAGTCCAATTCAAGCTGGCATTGGATCTGCAAAATGGAGGCATGGGGGAGAGGAAACATGCCAAAATGGCACGTACTCTCGCTGCAGCGTGTGAACATGCCGCACACATCACCGGAAACAAATTGCCGTCTGGATAAAATCACAAGACCAAACACCAACTTTTGTTTGCACACTGCCTTTACCCTTGGAAAATGTCCCAAAACAAACTGAAAGGAGTGTCATCAGCCATTTAACACCAAGCCACATGAGGACACAGGTTCCAGGGAGCACCACGAAGGAGGAAGGGGTGGAGAAGTAGAGACGCGTAAAGAGGAAATTCCACGGTTTAGGGCCCAGCCAGCTGAGAGCACAGCTGCCGGTCGGTGGTGAATCAAAGGAGGGCAGGAATGAGCACGAAACCGGACGTGGAGGCATGTACAGATGACCAGGGACTGCTGAGTGCAAGAGGTTGTGGAACTGATATAACTGTGGAATATTAAGTGAAGCCTTGCCAGGGAGGTCCAGAAGCAACTCCCAGCTTCCCCGAGTAACAGGATATTCAGGATAGTGGGATCTGTATTGGGTTTTCAGTAGCATCAATGAGGTCTCAGTGTGTTAAGCAAACTGTACTAGGAAATGGAAAATGTTATTTTACTTCACATCTTGCGGAGAGTTCGCACCAGCCCTCATAACCATCCTCCCTGAAAAGATATGCAGCATATCCTGAAAGAATGGAAAGTTCTGTTACGGCTGCTACGTTTTGCATCATCGGCTGCTGGCAATATTCCCTTACTTAACCACAGTCTGTTTCCTGCAAAGCTTTTCATCAACAGCAGGTACTGTTAGAGCAGCCAGCTTTTCACTCAACCCTACCCAGGGCCCAAATACAATCCAGCCTTTGTTCTAACATACTTTTGAAAGTTTGTCATCGAAAGATCACCCGACCTTCTTTCGATTCCCTCCCCCTCTTCTGTGTATTTCTGTTGTCCCTTGCCTCATGCATTATATATTTAATCCAGGTTTGTTGAGATGCCAACTAACAAAAGCATTCTGTCTGAGAAGTATGTCAGGACTTTCAGGACTGAATAACTGCAGTGGAAGGGGGAGGGAGGGGCCCAAATTCAATACTGCCAATTCTGTTGAGCCTAGTAACTGGACAAATAAAAATCTCCTTCAAAATAAAATGTCAAAAAGGAAGGTATCTGCATGGCTAAACAGAAAGGGTGAGGTGAGAGGGAGCAGGGGCAGCTGTAACATGCAGACAAAGCTGGCGTGGGCAGTCAGGGGCAGAATGGTTTTGAATTGCGGTTACAACTGCGTTCCTGCAAGTCCTGGAAACCAGCAAAGCGGATCACAGTTCATTTTAATCCTCGTGTTTAGTGGTCAAGTTATCACCGTGGCCAACTTCACAATAATATGCCCCATAGGGGGAGGATGGAGTATCAGACTGGGTAAGGGAACAGCTCAATCTCTTAGAGTATATCTGAAACACAAGTAAGCCATGTAATTGTTTCTTACAGCTCTCTGCCTAGTATTTCCAGTTTCAAGATTGCTTAATGTCTTTTCCAGTACCCAAGGGTGAAGGAGAACAAAATAATTGTTACTCCAGATCCAAAGCAGCACAAAAAAAACCCACAATAATAAAAACACAATAAAATAAATACACAAGATGGCTCAGTTACATTGATTGATAAAATGATACCAGGTAGTCTGTACATAAGGTGAGTGTGTCAGGAAATGATAAAGTCATTGCACTGGGGGATGTGGAGGGGTGGGTTAGTGGGTGGAGGTGTTGACCAATCTTGGGGAAAGTAACTTTTTTTGAGTCTGGTGATCCTGATGTGGATGCTACTAAACCTTCCCGCTGATGGGAGTTGGATAAACAGTCCATGAGCAAGGTGGGTGGGATCCTTCCCGATGTTACTGGCCTTTCATAGCAGCTTTCTGTATCTATGTCCTTAACGGCAGGCAGGCTGATGCTGGTGACACGTTGGGCAGTTTTGACTACCTATTGTAAAGCCTTCCTGTCCACCACATTGCAGTCTCTGTGCCATGCAATGTAGAAGGACACGGGTATAGGCATGCATAGCCCAGCACTCGTCAGCCTCCTCTGAAAATAGAGGCATTGGTGAGCTTTCTTGATTGTGTAGGATGTGTTCTGGGACCACAAAAAGCCTTGTGTGAGCAGAGTGTACAGTAGTGGGCTCAGCGCACAGCCCTGGGGCACCCGTGTTGAGGATGATGTGGAGAGAGGAGCAGTTGTGCACCCTGACCGTCTGAGATTAGAAAGTCCAACACCCCGTTGCACAGTGGTGTACTTACACAGAGGAACAGGAGTTTGTTCACCAAGGTCTGTGGAACAATAGTGTTGAACACTGAACTGCCATCCAGAAACAGCATGTTGACGTAAGTGTCTTTGCTTTCCATGTGTCATAGCCAGGTGTATGACAGATGCTAAGGCATCTGTCGAAGAGCAGTTCTGTCAGTAAGCATATTGGTGAGAATCCAGTGTGGCAGGAATGGAGTTTTTCATGTGTGCCATTACAAGCCGATCAAAGTACTTCATGATGATTAGTGTCAGTGTCACCGGGGAGTAGTTCTGAAGGTGTAGATTTTTTTGGTACAGGGACGATGGTGGCCGATTTGAAGTGTGTGGGGACAGCAGCTGGGAAGAGTGAAGTGTTGAAGATGTCCATGAAGACAGTCGCTGAGCTAGTGTGCACATTCCCTGAGCACTCAGCCTGGGATGTTGTCTGGCCCAGCAGTCTTACGGGGGTTGATTCTCTACGAAGTCCTTCTCACATCTGCTGCTATTACAGACAGCAGCTTCACATCTGGAAGGGTGACCGGGGGGGAGGGGGGGGGTGGGGAAGCAGCTTTCATGACTGGTGTTGTGTTATGCCTCAAAGCATGCATAAAAGTTGCTCTGGTTGTAAGGGAGTGTGGGGTCAGTAATGCAAGATATCTATCCTATGTATTTGGAGGACATACAGACTTGGCTCTGCTAACAGTTGTGTGACCTTTTCCAAGTCAAAAGCAGTTTTTATTTTGCAGTATATGGCAGTGCCTTCCATAACAAGTCAAAGGACATTTTAAGAGGACAGGTGAATGAGGACCACAGTGCTGTCAGTCTAAAACCTGACCAAGTTATGGCAACAGGCATTCTACCCCAAAGCAAGCTAATTCACCCAAGAGGTTACTATAACCATCCAATAATCAGTACTGACTCTAACACGATATCCACATTTCAGATCTCCCTTGTGGTAGTCGGGCTCATCTGCAGACATTAGTTCAGTAATTTAACAACTCCACCACCATACCTGCCAAGGGTTCTAACCCCAATCCAGACAGTTAAGCATAATTTTTTGGAAGCCATTTCAGTGAGATAACTGCTCTTCAACAAACCTCCTTCAGGTGAGGCCTGATACATTCTTTCAGACAGCATTAATATATTTATGGCATTCTTCTGAAGAGGACGGGAGATACATGGCCAATAATTATCCCTCAATCTATATCAGAAAAATTAGATTATGTGGTATTAATTACAGTGTTTCCTTGCCAGAATTTATTGAAATCTTGTTTAAAAGCACTTGGTCTAAAGCTTTCTATGCGTTGGTGTCTCAGGTGCATGACCAGATAGTGCTTAATGGCACCTCAGGTTCAGTCAGCTCAGGACCCAACCAGAAGCCCTGGCTGAACGCTAAGGAACCCTCCCTACACAAAGCCCACATGCTGTCTTCAGATCTGCTGACAGAACAGCTCCTACAACAGTTAGGAGAAACCTCATCTTTGGCATCAAGAGGGCTAAGACGACCTACGCACAAAAAGTTCAAGAAAACCCATTTGATAACAATCCCCGGTGTATGTTGCTGGGCATCACTGGGATCAAGGGCATCACTGACTAAGCAAGGAACAACAACACCGACTTTACCAGTGATGCCTTCCTCCCTGATGCTATAAACAATGTTATGCACTCTTTGAGGCATGCAACACAACGCCAGTCACAAAAGCTATCCCTCTCCCATGTGAGCAGCCACTGTCTGTAGCAGCAGCAGGTAAGAGAAGGACTCAGCAGAGAGTTAACCTCCGTAAGGTTGCCAAGCCAAGCAACACCCCAGGCCAAGTACTCAGAGTGCGTGCACACCTGATCACTGACATCTTCAACCCTTCACTCATCCAAGCTTCTGTCCCCACGTACCTCAGTCCATCCCTATACTAAGAAACCATACACCTTCAGAACTAAACTACTGCCTGGTGGCACTGGCGCCAATCCATAAAGTGCTTTGGAAGGCTGTTAAAGACACGTCATAAACTCCCTTTGTGCCACACTGGACACTCACCAATATGCTTACCAACAGACTGCTTTATGACAGATGCATCTGGCACTGTCATGCCTAGAAAACAAAGACACTTATGTCAGAAACCTGCTTCTAGATTTCAATTCGGCATTCAACACTATTGTCCCACAGATCTTGGTAAACAAACTCCTACTCCAACTGTGCAATTGGGTGATGGGCTTCCTAATGATAGTCAGGATGCACCACCACTCCTCCACCCCATCATCATTAACATAGGTGCCCCAACAGGGTTACATGCTGAGCCCACTGCTGTACAGTCTTCTCACACATGACTGCATGGCCAAACGTCCGAGTAATCACATTGCCAAGTTTGCCGATGACACGATAGGGGTGGGGCTCATCACCAAAAACTACGAGATGGCCTACAGAGAGGAGGTAGAAGAGCTCCAAGCCTGGTTCCTGGCAAACAACTTTTTCCTCAGGTGTTAACAAGACTAAGGAGGTGGTTATTAACTTCAGGAGATCTCGCACCACTCACACCCCTCTCTACATCAGCGGCACAGCAGTGGAAACTGCGAGCAGTTTCAGACTCCTGGGAGCACACATCACACACAACTTCCCATGGTTCTACACAATCAGGAAAGCTCACAAACACCTCTGCTTTCTGAGGAGGCTGAAGAGAGCTGGACTATGCACATCTATACTCACCTCATTCTACAGATGCCGCAGTAGAGAGCATCCTAACAAGCTGCATCCCTGCTCATGGCCTCTTTGCCCACTCCCATCAGGAAGGAGGCAACATAGCATCCACACCGGGAGCACCAAACTCTTACTTCGCCAAATCAGTAAGGTTGATCAACACCTTCACCCACAATCCCACCCCTACTTTATAATTTCCTGTCAGTCACCTTATCTACAGACAGTCCTGTGCCTATTGTCAATTTATGAACACATAAGACATAGGAGCAGAATTATGCCATTCAGCTCATCGAGTCTGCTCCGCCATTCCATCATGGCTGATCCCAGAACCCACTCAACCCCATACTTGCCTTCTCGCCACATCCTTTGATGCCCTGACCAATCAGGAAACCATCAACTTCCAGTTTTAATATACCCACGGACTTGGACTATGGCAGAGCATTCCACAGATTAACTACTCTCTGGTTAGATAAAAATCCTTCTTACCTCAGTTCTAAAAGATCGTCCCTCAATTTTGAGGCTGTGCCCTCTAGTTCTGGACACCCCCACCATAGGAAACGTCCTCCCCACATCTACCTTATCTAGTCCTTTCAACATTCGGTAGGTTTCAATGAGATCCCCCCGCATTCTTCTAAATTCCAGAGAATACAGGCCCAAAGCTGTCCAACACTCCTCATATGTTAACCCCCCATTCCCAGAATCATCTTCATGAACGTCCTCTGGACTCCCTCCAATGACAACACATCCTTTCTAAGATACGGGTCCCAAAACTGTTGACAATACTCCAAGTGTGGCCTAATAAGTGTCTTATAAAGCCTCAGCATTATCTCCTTGCTTTTATATTCTATTCCCATGAAATAAATACCAACATGGCATTTGCCTTCTTCACCACAGACTCAACCTGTAAATTAACCTTCTGAGAGACTTGCATGAGGACTCCAAAGTCCCTTTGCACCACTGATGTTTGAACCTTCTTCCCATTTAGATAATAGCCTGCATTAGTGTTCCTTTTACCAAAATGCACTATCATACATTTCTCAACACTGTATTCCATAAGCTACCTTATATATTTATATTTTTGTTATTATTCTATACTTTATCCTATTGGGCTTTTTTTGTGCTGGTCTGGAGTAACAATTATTTCATTCTCATTTATACTTGTGTACTGGAAATGACATTAAACAATCTTGAATTATTTGATACCTTGCCTATTTAAGTGTCTATCTAAATGTCTCTTAAACATAATAATGTTATCCAGCTCCACCATCTCCTCTGAAAGAGCATTCCAGATATCAACTACTCTACGTGTGGCCCCTCCTATCTTCTTTATAACTGTGTCCACTCACCTGTACCCTCTCCTTTTTGACACTCTTACCACGGGAAAAATATGTTGTCTATTTACTCTATACGATCTCTCAAATCTTATATATCTTTATCAACTCACCTCTCAATCTCTTTTACTCCAGGGAAAACTAACCCTGCCTACCAAATCACTCCCCACACCTGAAGTCTTCCAATCTAGTCAACATTCTGTAAATCTCCAGTGCAACAGAGGATTCAAAAGTACTTCATTAAGAGTAAAGAGCTTTGGAACAGAGGTCATTAAGGTCTATATAAAAGCGATTTTTTTTTGCCCTGTTGACTTGAGCATATGATATTTGACATTCAATTAGGTCACGTGACACCTTCGCATGATGCCTAACCTGCAAGACATCAGCCTACTTTATTTTACAAAACTTATTGCATCTACCCTTTCTGAATGTCTCACTTTCAACATGTTCCAAATAGTTGCCTTGTTTTAAGCATAATTCATTAATCAATGAATGGAAAAACTTTTTGCAATATTTAAATCAAAACAGCTTCTGTGCTACTTCTGCAACTATGACTACAAGGAGAAAACACAAGCGTATTTTTCACTGATTCAACAAAACACACAAATAGGACCTCTAACTAGACTTGGTGATTTTTTAATATTACAAAATGTTAAAAACATCGATAAAAACAAAACCAATCCTAACATAATTCATTGACTGCAAGCCACTTGCAATAAAGACCTCTTTCAAAGAAATGTCCGTGACAAGAGAACCACAGCCACCAGTCACTGAGGAAAAGGCACAGCCTACAACAATGGATGCCCCGTGGGTGGAATCTGCACTCTCATGGTGAGAGCTTTAATAATGAAGAGCTTCGAGAATTGGCCGAGCAACGCATCCTGGGTGAATCTGTGAGGACACGGATGGAGAAGAGGAAACACCAGCAAGAAACCTCACCACAAAATTCCTCAGCACTGGCACCACCACGATCGCACAAATCATGGACCAGTTCATCGATAATGATCCTGACTGGAAGCAAAGCAATAAGGCAAAGAGAGGTGTTCTCGACATGATTTCCTGCTACCAAGAACTGCTTCATGAGAGAAAACCTTAAAAAAAGGCAGTCAAATCTCGAAGCCTCCTTGAAGAAGAAGCTAAAGTTCGAGGAGGGCCCACAGCCTGGCCCCTCCTCTAAGATGTAACCACCACCCGCTTCCCTCTGCTGCAGCTGCGATGTGTTGCTAGTCCACTGATGTACAGGTTAGGCTTATTTGTGTGTTTGTCACTCCACGAACTACTGTGTATACATAAAATATCTTACATCTCAGGTTTGATTTCTTTTAAACTCAGGCACACACGTCCACCTACGTAACATTATAATGACCCAACATATCGCTGAGTTACATAGCACTCCACCTCCAAGGAACACATCCTCAGTATCAAACTGGGTCTAGGTAAAATTGGATTGCCAGAATGCTTTTTTAAACTGGATGGAGAAGCACTGCAATTTCATTTTCCTGAGCAATGACAATAAAGCCCTCACTAACTAAGGTAGGTAAGGGAACGATCTCAATGTGTACTACAATAGACTCCTGAAAATGGTATGAACCAACAATGAACAGCACTTTGCACATGCCCAGGCAACTGATACTCATTATGAAAACCATTCTGATTTCCTTGCACAAGATTGATTCTTTGAGCCTATAGAACCAAGACAAAAGGTTTGAAAGTTCTTGTATATGACATGGGTCAGCAGAAACAGTTGGCACTGATGAAACTACGGAACATTAACGTATCTCGCCACAGACGTCAACTGCCAAGCTGAGCTTAATAACAGGCAATATTACAGAGATGACAGGCTAGCAGATATAGTTTATTAAGTTCTATTCAGCAAATAACTTTAACTGTATGTAAAGATTTCCAGTATAATTAAATTTGGCTTTACCCGGAAAACTGCTCTTCCTGCAGCCTGTAATTTTACCAGCAGCTTTTACCAACCTCTTCCCATATTTCCAAACCTATGGAGTAGCGATGCTTGAGGGAATTTCCAATGGTACTGTGCACTTTGTCAAGATTTTATTTTATTCTTGAACTGCCAGAGAAATAATTGTATCCAAGGAAACTGAGGTAAAATTAGAGAATTTTTAAAAAAAAGCAAAAAGACAAGAGGTTTTAATTTGAATACATAGCAGCTCCAACCTTCGCAATTTTTTTTCAAAATGTATGGTAAATCTGTATATCATATTCGCAATTCATTTACATTTTTAGGTGCTCACCCTCAAATACTTTCTTAAAGCTTAGAAGTCTTAGATTTTATAATTACACTCTGGACAAGGCCTAGAGGAGACTTGTTTATCAATTTTGTCTGTTGTCAAATAATGTACAATATCCTATCTCTGAAACACTGTCCACCATTACCAACCTCCACCACACTCCGTTCTCCTTCAATATCCTATCTCTGAAACACTGTCCACCATTACCAACCTCCACCACACTCCATTCTGCTTCAATTCTCTCTCCATCTCCCTCTCCCACACTTCCTTTTACAAAGACAATGGTATTCTTTAGTACACTGCCTGGGCCTTAGGTTAGCTGTTCTAACAGTTCTGCTTGTCTGACGTAAGGACATACCAAATAGAAACCAATTTAGGCTATTCAGCTCTTTGATCCTAGATGATGTCAAAGTCCTGAGCAGAGATACGAGGGGTGATTGATAACTTTGTGGCCTAAGGTAGAAGGGGGTGAGTTATACAGCTCTCGTTACATACACGTGCAGTTCAACTCTGAGTGGTTACGCAGAAAGTTTGAAGTTAATAACTCATCTCCTTCTACCGTAGGCCACGAACATATCAATCACCCCTGCTGTGGACCACTTTCTGGCGGTCCAAGACGCTGACTTCTACAAAGAAGGGATCTGTATGCTCCACAACCGCTGAACTAAGTGTGTAAATGTAGAAAAAAATAAATGTGCTATGTTTTCTAAAATTGATTCCTTCTACCTTAGGCCATGAACTTATCAATCACCCCTCGTAGTTGTCTTTATAGCACAAGGCGATGTTTTTATTGACACTGAGACAATTTTCAAGACACATTGGTAAATGACTGTCAGCACCTGTCCTCAGCTTAGAGGGAAGTTGTTACCTAAACATATACACGCCCCAATTGGAGATAAAAGATATACATGCGCAAGTTGGAGGCAAGTTTAAACAAAATCCAAGTACATCACAGGTGAAGCCCTCCCAACCATTGAGCACATCTACATGAAAAGTTGCCGTAGAAAAGCAGCATCCAAAGGTCCTCACCACCCAGGCCATGCTCTTTTCTCGCTGATGCTAACAGGTAGAAGGTACAAGTGACTCAGGACTTGCAACTCCATGTTCAAGAATATCACTACCTCTCAGCCATCAGACTCTTGAACACAAAAGCATAGCTACACATTCCATTTCTGGCGTTCCAACAACCAATGATCTCGCTTTAAGGACTCTTTATCTTGTTATTTCATGCTCTTGTTATTTATTACTATTTATTTATATTTGCACAGTTTGTTGTCTTCTATGCTTCTGCTCTTTCATTGATCCTGTTTACAGCTACTGATCTATAGATCTGCTGAGTATGCCCACAGGAAAATGAATCTCAGGGCTGTGTGTGGTGGCATGTATGTACTCTGATAATAAATTTTACTTTGAACTTTGACACAACTTTGATGGGTAACTTCATAAAATTCCAGGTGGTAAAAGTCTACATTTAAAATTACACAGAGCAACAATCTTGTGGATCCATTGTGTGATCAGGTGGATGAATTTAACTTCATAATTTACAAGCAAATGTAGTTTTAAAAATGTATCAGCAGAACATTTGGCAGGGAACATGGCATTTGAAATGATGAAGTTGTGAAAGGTGAAAAATGTGAAAATCACTATCCTTTCATCAAGCCTCCAATTCTGCAATGAACTTATGATTAAGCAATCTGTGTGGCTCCCGTGGTTAAAAACGTTCACCGGCTTAAATAAGTGACTTGTTTTCGCTCACAAATTATATGGGACATAACCCCCTGTTTCAGATCATTATCTTGTTGCATTATCCAACCTCTATTAAGCTTCTACCCTGACTGCTACCCTGATATTCTCCTGTAAAACGTCTCTGAATTTTGAATTCATTGTTCCTTCAACGATTGCAAGCTGACCAGGCCCTGAGTCAGTAAAGCAGCCCCAAACCATGAAAGACCCTTCCACCATGCTTCCCAGTTGGGATGAGGTTTTGGTTGTGATGTGCAGTGCCTCTTTTCCTCCAAACATAGCAAACTGCATTTCTGCCAAAAAGTTCAACTTTTGCCTTATCTGTCCACAGAACTTTGTCCCAGAAGTGTTGTAGAACATCCAGGTGGTCTTTTGTAAACTTAAGATGAGCAGAATTTTTTTTTGTGAGAGCAGCTATTTCCTCTGAGGTGTCCTTCCACGAACACCATTCCTGTTCTTGTGTTTTTCTTATGGTGGACACATGAGCAGAGATTTTCGCAAGTTCTAGAGATTTCTGCAGGTCTTCTGCTGTTACCCTTGAGTCCTTTTTCATCTCCTTCCACACTGCACGTTGTACTCTTAGTGTGATCTTTGCAGGATGCCGACTCCAAGAGAGAACAGCAACTGTACTAAGTTTCTTCCATTTGTAGACAATTTCTCCTACTGTGGACGGATGAACACTCAGGGCTTTGGAAATGCTTTTGTAGTCTTTTCCTGCTTCATGCAGCTCTACAATTCTTCTTCTAAGGTCCTCTGGAAGTTGTTTTGATCAAGGCGTGGTGCATATAAACAGATCTTTCTTGAGAAGAGCAGGCTCTGTCAGTAACCTGACTTTATTTTTTAAATGGGGCAGGGCCCCTCTACAACCCCCACCTCCAATCTCATCTCATCGATGGATCACCTGTCTCCAAATAGCTTTTGTAAAAGGCATTACCCCAGGTGTTCACATACTTCTTCCATCAAACACATGTAATATTGGATCACTTTTCTCAATAAATAAATGAACAAGTATAATGTTTTTGTGTTATTTAATTGGGATATCTTTATCTAGTTTTATAACTTGCATAAAGGTCTGGTCACATTTTAGGTCATACTTGTGTGGAAATTGAGAAAATTGGCCTTTTCTCCTTGGAGTGATGGAGATGAGAGGTGACCTGATAGAGGTGTACAAGACGATGAGAGGCATTGATCGTGTGGATAGTCAAAGGCTTTTTCCCAGGGCTGAAATGGCTTCCACAAGAGGACACAGGTTTAAGGTGCTTGGGAGTAGGTACAGAGGAGATGTCAGGCGTAAGTTGTTTGTGTTTTTTTTACGCAGAGAGTGGTGAGTGCGTGGAATGGGCGGCCAGCAACAGTGGTGGAGGCGGATACGATACAGTCTTTTAAGAGACTTTTGGATAGGTACATGGAGCTTAGAAAAATAGAGGGCTATGTGTAACCTTAGTAATTTCTAACGTAGGGACATGTTCGGCACAACTTTGTGGGCCGAAGGGCCTGTATTGTGCTGTAGGTTTTCTATGTTTCTACGTTTCTATGTTTCTAAAATTCTACAGGGTTCACAGATTTTCTAGCACCACTGTAATCCTAATAGACAGCGACAGAACTAAATGAAATGTTACAGTTAAGACACAATTCAGCTGTAACTATGTGTTCATGAAAAGCACCAGCAGATATTGCACTAAAGTATGCCATCCAGTGTTCTTCTCCCTGGATCTGGTCTATAATCCTCTCTTATTTATTCTCCAGAATCTTCAGTATCATATTTATCTATTTCCACTATCATGGATAGGTTTCAACAATAATTTGTGGCAGAGGTTTCTGTACTCCAATTACTAAGGGGAAAAAAATCATATCTTTCTCTCCAATGCTTCCTATAATTCTGTTTGTGATCATTTTTGGGAAAGGATCCAGAGGGAAGATGAGAAGTTGTTTTTAAGCAGCCAGTCGTGATCTGGAATATAATACATTCAATAGTAACACCCAAATGGGAGTGTGATATCTCCTGAAAAGCAAAACTATTTGCAGAAATGTGGAGAAAGAGCTGCCGGGGGTGGGGAGTGGGGGAGATGGGATTAGTAATATACTCCTTTAAAGAACCAGCAGAAGCTAAAAGGCATCTACCAAGACTGTAAAGTTTAAAGATTTTAAACTTTCAGCCACTTCGTTAAAACCTTACTAGTGGATGGTGGGTTGGGGTTGAAACAACAGAGATTTACTTACTTTAATGTAGATATCTTTTTAACATCATGGTCAGCAGCAAAGCTACACTCTAATTTCCCAATTCCCTCTCTAACTATGACCCATTTCTATCATAACTTATTGGGGATTCCTTCCCCCGTCATTATTGTCCAAATATTTAGCAGTACATTTCCTACCCAGAAACTGGGATGGCATAGTGGCATAGCAGTTAACGCAATGCTATAACAGTGCTAGTGACCCTGGTTCAATTCCCGCTGCTGTCTGTAAGGAGTCTGTATGTTCTCTCTGTGACCGTGTGGGTTTCAGTTTCCACCCACATTCCAAAGACATACAGATTGTTAGGTTAGTTGGTCACATGGGCTCCATCTCTAAATAAAATAAAATACAACTGCAGATCAGCCAGTCTGTATAACCCATTTATCTTCTCCTGATCACAACACAAAATGCTGGAAGAACTCAGCAAGCCAGACAGACATTGTGCCAGATCTACACACTCTCTCATCAAATGTCCACTCCAGCTTAGCTGGGCGAGTTTCCTCTATCCCAGCAATCCTTCTCCTTTATTATGGAGGGGAATAAACAGTCGACATTTTGGACCGAGACCCTTCAACAGGAGTCCTGATATAGCCATTGCCATCCTCTCAAAGCACTTCATCACAATAGACGCAAGTGCTGCCTGTCAATAGTCACTAATGCAGCTCAGCCAGCTCCTCAGAGTCCTCATCTTTTCCTGAAGTGTATAATTAATGCCCCTCTTGCTTAATTGGAAAATTTTAATATGCTTCCATCAATCCTTAAAGCCACTAAGTTTGCACCAACACCTACACTGCAAGTCCCACTGCAACTTTTCATTCCAACAAACTTTCCTTCCTCATCATCTCTGCTTTCCAAGCATCCCTATATCCATACTCTCCTTAATTTTACACCTTCACTTGAGTCAATAGCTCTACGATACCCCTCCCCACTACTAGTTCACCTTCTCTTCTCAGCAGCTTTATCCCTGCTTCATATCACTACAGAGGCCGGAAGAAAAATACATTTAAAAAGCCTTCGTATGTTTTGGTAATCTTCTCTCCTACTGCCATTGGAAATTTCCTTTGAGACATCCTTACATTGTTTCTCTATTACAACCTGCACAAAATATTCATGTCAGCTTCAAATTCGATAGAATCTCCCAATTTATTCATAGAAGCTCAGAGATTGATGGAATTCATTTGGAACCTTTCTTGTGCCCGATCTACACACACTCTCATCAAATGTCCACTCCAGCTTAGCTGGGCGAATTTCCTCTATCCCAGCAATCCCTCTCCTTTATTATCTTCCTGTTCTATTGTGGCACTGAACGTGTTTACATTGTTGTTACTACTCCCCAGTGTTTCTCCGCTTCAAGCGCACTGCTTAATAATTTGCTCTCGGCCAAGTCCTGTTTCACGCTTCGCAAGAATAACTGCACCTGGACTGAAACTTATTTTCTGAGCAAAAATCTATTTCCTTTTCCAATCCATTGCTACATATTTAATATTGTTTACATTAGTAATTTAATGTTTTATAGGTGTCCCATTTAATAATAAAATTTCATCCCCAGTTCTGCACCCTAGTTTGATAGTCATGAAGCATCTTCACTCAGATGGACAAGTTATTTGCATTCCACCCATCAACCATCTGTCTCAGGATTTAGGTGAGAAATATTTATATACAGCAAAATGCCCTCTCATGGGCATTCAGATTTCTGAAGCCATCTCAATGGAACTTGGTCCAGCATTGTTGGGTCAGGTTTATGATAGCTCACAAACAGCAGTGGAATGCTGGGAGGCTGGGTGGGAGGATGGTCTGCTGGTGGGCTAATAGCTAGTGGACTATATACACCAGACTTTTTGTGTATCATAGAGAGAAATCATATGAATATGGAAGTAGGAGAAACTGTGTCCAACTTGCACAAGGGTTGGTCACAATGCTAACCTTGCATAATTTAATTTTTTGACATTCCATAATGACCTGCAGGCAGTGAGACCAGAACTTGCATACACAGGTGACCTACACACATTAAGTCTCTCTTTAAAATTATTCAGCTGTCGACTAGCTTTACCCAGGATCGTGGCTGGGCTCAAGACCCACAAGTACAATGAGACTATTCAATGCCAGCATTTGGAAATTGAAGCATGAACCAGCCTCTTTACCTCTCTCATTCTGAACACAGAGAAGATTATCTATAAAAATTAAAGTTTTCATTAACTGAGATTTTTATGCATGTTTTGAAAGGGACAATAATACTTCCCCAGTGTGAATCCCCACAGAATCCGATGACTATGATTTCCAGCTTGGAGTCCAATATCAGAACATCCTTCAACAGGGCGAACCCACACAAGAAGTCAAGCCCCAAAGGTGCCCTGATGAAGGGTCTTGGCCCAAAATGTCAACTGTTTACTCTTTTCTGTAGATGCTGCCTGGCCTGCTAAGTTCCTCAAGCATTTTGTTTGCGTTGCCCCAAAGGTGTACCAGGTAGGGCACTGAAAACCTGTGCCTACCAACTGGATGGTGTGCTCAAGGACATCTTCAACCTCCCACTGTTGCAGTCAGAAGTTCCCACCTGCTTCACAAGGAGATCAACCATACCGGTACCCAAAAGAGCAGCGTAAGCTGCCTCAGAAACTATCGACAAGTTCCATTCGCACATACTGTACTGAAGTGCTTGGAGAGGATGGTAATGGCTAGAATTAACTCCTGCCTGAGCAAAGATCTGGACCTGGACCCGCTATAATTTGCCTATCACCACAACAGGTCTACAGTGGACACAACTTGGACGTTGAGCACCCAGACAACAACAAAACATCCATTTGATTACAGCTTGGTGTTCAACGTCATCTTCCCCTCACTACCAATCAACAAACTTCAAAAGCTGGGCCTATGTACCTCCTTCTGCAACTGGATCCTTGACTTCCTTATCAGAAGGCCACAGTCAGCTCAGATTGGTACTAACATCTCCTCCTCACTGTGGATCAACACAAGCACACCTCAAGGATGAGTCTTTAGCCCACTGCTCTACTCTCACCACACTACATGACAATATGACATGGGTCAAGCACCATCTACAAATTCATTGATGACACCACTGTCATTGGCAAAATTTCAGGAGATGTAAAGGAGTGAGACGGATCAGTTGGTGAGAACATAAAACAGGAGCAGAATTAGGCCATTCAGCCCATCAAGTCCACTCCGCCATTCAATCATGGCTGATTTAATTTTCCTCTCAACCCCATTCTCCTGCCCGCTTCCTGTAACCTTTGCCACCCTGACTAATCATGAACCTATCAACTGCTGCTTTAAATATAACTAATAACTTGGCCTCCGCAGCCATCAGTAGCAATAAATTCCACAAATTCATTACCCGCTGACTAAAGAAATTCCTCTTCATCTCTATTCTGAAGGGACAACCTTTTATTTTGAGGCTCTCTCCTCTGGTCCTCGACTCCCTCACTATATTAAACATCATCTCCACGCATCTGCCTTCCTTACTACCAAATCAATTTACTCACTAACCTTTTTCACTTGCCCATTTATCCCTCCCCTCTAATCTCCCTCGTGGCACTTATCCCTACAAACAACAGAAATGTTACACCTGCCCATTCAACTCCTCCCTTGCCTCCATTCAAGGCCCCAAACAGTCTTTCCAGGTGAAACAACACTTCACCTGAAAATCTACTGACGTCATAAATTATACCTGGTACTCCCGATGCAGCCTCCTCTACATTGGTGAAACCCAAAGCAGATTGGGTGACTGCTTTGTCGAGCAACTCCGCTCCGTCCGCGAAATTTCCCGGTTGCCAACCATTTTAATTCCTATCCCCATTCCTGTTCCGACATGTCAGTCCATGATCTCCTATTTTGCCACGATGAAGCCACCCTCAGGATGGAGGAGCAACACCTCATATTCCTTCTAGGTAGCCTCCAACCTGATGGCATAAACAACAATTTCTCCTTCTGGCAGCTTTTTTCCCCTCCCCTCCCTTTTTCTTCTATTCCCACTCTGTCCCCTCACTTGCTCATCACCTCTCCCTGGTGCCCCTCCTTCCTCTCATGGCTTACACTCTCCTCTCCTATCAGATTCCTTCTTCTCTAGCCCTTTTACCTTTCCCACCCACTTGGCTGCACCCATCACCTTCTAGCTGGTCCTCCTACCCCTCACCTCCCTTTCTCACTCTGGCCAGTCCTAAAGAAGGGTCTCAGCCTCAAACATTCATTGCCATGGATGCTGCCTGACCTGCTGAGTTCCTCCAGCATCTTGTGTGTGTTTTGGGAATCCTCCATTTCTGAATTCACTACCCATTTAGAAAATAGTCTATACTTTATTCCTTCTATCAAAATATATGACCCTACACTGTTTTCCATCTTACATTTCTTTACCCATTCTTCAAGTCCTTTCATAGATTCCCTGGATCTTCACCACTACCTGCCCTGCCCCTCCACCTACCTTCAGATCATTCACAAAACTGACCACAAAACTATCAATTCCATTATCCAAATCATTAACAAATAACGTGAAATGCAATGCATGCCACACCAACCCCTGCAGAACACAACTAGTCACTAGCAGCCAAACAGAAAAGGCTCCTTTTATTCCCACATTTTGCCTTCTGTCAATCAGCCAACCTTCTGTTCATGTTACTATCTTTCCTGTAATATCATAGGCTCTTGGTTTGTTTAGCAGCCTTGTGTGCGGCACCTTGTCAAAGGCCTCCTGAAAATCCAAGTAAACGACATCCACTGACTCTCCTTTATCTATCCTGGCTACTGTTCAGAATCTTATATACAACTCCCATCAGGGTCTTTTACCTTTGCAGTTCCATAACTCTAACTACAAGGATTCAACATCATCTTTCTGAGCATTTGATTTCAGATTTGGTTAAACAACAAAACCATTCCATTACCCACTGCCCACCTACCTGTCCTTTCAGTACGAGTGGTGTCACAGCAACTTCACACTCAACTCAACAACTGACCGTGGTGGTGAAGAAAGGGAAGTGAGGAAAACACACACCAGTCCTCATCGAGGAGTTATTGAGGGAACAGATGAACAGCTTCAGGTTCCCGAGCATCAACATCTCAGAGCATCTACCCTGGGCCCAACACACTGACGCAGTTATGAAGATGGCAGGCCAGCAGCTCTACTGCATGAGGAGTTTGACACACCACCAAAGAGCCTCGACTGGTTATGTCACAACCCGGCACGGAGGGTCCAATGCACAGGATTGCAGAAGGCTGCAGGAGGTTTCAGACTCAGCCAGCTTCATCACAGGTACAACCCTCCCCACTCCCACCCATCGAGAATATCTACAAGACGCAGTGCCTCATAAAGGCGGCACCCGGCATTAAGGACCTCACCACCCAGAATATGTCCTCTTCACCTTGCGGCAATCAAGTGTACTGGTGCCTGAAGACCCACATCCATTGTTTTAGAAAGAGCTTTGTCCCTCTGCCGTTACATATCTGAATGGCCCATGAACACGACCTCATTATTTGCCTTTTGCACAATTTATATTTGTAACTTGAATTAACTAAATTTCACATGTATATCTGTGTTAATCCACCTGATTCTGAACTGCAGCTCCTGTCAGACTGATAAGAACCAAGTCAGATTTATGTGACTCAGAAAGTCAAATCTGAAGAGTTACTGTTGAGAGGAAAAGATCAGTTGTAAAGTTACAAAATGTTAAACAGATGGCTAATTAAGATGCAAGGGACAGACATTAATGTCATCTCAAATCATACAGCAATGCAGAAAAAAAAAATTTTACAACAATAATCAAAGGTATTTTCTGGCAGCCATGTTATTAATGGGAAAAAGATACCCCCCATGCGAGTAATCACTTTGATAACTCAGCATCGTTACTGGTCCATTGTGCTGAAGCACATTCAGTGCACAACCTTACCATAGTAGATAAGTGTTAAAAACTAGCGAAGTAGATCCGTTTACTAAAAAGGGGCCACGCTGAGACAAGGAGAGAGTCAGGAAACTTACAATTGTGACATTTTGTTCTGGTTTTCAAAATACATTTAATTTAATATTTTGAGTTCCTATTACTGATGTAATGCTGAGAGAGCTGTAGCAAGACTTTCATTCAGTCACACAAAGCCAAGGGATAAAAATAGCCTTATTTCTTTTTAAGCAAAAGGTTAATTTGAAAATAAGAAGCGCCACACCACACTTCCCCCCCCCAAAAAAATAGCTGTTATAACTATAGATAAATACCAAACTTACTCTTGTAGTGTCTCTACGCCTTTCTCCTTGCATTGCAATTCTTGTTTCATCTGTGCCAGCTCCCTTTTCAATCTGGAAACCTAAAAGTAAGAGTCATTTCCATTAAGCATTCCCAGATTTGGACAACCATGAGAAAGTCAGAGCATCATATAGAACAGAACACACCCTTTGGCCTTATCCTGTGCTAATCAGGAACAATTTTGAACTAATCCCATTTTTATTCCCATTAACTACCCCCCCCAGCCCAATTCTGCTATCCCCTTCATACTAGGAGAATACAATAACTAGATACCTTAGCGCTCCTTCAAACTCTTTGAGATGTGGGAAGAAACCAGCCATTCTCAATTTAATTCAGGCCATTGAAACTAAAATATCCAGCAGACCAACCAGGAAACCGTGACAACTATTCCAGAGCTAGCATTTCTTTGTTGGCTCAATGTATTGCAAGAATATTGATTCGTAGGGAGAACGAGCAGTCAAACCTGTTCACCAAAGACTCCCTACTGCATGCATAGCTTTAAAAAAAAAACTGAATTAGGGTAATGACGTGAAACTTTTTAGTTGGCTTTATTTGATCCAAATTTCATAAGTTTTTGCCAATAAAGGATGCTGGCAGCTTTTGATTTGAGATCGGGAGGAGCAGAGTAACATGGCCACTGGCACCCAGTCAATTTTGCTACTGACAAGTAAAGCAGTTTACTTACAAGCATTGTGAATTGTCTCTTTTGGCACAGAATACATGACTACATTGTCCCTGGTAAGTAACTTGAGTGTTCCAAATTCCTGGATTAAATTGCATAACTAGGAAAAATGGAAACATGCTAGGAAATAATAGAGTGAATGGTAGTTGAGGAGATGGTAGGAGGGAGAACGTTGATCTAAAGTAGAAGATACTGAAAAGCTCTAAACACAGAAGTGATTGAGAAATGGAAGCCAAGCTACAACATAGAAAGATTGAAATATTATGAGTCTTAACTTAGGTGGCAAACTGTACAACTCAGTAAAGGGCTGGTAGGGGGTAATTCTTTAATATTTAATATTTATGTATGTTTATCCAGCTTGATAAATAAAAGATTTGGGAGCAATAAGGCACAAAATATATAATCCTAAAGGAACTTGAGGCTTTACTGACATCATTCTAATTCAGTGAATAGCAATATTTCAGATCAGTAACTCAGTGATGTTACACTAAGAGCCAGTAGGTGAAATTTATTATTTGTTCTTTTCAAATCTTTTTATTGTCATATACAGGAAAAATAACGAGTACATCGAAGTAACAACACTTACAATGCCTCAAAAAAAATTATCTTAAAAATTGAAAAAAAATTTTGTGATAACAAAAAAAACCTACTAAGCAGAAAAGTGAGGGAAAAAAATAAGAACCCATTAGGTGTACAACCCCGGAGTCATACAAAAAGCTTCTAAAAATAAACATCAAACTGCCAGCAAGAAAAGAAAATATACTAAAAAAATTTACAATTAGGTCGTGGAAAAATTATATCAATTAACTCAAATGATAACAACAAGCAAATGAGCCCCATCTTTTCTCAAAATCAAATAAAGGTTCAAAGGTTCGACTTCTAATTTTCTCCAAACTAAGACATAGCATCACTTGAGAGAACCATTGTGACAAAGTGGGAGCTGATGTATCCTTCCACTTCAACAAAATGGCCCTCTTAAAAAATTTAAACTTTGTAGTTTAATTTACCAAAATTACTTTTTTAAGCCTTCTTTGAATGATCCAATTTTTTTACTTTGGAAAAATAAAGGTATTAATTCTTTTTTGGATTTATTTTAAGAAGATAGATTGATGTCTTTTGAACAATTAATTGATAAATATTCTTTTTCATACTCACACTTTCTGCAATACCTTCAAGTTAGATATTTTTTACAAAAAATATTTAAGTAATTTTCCTTACATATTGGAGGCTGACCTGTTAGATACTATTATGAGTATGAATCCTTTGATTAAGGGTTCTATTGGAAGAATTTATAATTTATTATTACAATGAAATTTATTATTTGGTTAATTTTGCCAATTCAATCTCAGTTACAACACAAATTAAATTGCAGATTTTCATCACATACATGTAATATACCGTACACTGGTTGCATCCAAGGTTGCTTCCCCATTGTGAGAAATGCTGTATATTTGTATAGTTCTGCTCATTATTATGAAAAGGCAAACAACATTGACAGGCTGAAAGTTGCCAATTTTGTGTCACAATGCAGAAGCAATCTTTGATGCACATACTCGAAGTGAGTACAAAGGAATGAAACTTTGCTTGTTGCATCACAACTCAACACTGTGGAAAAGAAACTCCAGCCACACAGTATCTTCTACTTGCTGGCTAAGCTTTGCAGGCACCAGTCAATCTGAGAATCTCCAAGATTATTTTGGGATGGATGCAAAATTGGCCACAAACTACTCACTTGATCTGGTAATCTGGACTTTAAATGAACAGTAGAAATCTGACCAGGACCACATGCGAGTTATTATGAAAGGTTTGGTAAAACTTCAAGTGTTACATGAAAGAACACTTAAAACTATGGTACAATTACTGTTTTGAAAATACATTGCAGTTGCCTCAACTCAACCAGGCAACTGCTGTGTTTATTTTCACAATTCCTCATTAAACTTGATGTGCAACTTTCAGCCTGTCAATGGTGTTTGCCTTTTCGTCATAATGTACAGAACTATACAAATATACACAAAAGTTGCTGGTGAACGCAGCAGGCCAGGCAGCATCTCTAGGAAGAGGTACAGTCGACGTTTTGGGCCGAGACCTTTCGTCAGGACTAACTGAAAGAAGAGCTAGTAAGAGATTACTGCCTGGCCTGCTGCGTTCACCAGCAACTTTTATGTGTGTTGCTTGAAATTCCAGCATCTGCAGATTTCTTCGCGTATACAAATATAGTCCTCCCTCTTCCATTGTAAACTTTACAGCTGGAAGTTTATTATTCAGAATAGAGTACACCATTTCATATTGTTTTGCCCTTAAAGTCAAGTTACGATTCTTGAAAATAGTTTTTAAACGTTGTATACATGAACCTTAAAGTGCTCTTACCACCTGAACAACAGGTATACCTCCTTGGATACTGTCAGGTGGGATGACCTAACAAAGGAAAGTCACAGTGTTCAGGTCTCTGGCACCAATTCTGCCTCTGTAACTCACAAGGAAAGTTGGGGTGGGCGGGGGGGGAGAAGAGGCACACTGTAATGATAGGGGATTTGTTAGTTAGGGGAACGGACAGGAGGCTCTGTGGGCAAGAATGAGATTCCCCGATGGTCTGTTGCCTTGCAGGTAGCAGGGTCCAAGATAGCTCGGATTGAATCCTCAGCATTCTTAAGTGGGAGGGTGAACAGCCAGAAGTCGTGGTCCATGTACGTACCAATGACATGGGTAGGATGAGTGATTAGGTTCTGCATAGGGAGTTCAGGGAATTAGTTGCTAAGTTAAAGGGCAGAACCTTCAGGGTTGTGATCTCAGGATTGCTACCTGTGCCACGTGCCAGTGAGGCCAGAACTAGGAAGATTATACAGTTTTTTACTTGGTTAAGGAGTTGGTCTAGGAGGGAGGGTAGATTTTTGAATCATTGGGCTCTTTTCCAGGCAAGGTGGGACCTGTACAAAAGGGACATTTGCACCTGAACTGGAGGGGGATTAATATCTAGTGGGAAAATTTGTTAATGCTGAATGGTGGGGTTTAAACTTGAGTTGCAGGGGGATGGGAACCAGAGTGCCAGAACAGTTAGTGGACAGGTTGTGGAGCCAGATTTTGGTAACACCTCAGACAAAGGTAGAAATCAAGGTTGAGCACGGTGTGACTTGTGTCCTGAGCTGCATATATTTCAATGCAAGAAGTATCATAAGAAAGGTGGATAATAGTACTGAAGATGAGGTAGCTGGTTTACAAACAGAGGCAATACGTAGTGAAGAGAGGCTGTTGGTGGGGCAAAATTGCAGTCAACAGGATGAGTTGCAACGTAAAAGGCAGCCAAAACCGAAAAGGCTGAATAGTACTGAAGGTGTTGTATTTGAATGCATGCAATATACAGAATAAGGTAGATAAGGAACGGAGTCATCGACACTAATGCTTCCTTTTTTTTTATGATGTTTCATAACAGCCCATGTCTTTTTTTTAGTTTAGTTGATTAGCGGGAGGAGAAGATGGCGGCGCGCCTGCGCGTGAGCAGCCCTCCGGTGAAAAATGATATCGTATCTGTTAAATAGGGGCCTTGGACAATTCTGATTTGATGGAGAATGGACATGAAAGCACAGAGGAACATCTGGAGAAATTTCTGAAACGCTCGTTCGCTGCTGTCGTTACTGCGTGGTCAGGAATCTTTCGGAGGGTAGGCCTCAAAATCCCCAGCCTTGCCTGCTTTTGGCGACCAAGAAGGAGGTCGAATCGTTCGGACAGAGATGGCGCTCAGTACTCGGTGTCGGAGAACTGATCAGAGCTCTAAGTTTTCGGATGACTCAGAGTCGGACTGTGGTCGGCATGGCAGGGAGAGTTTTCTTTCTTCTCCCGTCTGCGTGAGATGTGGGACATTTGAGAGACTTTGAACTTCTACTGTGCTCATGGACTTCTTCATCAAGTTCTGGTATTGTTGCACTGTTATAACTATATGTTATAATTATGTGGTTTTGTTAGTTTTTTTTCCAGTCTTGGTCTGTCCTGTGTTTTGTGATATCACACCGGAGGAAATATTGTATCATTTCTTAATACATGCATTACTAAATGACAATAAAAGAGGACTACGTGTCTTCGTAATCTAACATTGTTTAGGTTAGTTTTTTTTTGGGGGGGGTTATATTTTTTTTAGATATTTTTCTTTGTTTTATATTGTTCATCTGTATCCTGTGTGATTGAGAGTTTTAACACTTAAGTGTCAAGTGGGTTTATATTTAACTATGTCAATTACAACAATGTATTCCCAATAACTTTGTATCAATACTATGCTATGTTTATTATTATGAAACTAATAAAAAGATTGAAAAAGAAAAGGTAGATGAACTTGCAGCACAGTTGCAGATTGGCATGTATGATGTTGTAGGCATCACTGAATCATGGCTGAAAGAAGACTATAGCTGTACCAAAAGGACAGGCAAGAAGGCAGAGGGGACTGTGTTGTTCTGTTGGTAAAAAAATGAAATCAAATCACTAGAAAGAGATGACGTAAGGTCAGAAGGTGTTGAATCATTGTGGATAGAGCTAAGGAACTGCAAGGGTAAAAAGACCATAATGGGAGTGGTATACATACCCCCAAGCAGTACAAACAGTAGTAAGGATGTGGGTCTAGAAATCATAATAGGAGATAGAAAATGCATGCCAAAGGGGCAGTGTTACCAAAGTTATGGGATGGTTCAATATGCAGGCAGATTGGTAAATCAGGTTGGTGCTGGATTCCAGGATGGAGAATTTCTAGAGTGCCTAAGAAACGGCTTTTTAGAGCAGCTAGTGGTTGAGTCCACTAGAGCATCAGCTATTCTGGATTGGGTGTTGTGCAATGAACCAGAATTGATTAGAGCTTAACGTAAAAGAACCTTTAGGGAAGAAGTGATCATAAAATGATCGAATTCACCCTGAAACTTGAGAAGGAGAAACGAGAGTCAGATGTATCAGTATTTTAGTGGAGTAAAGGGGATTACAGAGTCATGAGAGACGAGTTAGCCAGAATTGATTGGAAAAGAACACTGGCAGGGAGGACAGCAGGGCTGCAATGGCTGGAATTTCTGGAAGCAACTCGGAAAGGCTCAGGATATATACTTCCCAAAAAGGAAGTAGTATTCTAAAAGATGACACAACCATGGCTAACAAGACAAAGCCAACATAAAAGCTAAAGAGAGGGCATATAATATTGTAAAAATTAGTGGGAAGTTAGAGGATTGAGATGTTTTTAAAAACCAACAGAAGTCAACGAAAAAAGTCATTAAAAAGTAAAGATGGAATACAAAAGTAAGCTGGCCAATAATATTAACGAGGATACCAAAAGTTTCTTCAGATATATGAAGTGCAAAAGAGAGTTAAGAGTGGATATCAGACTGCTAGAAGACAATGCTGGAGAGGTAATAATAGGAGAACAACAAAAAGGTGGACAAAATGAGTAAGTATTTTGCATCAGCCTTCACTGTGAAAGACACTAGCTGTATGGTGAAAATTCCAGGTGTCAGGGAGCATGAAGTGTGTGAAGTCACCATAACTAGAGAGAAGATTCTTGGGAAACTGAAAGGTCTGAAGGTAGATAAGTCACCTGGACCAGACTGTGTACACCCTGGAGTTCTGAAACAGGTGGTTGAAGAGATCATGGATGCATTAGTAATGGTCTTTCAAGCAGCACTAGATTCTAGAATGGTTCTGGTAGACTGGAAAATCACAAATGTCACTCTGCTCTTCAAGAAGGGAGAGATGCAGAAGAAAGGAAATTGTAAGCCAGTTACTCTGTCCTCAGTTGTTGGGAAGATGTTTTAGTCAATTATTAAGGATGAGATCTCAGGATATTTGGAAGCACATGACAAATTAGGCCATAGTCAGCATGGTTTCCTTCAGGGAAATTCTATCCTGACAAATTTGTTGGATTTCTTTTAAGAAATAACAAGCAGGACAGACAAAGGAAAATTGGTTGATGCTGTATACTTGAAATTTTCAGAAGGTCTTTGACAAGGTGCTACACACAAGGCTGCTTAACAAGCTATGAGTCCATGGTATTACAAGAAAGATTCTAGCATGAATAAAGCAGTGGCTGAGTGGCAGGAGGCAAAGAATGGGAATAAAGGCTTTTCTAGTTGTCTGCTGGTGACTTCTAGTGGTGTTCCACGGGGGTCTGAGTTGGAACCAATTCTTTTTATGTTATACATCAATGATTTGGATAATGGAATTGATGGCTTTGTTGCAAAGTTTACAGACGAAATGAAGATAGGCAGAGAGGTAGGTAGTTTTGAGGAAGTAGACAGGCTACAGAAAGACAGACAGATTTGAAGAATGGCCAAAGAAATGGCAAAGGGAATACAGTGTCGAGAAGTTTTGGGTCATGCACTTTGGTAGAATTGAAGGGGTTGCCTATTTTTTTTAAAACGGAGAGAAAATACAAAACACTGAGGTGCAAAGGGACTTGGCAGTCCTTGTGCAGGATTCCCCAAAGGTTAATCTGCAGGTTGAGTCTGTGGTGAGGAAGGCAAATGCAATGTTAGCATTCTTGTTAGCAAATGGGCCAAATGATCTAATTCTACTCCTACATCTTATGGTCTTAGGTTTTACACCCTTATTCAATGTGGAGAAGCACACCACCAGTTTGTAGTCACAGCTTTGGATTCTCTTTTTTCAGGGTAGAATATAAAAGCAAGGATGTAATATTAATGTAATGTTGAGACTTTATAAAGCACTGGTGAGGCCTCATTTGGAACACTGCAAACAGTTTTGGGCTCCTTATCTAAGAAAAGATGTGCTGAAACTGGAGAGGGTCCAAAGGAAGTTCACGAATATGATTCCAGTAATGAATGCCTTGTCATATGAAGAACGTTTGATGGCTCTAGGCCTGTATTCACCAGAATTCAGAATGGTAAAAGGCCTTGATAGAGAGGATATGGACAGGATGCTTCCTGTGTTAGGAAATTCTATGACCAGAGGACACAGCATCAGAATAAAGGGGTGTCCATTTAGAACAGAGATGAGGAGGAATTTCTTTAGCCAGAGAGTGGTGAATCTGTGGAATTCTTTGCCACAGGCAGCTGTGGAAGTCAACTCTTTATGTATATATGGAGTTGAGGATGGGAAAAAAGGATCAGACATGATTGAATGGTGGAGCAGACTCAAAGGGCTAAATGGCTTAATTCTGCTCCCATGTCTCATGGTCTTGTATTTAAAGCTGATAGATTCTTGATTTTTCAAGGTATGAAGGGATAAGGGGAGAGGCAGAGGATTGGGGCTGAAGGGAATATTGGATCAGCCATGATGAAATGGCAGAGCAGACTCGATGGGCCAAATGGCCTAATTCTGCTCCTACATCTTATGGTCTTAGGTCTTGCACCTTTATTCAATGTGGAGAAGCGCACTGTCAGTTTGTAGTCACAGCTTTGGACTTTCTTTTTTCATTCCCATATCTCGCTTCTTTTTGGGAACTATCAACTCTTGCTCAGAGTTTCACAAATGCCAGAACATTCCTATCGTTGAGGTATATGGTTGTTTTGCGTGACTCATAGAATACTGTGATGGATTACAGTTCACCAGACACTAATCAATTTCTTCCTTCCCTGAACAGGGTCTCCACAACTTTTTGCACTCCCTTTCCCCTTTAGCCTTCTATAAGAACAACAAATTAATCATCAATGGGAAAATAGAACAAATTTCATATGGTTCACACTAACCCAGGCGAAATCTTTAACTATCAGGCCAACAAGAAAGCTAACTTTTTACTAATCTTTGCAAATTCTGTCAGCCTTGCTTTATAACTTATAAATGAAATCTTGTTAATAGCTGAATGCACCTTGAATATCCCAACAACTTTTAGACACATCAGGTCAATAAAGTGGTCAGAGAAACCCAAGAGAAAGAACTACTGTGTCCGAATTTCCTTGTTTTCTGATCAGCCTAAACCTTTACATTCTATGAAGTTTTCAGATATTTGATTAAATTACCAATGCCTTTTATTTACCTAGAATCAGTGTACACAAAAAGGTTATTTGGTCCAGTCTGCGATTGCTTTTTGTGAAAAGGATCAAATTCTACCTATGGCTGTTCATATTCTTCCCTTTCAAACAGCAATTGAATTCCCCTTTAAAAATCACTTCTAAGCTTGCTTCCATTGTTTTTTTTAATATACAGGATACGCTAGATACGACAAATGTATCCTCAACTTCCCTTTGGCTTTCCCTCTGCCAGTGAAAGCACTCCCCCTTTTGTCTAATCTTAACCAAACCACTCACAGCTTTGAACATAAAGCAAAGTGCCAGTTAACCTGCTTTGTTTGAAGAACAGTCACATGGACTTGTTGGGCCAAAGGACTACATCCACACTGTATTGTTCTACAACTCTAACAATCTCAGTTTCTCCAAGTCTCTCTAAAGTTACTCACCCTTCACACCATTCTGGAAAGCCTCTATAAATCAGGCGGGAGGAGAAAGAGCAGCGCACTGCGCGTGCGCAGCCTCCAGTGAAAAAACGATATCGTATCTGTTAAATAGGGGCTGTGGACAATTCTGTTTTGATGGAGACGGACGTGAAAGCACAGAGGAACATCTGGAGAAATTTCTGAAATGCTCATTCACTGCTGTCGTTACTGCACGGTTTGGGAATCTTCCAGAGGGAAGGCCTCAAAATCCCCAGCTTTGCCTGCTGTTGGCGACCAAGATTGAGGTTGAATCGTTCGGGCAGAGATGGCGCTCAATACTTGATGTCGGAGAGCTGATTCGGAGGCTCGAAGTTTTCGGATGACTCAGAGACGGATTGTGGTCGGGCATGGCGGGGAGAGTTTTTCTTCCTTCTCCCGTCTGCGTGAGATGTCGGACATTTGAGAGACTTTGAACTTTCTACTGTGTTCATGGACTTCTTCATCAAGTTATGGTATTGTTGCACTGTTGTAACTATATGTTATAATTATGTGGTTTTGTCAGTTTTTTCAGTCTTGGTCTGTCCTGTGTTTTGTGATATCACACCGGAGGAAATATTGTATAATTTCTTAATGCATGCATTACTAAATGACAATAAAAGAGGACTGCGTGTCTTCATAATCTAAATGTTTGCTCAGAATAGTGCTCTTATCCCTTGGAATTCAACTAAATTAATGTCATTGCCCGTAAGTCACTCACAGCAATCTCAAATGGATTTATAACATGGAGAGAGGAAGCACTCTGATTTATACCTGACCAATCCATTGCTCATTCTAATCCAGCTGAGATCAACACTACTGTCTGTTCCTAAATTGATATGACACAGATATTTCCAGCTTTATTTTATAACCTTGACACCAACTGCCAGCTATCATGAGGGAGCTTACTGAACAAAATCACAATACAAAACTTCATTATTCACCCATGAAAAGAGTGCTGATAACACAGACTAATCCCACTGTAATGAACCTCTCTTTTGCCTCCAGATATGACCATGGTTTAGACCCCAAACCTTTACAATTCCTTTCCCCCCATAGATGCTGCTTGATTCACTGAATTCCTCCAGCAGATTGCTTGTCACTCCAGATTCTAGCATCTGCAGCTCTTTATTATCACATCACTTTGCCATATATCGACAACTCTTTTGCCATTTCACCACACCTCCTTCCACCACACCACATGCCTTCCTGTTCCCCAGCTTTGCCACTGCTCCAAAGCTACTTCTCTCCAAAATTTTCCAGCCCTGGCTCTCTCAATGGACACTGCAGGATTTGTTGTGTCACACGGCAATTTCTGCTTCTACTTCGGTCTTCCAGAATCCACAGTGACTTGATCTAATTTACGAAGCCAGTTTGGCTTTAATTTGGTATTTCCTCCAGTTATTCTGGAATCATTTGTTCCATCATAAATCCCAGAGCTTCTGAGTTGTAGGATGTCAAATGATCCACCAAGTGAATTTGCCCAAGAACCCTCCTCTTACTTCTAAAGGCTGTGAAGCAACCAGTGCAACTCCAGTCCAGCTGCTCACAGTATCACTAAGCACATAGTGAAAAACTTTTAGCAAAGGTACAGTAAAGGCCTCAAAACTTCCACAGATCTGACAAGAGAGATTGGTCAACGTAGGATGGGTTTACAACCATAACAAGGTTCAGCAGTTCACTTACCCCTTCTCTTCGACTAGCAATTTCTGCTTTGATCTGGTCAGGATCATACTTCGTGTTGGAGGATGAACTTGAATACACTGTTTAGAAAAAAAACAAAAATCAGCAACATGGAATCAATGCTTGAAGTTCAAAACAACAGGAAAAAAAAATCAAACTACTGGCTTACAGATCAGAGCTTAGGGGACTGCTGGTGGTCAAGTTGAACAGGAATGGGAGGTATGGCCAATTTCACACCAGCACCAGTTGATGCTGGAGAATCTGATGTGAAAACCAAAAGGCCTGCAAGGCGAAAGTGATGAAGACAGTGAATGAGTTGAGTGGAGAAACAGGAGGTATGAAAGGAAGGTAGAGGGAAAGCAGTGTTGGTGGGTCCAAGAGTGGGAAGGACCATGATTCACCTGATCTCTCCTCTGGCTCAGCCACTCCATTGCAAATAGGCACAATAACTTAACCTAGACTTTTAAATAAAAGACCACCAAGAACTTCTTGTGATGCACGGCGTCTTGAATTCTACAGTATTATGCATCTGTGCTTTTTAAAAATTCAGCTACAAGATCATTTTGTCCATGAGTCTCTGTGTGATTTGGTGGTTCTGAAATTGGAGATTTGTATCAGTTTAAATACTGATGGATTAATGTAAAAATCTAACTGGTTTATTAGTGTACATCGGGAAAGAAAAATTCTTTATCTAGCCTGGCCAATACATGACTCTTTAACTGCTCCACCACACTCAAGATCTTGTTGGCACTGAGGAGGAATCTCAACATAAAACTAAAGATGTTCAAGCAGGCAGCCCCTCTGTTCACTCCACAAGACAACTAAAGACAGAACAAACTCTGGCCATTCCAGCAACACCCACATAAATTAGAAGCAAGATTTCACCAGCTTAGTTACACATCAATGATAAAGAATGAACCACATTTTTTTTTGTGTGCAGATTCTCATCCAAGTCAGGAAAGGTGTTTAATAGGATTGGTGTGTGTTCATTGGATGGTGGGAATGAAGCTCAAGAGCACAGGTAAAATACTCTGTGGCACAGCCTCAGATTTACAGATGTCCATCATGAATAATACCTGAGACCACCTGGACTTCTAACTTATGCAAACTAATCAAACCAAAGGAATTCTATATGGGAACAATGCACGGCTGCACAGATATATCAAAGGTCAGCTTTAGGAAGTGCAAAGTTAGCACCTGACCGATAACCATTTAAAGGTGACTGTGTGTCACAAAGTAATGAAGGGATCAAATTGCTTCCACGGCCATCTTTTCCAACTAGAAACATTAGGGCGAAACAGGGACCATATTCTTGGGTTGTGTCAAACCCCGTATGAGATTAGAGGAGCAGTTTTTCCCCCAGTAATAAAGGACCTGTGGAAGAGGTTGCTGGCTCCTGAAGCGGATGCAAATTCCTCCAAGTGAGAGCAAACCCAGTTTAAGTCCAGGGCACAGACCACTTCACAAGAGGTACATGTTGGAAAACAATGTCAGGTCTTAGTTTTCAGTGTCTATAGGAAAAGGAAGTGGGAGGCCACAAGGGAATTCCCCAATGTATCCTTCATTAATAATAAAGACAGAAAATGTTGGAGATACCCAGCAGGTTGGACAACATCTGTAGAGAGAGAAGCAGTTACCTTTTCAGATTAATACAAATAACTACTTCTGATTAAAGTTCATCAACCTGAAAACAGAATTACTTCTCCCTCCTCAGATTCTAGCATCTGTGGAGGGTTTTATTTGGTATTTTTATCCCTGATTACTTTGCCTGGCTTTCTTCCTTCCTCAGTAAATCCATTAGACCAGATAGGATGGAGGGCAGACTGTGATACACCAGGCATCATGCCAGTGTGGAACAAAGTGGATGGATTAGATAGCTCATGTCCACCATCAATCTTGCATCCACTGCTGTCACCTCCCACGCACTGCCAGTGGTGTGCATCTGTGTTTACATTCACTGACAACCAAAGCTGCTGAAAAAGCAATGGGAAACTGTCAAAATGCAATACTATAAACCTACTAATCATACATTCTTTAGCTAATGTCAAAAACTAAGAGATGGGAGACAAAGAGAGAGAAACAGGCAGAAAGGGTGGTGACATACGGACAGGGAGAGAGGCAGAAAATAAAGGTTGTGAGTGAGCAATCAAGCACGAGAGATTGGCTGGATGTGCTCAGAGTGAAATTGAATGTTTAAAGGCCAACTCATCTGAGTTTAACATTAATGTCATTGTGGAATTGAGTTGATCCCCATCACCTCTTCGTTCCCTGTGAATTAGCAGATCTATAGGTAGAAGCACAGCCAATTGGGTGAAGCAGCCTCGCAAGCAGGTACCTGCTTTACAGAGTATCCTATGCTAACGTTGGAAAATATATATGAAGACTGGCATCTGAATGGCTATGTTGATACCTTTCAGTGTCAATCTCAATTTGCTGAACTTGACTCGTGCTTCTGTTTATGTACTAACCCTCAACAGTTCAGTTTGCTGGCCACATCGGAGGTGAACTCTTCCAGTTCCCAACCACTCCCCAGAGTGAAAATACAACTTGTGGAAGAACTGCAAAACAGCAGAGAAGTAAAAGAATGCAGAGATGGTGCAGTGGCTTGCAGGGGAGGAGTGGTACAGAGAGTGTGCATATTTATTTTCTAACTGCTGCAAACACAGAAACATTGACTATTTTGACCTCCGGTTTAAACTGAGCCACTCAGGCAGCGAGTCCTCCTTAAGCCTGAGGGAATAAGTTACTTTGGTAACATGTGAAATTGACAGTGAGATAGACATTATTGGTTCCTAGTGAAACAGTGGGAAGTACTGGTGGGTACTCACAGCTGACGTAGGAGATACTGTCGTTCTCGCACAGGTCGTGCAGTTGCTGGTACTCCTCCTGGGCAAGTTCCAGCCGCTGTTTCTTCACCTGGTAGATCTCTTTCTTGGCATTCAGAGCCTCCTGGGCTACCACCAAGTACTCTTTCAGCATGCGTTCCTGCTCTCGCCGCCACTGTGCCCTGGGGTCTTCAATCTGTGTCACCTCTGAATCACAACAATTTTGTTAGTGAAGAAACCCGAGCATCAGACACCTAACGTGAAGCGCTGTCTCGAGAATGCTGCAACCAGGCCATGCCATCTTATTGCAGCTAGCACAGAGCAGGAGGTACAGAAGCCTGAAGTCCTACACCGATACAGTGCGAATAGGCTCTCCCGGCCCTTTCAGCTTCACCACCCCTGCAACTCCCGACAATTCCAACTTAACCGTAACCTACTCGCACGACAATTTACAATGACCAATTAACTGACAAACCTGTACATCTTTGGACAGCAGGGGAAAGCCCGCACATTTCACGGGGAGGGCGTACAGACTCTTTACAGACACCGCCGGAATTGAACTTCGAACTCTGACGCCTTGAGCTGCAATAGTGTTGAGCTAACCACGTTACCATGGTGCCCATTTGTGGTTGTTTCGATAACAGCTACTCTGTTCTTGAATAAACCTGCACAATCCTAATCATTACAGTTGAGCAACACCATGACAATTTTACACTACAATGGCCTTTTTCTTTGTTTTGTGCTGTTGTATAATTTCCTATCCAACTGACGATTATGCTGTACGTCTAATGCTCTGTGCCTGTGAGGTTGCTGCAAGTAAGCTTTTCACTGCGCCAGTGCATGCATTCACTCATGCATCCGACAATAAACTCAACTTGACTTGACACGACTTAACATTAAAGCACAGCGGGGCAGCTACTAGAACAGCTGGTTCACAACTGCGCCAACATGGGTTCAGTCCTGAGCTTGGATGCTGTCTGCATAGAATTTACTCATTCTCCACATATCCATTGCGTACTCTGGTTTCCTCCCGTATGCCAAAGACATGTGAGCTTTTCAATAAATAAGTCGTTGTAATTTGTCTCAATGTGGATAGGCAGCTGAACAATATGGCTGAGGTTAACATACTTCTTAAGGTTTTTATAACCGGGGGTGGTAATGGGGACAAGCTCCCACTACCTATTAAATGCTCCCAATGGCATGCGACTCAAATAGCCTCTGACAACCAAGTCCAGCTCCTGGCTTTCACGTGTGGCTTAGCTACTGAGCCCGGCAGAACTGTTTCTACTAACAGGAGAAGGGGCAAAGGAAAAGGCTGTCTTAAAACCAGTCGCTTCGAGCAGACAGGGCTCATCAGGCGTGGTTGGCAGCTCAGCTAGGAGAAGGACAACTCTGATCTCAAACCTCCACTGCCTTGCAGCTATACCCACTCATGGGGAAGGATTCAGGAGTAAACCCCGAATGAAAAATTCAGAGCTGGAGTCTTTAAGGCAGTCCTACGTTGAGTTCAACACAGACTGGCAACTCCTGCGATGCTGCTGGTGCCAGTGTATTGGTCTCTGCTGTTCGTTTGGGTTCATCAGATGTGTGGAAAAAGGGGGCATGCTACATGGACAACAGCTTGCTCTCCATATTTTACTGCGCTGCCCTACGTATCTAGACAGCTAGGACCCAACATCCATGGTCGACCCTGACCAACGAAAGCCTCATTTAACATGCATCTGAGAGAGAATGGAACTGATGGAATTGTTCTGAGAGTCAGCATAGATTTTGTGGGCTGAACAGCTCCTACATCACAGGGTAATAACAAATCCGAGCAAGTTTTCCTTCCCCCTTTTGCTTAAGGAATCATTGCACCAGGCAACCCTGACTAGTTTGCAAAGAAGCTTCTTACAAACAAGCATGTGGATCATTTGGAAAAATAGCTTCCTTCACCTCATCTCAAATATTTAAAACAACATTCACTCTGATGAACCTTATTGGGTGTTAACCTACTGACAAATATTTAAAGAAACCTGCTGCCTGCATAAATAAAGGAAGATTTCTAAAATATCCCATTTATGTATGTGAATAAACCAATTACTCATCATTAGAGAGTCAAAATTCCACAGCTCTAACCCCACAGCACTGTGCTGGTACCTTCAACTCACCTTCTAAAGAGTAACTGGGAAGGGGCAATAACTAAGGGCCATGCCAGTGACTTGGATCTGCTCCAATTTGCCTACTGAAGCAACAGGTCTACAGCAGATGCTAACTTGATGGCTCTTCACACAACCCTGGAACATCTGGACAGCAAATGATGCTCTTCATTGATTACAGATTGGCATTTAATACCATCATCACTGCAAAACCAATCAGTAAACTCCATGACCTGGGCCTCAATACATCCTTGTGCAAATGGATCCTGGATTTGCTCACTTGTAGACCCCAGTCAGTTCGGATTGGCAAAAACATCTCCTCCACAATCTCCACCAGCACAGGAACACCACAGGGGTGTGTACTTAGCTCCCTGCTCTACTCGCTTTATACCTACGACTGTGTGGCTAAGTACATCTCCAACACCACACACAGGTTTGCTGACCACACAATCGTTATGGGCTGTATCAAAGGGGGTAATGAATCAGCATACAGGAGGGAGATTGAAAACTTGGCTGAGTGGTTTAATAACAACAACCTCCCTCTCACTGTCAGTAAATGCATGAAACTCATAGTAGACTTCAGGAGAGGGAAACCAGAGGTCTATGAGCCACTACTCATCGAAGGATCAGAGGTGGAGAGGGTCAGTAACTTTGAATTCCTGGGTGCCACTATCTCAGAGGACCTGTGCTGGATCTAACATATCAATGTATTGCAAAGAAAGCACGAACAGCACCTCTACTTCCTCAGGAGTCTGTGGAGGTTCGGCATATCATCGAAAACCTTGGTAAACTTCTATAGATGTGCGGTGGAAAGTGTGCTGACTGGCTGCATTGCAGCCTAGTATGGGAGCACCAATGCCTTTGAGCAGAAAACCCTACAAAAGGTAGTGGATTCGGCCCAGTACATCACAGGCAAAACCCACCCAACCATTGAGGACATCTACATGAAAGGTTGCCATAGAAAAGCAGCATCCATCATCAATTATCCTCATTGAAGCCAGGCTGCTTTCTCATTGCTGCCAACGAGGAGAAGGTACAGGGGCCTCAGGACTCACACCACCAGATACAAGAACAGTTACCACCCCTCAACCATCAGAGTTTTGAACAAAAGGGGATAGCTACTCACATTTGAGGACCTCGTTATATTGTTATTTCATGCTCGTTATTTATTGCTATTTATTTATATCTGCATTTGCACAGTTTGTTTGCAGTTAACAGGTCTTGATGTTTACCGTTTAATACATTTGCTGAGTATGCCCGCAGAAAAAGAATCTCAGGGCCGAATGTGGTGACATGTATGTACCCTGATAATAAATTTTACTTTGAACTTTGAAAAGGACTCAGTTGTCTGTATGCTATTTCTATGAACAGGCCATGTGGTCTCTTTATCCTCATTATGAGTGGATTGAACAGCAGAAACACCTACTCACACAAAAGTACCCAAAACCAATACGTCAAATTGTTACTGATTGTATAAGATTATAGATAAGAGAACACCAAGTTTTAGTTTCCACGCCAGGAAAGTGTTCAAATACCCAACAGCTGTAACTGCCATTAAGCGTGCCTTCTGGGGACAGACAGAGAGGTGAAGCAGAGGATGAATGTACAACGGGTAGGATTCTGGTCTCATTCTCTGTCTGGCAGCAAAAGAATGCAAGCACTCCGAGTCATCTTGGCCACAAGTGCAGCTGGGATGACTATACTGATATGAATCAGAAGTCTAGCATGTATGGTATGACAACATTCAAATCAGAGTGGAGTTAAGAGGAATAGAGACAGTGCAAATTAATTTGTTTAACCATATCATTAATGAAGAAATCTTTGCACCTTATGACATGGGATTGACAGAAAATGTTTGGAAGGTGTACTGAGCAATGGATAGCAAAGTGGCTGAAGCTTGTTGTGCTACAGGTCCATCGCAATATAATCTATAGGTGGGGGGAGGGGGGTAGGATTCAAGCATGCTCTTTGCCTCATCAGCAAAAGATGCTTGACCATCACAAACTTCTAATATCAAGATTAACCACCCTGGGAGAAATAAAATTATACTAGCCACTCTTAGATCAGTACTTCACTTGTGTTACCAACAGTTCTGGCTCATGTTCAAGTCAGTCACCCACAACACTGTGGTATTAACATAGAAGAGTACAGCAAGGAACAGGCCATTCAGCCCACAATGTTGTGCTAGACCAGCTAAAAAGCAAATCAAAAACACCCAAACACTAATCCCTCCTACCTACACCACATCCATATCTCTCCATCTTCCTCACATCCGTGTGCCTATCCAATCATCTCTTTAGAGCCTCTAATGTATTTGCCTCTACCACTGTACCAGGCAGTGCTTTCCAGACATCCACCACTCTGAGTAAAAAGCTTATCCCTCACATCCCTCTCAAACCTACCCCTTCTCACCTTCAATACATGCTCTCTGGTATTGGGCATGTTGCCTTCAGATATGGCATTTAATTGTTATTGAAGGACTCAGCGAGCATTCCTGTCAATTATTCTCTGCTTAGGAAGCAGTTCATTAGTTTCAATGAAATGCTCCTTTTGTCAGGAGATAAAGGGGATGAGGGGAGTGGTGAATCAGGGACCTGCGAGTGTGATGTTGGTGGTTGGTTCTGGGCAATTAAGTCCTGGGAGAGCAATCGGATGCCTGATGGTCCTCAGCCTGTGGGCTGATGGTATCCCAAAGAAATGTTGTGTAGTAAGTAAAATCAGCATGTAAATAACCTGGGTCTCAGATGTATGCTAAGCAACTGGTTCAATACTTTGGCTTCCAATAGATAACTGCAACGTGCGACACAGAGAAAGTGGAACACTTTGGTTCCAGTGATCATAACACCATTAGTTTCAACTTGATCATGGATAAAGATAGATCTGGTCCTCGGGTTGAGGTTCTAAACTGGAAAAAGACCAAATTTGAAAAATGAGAAAGGATCTAAAAAGCATGGATTGGGACAGGTTGTTCTCTGGCAAGGATGTGATTGGTAAGTGGAAGGCCTTCAAAGGAGAAATTTTGAGAGTGCAGAGTTTGTATGTTCCTGTCAGGATTAAAGGCAAAATGAATAAGAATAAGCAACCTTGGTTCTCAAGGGATATTGGAACTCTGATGATAAAGAAGAGCGAGATGTATGACATGTATAGGAAACAGGGAGCAAATAAGGTGCTTGAGGAATATAAAAAGTGCAAAAAAAAAACTTAAGGAAGAAGCTCGGAGGGCTAAAAGAAGACATGAGGTTACATTGGCAGTCAAGGTGAAGGATAATCCAAACAGCTTCTGCAAGTTATTAAGAGCAAAAGGATAGCAAGGGATAAAATTGGTCCTCTTGAAGATCAGAGTGGTCGGCTATGTATGGAACCAAAATAAATGGGGTAAGATCTTAAATGGGTTTTTTGCATCTGTATTTACGAAGTCAATGGCATGGAATCAATGGAAATAAGGCAAACAAGTGAGGTCATAGAACCTATACAGATTGAAGAGAAGGAGGTGCTTGCTATCCTGAGGCAAATCAGAGCAGATAAAACCCCAGGGCCTGACAGGGTATTCCCTTGGACCTTGAAGGAGACTAGTGTTGAAATTGCAGGAGCCCTGGCAGATATATTTAAAATGTCAGTATCAGAGGTGCCGGAGGATTGGAGGATAGCTCACGTTGTTCTGTTGTTTAAAAGGCTCTAAAAGTAATCCGGGAAATTATAGGCCAGTAAATTTGACGTTGGTAGTAGGTAAATTATTGGAAGGAGTACTAAGAGATAGGATCTACAAGTATTCGGATAGACAGGGACTTATTAGGGAGAGTTAACATAGCTTTGTGCGTGGTAGGTCATGTTTATCAAATCTATTGGAGTTTTTTGAGGAGGTTACCAGGAAAGTGGATGAAGGGAAAGCAGTGGATGTTGTCTACATGGACTTCAGTAAGGCCTTTGACAAGGTCCCGCATGGAAGGTTAGTTAGGAAGATTCAGTCGCTAGGTATACATTGAGAGGTAGTAAATTGGATTAGGCATTGGCTCAATGGAAGAAGCCAGAGAGTGGTAGTGGAGGATTGCTTCTCTGAGTGGAGGCCTGTGACTAGTGGTGCGCCACAGGGATCAGTGCTGGGTCCATTGTTAGTTGTCATCTATATCAATGATCTGGATGATAATGTGGTAAATTGAGATCAGCAAATTTGATGATGATACAAAGATTGGAGGTGTAGTGGACAGTGAGGAAGGTTTTCAAAGCTTGCAGAGAGATTTGAACCAGCTGGAAAAATAGGCTAAAAAGTGGCAGATGGAGTTTAATACAGACAAGTGTGAGGTATTGCACTTTGGAAGGACAAACCAAGGTAGAACATACAAGGTAAATGGCAGGGCACTGAGAAGTGTAGTAGAACAGAGGGATCTGGAAATACAGATACAAAATTCCCTAAAAATGGCGTCACAGGTAGATAGGGTCGTAAAGAGAGATTTTGGTACATTGACCTTTATAAATAAAAGTATTGAGTATAAGAGTTGGAATGTCATGGAGAGGTTGTATAAGGCATTGGTGATGCCGAATTTCGAGTATTGTGTACAGTTTTGGTCACCAAATTACAGGAAGGATATTATTAAGGTTGAAAGTGTGCAGAGAAGGCTTACAAGGATGTCGCCCGGACTTGAGAAACTGAGTTACAGAGAAAGGTTGAATACGTTAGGACTTTATTCCCTGGAGCGTAGAAGAATGAGGGGAGATTTGATAGAGGTATATAAAATTATGATGGGCATAGATAGAGTGAATGCAAGGAGGTTTTTTCCCATGAGGCTAGGAGAGAAAAAAACCCAGAGGACATGGGTTAAGGGCGAAAGGTGAAAAGTTTAAAGGGAACATGGGGGGGGGGGGCTTCTTCACACAGAGAGTGGTGGGAGTATGGAATGAGCTGCCAGATGAAGTGGTAAATGCGGGCTCACTTTTAACTTTTAAGAAAAATTTGGACAGGTACATGGATGAGAGGTGTATGGAAGGATGTGGTCCAGGTGCAGGTCAGTGGGACTAGGCAGAAAAATTGGTTCGGCACAGCCAAGAAGGGCCAAAAGGCCTGTTTCTGTGCTGTAATGTTCTATAGTTCTAATGTTCAAACTTGTGACACTAGTTTTCCTTTATTCACTGGAAACTGAAGAAGTGTTTCCCTTAAGAAAATTTGAACCAGTGCTGAAATAAAAATCATGATTAGCCACGTTGCACATAACTATCATGGTCCAAATTCTGGAATAATCCCTTCCTCTTCCAAGTGTTACCCCTCCCTTCATCTTGCTTCCTGAGGAGACTGAGGTCCTTTGGAAAATGCTGGCCTCTCCTTCACGTGTTCTACCAGTCTGTTGTCGCCAGTACAATTTTCATGCGGTGGTGTACTGGGGCAATGGTATCAACACAGGTGATACCAACAGGCTCAATAAACTGATTAGATAAGCTGCCTCTGTTATAGCAGTCAAACTGGACACACTGGAGGCTATAGTAGAACAAAGGACCCTATGGAAAATCCTGGCAGTTCTGGGCAATGCTTCTCACCCTCTGCATGCCACCTTGGCTGAACAGTGGAGCATTTTTAGTAATAGACTAAGACAACTGCAGTGCTCCAAAGAGTGCCATATGAGGTCATTCTTACCCTCGGCCATTAGGCTCTATAATGGGTCAACCTATGGCTGGGGAAGTGATAACCCTCTCCTGTTAGACTATTTGAGGTAACTTATTTTTTTTTATTCTTTCTTACTCCTAATATTTGTATATCTGTGCACTTGTGATGCTTCTGTGACACTGAAATTTCCTTTGGGATCGGTAAAGTGTCTATCTATGCTCATTACAAATGTGGTGAGGTGGGGCTTCCAAGATATCAAGTTGGTTGAAAGATTTACCTGGATGGACTGCCTACATCAGGCTGCTGTTTATTGATTACAGCTCAGTTTTCAACACCATCCCCTCAGTACTAATCAACAAGCTTCAAAACCTGGACCTCTGTACCTCCCCCTGCACCTGAATTGTTGACTTCCTCACTGGGACACCACAGTCTGTGCAGATCAGAAATAACAACTCCTCGCTAACAATCAACACCAAGCGCCATCAAGGATGTGAGCTTAGCCCATTGTTCTATGTGATTGGACACGTCAACCACCATCTATAAATTTACCAATGACACCACTATTGTTGGCAAAATCTCGGATGGCGATGAAGGCAACACACAGGAGTGAGATAGATTGGCTGGTTGACTGGCGTCACAACAACCTTGCATTCTTTGCTCGGTAATGCCAAGGAACTGATTGCAGACTTTAGGGAGGGCAAGTTGCAAGAAGACACACCAGTCCTCATTGAGGGATCAGCAGTGGAAAAGATGAGCAGTTTCCGTGTTTGGGGTCAACATCTCAGATAATCTATCCTGCACCCAACACATTGACACAATTACAAGGAAGGCACAACGGTGGCTATACTTCATTAGAAGTTTGAGGAAATTTGGTATGTCACTGAAGACTCTAGCAAATTTCTACAGATGTAGCATGGAAGGCATCCTTACGGATTGCATCACCATCTGGTATAGAGGGGTCACTGCAGAAAGTTGCAAACTCAGCCAGCTCCATCATGGACACTAATCTCCCATACATTCAGGACACCTTCAACAAGCGATGCCTCAGAACGGTGGCATCCAACATCAAGGACCCAGGACATGCCCCCTTCTCATTGTTACTAGGGGTACAGGAGCCCGAAGACATACACTCAATGTTTCAGAAATTGCTTCTTCCCCCTCCACCATCAGACTTGTGAATGGATGATGAACTAACCCAAGAACACTACCTCACTATTTTTACACTAATTATTTGCGTATTTCTTACCATAATTCATGTATTCCATCCCTCAAGGAGCAATAATATTACTTCCTTCACCTCGGCTATGAGAACTCAAAGCTCCTGCAGCTCTGGAATTTGGCTTTTGCTGACAGCACAACAGTTCATCTCAAGCAACAGATCAGGAGATTACCAATTTCAACACACAGAAATGACATTTTACACTGAATAATTTCTACTTTTAAAAAAAAGGTGGCAGTGACAGCAATGAAGTGAAACACCAACAGTCCCTTCACTATTACAAAAAATAGGGAGAAATTTTCCCTAGAGTTCTTGCTAAAAACAGAAAATCTATTCATTTCCCTCTCTGCCACTTCATATATTGTATTGTACTGCTGCCACAAAACAACAAACTTCACGTTGTATGTCAGTGATATTAAACCTGATTCTGACATTTTTCTGAAGGAATCTGTGATAAGTTTGTCTAGGATATTTGGTTGATGTGCCATGCATTATTATCCTCCATTGAACACTGGAGGGATTGGGGAAAAAAAACCTGCCTGTGGTTTCACATAAAAGAACCCAGCACCCCGTTCTCAACTCTGCTTGACTAACTTCACAAGCTGCAGCTGCATACCATTCACATTCTTTCTGGACCTCATGTTATGAGCCACAGTTTGTTCAAACTTGATTTGCTGATGCAGAAGATTACTTTTCATTTACACAGTAACAACTCACAAAAAAAATGCACTGGTGGGTAGCGAGTGTAGAGAATTTTATTCTTTTGTAGCAAGATCCCAATCACACACTGACTCTTTACTTCCTCCCACATTCCAAAAAAAATGTGGTTTAGTCTGGGTTAATTGGCTATTGTAAGTTGCTGCCAGTGTGTATTAGTGGTGGATCCTTGGGGCCGTTGAGGGGAATGGGGTGGAGAGAAAAGGAATAGGATCCTTGTAAATGGTGCTTGAAGGCCCTCACAGACACAGTGGTTCAAGTGGCCAGTTTCTACAATGTATGGCTGTCAAACGTATCACAGAAACAAAAATGTATGAAACATGCAAAGAACTTCATAAACAGTGATGAAATGGCAGAAAGCACAGTGGCCCAGCCTCGTAGCTTCAAAGAGCTGGCATCAGCCCTGATCTCTGATGTTGTTTCTTTGGAGTTTGCACATTCTCCTCATGACCACATGAGGATCCCCTGCCTGCTCTGGTTTCCTCACACATCCCAAAGACTTGCTGGTCAGTAGTATAATTGACCACTGTAAATTGACCCTAGAGTTGGTGGGAAAACTGGGGGGTGGAAGGCAAAGAGTAAAGAAAAATACAAAGAGTATAAATGAGTGAGGAAATGGGATTGCTTTGAAGGGATAGGCCAATTGCCTCTTTGAGATTGCACTGTAAGGAAATAATAAAAGGGATGAAGAAACATTGGTAAACAACAGGAATTCTGCAGATGCTGGAAATTCAAGCAACACACATAAAAGTTGCTGGTGAACGCAGCAGGTCAGGCAGCATCTCTAGGAAGAGGTGCAGTCGACGTTTCAGGCCGAGACCCTTCGTCAGGACTAACTGAAGGAAGAGTGAGTAAGGGATTTGAAAGCTGGAGGGGGAGGGGGAGATGCAAAATGATAGGAGAAGACAGGAGGGGGAGGGATGGAGCCAAGAGCTGGACAGGTGATAGGCAAAAGGGATACAAGAGGATCATCGGACAGGAGGTCCGGGAAGAAAGACAACGGGGGGGGGGGCGGGGAACCCAGAGGATGGGCAAGGGGTATATTCAGAGGGACAGAGGGAGAAAAAGGAGAGTGAGAGAAAGAATGTGTGTATAAAAATAAGTAACAGAAGGGGTACGAGGGGGAGGTGGGGCATTAGCAGAAGTTAGAGAAGTCGATGTTCATGCCATCAGGTTGGAGGCTACCCAGACGGAATATAAGATGTTGTTCCTCCAACCTGAGTGTGGCTTCATCTTTACAGTAGAAGAGGCCGTGGATAGACATGTCAGAATGGGAATGGGACGTGGAATTAAAATGTGTGGCCACTGGGAGATCCTGCTTTCTCTGGCGGACAAAGCGTAGGTGTTCAGCAAAGCGGTCTCCCAGTCTGCGTCGGGTCTTGCCAATGTATAAAAGGCCACATCGGGAGCACCGGACGCAGTATATCACCCCAGCCGACTCACAGGTGAAGTGTTGCCTCACCTGGAAGGACTGTTTGGGGCCCTGAATGGTGGTAAGGGAGGAAGTGTAAGGGCATGTGTAGCACTTGTTCCGCTTACACGGATAAGTGCCAGGAGGGAGATCAGTGGGGAGGGATGGGGGGGACGAATGGACAAGGGAGTTGCGTAGGGAGCGATCCCTGTGGAATGCGGGGGGGGGGGAGAGGGAAAGATGTGCTTAGTGGTGGGATCCCGTTGGAGGTGGCGGAAGTTACTGAGAATAATATGTTGGACCCGGAGGCTGGTGGGGTGGGAGGACCAGGGGAACCCTATTCCTAGTGGGGTGGCGGGAGGATGGAGTGAGAGCAGATGTACGTGAAATGGGGGAGATGCGTTTAAGAGCAGAGTTGATAGTGGAGGAAGGGAAGCCCCTTTCTTTAAAAAAGGAAGACATCTCCCTCGTCCTAGAATGAAAAGCCTCATCCTGAGAGCAGATGCGGCGGAGACGGAGGAATTGCGAGAAGGGGATGGCATTTTTGCAAGAGACAGAGTGAGAAGAGGAATAGTCCAGATAGCTGTGAGAGTCAGTAGGCTTATAGTAGACATCAGTGGATAAGCTGTCTCCAGAGACAGAGACAGAAAAATCTAGAAAGGGGAGGGAGGTGTCAGAAATGGACCAGGTAAACTTGAGGGCAGGGTGAAAGTTGGAGGCAAAGTTAATAAAGTCAACGAGCTCTGCATGCATGCAGGAAGCAGCGCCAATGCAGTCGTCGATGTAGCGAAGGAAAAGTGGAGGACAGATACCAGAATAGGCACGGAACACAGATTGTTCCACAAAGCCAACAAAAAGGCAGGCATAGCTAGGACCTATACGGGTGCCCATAGCTACACCTTTAGTTTGGAGTAAGTGGGAGGAGCCAAAGGAGAAATTATTAAGAGTAAGGACTAATTCCGCTAGATGGAGCAGAGTGGTGGTAGAGGGGAACTGATTAGGTCTGGAATCCAAAAAGAAGCATAGAGCTTTGAGACCTTCCTGATGGGGGATGGAAGTATATAGGGACTGGACATCCATGGTGAAAATAAAGCGGTGGGGGCCAGGGAACTTAAAATCATCGAAAAGTTTAAGAGCGTGAGAAGTGTCACGAACATAGGTCGGAAGGGATTGAACAAGGGGGGATAAAACCGTGTTGAGGTATGCAGAAACGAGTTCGGTGGGGCAGGAGCAAGCTGAGACAATAGGTCAGCCAGGACAGGCAGGTTTGTGGATCTTGGGTAGGAGGTAGAAACGGGAAGTGCGAGGTGTGGGAACTATAAGGTTGGTAGCAGTGGATGGGAGATCCCCTGAGCGGATAAAGTCGGTGATGGTGCAGGAGACAATGGCCCGGTGCTCCTTAGTGGGGTCACGATCGAGGGGTAAATAAGAGGAGGTATCCGCGAGTTGTCACTGTGCCTCAGCAAGGTAGAAGTCAGTATGCCAGACTACAACAGCACCCCCCCTTATCGGCGGGTTTAATAATAAGGTTAGGATTAGTGCAGAGGGAGTGGAGAGCAGAGCGTTCGGAAGGAGTGAGGTTGGAATGGGGACAAGGTGCGGTGAAGTCGAGACAGTTGATGTCCCGTCGGCAGTTAGCGATAAAGAGATCCAGAGCAGGCAGAAGACTAGAGCGGGGTGTCCATGAAGAAGAGGAGGGTTGAAGACGGGAGAAGGGGTCATCGGTGGGGGTGGAAGAGTCCTTGCCGAAGAAGTAGGCTCGGAGACAGAGACAGCGGAAGAAAAGTTCCGCATCATGGCGAACACAGAACTCGCTGAGGTGTGGGCGAAGGGGGACAAACGTGAGGCCCTTACTGAGGACAGAGCGTTCTGCCTCCGACAGTTGAAGGTCGGAGGGGATGTTAAAGACCCGGCATGGATGATAGCTGGGATCAGAGGGGGGAGGGGAGAGGTTGGGGGTGTCAATGGAGAGGGGAGGGTTGGGGTGAGAGGAAGATGGAGCCTCTGAGGGCCCAGGAGCTGACGGTGGGATCTGAGGGAGACGGGATTGCAGAGTATTGGTAGGGGAAGGGGAGACGGGAGTCACAATAGCAGCACATAAAGACCCGGCCTGGAGTTCAAGGCTGGAATCTTGAGAGCTGGGATCAGAGGTGGGAGGGGGGAGGCTGGGGGTGTCAGTGGAGAGGGGAGGGTTGGGGTGAGAGGAAGATGGAGCCTCTGAGTACCCAGGAGCTGACGATGGGATCTGAGGGAGATGGGATTGCAGAGTATTGGTAGGGGAAGGGGAGACGGGAGTCACAATAGCAGCACATAAAGACCCGGCCTGGAGTTCAAGGCTGGAGTCGCAGTTGGTGGTTGCGCAATCACTTTGAATGTCTCCATGGTCGTTGCTGGAGTCCAGGTTTTGAATATGCCCTGAGGTGTTGGAGCCAGCAAGATCAATGGCAAAAGCTGCAATCTGAAGTTCATGCCTGCTAGTTTCATGGCCAGCAGGCTCTGGAGTCTGTAGATGTAGGATCTTGCAATCTTGGCCTAACATGACAAAGTCAAAAAAACGGCGATTGCAGGCGTGAATCCGATGGAGGATGAAATAACGGGTACGACCATTACAGGCGGCGAAGAAAGTGTCCCGAAGGTGTGGAAGGGTCTGGGATAGGGACACCAAGTACCTCCTCATGGCGGAGAGAGTCGCCTTCAGAGCTTGACGGGAGAAGCGGCGAGAGGCAGAGTCAATAAAATGTGAGTACCTGGGATCCTCAGAAGGTCCAAATTGAGAGGCTTGGAAACGAATCCTAAAGCCAACTGGAGTAAGTTGGCGATGGAGGCACGTTCCAAGAAAGGATATATGGCTGTGATAGCGAGTCTGAGTGGTTGAAAAGTTGAAGAGTCGAAGAAATTACAGATGGGGAGCAGTGAGAGATGGTTTCACTGAACTCCCGTCGAAGAGAGGATCTAAACTTCTTCGGTGTAGGCATCACTGGAAGAGGCTTCGCAGTAGTGAATTTAAACGCAAACAACAGGAATTCTGCAGATGCTGGAAATTCAAGCCTTTTTCTCCCTCTGTCCCTCTGAATATACCTCTTGCCCATCCTCTGGGTCCCCCCCCGCCCCTTGTCTTTCTTCCCGGACCTCCTGTCCCATGATCCTCTCGTATCCCTTTTGCCTATCACCTGTCCAGCTCTTGGCTCCATCCCTCCCCCTCCTGTCTTCTCCTATCATTTTGGATCTCCCCCTCCCCCTCCAACTTTCAAATCCCTTACTCACTCTTCCTTCAGTTCGTCCTGACTATAAGAAACATTGGTATATTGTTTTAAAGATCCCTGGGCTTGAGCAGAAATAAAAGATTCTCACAATAGACAATTTAACACTGAAATGGTTCAATATTCTGCAATGATTTGGTTATCCAGTCCTCTTTACTGCTTTTAATATAACTTTCTTAGTCTGCTCTCTCAGAATATGGGTATAACTCTTCATATCTTGAAACCCCTAGTCTCCAGTTTCAATCTCATGCACAACTTCTTCAGAGCTAATCCACAACTTCTCTCTACAGTTGACTTTGTATCTTTGATGGGAACACACAAAATGCTGGAGGAACTCAGCAGGTCAGGCAGCATTTATAGAAAAGTTTTGCAAATTTTCTTGTGTTTGTATCTTTGATGGTGTCCATCAGGGCACCCTTTACTGCCTTCTAGCAAGCTGAACCACTCCAACTCTCTTGCTATTTCACCCATCAGGGGATAAAACCTGCTTTCAGTCCATCTCACCCCAAATGTAATTCTGACTCCCTGGACTCTGCCAGCAAGTGTTCCTTCATTTGCGAGCACATCTTTGCCATCCATGAGCTTAATGAGCATGACCAACCAGACGACATGGTCTTGTATGGTCATCTGCACACCTTTGTTTCCAAGTGCTGCCTTCCTGCCTGGCCACAGCTCTCCTCTGTTGTTGCCACCAAGCAATCTGCAACTCCAAGTCACAGGTGAGTCTGTCCTCCATTCTTCTGACACTTCCTGCTCTGAACATAACATCCCATTCACTTGTCATATACTAACACCCAGACAAGTACCCTTAAATTTTATCATTGATCTATTTTCAGTGTATCATCATCAAGAGACTTCAGGGGTTGCAAGGATCATCTTCAGTGCTTTCAATCTCCATCTTGCCCTCTGTCCTCAATTCGTTGTTATCCTGATCACTTCACAACCCATATCAGTGTTAAATCCTGAACTTTTTCATCTCTTGGTCTCACTACTACCAGTAACGAGCTTGAATGAATTTTTTGAGGATGTGATTAAACACATTGATGAAGGTAGAGCAGTTCATGGATTTCAGCAAGGCATTTAATAAGGTACCCCATGCAAGGCTTATTGAGAAAGTAAGGAGGCATGGGATCCAAAGGCACCTTGTTTTGTAGATCCAGAATTGGCTTGCCCACAGAAGGCAAAGAGAGGTTGTAGATGGGTCATATTCTGCATGGAGATTGGTGACCAGTGGCGTGCCTCAGGAATCTGTTCTGGGACCCCTTCTCTTCGTGATTTTTATAAATGACCTGGATGAAGAAGTGGTGGGACAGGTTAGTAAAATTTGCTGATGACACAAAGGTTGGGGGTGTTGTGGATAGTGTGGAGGGCTGTCAGAGGTTACAGCAGGATATCAATAGGATGCAAAATTGGGCTGAGAAGTGGCAAATGGAGTTCAACCCAGATAAGTGTGAGGTGGTTCATTTTTGTAGGTCAAACATGATGGCAGAATATAGTATTAATGGTAAGACTCTTGGTAGTGTGGAGGATCAGAGGAGTCTTTGGGTCCGTGTCCAAAGGACACTCAAAGCTGCTGCACAGGTTGACTGTGTGGTTAAGAAGGCATATGGTGCATTGGACATCAATTGTGGGTTTGAGTTCAAGAGCCAAGAGATAATGGTATAGCTATATAGGACCCAGGTCAGACACCACTTGGAGTACTGTGCTCAGTTCTGGTCACCTCACTACAGGAAAGTTGTGGAAACTATAGAAAGGGTGCAGAGGAGATTTACAATTATGTTGCCTGGATTGGGGAGCATGCCTTATGAGAATAGGTTGAGTGAACTCGGCCTTTTCTCTTTGGAGCGACGGAGGATGAGAGGTGACCTGATAGAGGTGTATAAGATGATCAGAGGCTTTTTCCCAGGGCTGAAATGGCTGACATGAGAAGGCACAGTTTTAAGGTGCTTGGAAGTAGGTACAGAGGGGATGTCAGGGGTAAGTTTTTTTTCCCCACACAGAAAGTGGAGAGTGCGTGGAATGGGCTGCCGATTGCTGAGGTGGAGGCGGATACAATAGGATCTTTTAAGGGGCTCCTGGATAGGTACATGGAGCTTAGAAAAATAGAGGGCTATGGGTAACCCGAGGTAATTTCTAAAGTAAGAACATGTTCGGCACAGCATTACGGGCCAAAGGGCCTGTATTGTGCTGTAGGTTTTCTATGTTTGTTTCTAGCATCTCATCCCTGATTTGTTGACTCTCCATCAAAGTCATTTTCCATCCCAAATCCCTTCTATATCTGACACTGGAAATAGCTACCTCTCAACTTGTTCATTTGGAAGGAAAAGTTTACACCACAGAGGAGACTCCTTACACTTACTAAAGGTCCTTATGCAAAGTCCTCACAGCAGCCCAATTAATTCCATCTTGCGAGAACATCCAATATATACTCTTATCATATCCAAGTACTTTCTTCTGACCAAAGGACAGCATTCCAACCATATCCTTCATTCCTTAGATTAGCACGTCCAACAGTAGAAAATACAGGTGCCTCTGGACAAAAATAAAGTGTTTCCCATAAAGGAGCAACAATAACACAATGGAAATAATTGACTAGTTAATTCCGATTAACGTTTTATTTCTGTGCAAAATCTAATAGATCAACTCAGTTTTACAAAAGAACAGGTTGCTCTGGAGGTTTGACACCACACAGGCATCTTCTCAATCTCCATTAATGGTCCTTAACAGCACATCCTTCTTTTCCTTTCTTCCTTCTGTGATTATCCAGCTTCCCTTTTAGATTTTTAATATTTTTCTCACCCATCCCTTGTACTAGCATCTTCTACATTCTGATATCTCTCTGGGTAAAGAACTTCCTGTATAAAACTTCTATTGGTAGTTCAACTCTAGCTAGTCTCCCTTCACATGGACTGTCTTACTCAAGGTTCCTCATGAGGTTTCTCAGAAAATAACAAGGGCCAATTATCTGGCACGCATATACTGATCAGCGTTTTAAAACCATTGACAAAAAAATTGATTGTTATATTAGGTTAGTTCAGTCACTGAAGTTATTTTGGCCATAACTTGGAAAGAAAGATAAACTCAATTGAGTGGTGGTTACTGTCTTGACACCGTGAAGGCGGCAACAGGGCTCGCGGACAAGAACCAACTCTGATCGTCAGCTTGGCGGTCAGAGACTTCAACCTTACAGACTTACTGGGTTGTACTAGTCTCGATGTGTGCGTGTCTACATTTCACAACATCAGCCAAAGGTCATGTCCTCTAAAGCCTGAGTCAGCTTAGCTTTGAAGTGATAAGCTAGTATAAGTAGTCCGCTTATTACCTTCACTTACTGGGGAATGCAGAAAAATGTTTTAACAGCAAAAATGATAACTAATGAATCAATCATTGATGTATGAGTGAAAGTCCTTCACCCACTTCAGTGACAGATTATCACTTTGTGTAAGGCAATGAAAATTTTTTGTGGGAGCAAGGGATAGTTCCAGTAACTGAGTATTGGAATAAAGATATTTCGCTGAAAGTTGCTGGACAGATTTTAAAAAATAATTTCAAAAGGGATGAACGAAATGTTGGGTTTTATTTAAAGAGGCCTAGGTTAGCTTCAGCAGTATACAGTTCTGATTAGACTCTACCTGCATATTTTCAGGAGAAGGCATATTGGAAGAGAAGTTAAAATACACCAAATAGGAGGTTGAATTATGAGGTCAGGTTGTATAAACAGATTTTTATTTGCTTCAAGTTGATGAATTCTGAATAATCTCTTCTAGAAATTGGATGGGGGATAGAGGCATACTGTCTGCTGGTGACGGATTCAGACATAGTGTTAGAGTGTTCATGGCCATTGCTCACCAATAAAGTAGTGGGATCATAATAGAATGGTGAAAGTAATCAGCAAGTTAGACAGCATCGAGGAAAAAGAAAAGTTAATGGCTCCAATATATGACCTTTCCTTAAAAGTGCACAAGTTGGAAATGAAACGAGATTTAGGTTATAGAACAAAGAGGTGAGAAAGAGATCACTGATAGGGTGGCCCTGGATGATGCAAGAGATGGTGGCACCAGCAGAGAGAGAAAGGTATGTTTGGAAGAGAAAAGAAAGAAAGGAAGAAATAAAGAAAATGAATGCAGGATGTGAGAGTTAAGACTGGATTGGCTATTTATCTGAAATGGCTGAAATCAGTAAAGGGGCCCGAGAGCTATAATGTGCCAAATTACAAGATGAGATAGTGTTCACCAAAACAGCGTGAGTAAGCCAAGGGCAAAGGAATCAGCCAAGAGTCAGGTCGAGAATCAAAGTGGCATCAACTGCAATTTCGGGGTCACCCATGTGGGTGAAAGGAGGTGCAATGCAAGCAGCAGTGTAGAGGGAAGGATGTTGTGAGCTGCACACACAGTACAATAGGATTAGTATGAATAAACCGCTGCTTCACCTAGAAAAAGCATTTGGATCCTTGGTCATTCAATGTGACCACAACTGATCTAACGTCAGCCTCCGCTCCATGTTCCTGTTCACTCACTAACCTATCAATTCCGTGCATTATTAGTATCCATTAGTGACTGACATCAAAATGGAAGACAGTTCCAAAGATATTCTGAGAGAGGTTTTGTCTCATCTTTGTGACAACTAGGCAACATCTCATTTTTCTGTAACAAGTTTCCACAGTAAGTTTTGATCTGGCAACTCCTGAAATATCTTCTTGATATCTAAGCACTGGTTCCACTTTCTCCAAAAGAACTCCAATAAGATGGTTAAATGCGACTTCTCTTTCATAATCCACGGTACTTGGCACAAACACCTTGAATCTCTCCTAGTGACCTAAAATAGAATCTTTAAAAACTGCTTCTAATACTTTCCCCTTTATAGATGTCAAACCGGCTGCACTATAGTTTCCTCCTTTCTGCCTTCCTCACTTCTTGAATTAAGAAACTGCAGAAATTCAAATTTTAGTTTTTAATCTAAGGGAATCTTCCCTAAATCTAAGGAATTTAGGAAAATTAAAATGAATGCCTTGTTTCACCAGCCAGTTCTGTAAGGATCCTTGGGTGAAGTCCATCAGGACCTGGAGGCTTTCAGCTCACATTTGTAACGAAAGAAAAGGGAGGAAGTAATCTTAGTCTTAGTGGAAACCTGGACTTGCTCCCCAAAAAGCTACAGAGACTAAGGCATCAACTGAAGTTTTTCAAGCAGAGATCGACTGATTTTTGTTGCAATGGATAGCAAGGCTTGTATTTTGAGTTGAATATAAATTAGCTCTAACCTAACAGAGGAACAAGCTTCAGTACGCTGAGTCTTGAGTCCTATTCCTGTCTCCTTTAACACCAGGCTGTTGCTTTTGGTCTGGTTTTACCCTTCAGCTTCTTTTCTGAATTTACCATCGAGTACTTTACATGAATGTGGAGAATAAAAGTGAGATTTTTGTAGGGTTAGTGTAATCAGTACTTGATGGCTGGCAAGACTCAGTGGACCCTGAAAAGCCTGTTTCTTTGCTGTATGACTATGATATTGAAGCCTTATAAATATTTTTGGATCTTTAATGAATGCATAAAGTTAAAAACAAAAGGAATGTAGATTACATGCATAGTAATTGAACTTGTGTTCACGCTCTGACAAGAAATGAAACTGTCTATATTACTTATGACAGCCGACCAATGGTGTGGTGGCATCCACACTGGACTTTGAGGCGGGTGGCTCTGGGTTCAAATCCGGCCGCCTCCTTGCTCGCTTTCCATCCGTGTTGAGTTGAACATCGAGCTAGCAACTTGGCCTCATAAAGAAAGACAAAAATGCTAAAGAAACGACAAGGTTACCGCCTGATGCACCACAAGGCGCAGAAAAGGAAAAACAACAATTTATTACTGATGAGGCAGCGGAACTTATCAACTGCTGAATATCTTTAGCAAATGTTTGCATGACAAGATATCGAGCCGGATGACTGGGAATGTACAAATGAAGTGAAGGAGGAAATATTGAATGGGTGATTACGTAAATATGCAGCAAAACAAAGTTGTAACATCTATCTGATGTACGTGCAAACTTTCAAAAACAAAACTTTCATGTAAGGGCACATTGACTTCCTCTGAAAACTATGTGTGGGCTCACGAGGTCATGAAGCAGCAAGGTACAAGACTGTGGCCTCCAGCAGCTTCCTTCTTTCTGGACCTGCCATTGCAAATCAGTTCTGGAATCCAGTGCCAAATTGTGTACCCAGCTGTTCACCGATAGCATTAGTGCTGTGATTTTTATATGAACACCAGTTCAGGATGTTATCACATTCTTGATTACCTGAACTGCTCATCCTCTTCCCCATCCACCCTTACCCCTAGGCAATGATGTTTATGATGGCATTCAACATGCCTTTTACAGTGATGTTTTTTTTACAAATGCAGGCTGATTGGCCCAATAATGCAGCTGTTTGCAAAATAAAGGCATATTTTCAAAAGGTGGATTTAAAAATCCTACTAAACAATGAGACCCAGCAAGGGCTGGAAAAACATCCAGCTGTAATCAGTTGCAGGATAAATAAGGTTTGGTTTCAGCAAGATCAGGAAATATGTTTTCAATCACATCTTATCACATTATCTACACGGCAAGGGTGATTGTACAAGGCTAAGTAAGAGTAATTCTAATGCTAAGAAGCCTACAGACCTGAGCAAGATCATCAGAGAAAGCTATACAGGGATCTATTTAATACACTCCTTCAGGTCCAACTTAAGCATTCATTTGCCCAGAAGCTGCTACCAAGTAAGCAATGCCCTCGCATCATTTTGACACAGGTGAATACAGTCACAACCACCATGCAACCTTGTTCCTTCTTGTGTGTAAGGATACAAATGTTTTTTGTGGGTATTTGGTTATTTATAACCTTGATGTTTGGCCCCTGCCCCGAAATCATGTGGGCAGCTGTCAGATAAAATAGTTTCCACATTTTAAGCCACCTGGTTAAGTGAAGGTTGTTCTCCAAAGGTGGTGACCACCTTCATGTATGGGATCAGCTGAAAACTATTGGTGGAGAAAGGGTGGCAGAGTGTCATTAACCCACCCCAAAAGCTGGTGGGGTGGCACTTTTTGTATTGTGCCTGCTATAGGAAAGGTGTCATTCAACTGGAAAGGGTGCAGAAAAGATTTACAAGGTTGTTGCCAAGTCCAAGGGGATAGAATTCTTGGAAGAACTTGGACAGGTTAGGACTTTTCTTTTCCCTCCTGGAGTCTAGGAGACATAAGAGATGATCTTATAGAGTTGTGTAAAATCATGAGGGGCATAGATAGGGTAAATGCACACAGTCTCTTTCGAATGATTTTCCAACCCTTGCAGAGCACAAGTTTAAAGTGTAAGCAGAAAGATTTAATAGGAACTTGAGGACAACTCTCCTTTATGCACGAATGGTGGTACATACATGGAAGGAGCCTCCAGAGGAAGTGGTTGAGGCAGGTACATTGACAACTTTTAAAATTCAGTTGGACGGGTACATGGATAGGAAAGGTTTAGAAGGTTACGGGCCAAATACTGGCAAATGGGATTAGTTTGGATGGGCATCTTGGGCCAAGTTGGGTGAAGGGCCTGCTTCCATGAGATCAGAAGATATAGGAGCACAATTAGGTCAGTGAGCCAAATCGCACTTCCTTGACATACAACTATGACCAATAAACCCCAGGATCTCTATGGGCTGAGGAAGGGACAGGTTCACTGAATTGTTAACTCACAGGCAGATGTACAATTATTGCAAATACACTCAACCACATAGACAGGATACCTTGATACTGTCACTCCTCCTCCACTTGAGAACCCCTTTGTAATTGAACATGGACTAGGAGGGCAGGTGCTTAAAAAAATGCTTTTATTAAAGATCCTTCTGTTATCCTCAAGATGACAATGACCTCATCTGATGCACAACACCCTGGAGTCAAGCCCAACAGCACACCACAAAAGAAAGCCAGTCAGTGGCTTGCAGGAAACCTTTTCTAATCCCATTTGCACAGCCTGCCATTACTTAATAACTTGATTCCAAGTCATTCAGTTGATTTTGGATCTTGTCCTGATAGACAAACAGACTTGATGCACTGGTCTAGGCATCATATAGGCACAATGCTGAGGTGTAAAAAAATTGAACAGTTGGTTGACATTTTAAGCTCGGTTTACTTTGTGGAGGAAATATTTCACAGTGAAATCTTCTGAATTTAAAAGAGAAATAAATTAACATAAACATTAAATTCATCATATTATTTAAAAAATGTACCAAGTAAATAAATCATTTTAGCTATACTAAAACAAATTTTTGGAGATGTTACAACACTAGGCAAAAATAATTCAAGTGACAATTTACAAAAAGGATAAACAAAGGAGCCTCTTTAATTGCAGCCTGCTTAAACCACTTAAAAAGGAGCAATATATTCAGAGAGTCAAAACTGAACAGAGCAAAAACCTGATTTTTTTTTTCAAAAAAAAATACATCCACTGATGTTCTAACACAGCTCTGGTGGGCGGGGGGGGGGGCGGGGGTTAGATTTCAGTAAACGATTCAACCCACATGCAGCTGACTAATAAGGAAACTGATCATAAAGCCATTAGCAGTAGGAACAGCAGTAGGCCATTCAGCCCTTAGATCCTGCTTTGCTGGAAAACTCATGCAACTCACCATCCTTGGCTCAATACAAGGAGGAAAATAAAACATGAACACTCAGTGGGCATATTGCAGTCATGACCATTAAATCATTGTTGATCTGCACCTAACTCTACTTACCCACTTCATATCCACAATTCCCAACAAAAAATCTATCTTAATTTTGAAATATTTATGGGGACAAAGAGGATATGGAAGTTCTGGAAAAGGCGTAGAGGAGGTTTACCAGGATGCTGTCTAGTTTGTTGAACATTTTTTATTTCCATCTTTTACAGTTTCAAAATAACAAAAAAGGAAAAGAGCCTGAATCAAAAGTTTGGACACCCTGCATGGTCAGTACTTAGTAACACCCCCTTTGGCAAATATCACAGTTTGTAAACGCTTTCTGTAGCCAGCTAAGGGTCTTTCAATTCTTGTTTGGGGGATTTTCGCCTATTCTTCCTTGCAAAAGGCTTCTAGTTCTGTGAGATTCTTGGGCCGTCTTGCATGCACTGCTCTTTTGAGGTCTATCCATAGATTTTCCGTGATGTTTAGGTCAGGGGACTGTGAGGGCCATGGCAAAACCTTCAGCTTGCGCCTCTTGAGGTAGTCCATTGTAGATTTTGAGGTGTGTTTAGGATCATTATCCTGTTGTAGAAGCCATCTTCTTTTCATCTTCAGGTTTTTTTACAGATGGTGTGATGCTTGCTTCCTGAATTTGCTGGTATTTAATTGAAATCATTCTTCCCTCTACCAGTGAAATGTTCCCCGTGCCACTGGCTGCAACACAAGCCCAAAGCATGATCGATCCACCCCCGTGCTTAACAGTTGGAGAGGGGTTCTTTTCATGATATTCTGCACCCTTTTTTCTCCAAACATACTTTTGCTCATTGCAGCCAAAAAATTCTATTTTAACTTCATCAGTCTACAGGACTTGTTTCCAAAACGCATCAGGCTTGTTTAGATGTTCCTTTGCAAATATCTGACGCTGAATTTTGTGGTGAGGACGCAGGAAAGGTTTTCTTCTGATGACTCTTCCATGAAGGTCATATTTGTGCAGGTATTGCTGCACAGTAGAACAGAGCACCTCCACTCCAGAGTCTGCTAAATCTTCCTGAAGGTCTTTTGCAGTCAAACGGGGGTTTTGATTTGCCTTTCTAGCAATCCTACGAACAGTTCCCTCGGAAAGTTTTCTTGGTCTTCCAGACCTCAACTTGACCTCCACCGTTCCTGTTAACTGCCATTTCTTAATGACATTACGAACTGAGGAAACGGCTACCTGAAAACGCTTTGCTATCTTCTTATAGCCTTCTGCTGCTTTGTGGGCATCATTTATTTTAATTTTCAGAGTGCTAGACAGCTGCTTAGAGGAGCCCATGGCTGCTGATTGTTGGGACAAGGTTTGAGCAGTCCGGGTATTTACAAAGCTTTGAAATTTGCATCACCTGGCCTTTCCTAACAATGACTGTGAACAAGCCATAGCCCTAACAAGCTAATTAAGGTCTGAGACCTTGGTAAAAGTTATCTGAGAGCTCAAATCTCTTGGGGTGCTCAAACCTTTGCATGGTGCTCCTTTCCTTTTTTCCCACTCTAAAATTGTACAAAACAAAAATAAACACTAATCTTGCTTAAAATGTTGAAAAGAATGTTTCATATTTAACTTCATGACTTTTGGAGATCAGTTCATCTTCTACTCACTTAACTATTCACAGTAACAGAAACTTTGACCAGGGGTGCCCAAACTTTTGCATGCCACTGTATATATACATACACACACACACACACACACACACACACACACACACATATACACAGACACACATATACACATACAGACACACAGAATATACATTTCTTATCGTAATTTACAGTATTTTTATTAGGTATTGTATTGCTGCCACAAAACAACATATTTCATGACATACGAGGGGTGATTGATAAGTTTGTGGCCTAAGGTGGAAGGGGTCAATTTTAGAAAGCCTAGCACATTTATTTTTCAACATAGTCCCCTCCTACATTTACACACTTAGTCCAGCGGTCGTGGAGCATACAGATCTTGGACCTCCAGAAGGTGTCCACAGCAGGGGTGATTGATAACTTTGTGGCCTAAGGTAGAAGGAGATGAGTTATACAGCTCTCGTTACATGCACATGCAGTTCAACTCTTTGAGTGATTATGCAGAAAATTTGAAGTTAATAACTCATCACTTAATAATGCATCAGGGGTGATTGATAAGTTCGTGGCCTAAGGTAGAAGGAGATGAGTTATTAACTTCAAACTTTCTGCAAAATCACTCAAAGAGTTGAACTGCATGAGCATGTAACAAGAGCTATATAACTCATCTCCTTCTACCTTAGGCCACGAACTTATCAATCACACATGCTGTGGACACTTTCTGGAGGTCCAGAATCTGTATGCTCCACGACGCTGGACTAAGTGTGTAAATGTAGGAGGGGACTATGTTGAAAAATAAATGAGCTAGGTTTTCTAAAATTGACTCCTTCTACTTTAGGCCACGAACTTATCAATCACCCCTCATGTGGCAGTGATATTAAACAAGATATTGATTCTAATACTGTTTTACATAGAATTATAGCCTGCGCCAGCCTGTATGTGGAACTGTGTATCCTGATTTGACTATGATCTAGCTCTGGATTAAGACTCCCATCCTGAAAGCTCTGGATGTAACTAACAGAGGAAAAGGTTTCTCCGCTTCCAGCCTACTGAATTCCTTTAATTTTGACAGAGGTCTGTCACCATCCTCAACCTGTAAATGGACACTGTCCATCAGTTTGTATGTGTGTGATGGGATTATATATCCAAAGTCAATGACAATCCTAAGATACAAGAGACAATCATTCACAGCTAGAGGATAAACACTTTAGGAGGAGTAAAGCTGAGGGGATACTGATTGAACATTATGGCCATCACATTGCCATTATAATGCAGTGCAGAAACACCGTGCTCCACTTGTAGAATGCACACTTATACTCACGGTTGATGTGGTCGATATAGTAGATACCAGCCTGTGGATCGTAAACCACTTCCCAGCCCAGTGGCAGTTCGTCACCAACACAGTCAGCAAACGTCAATGGCTTGGTCAGTCTGAAAAAAAGCAAGAAAGGAGTGCACGGTAAACATCTGCAGTCTTGTCAACCCAGCTTCCAAATAAATACAACAGAAGCAACTGATTAAAAATATAACTTTGCCTTACAGGAGCAGAAATAACCATTCCCCCCCCCCCCACCAAAGGTTGTCTGCATTCAAATAGATCATTTCTGATCCATACTTTAATTCAACCAACCTTCAATAACTATTGATCAAAGGTAAGATATTTGCAGTTTCTCCTCAAACTCCTGACCCTATTTTAGGTTAAGGTTCAGATTTTCAGCATTCTTTATATGAGAGCTAGCCTGCCAAAATGGTGCTCATTCTAAATATAACATCAGGGCCTGACCTAGTAGAGGCCCTAGTTTCCCTTTGCAAAGATTAATGTGCAGACAGTTGTGAGACTTGACAAAACAAAGGTCAATATTAAGAACTACCCAAGCTCTATGCTGTGACATTCTGCAGATCCACAGAATCTGCTCCTCTTCTGCAATACTAAGTTACCATCCAAACCAAGTCCATAAGCCGCACATTGAATGGACAGTGCGTAATCATTTCCTTGCTCTACTATACAAAAGACGTCAGCACCCAACATACTTTTGCATCATCTCAGGAATGCAACAAATCTTGACCTTTTCTTTTAATTAAGCCCCCTCCTCCCCAAAGACAGCAGCTACTTGGCCCTGTAATTGTAAGGTTTTGTCACAGTTAACGCTATGAGGCAAAACTGCAGATAAATCATTCCAGGACTGGTGAGACATCTTCATATAACTGCCTCACAACCATAAACATTAGTTCCATGGAGTAGATATCCTCATCATCTACTCTCATGAATGATTGTGCTTCTCACTATGATCTCTTGCCAAATCAGCTCTCAAGGAGTAGATCAGAGTTGCACTATCCTTGAGCAGTACATCTGCCTCATCATGGCAGTGTTAGCTTTCTAAAACAAATACTCTACTGTACATTATATTCCTTTGCTATGTCTGTTATGTTTTGTAACTTCAAAATATGAAACTAATTCAAAGAAAACACAGGAGTCTGAAGAATACGGGTGTAGCTTCTAGTTTACTTTAAGCAAGGCAAGCTTGTATCACGTGGTAGTGTGATGACATGCAATTAATGTATTGTATATAAAACAGTAAAAAATTATTTTAAAGAATGCTTAATCAACAACCTATTTACAAGATTACTCAAATATTACTGAAATATTAAATAAACATCACCCCTCCCTGCTTAGCTATAAACTCCAACTCAATATAGAATGCATCTCAACTTGTATACACAGTATACTATATAATACAACTACTATATTAATATCCACAGCATAGAAAATTTTAAATTGCCCCATTCAGGTTTAAAGATTTAATCACTGTGGAGGATTCCTTACTCATGTGGGAGAACATCTTTCCTGACAAGGGAGGCTGTGAAACAATCTAAAGTTCTGGGACCTCCTCCATGGAGGTTGGAGGAATTGATTCTGAGACTGCAGGAAGTGGTTCTGACAGCTCTGGACACCTTTCTTCTCTTTTTCTCTTTGGATATACTTCAATCACTTTCTTCTTTCTCAATCTCCTTCTCTCTTTCACATTCTTTCTCTCCATGTTTTCCCTCCTTTCTCTTCTTCCAGTTTGTGCATCTTGATCTTGGGAAGATACATTTAGTTCACTGGAGTATTCTCTTACTAAACCTTCTGATGCTCCCTTTACGATCTCATCTCTCCCCTTGGTTTCCTCATCGACAGCATCATCCAATGGATCCTCTGTTTCCATATCTCCATTGACGCCTTTCTTTTTGGCCTTCCATTCATCCACCTGGGCTTTTACAAGCAGCTTTTTGTCTCCCACTTGAAGTTCTTGCAATATCCGTAACGCACGCAGAGCAGATTCTGGTTCTTCATAGTCACAAAAGCCAAATGCTTGTAACTTTCCTGAACATTCTTGAACTCTCTTCCGGCTTAAAACAAAACCACATTTCACAAGTTACAGTCAGATTAACAGATCAGAAGTTTTCTCAGATATGTTGTCTACAAAACCTGCTGTAGTCGGACCACTACTTTCGTCACTTTCACGCTTCCTCTGAGCAGCATGATCCTTCCCTGGTCCAATATGCTTTCCAACCCGAGGCACAGAGGTTGGCACCAACACCTGTTTGCCCACTGTTGGGCAACAGTTCATGGTGTTCGACATGGAGATAGGTGTGGCATCATCCAGTACCTTTCTTAATTCACTGAGTTTTTTTTCATTGCAGGGGATGTGACATGCAAATTGAGGATGGATCTCCAATCGAGCTGCAGCTGTCTCAGCCAATCACAGCCCCACAATGCTGGTCCTTCTGTTTTTAACCATATACAAGCTCAATGTGGCTTGTTGGTTGCTGTATTTCACAATTATGGTTGTCATTCCCACAGAGTCAACTTTTCTCTAGTACATGTTCTTAGATAAATATATGCAAGCTTCAGTTTGGTATCTCTGAAATGCTGTACAAGCTCATTTCATGGAATCACTGAAACAGCTGAACCAGTATCTAATTCTATTTTAATTAATTTGCCAGTCACTTCTGGTGCAAGCCATATTGCTGGTCTATTGTTAGTTTTCACATTGTAAATCTCAAGGCTACTCAGCCCTGTGTCACTCTCATCAGTATCAGATTTTCATCAACAGCATGCGCATTAGGGCTCCTTTGAAACTGTAACTTGACTTAACAGCTTTTTCTCTTCGCTGAGCAATCCATTGATTTTAGTCTGTCCTACATGCTCTTTGTACATGTCCTACTTTATTGCATTTTCCTACTCCCTGTACACCCATGACTGTGTCACCACCCACAGCTCTAATCTGTTAATTAAATTTGCCGACGACACTACATTGTTTGGGCTAATCTCAAACTATAACGAGGTAGCCTACAGGGAAGAAGTCATCACCCTAACACAGTGGTGTCAAGAAAACAACCTCTCCCTCAAGGTTGTAAAAACAAAGGAGCTGGTTGTGGATTACAGGAGGAATGGAGATGGGCTAACCCCTATTGACATCAATGGATCTGGGGCTGAGAGGGTAAACAGCTTCAAGTTCCTCAGCATAAACATCACTGAGGATCTTATGTGTTCTGTACATACCGGCTGTGTGGTGAAAAAGGCACAACAGTGCGTCTTTCACCTCAGACGGTCGAGGAAGTTTGGTGTGGGCCCCCAAATCCCAAGAACTTTCTACAGGGGCACAATTGAGAGCATCCTGACTGGCTGCATCACTGCCTGGTATGGAAACTACACTCCCTTAATCGCAGGACTGCAGAGAGTGGTGTGGACAGCCCAGCGCATCTGTAGTTGTGAACTTCCCATGAGTCAGGACATTTACAAACACAGGTGTGCAAAAAGGGCCCGAAGGATTATTGGGGACCCGAGTCATCCCAACCAGCTGCTACCATCTAGGAAACGGTACCGCAGCATGAAAGCCAGGACCAACAGGCTCAGGGACAGCTTCTTCCACTAGGCCATCTGACTGATTAATTCATGCTGATTTGAGTGTACTCTGTATTATTACATTGACTGTTTTATTTATTATAAATTATTAAGATTTCACATTTAGATGGAGACGTAACGCAAAGATTTTTACTCTTCATGTACCTGAAGGATGTAAGAAATAAAGTCAATTCATTCAATTCATCAATTCAATAAATCTGATTTGTTTGGTAAATGTGAGCCCTTGCCACAGAGGTAACACAATTTGTTCAGCCAGGCCACTTATTGTTTAGATGCTGCAATTCTGTTCACACTCATTTTCATTCCTGACTTCAACTCAATTGATTCTCTGTCTGCAGTTTCCATAGAGACAGCAATTTCCACTGCTCATTTAAATGTAAGTTATGATTCAGTTAGGACCCATTTTTGAATGATTTCTTTTAAGAATTCACAAACTACGTGATCGCTTAGTGTATCACTAAGGCCATCACCAAACTGACAATCTCTTCAATTTAGCCGTGTACGCTGAAAAGGACTCCCCTTCTTTTTGATTCCACTTATGAAACATAAAGCATTCTGCAATTAACAATGGCATTGGTTCAAAATGTTCCTGCATTACTTTCACAATATCAGGAAAGCTCACATCTGCAGGCTTGGTTACAGCACTCAAAATTCGAAGCAAACTGTATACTTTTAAACCCAGTGCACTCAGCAAGACTGGCACTCGCTTCTAATTGGCTATTTCATTTGCTTCAAAATACTGTTCCAATAGCTCAGTATACATGAACCAATTGTATAATCAAACTAGTCAACTTTTCCAACGTAACCAGCCACATCTAATTTTTTTGATTATCACCCAGTACACACTCTTTATGAACCCTGAATTCTTCCATTTACAGCCTTTACTTTTTAACTCGACCGCATCTTCCCTTCTGAAGACGTGTTGCTCTGTTTCGCCATCCCTTGAACCATTACTTTTAGTTTGAATGTCTCACTCCGCTTTCACAGGTCAGTTGCCATCTCAGGTTCAAATGTTATGTTTTGTAACTTCAAAATATGAAACTAATTCAAAGAGAACACGGGAGTCCGAATAATATGGTTGTAACCTGTAGTTTACTTTAAGGGTGGCGCACCTGTTTTATGTGGTAGCGTAATGATGTATGCAATTAAGATACGTTACATAACCTGTAACAAATTATTTTAAACGAAGTATGCTTAATCAACAACAGATTTGCAAGATTACTGAAATATCATATACACAACAATGTCCATACTTGCTGCCATGCAAGTACCATTCAGCAGCCTTTGTATAAAGAGATAGTGCTAGCAAAATGAACCAGGAAAACTCTCATATCTACAATACTATGCAATGTCTATTTTTATCCTACACTTCACGGACTACCAACCTACAAACTTATTATGACACAAGTGAAGGATATTCAGCCCATTCTCTCCCACATGCTCACCAACCCATCTTTCTTGTCAGGTTTATGTACACCAGGGGCAATTTACAGCGGCCTGCTAGTCCACGTGTCTTTGGATTGTGGAAGGAAACTGGAGCACCAGAGGAACACCCACCCGCACAGTCTCTAACTCGACAAAGGCAGTACCAGAGGTTAGGATTGAACCCAGAGCCCTGGAGCTGTGAGATAGCGACACTACCTGCTGCACTATCGTGCTGTCTCACCTAACATCTTCCCCTTGAGACAGGTACTCCTGCTGAAGGTGGTGGGAACCTGCCACTGTCAGTGAGACTTAGTCCGGATGGACACAACGCTGACTTATGCTGCTCTGGTCGTTCCGTTCCGAGCCTGGTCATTTTAAAATTGGTAAATGTGTTCTTAGTGTGAAGGCGCACAAGTTACACCAAGCAGTCATGTTTAAATTAAACCAAGCAGAACTCTTAAGCTGCTCTGACATTGGGGGAAGGGGGGGTGGGGAAGAGACAGAAACTGAGGGAAGGTAAGGCATCCAATTTCAAGCTGCCAGGAACGGTTGCATTGCAAAGGAGTTACAGCACTGGCCAGGCAAAACACCAGCTAGGCATTGAGATATTGTTCAACCTCATCTGCTCCAAAGTATGCAGGTGGTGGAGGTAGAGGAAGAGAGGTGGTCCTTCCACGTCACTGCAATGCCACTTTAAGTCATCCAATGCACACCACATGGATTTCCCCGCTCCGTCATCATCCAAGCATTTCAATCCATCCCTTCTTCTTAAAGCAAACCATTCCTGCTCTCAATTGGAAAAGAAAAGTTCAAAACGCATAGGCAGCAAGAAGACTGTTTACAAGAAAATGTCAAGTGCATTCCATCCCTCAAGGAGCAATAATATTACTTCCTTCACCTCGGCTATGAAAACTCAAAGCTCCTGCAGCTCTGGAATTTGGCTTTTACTGACAGCACAACAGCTCATCTCAAGCAGATCAGGAGATTAACAGACAGAAATTACATTTTGTACTGAATAATTTCTACTTTAACAAAAGGTGGCAGAGAAGGCAATGAGGTGAAACACTAACTGTCACTTCACTATTACAATGAAGAATAGGGGGAAATTTTCCCTGGAGTTCTTGCTAAAGACAGATAATCCGTCCATTTTCCTCATTACCATTTGTGGGAATCTGCTGTATGCCCTTTCCTGCCCTGTGTTTCAATGCTTGGTGAGTGACATCCTGAATTTATTACAAAAGGAATTACACATATGCAAGTTAGTTTTTTAAAATAATAATAGTTTGTCATATGAGAGATTAAGTAGACTAGACCTATAGGCATCTGTTAGTCTTCGTGAGACCATGGATTTGCGCCTTGGAATGTTTCCAGGGTGCAGGCCTGGGCAAGGTTGTATGGAAGATCAGCAGTTGCCTATGCTGCAAGTCTCCCCTCTCCAAGCCATCGATGTCGTCCAAGGGAAGGGCACTAGGGCTGATACAGCTTGGCACCGGTGTCGTCGCAGAGCAACGTGTGGTTAAGTGCCTTGCTCAAGGACACAACACACTGCCTCAGCTGAGACTCGAACTAGCGACCTTCAGATCACTAGACTGCAGCCTTAACCACTTGGCCACGTGCCAATGCTAGGCCTATTCTCTCATGATTAGAAGAATAAGAAGTGATCTTACTGATCTCAACCCTTAATGGACTTGAGAGGGAGAAATTGCTACTGGGTGCCCAGAGCCAGGGATTGCAGTCTCATATTAAGGAAGTGATCATTCAGGATAGAGATGTGAAGAAATTTCTTCCACAGATGTTGAATTTTTGGAATTCTCCACCCAAAAAGGTTACAGTGGCCCATACATCAAAATCAGAATCAGGTCTAATAGCACCGGCATATATTGTGAAATTTGTCAACTTTGCAGCAGCAGTACATGGCAATACATGATAAATATAGAAAAAAACTGAATTATACTAAATTAAAATAAGTAATGCAAAAAATAGAAATAAATTTAAACAAGTAGTGAGGTGGCATTCATGGGTTCAATGTCCATTTAGAAATTGGATGGCAGAGGGAAAGAAGCTGTTCCTGAGTCACTGAGTGTGTGCCTCATTCCTGATGGCAACAAGGAGAAGAGGGCATGTCCTAAGTACTGGGCTTCTTTAATGATGCACGCTGCCTTCCTGAGGCATCACCCCTTAAAGATGTCTTGGATACTACAGAGGCTAGTACCCATGATAAGCACAAAATAATCTGCAGATGCTGAGGTCAAAGCAACACTCACAACACGCTGCAGGAACTCAGCAGGTCAGGCAGCATCCGTGGAAAAGATCGGTCGACGTTTCGGGCCGGAACCCTTCGTCAGGACTGTAGAGGGAAGGGGCAGAGGCCCTATAAAGAAGGTGGGGGGAGGGTGGGAAGGAGAAGGCTGATAGGTTCCAGGTGAAAAACCAGTAAGGGGAAAGATAAAGGGGTGGGGGAGGGGAAGCGGGGGGGGGATAGGCAGGAAAGGTGAAGAAGGAATAGGGGAAAACACAATGGGTAGTAGAAGGAGGCGGAACCATGAGGGAGGTGGTAGGCAGCTGGGGGAGGGGACAGAGTGACATAGGGATAGGGGAAGGGAGGGAATTACCAGAAGTTGGAGAATTCTATGTTCATACCAAGGGACTGGAGACTACCTAGACGGTATATGAGGTGTTGCTCCTCCAGCCCCTTGGTATGAACATAGAATTCTCCAACTTCCAGTAATTCCCTCCCCCTATCTTCCCCTATCCCTATGTCACTCTGCCCCCTCCCCCAGCTGCCAACCACCTCCCTCATGGTTCTGCCTCCTTCTACTACCCATTGTGCTTTCCCCTATTCCTTCTTCACCTTTCCTGCCTATCACCTCCCTGCCTCCCGTCCCCCACCCCTTTTTCTTTTCCCTTTCTGGTTTTTCACCTGGAACCTACCAGCCTTCTCTTCCCACCCTCCCCCCACCTTCTTTACAGGGCCTCTGCCCCATCCCTCTACAGTCCTGACAAAGGATTCCGGCCCGAAACGTTGACTGGTCTTTTCCACGGATGCTGCCCGACCTGCTGAGTTCCTCCAGCGTGTTGTGAGTGTTGCTAGTACCCATGATAGAGCCAACTAACTTTAGAACTTTCTGCTTCTTACTTCGATCCTGTGCAGTAGCCCCTCCATACCAGACAGTAATGCAGCCTGTCAAAATGTTCTCTTCACTACATCTGTAGAAGTTTGAGTGCTTAGGACACAAACCAAATCTCCTCAAAATCCTAACGAAATATAGCTGCGGTTTTGTCTTCTTTATAGCCACATCGGTATGTTGCAAACAGGTTAGGTACTCAAGAGATATTGACAACCACGAACTTGAAATTGCTCACTCTCTTCACTTCTACAAGGATTGGTTTGTGTTCCCTCATTCTACCCTTTCCACAATTGGCTCTTTGGTCTTACTAATGTTGAACACAAAGTTGTTGCTACAACACCACTCAACAAGCTGGTATATCTGGCTCCTGTATGCGCTCTCATCACTATCCGAGGTTCTGCCAACAATGGTTGTATCATCAGCAAATCTATAAATGCCATTTGAGTTGTGCCTAGAACACAGTCATGGGTGTAGACAAAGTAGAGTAGAGGGCTAAGCACACATCCCTGAGACTACAATGGGATAAGGGAGGAGTTGGCTAATGTGGATTGGGAGCAAGGCTATTTGGTAGGACAGTTGAGGAACAGTGAAATACTATCAAAGAGATTTTTCACAGTGCTCAACAAAAGTATATTCCAGTCAAAAATAAGGACAGTAAATGTGGGGAGAGCCAGCCTTGGATAACTAAGGAAATAAAAGACAGTATCAAATTAAAAGCTCATGTGTACAAAGTCGCAAAGAGTAGTGGGAGACTGGAGGTTTGGGAAAACTTTAAAAAGCAACAAAGAACAACTAAACAAGAAATAAGGAAAGGGAAGATAGAGTATGGAAGTAAATTAGCACAAAATATAAAAACAGATAGTAAAAGTTTTTATAAATATATAAAGCGGAAGAGGGTGGCTAAAGTCAACGAAGGTTCCTTGGAAGACGAGAAGGGGAAATTGTTATTGGGTGATAAGGAAATGACTGAGGCATTGAACAACTACTTTGCGTCGGTCTTCATGGAAGAGGACAAGTCAAATATGCCAAAGAATGATGTTATGGACAAAATGGGAGGTGAGGACCTCAATAAAATCACTGTCACTAAAGAGATAGTCATGAGCAAACTAAAGGGCCTGAAGGTAGATAAGTCCCCTGGTCCTGATGGGATGCATCCCAGGGTGCTGAGGGAATTGGCGAAGGTTATAGTAGATGTGTTGGTAATCATTTACCAAAACTCTCTGGACTCTGGGCAGGTCCCAGTGGACTGGAAGACAGCAAATGTCACACCACTTTTTTAAAAAAGATGTAGGCAAAAGACGGGCAACTATAGGCAAGTTAGCTTAACATCTGCAGTTGGGAAAATACTTGAAGCTGTCATTAAGGAAGAAATATCAAAACATTTAGAAAGGAGTGGTTCCATTAGACAGAAAGGATTCAGAAAGATCAGGTCCTATTTGACAAACTTACTGGAGTTCTTTGAGGACATAATGAGTGCAGTGGATAGAGACGGATATCGTATACTTGGATTTCCAGAAGGCATTCGATATGGTGCTGCACAAGAGGCTTATAAATAAGATATGGATGCATGGAGTTGGAGGAAGTGTACTGGCATAGATAGTGGATTGGTTAACCAATAGAAGGCAGAGAGTTGGTATAAATAGGTGTTTCTCCGGTTGGCAGTCAGTGGTGGATGGGGTGCCGCAGGGGTTGGTGCTGGGCCTGCAGCTGTTTACCATTTACACTGATGATTTGGAAGAGGGGACTGAGTAAAGTGTAGCAAAATTTGCCGATGACACTAAACTGAGTGGAAAAGCAAATTGTACAAAGGATGTGGAGAGCCTGCAGAGGGATATGGATAGGTTAAGTGAGTGGGCCAAAGTCTGGCAAATGTAATACAATGTTGGTAAATGCAAGATCATCCACTTTGGAAGGAATAATAGAAGAGTAGATTATTATTTAAATGGTTAAAGATTGCAGTATGCTGTTGTGCAGAGGGACTTGGGAGTGCTTGTTCATGAATTGCAAAAGGTTGGCTTGCAGGTACAACAGGTTATTAAGGCGGCAAATGGAATGTTGGCCTTCATTGCGAGAGGGATTGAATTCAATAGCATGGAGGTCATGTTGCAACTATACAGGGTACTGGTGAGGCTGCACGTGGAGTACTGTGCGCAGTTCTGGTCTCCATACTTGAGGAAGGATATATTGGCTTTGGAGGCAGTGCAGAGGAGGTTCACCAAGTTGATTCCAGAGATGAAGGGGTTAACCTATGAGGAGAGATTGAGTCACCTGGAACTATACTCTCTGGAATTCAGAAGAATGAGAGGGGATCGTATAGAAACATATAAAATTTTCAAAGGGATAGATACGATAGAGGTAGAAAAGTTGTTTCCATTGGTACATGAGACGAGAACAGGGGGGACATTGCCTCAAGATTCAGGGGATAAGATTTAGTACGGAGATGAGGAGAAACTGTTTCTCCCAGAGAATGGTGAATCTGTGGAATTCTCTGCTCAGGGAAGCAGTTGAGGCTTCTTCACTAAATATATTTAAGATACAGTTAGACAGATTTTTACATAGTAGGGGAATTAAGGGTTATGAAGAAAAGGCAGGTAGATGGAGCTGAGCCTATGGACAGATCAGCCATGATCTTATTGAATGGCGGGGCAGGCTCGATGAGCCGGATGGCCTACTCCTGCTCCTATTTCTTATGTTCTTATGTGCCAGTATTGATGGTCAGTGAGGAGATGTTATTTCCAATCCACACAGATTGGGGGTCTTGAGATTAGGAAGTCGAGGATCCAGTTGCAGAGGGAGGTGCAGAGGATCACGTTCTATAGCTTTTTGATCAGGACTGTAGGAATGATGGTGTCGAACACTGAGCTGAGCATGACAGAAATGAATAGAAGATGAAAGGATACAAGATTAGTGCAGGAAAGTGGCACTAAGGAAAAAAGATCAAATGTGATCTTAATGAGTGGCAGAACAGAAATGTGGGCCAAATGGGCTGTCCTGCTTCTAATTCTTACACAAGTACATTACTGGTATTATCAGTAATTTAGTTTACCTGATCATAGCCCAAAGGTGCTACAAGGACAGGATGGACAAATTTGCACTGTTTTCTCTGGAGCAGCAAATGCTGAGAGACCTGATAGAAGCTTATAATATTTGGAAGGGCATAGATAGCACAGACAGCCATTACCCCTTTCCTGGGTTGAAATGTCTAATACAAGAGGGGATGGATTTAAAGGTGAGAGGGGTAAGTTCAAAGGAGATGTGAGGGGCACACAGAGTGGTGGGTGTTTGGAATGCATTTCTAGAGGTGACTGTGGAGATATATACAATAACAGCATAGCAGAGTTTCTCAGATGGGCACATGAACCGTGTAGGAAGATGGGGCTAGTTTAGTCAGGTGTTTAATTAGTTTGGCACAGCATCGTGAGTCCAAGAGCCTGTTCCTGTTCTATCGTTCCCCCATCAACGCAACACCAATTTTTGTATTATAAGATATACAAATTCTGAAAATACCCTACAGTAGCAGAAATATTTTAAGTCTACCAGGGGTTTCACCCAAACAAAGACAAGGAAAAGCAAAATATCCCCTCAGGTTACAGTTTGAAAGCTGAAAGCTTTTTTTTTTGAGATCTTTTGCACACAAGTTAATGATGATGAAGTTACTGGAATGACTGAGTATCACAGAATGGTCTTGGGCAAAGAGGGATATAAGCATGTAAAGTGCAATGTGCAACTCATGGCAATTTGCAAAAGTTTCAAAACACTTTGAGAGCCCAAAAAGTAAACAGCAAACAACATTCTTAAAATTTTAAGGAAATAAGTTTGTGTTTTCAAACAGAAATAAGGAACTATATTTAGGAATGCTAGCTTTTGGGGGGAGGGGGGATTTACTTAGAATTCCTTTTTGTACTAATTTAACTGAATTATTAGCCAACTTATTTTTAAATAAGTTTCAATGGTTGGTGTCAAATTCCTCAGAGTTTTAATTTAATATAAACATTTTAATCCATGCGCTTATTGAACACTCAAATCTCAGTGCATGATACTGATCACTTTGGAATGTGTTTCTATGAGCTTTTGTCTACTATTGTAAATAAAATAACTACTCAATTTAAACCAGTTAATATCTTTACTAAAGTTAGCACTGGAATTTCACTTGAAGGTGCTGACATTCATTTGTAAGAAAAGGACATTCATTGGTCCTTTGAATCCCAAAGCCTGTGGAATATTGTGAAGCCATATAGCCACTTAGAATACCGAACCAACATGATTTCTGTTTTACTGGATAGATAACATAAGTGAAGATTAAAACATGGAGTTCAATTAATGTTAGCCAGTGAAATGGATATTTAGGAAGTCCTGACATTACTTACGCTGACAATCAATCTGTAGAATTTAGCTGTGTAACTAAAACTCCATCTTTAATCTTAATTGTGGAAAATTCAATCATCCCAGTATTCTTGCACCATTCTATCCCCTTCTATCACTCCTGCTGTTCAGCAAGATGGGCTGCCAAATCTCCAGATCTGAACTTGGGTAACTGCAGTAAGAACTTGTACCACCTAGAGTCACAGAGCATAGAAAGGGACCCTTCAGGCTAACTGGTCCCTCCCACTCAAGATTCCCAGCTAAACTAGTCCCATTTGCCCATGTTTGGCCAATATCCCTCTAAACCCTTTCCTGTTCATATACGTACTTTTTAAACGCTGTTAATGTATCTGCCTCACCACTTCCTTCCATTTACTGACCTCCCTCTGGTGAAAAAGTTGCCATTAGGTTCCTATTAAATCTTACCCCCCCCCCCCACCTTAAACCTTTGCCTTCTAGTTCTTGATTCTCTTGAGAAAAGGAGTTCACCTTATCTATGCCCCTCATGGTTTTATACACCTCCGTAAGACTACCCCCCAATCTCCTCACCCCAGCCTGCTCAACTTCTCTCCATTACTCAACCCCTCAAGTCCTGGCAACACACCAATACACTCGAGTGAAGGGATCAACACTGGAACTTGCACACATTCATCTACAATGACCTAACCGTCAGACTAGAAGAGATCTTTGTTCCCGACTGACAAGATTCCTCCTTTCCTCCAATGAACACCTTACCATCTTACAGTATCTGTGTGTTTCAGGTGTGCTGTACTACACAAAACCTGACCCCATGCCATGTAGAGCAGCTGGATTGGTAACTACTTGTTTGTCAAAGAGCTCAGTGCTGGGAGGAATACAGCCTGGCAGAAAGTCAGACATTTACAAAAAAAAAAGTGGGCTGCAGAGGATAATCAGAGGAACATTGAATACCTCAGAACTTGGAGCACTGGAGGATCTGGCAGAGAGAGGGAAGGAGTGAAGCCATTTAAGTTATAAGAATGAGAATTAAAAGACAGTAAATGGTCAAAGTCAATGTTAATGATGAACCCATAGCAATGCTGGATGCCATTGAACATCCTCCAGCCTACCAAGTCCCACTGACCTTTAAGTGTTCATCTGTATAATTGAGCTCTGTGTGTCCACTGTGTCAGACAATGACAGAAAACCTGTGCAGGAAAGTTTTTAAAGTGGAAAAACTGTCGCACTGGAGCAGTTCCACTCAGAAGTCTGGGTCCAGTGGTAGAAACGTGCGTCACAAACTGGTTTCTTCCTCTGTTGCAGTGGATGACCAGGACATCAATTCTACACGAGTCTCACTTCATCCTTCCCACAACTCACCGACCCTCCAGACTCAAATCCTCACCTACCCACAAGGGGCAACTTACAGGTCCAATTAACCTACCAACAAGCACATTTTTGGGACGCAGCAGGAAAGCAGAGCACTAGGGTGAGACCCACACAGTGACAGTGGATATGCAAACTCTATATAGACGAGACGCCATGGGAGCGTAGCTGTTAGCAGGATGCTATTACAGCTCCAGGCATCCTGGAATTCAGTGTTCAATACCAGGACCATTCTGTCAGAAGTCTGTATGTCCTCCCCATGGAATGTGTGGGCTTTTCCCGGGTTGTCCAGTTTCCTACGACAGTCCAAAGAAGTCCCAGGTTGGCTGATGGGGCATTGGAAGTTGTCCCGTGATTAGGTTTGGGTTAAATTGGGATTGTTGGTGTCTGCTGGGGCGCCATGACTCGAACAGTCAAAAGGGCCTACTCTGCGTTGTATCGCTAAATGAACATTCAATGTCAGGACTTCCCCCAGGTCGCTGGCACTGTTTGGCAGCAGTTCCTCATTCTGCATCTGACACCTCGATGTCAGTTCTTAAGGCCTTCTGCATCACTGTGCCACACATGAGTAAGTCCTGACACGTCATCACACAAGCAGCTTCGGATCAATTCTGATTTATGGAGAGTAAAGGACAGGAAAGATAGTCAGGAAAGTAATGAACCAAGATAGCAACTCTGGATGAGATATAAAAATACATCTGGCCATAGGCAGCCATTCTTCAGACAGCATGCTATACCAGACATTCAATCATGAAGTAGGCAAATCCGAGACAGACAGTTGTTCAGCACAGTTGATCATCCTAGTCCAACCACAGGAGTATTTATATCCAGTGGCTACAAATAGCATTCCCCCCTACCCCTGGAAATTTTCATGTTTTATTGCTTTACTACATTGACACGAAGAAGTCAAAAAAGCCAAATTAAATCCACTGTGATTCAAAGTGAAAACAAACTTCGACAAGTTGATCTAAACTTATTACAATTATTAAATGCAAAATAATTGATTGCATGATTACTCACCCCCTTCAAGTTGGTATTTAGTAGCTGCACCTTTGGCAGCAATTACAGCCTTGAGTCTGGGTGGATAGGTCTCCACCAGCTTTGCACATCTGGACACTGCAATTTTACCCCATTCTTTTTTACAAAAACTGCTCAAGCTCTGTCAGATTTCCTGAGGATTGTGAGTGAACAGCCCTTCAAGTCCACCACAAATTCTCAATTGGATTGAGGTCTGGACTCTACCTTAGCCACCCCAGGACATTAACTTTGTTGTTTTTAAGCCATTCCTGTGTAGCTTTGGCTTTATGCTTGGGGTCATTGTCTTGCTGGAAAACAAATCTTCTCCCAAGTTGCAGTTCTCTTGCAGACTGCATCAGTTTTTCCCTCCAGGATTTCCCTGTATTTTGCTGCATTCGTTTTACCCTCTACCTTCACAAGCCTTCCAGGGCCTGCTGCAGTGAAACATCCCCACAGCATAATGCAGCCACCACCATGCTTCACGGTAGGGATGATGTGCTTTTGATGATGTGCGGTGCTTGGCTTACACCAAACATAGCGTTTAGTCTGATGGCCAAAAACTGGTGAAGCACCCAGGCAACAGATGTTATATGCATACTCTCTCCCATCTCAGTCACTGAAGTTTGTAACTCCCCAGAGTTGTTATAGGTCTCTTGGTGGCCTCCCTCACTAGTCCCCTTCCTGCACAGTCACTCAGTTTTTGAGGTCAGCCTGCTCTAAGCAGATTTACAGCTGTGCCATATTCTTTCCATTTCTTGATGATTGACTTAACTGTACTCCAAGGGATATTCAGTGACTGGAAATTTTCTTGTGTCCATCGCCTGACTTGTGCTTTTCAATAACCTTTTTGTGGAGTTGCTTGTAGTGTTCTTTTGTCTTCATGGTGTAGTTTTTACCAGGATACTGACTCACCAGTGGTTGGACCTTCCAGATCCAGGTGTATTTTTACTACAATCAATTGAAACACCTTGACTGAACTCAGGTCTCCAAAGACAGATCTCCATTTAACTAATTATGTGACTCCTAAAACCAATTGGCTGCACCGATGATGATTTGGTGTGTTATATAAAAAGGGGGTGAACACTTATGTAATCAATTATTTTGTGCTTTACATTTGTAATTAATGTAGATCACTTTGTAGAGATCTGTTTTCACCTTGACATGAGTCTTTTTCAGTTGATCAGTGTCAAAAAAGCTAAATTAAATCCACTGTGATTCAATGTTTAAAACAATAAAACTGAAAACTTCCGGGGGGGGTGTGGTTTAAGTATTTTTTTCATAGGCACTGTAAAGGTTGTGAAGAAAAATATCTAAAGAGACGAAACCGGGGAAGACTGAATGTGACACTCAGTCTTCACAAAGAGATCAAAAGCTTGGTCAAATTCTGAGAAAGTTTCTAACTAACATGAATCAACAAAGAGATTCAGTGTTGAGCATACAGGGAAAGATTTCCATTTCTGTAACACCTTAATCAACTTCAGCATATCCTCGATGACTTCTGAAATGCTGGCATTAATATAACGTAGGAAGTCTGACAATCTTCTGCAAAAAATGGACTAAATAATCAGCACAATTTGAGAGATGGATATTGCTCATGACATTTTTTTTTATTAATTACAATCGTGAACAATAGCCAGATCAGAAATGCTGATCAAGTCAACGAGTTCCCAAAGATAACTCTAATAGGCCAATCAGATGGTTCACTGCTGCTCAACGATAGAACACAAAAAAAAATCATATGTTACATAGAACAGGCACAAGGGTCGCGAGCCCCTGTACCCCAGAAACACACCTGAGCAGTGTGGCGGAGGTATGTGCGATGCATGACCTGATCTGAAAGCATCATGTTGACTCACAACAGATCGTGTTCACGGTGGAACAGCTTGGTCAAGGATGGGGTGATCAGCACTGATAGACAAATTATACCTCCACTACCCCTTAATCAAGAGAACTAACCTCCATCTTTTCCAAATTACTTTCTATCATCTTTACTCCAAGAGCAGTTTTAAAAGCTCACTACTGCACTCCCTCTTCCTCTCAACTGGGTGAAAACATGAGCGTAGTTTTATTTCGGAGAGGGACTGAAACGCACCAATTTCTGACAGTGCAAACATGCTGATCAAACATAAAAATAAACTGAAGATTCTGCAAATTTGAAATAAAAATAGAAAGTATTAAAAGTACTCAGGTCAAAAAGCATCCGAAACACCAATGGCTTCTCTTTGCACAAATGCTACATGACCTACTGAGTGTTTCTAGCATTTTGTTTCTATTTTAACAGTGCTGAAAAGGGACATGGCTGGCAGCAAGAGTTCAGCAGTATAATTAAATCCTATATGACTCAATCAAGTGCATAATTCAATCCTATCACCAGTTACACTACAATCCACCACGAAGCCACTCTGAGAAAGTGTCCTAGAAATTCATTCCCAATTGGCCATACTAAATGAATTACATAATCACAAAGCACATCATACCTTGCCTCAGATATTCTGCTCCTAAACTTTGAGACACAAATGACTTCAAGCGTTATAGGAAGAGAGCAGGAATATGGGACTAACATAGAGCATCACTGTTATGTTTTATAATTTCAAAACATTAAATTAATTCAAAGGAAGACATGGGAGTCCGGGAACGTGGGTCTAACTTGAAGTCTATTTTAAGCAAGGTGCGCATGCATCTGGTGTATGTAATTCACATATTTACACATCTAATCTGTAATGAATTATTTAAAGAAATAAGAATGCTTAATCAAACAATATACGCACGTATACAAGATTAATATTTGAGTAAATGTGAGCAAGTCTACAGATGCTGGAAATCCAAAGTAACACACACAAAATGTTGGAGTAACGCAGCAGGTCAGGCAGCATCTATGTAAATGAACAGATAGTCAACATTTTGGGCTAAGACTCTTCTTCAGGACTGAGAAGGAAGGGGGAAGATGCCAGAATAAAAAGGTAGGGGGAAATATTAACTACACATCAATCGGTCATGAATATATTGAATGGTGGAGCAGAATCAAAGGACAAAATTGGCCTCCTTAATGTTAAATAGATCTGCATTTCATAGGTAGTATAATGTGCTGCTATAAGCATATAATACATCTAAACCATCAACTGAGGCAGATTCCCCAGGCAATGCGCTTTTCCCAACTATAACTTAATTTGGCGATTACTTCCATAATTATGCATAGGCCAGCATTGCAAGGCAAAAACTGACAAGTGCTATAAGTGCAAAAAACATAGAAAATGTTGGAAATACTTTAGAAGTCAGGCAGCATCCATGGAGATGGCAGCAAGAATTAATATTTTGAGTGCATTATCTTTCAATATCTATTTAAATATCAATAAGCAGTTTGAAAAAAATCACTTATCGTGCAAATTCCTTATCCATACCAACTTTATAAACCCTTGCAGGATTCAACAACTCATGAAAGAAACAACTATGGTGCAAATATTTGCAATGTACAGAATCAGAATCTTGTCCGCCATAATTTAAAGCTATTCCATCCATATCCTCAAGATAATTAAACCATTTACAAAAGAGGAAATGTCAGCTTGAAACTCCAGAAACAAAAAAAAAATCAGAAGTTTGGATTAGCTGGGACTGCTGCAGTGGCATATGAATTAAAAGGAAACTGCATTAAGTTATTCACAAAGCATTAGAGTCATATTTTGTCACTTATCATTTTTCCTGTTGGTGTTAGAAGAGAAAAGGATTTTTTTTAAATGTGCAACTTTATTGCATTGCTGTTACTTTTCATGTGAATTGACATTTGGGGAGGGAGCAGATGGAAATTACTTCACAAGTTAAATTGTAAAACCCCCTAGTATGATCGAACACCAAATGAAGACCACAGAGACCCCATCACAACACAGCTTCCTAGATGGAACTGATACAATTGTCAGAATTGTTTTGTTTTCTGCACCGGACTTAGATAAAAATTAAATCCAGAAGAGAGGGGAATTAGAATGATAACAGTCCAGTTGATCCAACAAGCAAATAGCTGTTCCCATCTCACTCTCACTTTAGCATTATTGAGCAAAGGAACTCAAAGTTCAATTGACAAAGCTAGAGCTAGACAATTAATAGGACCATCCATTTACACCTTTGCACCTATTTCTCACAATACTGGTCTATCCCACCTATGGCAGATCTCACAGCAATGCCATGCTCCCACTTAATTCCTCGTAACCCAACCATACTTACTCCCCCCACTGCTTGAATTCTGCTACCACACAGGGTGCAATGTGTAGCAATGATTTAAATCTACCAACATTTCCCTGAAAGATATAGGGAGCAGCTGGGTAGAATACCTATGGTATCACAAACACAAGAAAATCTACAGATATTGGAAACTCAAAGCAACACACACAAAATGCTAGAGGAACTCAGCAGGCCAGGCAGCATCTATGGAAAAGAGTAAGCAGTCGACGTTTCGGGAAGAGACCCTTCTACAGGACTGGAAAGGAAAGGGAGAAGTCAGAGTAAGAAGGTGGCGGGGGGGAGGAGGGAGAGGAAGAAATACAAAGTGGCAGGTGATATGTGAAACCGGGAGAGGGGGACAGGGTGAACTGAAGAGCTGGGAACTTCATTGGTGAAAGAGATAAAGAGCTGGAGAAGGGGGATCTGATAGGAGAGAACAGAAGTCCATGGAAAAAAGGGAAGGGAGAGGAGCAACAGAGGAAGACAAGAGAGGGAAACAGGAATAGGGAATAGTGAATAAGAGGAAGGGGACAGGTATGGTCACAAGTAGAATGTGAAAACTCTATAGAGACTGCATTGGTATGTTGGGTCTTCAGTGCTGTGACGCAGTAGCTGCACCAATGCATTGTCATTCCTTGTGCTCCAAACCCCACAGCCCTGTAGAACTCACATCACCTCTTACTGCAAGGTGTAAAATACCTTAGCTTCAACCAAAGCAATTCCAGGCTCTGATATTCACAAAGTGCCAGAGAACGCAACAAATCAGACAGTATCTATGGAGGGGAATAAACAGTTGACATGTTGTGCCAAGACCCTTCTTCAGGTCATCAGGTCCATAGATGGTGCCTGACTTGCTAAATTCCTCTAGTGTTGTGTGTCTAAGCTTTCCAGCATCTACAGAATCTCACGTCCAGATATGTGGTCATTTAATTTGTATTCCTTTCAAGACATCATAGGTGCAATTTAAATGTTTAACGGTGTTTGCACATACAAGCTGTGACATTGATGCAGCTTGGATTTAAATAGAGATCAGTTTTTAGTCAGGATGCATTGCATGCAACAGGATTCCAATTAGATATAACTGCATTTATCATAAGGTTACAACCCCATATATGCACAATATTCCTTGCAAAACACATCCTCCAACAAAGGCACAAGAAACTGCAGATGCTAGGATCTGGAACAACAAACAATCTCCATCAACACTCACAACACGCTGGAGGAACTCAGCAGGTCGGGCAGCATCCGTGGAAAAGATCGGTCGACGTTTCGGGCCGGAACCCTTCGTCAGGACTGTAGGGGGAAGGGTGCTGTGAGTGTTGCTTTAAACAATCTCCATCAATGTTGCCTGACTTCCCTAGTTCCTTCAGCATTTTGTGAGTGTTTCTCCAAGATTTCCAATATCTGTGGAGTCTCTTGAGTTTATGATACACAATAAATTTTATTCTCTTCACTGGAAAACAAAATAAACTAGAATGGTAAATTCATTCAGCAGGAAGTAACAGCATTATGAATATTCTATTAACCTTAACCTAATTATTGTTCCTTTGCAAAAATCGATAATTTCCGAGACATTAATCCCTGTTTAAGTGCTTATCAATTGTAAATCTCAATATAACTGAAACAGCACACTCAATATTGGCAAGATAGAAACATAGAAAATAGGTGCAGGATTAGGCCATTCGGCCCTTCGAGCGTGCACCGTCATTCAGTATGATCATGGCTGATCATCCAACTCAGAACCCTGTACCAGCCTTCCCTCCATACCCTCTGATCCCTTTAGCCACAAGGGCCATATCTAACTCTCTCTTAAATATAGCCAATGAACTGGCCTCAACTGTTTCCTGTGGCAGAGAATTCCACAGATTCACCACTCTCTGTGTGAAGAAGTTTTTCCTCATCTCAGTCCTAAAAGGCTTCCCCTTTATCCTCAAACTGTGACTCCTCGTTCTGGACTTCCCCAACATTGGGAACAATCTTCCTACATCTTGCCTGTCCAATCCCTTTAGAATTTTATACGTTTCAGTAAGATCCCCCCTCAATCTTCTAAATTCCAGAGAGTATAAGCCTAGTTGATCTAGTCTTTCATCATATGAAAGTCCTGCCATCCCAGGAATCAATCTGGTGAATCTTCTTTGTGCTCCCTCTATGGCACAGAGTCAAGTCAAATATAACTGGGAATTTAGAGGCAATTCCCTGCATTGCTGATCAATAAACAATAACATACAAATGAAACCTTGATGCCCAGATTTGTGCACAGTACACACGTGGCTGGCTACTTGCACGTTTTCCATCAGAGTCGAGTTGAGCACCGAGTTAGCAACTCCACCTCGTGAAAAAACAGACGAGAGCTAAAGAAGGTGCGAGGTTACCGCCCGAGGCGCACAGAGGAACAAAGGACAGCACGATTGTATGCGCTTACTGATGTACAAATGTCACCATTAAACTTCAGAATCGGGTTTAATATTACTGGCATACATTGTTTTGTGGCAGCAGTACTTTGCAATATAATAAATTTCAAAGTAAATTTACAATCCAAGTACCTATACTGTATGCCACCATACACAACCCTAAGATTCGTTTTCTTGCTGGCATTCTCAAAATCCAAGAAACATAACTTGTTATTAACAAAATTGTTAATAATTTGTATTGATAAAATTATAAATTACATTAAATACATACAAAAAAGAAAATTAAATTGAATAAGTCAAAAAAGAGAGGAAGAAAATATTAAGGTAGTGTTCATGGGTTATTGTCCATTCAGAAATCTGATGACAGAGCTGAACTGTTCTTGAAACACTGAGTGCGTCTCTTCACGATTTTGTACCACCTCCTTGATAGCAGCAATGAGAAGAAGGCATGTTCCTGGTGATAGGGGGCCTGAATGATTGATGCCACCTTTTTGAGGCATCGACTTTTGAAGGTGTCCCCACTGCTGGGAAGGATAGTGCCTATTACGGAGCTGACAGAGTTTACAACTTTCTCAAGCTTTTTCCTGATCCTGTGCAGTGGCCCCTCCATACAAGGCCGTGATACAACCAGTTAGAATGCTCTCCGTGGTAATCTGTAGAAATTTGCTATTGTCTTTAGTGGCATACTAATTCTCCTCAAACACCTAAAGAAATATAGCTGTTGCCCTTTTGAAGCCAGTAGGATCCTTCGACTGCAGCAGTGAGAGATGCCCTTGAAAACACCCACCAGTTGGTTGGCTCAGGTTTTCAGAGCCCCACCAGGTACACCACCATCAGGGCCTGATGCTTTGCGAGGATTCATCCACTTGAAAGATGTTCCGACAACAGCTCCAAAACAGAGATCACGGGTCACCAGACTTCACAATGAAGATGGCAAAAATCTACAAATCATAATCCAGATATTCCTTGCACAACTCTAAAATAATGGCAGAAGTCAAACAGAACAATATTCTACCCAGCTTAGGTTCTGAACTCTCACTTAAAAATTCCAGTCTTGAAGTTTCAGTGGGACTTTCATCAGCACTAATCCCTTTGTCTCCAGCCTAAAATTCCTTCATGACCAAAAATAATCTACAGGATGATTCTCAATGTCACTGCTCTGAAAAATATTCTTATTTACTCATAGAACAACACAGTCAAATTGAACCAGTTCCCTCTGAATGAAAGGCTCAACTGTATTTTTTGCTCACTCTGAGATCAATGATTTTATGAGATCTCAAAATCACCTTCAAGGAACTGGACTGATTTTCTGTCCATAGGGAAAAGGATTATGGTCATCCTCAGCATCCTTACCTCAGGCTAATCCAAGGCTGCTTGCAGGTGCCATTCCTCTAAATCATTCCTCCTTGTCGCTGCAGCATGTTCTTGCTTAGCCAGGTAACAAACTTAGATCTGTGGAGTTTAGAATTATGAGGGATGACCTTAATGAAACACAAGATCCTGAGATACCCAACCAAGTGGATGTCAGTAGGTTCCACTAGTGGGAGAATCTTGAATGAGGGACATTGTTACAAAATTAGAGAGAGGTTAAGAGTGAGCTCTGTAGGAACTTCTTGTAGAGGGTGGCAAACCTCAGAAGCAGAATCAAGTTAAATATCTCTGGATTTCTCTACACTTGACTGTTGGTTAAATATGTCTGGAACTCTCTATGATCTGAAGCCAGATCATTGGAGATGGCTGAAGAGGAATTAAGTACATTTATGGACGATCAGGGCAGTGAACAATATAGGACCAGAAAAGAAGGCCTGGAACAGTCACGATATTCAGTGGTGCAACAGACTTAAGGAGCCCTTCTCCTGTTCCTGAATAAGAACACAAGGGATGTATCCCTGTGGGTGGAAGAGTGCTGCTTGCATTGTGGTGCATTCTTCTTAAAGAGAAGAGTGTAAACCACAGCTGTGAGGCAAAACTCCAGCAGCTACAGGGAATTTGATAAATCACGATAACATAGCGTTGCATTGGAACATCAAACTGCATGGTTTCGTGAAGATCTGAATCCTTATTGGACCACCACATACAGCGTTAGGGTAATTCACAATGCTGTCTTGATACCACTTTACTCTTTAGTAAAGGAATCTCTAGGCGTATTTCCATTTCAGGTTCTCTTGCAAGGATGACCTTGAGCTCGACTGAGACAGGGCTTGCATTGCACGCAAGTCTAACTTACACAACACTCAGTCAACAAGATCTCCTGAAATGAGACCACCACTTTTAACAAGAAGTTTCCCAAAGTATTCACATACTTTCCCCTTGGAGGTTTTTCAAGTTTAAGTTCATTTTCATCCATACGTTTCCACTAAACGAGACAATGTTCCTCCAGACCAAAGTGCACAACACAGCAAGCATAACAGAGTGCACAACACATAACTCACACACACAACACCACAAATAAATTAACAAATAATAGGGTAACACTCAGTTAACAAGATCTCCTGAAATAAGAACAACCACTTATAACTAGGACTATTCCAAGGTATTTACACTAACAGTATAACACTACTGGCACTTTGTTACATGATGAAACCTGGGTGACAGCAGGGAGTTCAGTAGTCTTGTGGCCAAAGGGAAGAAGCTGTTTCCCATCCTAACGGTTCTTGTCCTAATGCTATGGCCCTCCTGCCTGATGGTACCATACCTTTTACTCTGCTTTTTTGCCTCCTTCAAGAGATTAAAAGACTGGGGGATGAGGTTTAATGTTTTAACTATCGTGCTCTAGGACTTGTGGATTGGACATCCTGGCTATTTCCTGCCCAGCTATTAAATGCACGAGTGAAAATGCAACATTTTTAAACCTTAATATCTGGCAGAAAATGCAAGGATCCATAAATATTGTCTCTGTTACCTAAAAAGACAGCAAGCTGGTGTGAGCATACCTGGTAGTTGTTCCAGGTTTTTTTTTGAAAAGTTTCAGAAAAATGCGCAACATGTTTAGCAATGTGTGAATTCTGAAATTACAGGGCCCTTCCTCTGAATGCTGGTCCACTGCAGTGATGAGAAGCCCGGTATTCCCAATGACCTGGACATTTTGGACTACTCTTTCCTGAGCTGAGCAAAGTTCGGAACAACTTAATTTCCCCAGAAAGTGCAGCATATTGTGAATTCGTTCATTTGCTTCCCTTGTCAGCTCCACTTTAGCACTCCCTGTCCACCCCCCCCCCACCTACTCCGAACCCAAATGGGACTCTGGTTCACCTCTAAAGAAATGACTACAAGCAAACACCCCAGCAGCCAGTCACAAACCCACACACTCAATGCCATGACTCAACTCTCAATGCCAGATCAGCTCAGCCTATGTCCCGAACCTAACACCCATCCCCTAATCACCCTGCAGCCCGGACTTTCTGATCACCCCACAATGCTGAGGCGACGGTGAAGGAAGTCCTTTGAGCACTTTTAATTAAAAGCCTCTTCCATTGCATGTGACAATTGGATCTCCTCTGCAATAGCATTCCAAAGCAGCAGACCCTCCTGAAAAAGACATTCACTGGGTTATGGTGTCCCACACCTGAATTTACAGGGAGAATCTGCATGGGGACTGAAGAATAGCAAGAGTTTAGATTGGCAAAAAAATATCCACAGCAAGCAGGGTACTGCAGACTACTTAGCCTCATAAGAGTATCACAAGCAATTAATGAATATCTTTTATGGGCACTAAAAGAGAACCAAATGTAATAAAGAGAAATCACTGTGGTTATTGGAGCAATAAGCTGCAGCTCACTATCCTGTGGAATTCATGAAAGAGATAATAAAAATGGCAGCTCTCCAATGAAAATTACCTGCTTGGATTTTCAGTTCTGAGTGCATGGCTATAGTTGATGACAAGATTTTATACATTAGCAGCAAATTAGGCAGCAGAATTAGACACAGGCTTTGCAAAAGGGAGCAGTAGGATCCTGTTGATCACTGACTGCCTGCTAACAATCAGAGAGGTAGGACTTTCAGCTGCTCAGAGCCTTTGACACCCCCGTGTCAGTTCCGTTTATCTGCCTTTTCTCCATGTCATTCAATACGCTTAGCCAACAAAAACTTATCAATTTCTGCCCTAAAGGTTTCAAAAGTCTGAAGATATCTTCAATTCAATACAATACAATATTATCAAAAGTTGCCACAGACAGCTAAAGATTTAAAAGAATCAACATTAATTATATTGGCAGGTAAAAGATTAATATGAAATTTAGGTACAAATCAAAATCCTCGCTATAGTATTGACAACCCTGAAAAAGGGAGGGGGATGGGGACATTGTGTGCCTTTCAGTAAAGGTGAGAGAGAGGAACAAATGTGGGGGATCTGGATGTAAATGCTGACAGGCTCATGAAAATGCCCAGTCAATGTGGTGTTACTGCCCACAGTGCGATTCATGAAGAGGAAAAGGGATCATGAGCCATGCTGGGAGAACTTAGACCAAACAGCAAGAATATTGCTTTCCTTTTCCCCAAAAGTAAACATGATCATTACATTCAGTAGTGTTAACTTACTTTTTTTTTTAAACATAGCAAATGCCTGAAGAAAGACAACTTCTTTAATAGATACCAGAGATTCTGCAAATCTTAAGCAACTCAGAAAATGCTGAAGGAACTCAGCAGGTCAGGCAGCATCAGTGAAGGGAAATAAACAATCAGCATTTTGGGCCGAGATTCTTCATCAAAATTCATGCCTTCTTCAATATCGATTTAATAGAAAGACCTGAAGGAGGCCAAGGCTGATATCACACAATCAAAACATGGATAAATTATGAAGTGATGGGTCCACTTGCAGGCTGCAGAGAGTGGAGTGGACATAATATGTGTTGGTCATAGATAAAAACACTAGAGCGAATGCACTAGATGACAAGTTGTAACATTTCAAACTAGTTGAGGGTGGAGAGAGAAGTTGCCAGAGTGGACAGTTTGCACAGAATTAGACAAACATACAGCACACGTCCTCCATGTTGACCGTGGTCCTATCTAAACTAATCCCCTCTGCCCACATTACACCTATATCCCTCTCAGCTTTTCCTATCCAAGCACATGTACAAATGCTTACTAAATGCGGTTATTGTATCTGTGTTTTGAGTATGTCGAAGTCATGTGTAAGAACTAATAGACTCAACTGCCTTTTAAACATCCCTCCAGCCAAAATGCTACACAGATTCGGCATTATTTCCCTCACTGCAATTTACCAATACATTTGTTGGTTCTGGAAACCTAAAAAGGACTTCTTAAAAATCAGCTTACTTAGCAGTTCACAATCCTAAGACACACCAGACAGAGCACCTTACAGCCAGTCAAGCACTTTTTAAAAGTTACTACATGGCTGCTTTGTGCACAAGCTCTTAGAGGCAAAATTAGGAAGTGATCTTTTACAGATTGTTGAGAACTCTACCGGCTGGGACCAGAAAGAAAACTCTCCCAATCGTTAAAACAATGACATTGTATCATTAACATTTAGCAACTAAAAAGCAAACTAGACTTGGTCATCTTTATCAACTCACCTCACAACAGTGCAGAACTTCATCCATGTACAGAGACTACCATCTTATGGGCTTAAGTGTCTGGAGTAGGATTTGAACTTGCAATCTTTTAACTCGGAGTGCTGACTATTGACACAAACAGCCCTGAAATACAACTGCAATTCATGCACCTATATCTTGTAGTCTGTTTCAATGACATAATAATGGATACACGTGCCAGGTGGAGTTATGGTTCAGCAGTTGTACTCTGAGTTAACATGGTTGTTAACTATGTCAGAATTTAACCAGGGTTTAACCATTTATTAAACCAAAATCAATTTTAAAAAAAAATCTGGCTGCCACTTCACTGTAGGCAGTAAACTGCTATTAGCGGCACTTTTCAAATCAGAAACAAAACTAGGAAGCTACCTGTCATCTCTAGAAGGTTGATGTGATCCCACGGGATTATTTGACGAAGAACAGGATCCACCTCCTCGGTGTCCCGATGAAGATTTATACAGTTGGCCCTCCGCATTCGCGGATTCAACCAATCGCGGATTGGGATCGAGAAAAAAAACAGAAGTTCTCTCTCCAGCACTCGTTGTTTGAGCATGTAGAGACTTTTTTTTTCTTGTCATTATTCCCTACACAATACAGTATAACAACTATTTACATAGCATTTATATTGTATTATTCTAAGTAATCTAGAGATGATTTAAAGTATACGGAAGGATGTGCATAGGTTATATGCAAATACTACACCATTTTATATACGGGACTTGAGCACCAGCAGAATTAGGTATCCGCGGATTCCCAGAACCAAACCCCCGCGGATACGGAGGGCCGACTGTAATATCAATTAAGCAGATTATTTTACCATTATCTCACTACTGTTCATGGGAATTTTCATCTAAAAACAAGCTGCGCAATTCCTACATTAGAATAGTAACTATAGAAAGCACTTCGTTGGCTGTGCGATGTGTTGATATACCCTGAGGTCCTGAAGGACTTTCTTTCTGATGGAATCCCCACTTACCCTTCTTATTACACTGAAGAGCTCAAGCCTGTCCCTATTGCCCCTCAACTTGGCACAAGAATTCAGCCAACTGCTTTTCCCTGCACTCCCTCCCTAGCCAGGACGACTTCTTTCATAAGAGCCGGTTCGCTCATGCAGATTCCACTTGCACCTGCACTGCAGGAGCGGTAAAACAATAAACTATTCAACTGGGAAACAATCAGGTAATAGCTATATTGTACAGACCGGGCACGTTATACTCTGTAAAGTAGCTTCCTTATTTGTCACAGATAAACAGCTCATTACATTCAGTGTATCTACAGTACAAACTTGGCAAGAAATTAATTTGGAAACCTGACCGTAAATGACTCCTGCTTCAAGATGTTTTCTTCAAATTGGGTTGTGCTGTTTGAAATCTCCATTCTATCCATTCTGTCTTTCATGATCACTGCTTCCAGAACATCCACCCTCTTGCTCGCAACACGTTTTTGGCATGCCTCCTTCTTCCCACTCCCATGATTTCTGCCATTCACACATTTCCTTGCTCTCCCACAATCTCTCACATTTTCTCCTTATTCCAGTGGAGGCACCTCTCGAACGGTATCATCCCTGAAAATGTGTGACGCACACTGCAAATTCACTGGACAATAAAGATTTTGCTTCCTGAATACCTTTAGGTGCATCTTATGAATTTTAGGCTACTGATCATAAAAATCACCATGAAATCTCCCTATCATGCAACATTTTTAAAATAAACTTACGTTTATTATTTCAATTCATAATTCAAGTCAATTAAAATGTTGCCTACAATGTAAGCAGGAAAGTTTCCTATCTTGTCCAGACATGCTTGGGCACGCTTAGGCAGCACGGCTGCTGCATGGCAGGACAGCTTTTAGTAATAATTACTGGGTTCAGGACTGTAAGGATGGAATTTGCTATCACCAGGCACAAAAATTTCTATGAAGGATTTTGATATTTGAGACAGATGCTTCCCAGAATAACTGATGCCAAGATTAAGGAAAGCATTTTTGTTGGTCCACAAGTCAAACAGGTCATCAATGACAGGCAATTTGAAGAATTTCTAGTGGGGCTGGAGAAAATCACACGGAAAGCATTCAAGGAAGTTGCTGACATTTTTCTTGGCATCTACAGAGCACCAACCTACATGCAGCTGGTTGAAATCATGAAATGCAACATATCACTAAAGATTCATTTTCTGCATTCCCATTTGGATTTCTTCCCTGCAAATCTTGGTGCTGTTAGTGACGAGCATGGTGAAAGGTTTCACCAGGACACTGTGGTCATGGAGAAAAGATACCAGGGCAACTGGAATCCATCAATGTTGGCGATTTATTGCTGGACACTTAAGCAAGAAGCTCAGACACTGAATACAAATGAAAATCATTAACAAAATATTTTTAACTTAGTTGAACTATTGCAAAGCATCAGCACAATTATGCAATTAAACACATTATATTCAATAAAAGTTAATTTGTTGTTTCTCCAAATTCCTACGTGACACAAGTAGTCTGAAATTATATTTGTGCTCATCTTCAATCAGTCTATCATAAACAAAGCAAAATTCTGAGGAAGCAACACTTTCGAAAAAATTTGTTGTCCAGTGGTACTTCCAGAAAGATTAGAATAAATACCAACCCCATGCCTTACACGTTATGGGTGCTAGCTAGGGTTTTAGAAATCCATTATGTATAATTCTATCAATTTTGAGAATCTCTTTTATGTCACCTCATGCAAGATGGTGGATAGTGAGGGGGCGAGGTGGGGTTACAAAGAGCAACATACTTTTACACAATGGAGTTGTATTCCTCGATGCTCCTTGCAATGATGGGCGTTCTTTTATCCTCTCTTTGTGGGGGGGGGGGAGAGAAAGAGGTGGAAGGGGGAATTCTTTTAATATAGTCTAATGAGGTGGGTGGTGGGGGGTGATATTCTCTCATTCTGAGGGAATTAGGATTTACTATTTCAGTACGTACCAAGATGCAGTGAAAAACTTTGTTTTGTATGTCATTCATGCAGATCACTCCAAACACAAGTACATCAAGGTAGTACAAGGGTAAAGCAATAAGAGGTTAGAGAATGCAGTTTTATAGCTTCACTGTTACAGTTACAGAGAAAGTACAGTGCAGGTATAAATACAAGGTACAAAGTCAAAGCAAGGTAATTTGACAGATCAAGAGTGCATCTTTATTATACAAGAGTTCCACTCAAGGGTCTTATACTAAGAGAGTTCTTCCTCTCAAGCATTATTATCTACTGCCCAACAGGATAGGAGAGATTAGAGAATGACTGGGGCAGGTGGATTTCCCAAGGCAGTGGGAAATGTAGACAGTGTCCATGGAAGGGAGTGGGAAAAGCAGGAAAAGAACAGTTCAGGATTTGTGAAGCTTTTTACATTGTCTGTTGGGGTAGATAAGACGAAGATCAGGAAACCACACTTTCTCCATATCAGTGAACGGTACTCCATAAAACCATTTCAAGTTCCAGTTCTACGTCTTTGCATGCTCTTACCGCACACCAAAGAGAAATAATAATTTTTGGTTATGAATTTTGAAAAAGATGGAAATTATCAAAATTAACATTTTTTTCTTTTACACCCAAGTGCTGGGGAGGACAGACACAAGTGATATGGGGAAGCTACAGCATTGTGAATACAATGGTGAACCTCACCATTTCACCTGATCCATACGTCTTCAACAAGACATTTGCAAAGGCCTGTTTCATGCTGTAACCCACTGAGATGCAGCTAAAATTATGCAGCAGGGTCTAAGCATTTTACAAAACAGTATCCAGACATTACCCCTAAGCAAAAGCACAAACTGCTAGAGGAATTTGGTGGGTCAGGCAACTCCTGTAGAGGAAAATGGAGTGTTAACACTTTGGGTGAAGATATTCCAAGGATGATTTGAAGGAAGAAAAAAATCAGCAACATCATACATTGAATGAAAACAAAGATGACCATTCAGTCCATAGTTGTGTCTCCTCTGCCCAATTAAACAATTAACAATTACAGCACAAAAACAGGCCATCTTGGCCCTAAATGATACAAACAACTTCTTTACTTTTTCAAGAATCTATCCAGTTCTTCTTTGAATATACTTTGAACAGTTTATTAGACAATGTGTTCCAGATCACAACACCCAGGTGGGAATACAAACTTCCCTCCAGCTCTTTTGCCAATAGTCTTACATCTGCTCCAACTAGTTACCAGCCTGCTGTCCGTGAAAATCATACTCTTACTAAAAACACCCAAAGAGAAACATACCAAATTTCTCTCATCTCTGGGCATACCTGGCAGAGAACTGATGGAAGCCTGTGGGATGTCTGTCTGCAGCAATACAAAGTCCATCTCAAACTTTCTGTTAGGTGTTAATCTTCCAGTCAGCAAAATTTATCACTCATTCAACTAAAACTAAGAATTTAATCTGTAGCTCCCTGAGGGAACTGGAGTGGGGGGGGGGGGGGCAGGTCGGTGAAGCGCCAGACAGTGGGGGGGGCAGGGGTGGCAAGGCGCCAGACAGCAGGGCAGGGGGGTCGGCGAGGCACCAGGCAGCGGGGGGGGGGAGGGGCGGCGAGGCGCCAGGCTGCCGGGGGGGGGGGGGTTGGCAAGACGCCAGACAGCCGGGGGGGGGGGTCGGCGAAACACCAGAGAGGTGACAGGGCAGCGTGAGGCGCCAGAGAGGGGGAGAGAGGGGAGGAAGAGAGAGAGAGGGAAAGGGGAGGGAGAGAGGGAAAGGGGAGGAAGAGAGAGAGAGGGAGAGGGGAGGAAGAGAGAGAGAGGGGAGGAAGAGCGAGAGAGAGAGAGAGAGAGAGAGAGGGAGGGAGGGAGGGAGGGGGGCAGGGGGGAGGGGGAGGGGGAGGGAGAAAGCACTATTTGAAAGCCGTCAAGTGTTGCTACGCCAAGAGACAAGATAGGCTGAAGGGCCTGTTTTTGTGCAGGTTGGTAGGTTCTATTTTATATAAACACTATGGCCTGCCTGTGGCGATAAGCTGTATACAACAAAATTTACTGTCTCCTTAAAAAAAAGTCATGCTGTGTTTAACAACCCCTTGGATCAGAACATCATTAAAATAGTGGATGAGTGTCAACTTCCCACAGCTCAGAGATCAGTGGCTTTCTTGTCAAAAGTAACAATGAAAACTAAGTGATAACATACGACTCCAACAGCATAAGACTGGAAAATTCTTTCTGATCCCAACCATTCTGTATCGCTATTAGAGCTGAGTAGCAACATGGACACGGCCTGAGTTAACACAAGTGGCCTGGAGTTTATTTTTGTACAGAGACTGGCCAATCTGCAGTACACATGGCTGAGATTCTGCCATCTGCTATATAACAGAGACTCGCTTGTTTTCTCTGCTGGTGAAGTCAGCTTTGTCTTGCATTACTGAGCAAAAAAAATATCAGTGGGCCAGGGACGGGGCACTTACATGCCACATTGAGTTTCGCAGCTAGTTATTTCTGGCAACACCCTCATGAACAGAAAGCAGTCTGCCCCGCCAATGGAGCTACAGCAGCTTCTGCTTACGACAGGATTCCTGCGTTGCGCAGCTCGTCTGTCGCTGTGCACATTATTCCCCCATACCTTCCCCTCCCCATGGAAGCTGCCCTTCAGGCTTTCTGAATTTCTTCACACTCCCCCCCAACTACCAGGCCTCCCTTCCCACTGGCCCCAGGCAACACACGAGATATATTACGACAGTGTCTGCAACAGCTCTGTCTGGTACATTCGAAATCTCCAGGCCTAGGGGTGTTGGTGTGAGGAATGCTTGGCATACCTCACATTCCAGACCAGTTTAGAGACTTATTAAATGCTCTGAGCTGCAAGGATTTGATTAGGGGAGCCCTGGCAGGCCGAAGACCATTATTTATTATATCATTTATTTTCTCAATTGACAGCTGCTTTTAATTGTGTTTCTAAAAGCTGTCCAAATCACTCATTCTCTCTCACTCTTGAATAGTCCGAATATTCTGGCACAAATATGAATAAATAATCATTCCATTCTGTCTTCTCACCCTAGATTTTCACTTCCTGCTACTGAAATTCATTGGTCTCACATTTCGTCTTCTCTGAGGCTGTCCTGCTGTACTGAGGACAACCCACCTACACTCCAGTGCAAGGCAGTAGAAAATGCTTGTGAGAAAATTCTTTTAATGTGGGAGAGTCACTGTACCATTAAGACTTGACAGACTGAGGTCATGGTCCACTGGCAAGGAGGCCCCAGTTAGATGAACATCAGACTCTGCTGCACAGTCCTAGCCCAAACATGCAGACACACTGTGAGCACAGAGAGATAGACAAGTGACTCCCCACCCCACCCACACACTCACTTGAAAGCAGGCACACAATCTTGCCCATATGCTTTTATTTAGTTCTGCCATCACAGACTTTATCCACAAGTGTGTTGAGGACTTTGTCCTAAAGGTGACAATCTTGGGTGTTCTGAAACAAAAAAACCATGGATGAACCAGGGAGATCCACAGTCCAGCACTGTGGCATTCAAATCAGGCGACCCTGGCCTTTACAAGAAATCAAGAAACAACCTCCATAAAACTATCAGAGATGTCAAGAGGTCACACCAGGCCAAAATAGAGTCCCAAAGCAGCAGTCAGTTGTGGCAGGTGTTACATACTATTATGGGTTATAAAACAAAGTCAGGCAGCATCGCTGACAACACATCCTTTCTTGATGCTCTTAATGAATTCTATGTTTTGGTTATTAAATCCCATCTTCCTGCTACTCTGGACCCCTTCCAGTTTGCTTATTGTTCAGATTGGTCCACTGATGGTGCCATAGCCTCTGCCCTCCACTCCGTCCTGTCCCACCAGGAAAATGGTGCCTCATATACCAGGAGTCTGTTTATTGATTCAGCTCAGTGATTACTACGATCATCTATCGAAGCTGGAGGGTAAACTCTCCTCGTTGGGTCTCAACACCTCTCTCTGTAACTGAATCTTGGACTTTGTGACAGAGAGGCCACAGTCAGTCCATGTTGGCAGCAACATCTCCAGTTCCGTCAGACTGAGCACCAGTACCCCCCAGGGCTCAGAGCTCAGCCCACTGCTGACACACGACTGTACTGTTAGCTCCATTTCAAACCAAACCAACAAGCTCGCTGATGAAACAACCATGGTTGGCCTCATTAACAATCACGACGAGATGGCATACAGAGAGGAAGTGGAGTGGCTAATAAAAGGTGCAAACACAACAACTTGTCTCTCAATGTGGACAGGGCTAAAGAGATGATTGTGCACTTTAGGAAGGTAAAGGCTGACCACTCTTCATTGCACATGCATGGATTCTCCATGGACAGAGTTCAGAGCACCAAGTTTCTAGGACTGCACATAATGGACAATCTCACCTGGTCCCTCAACACCACCTCTTTGGTCAAAAGAGCATAGCAGCGTCTCCACTTCCTGCGGAGATTTAGGCAAGCCACTCTACACCCACCCACCCCCATTCGAACTAATTTTTTTTCTTTTTTATTATAAACAGGAACACCATCAAGAGTGCCCTGACGAACTGCATCACCGCCTGGTGCAAAAACTGCAAGGCATCTGACCACAAGATCCTACAAAGGATGGTTAGGACTGTTAAAAGAATCACTGGGGTCTCTCTTCCACCTATCTAACATATTTATCAGAGGTGTTGCATATGTAAGGCCCTTAGATTTTTCAATGATCACTCCTAATAGTCCAACAATCTCGTTGACCCGCTACCGCCAAGGGGGTGCCCCAGCATTCTGAGAATTAGGATTGACTTCTTCTCCCAGGCCATAAAACTGCTGAATTCCCTGCTACCACACAGGTCTCATCCCGTATAAGATCATACGATATAGGAGTGGATTAGGCCAACTGGCCCATCGAGTCTGCTCTGCCATTTCATCAGGGCTGATCCATTTTTCCTCTCAGCCCAAATCTTCTGCATTTCCCAGTATCCCTTCATTCCCTGACCGATCAAGAACCTACCAATTTCTGCCTTAAATATACCTAATGACTTGGCCTCCACAGCTGCCTGTGGCAACGAATTCCACAGATTCACTACTCTCTGCTAAAGAAATTCCTCCACACCTCCATTCTAAATGGATGTCCCACTATTCTGAGGCTGTGCCCTCTGGTCCTAGACTACCCCACCATAGGAAACATCCTCTCTTCATCCATTCTATTGAGGCCTTTCAACATTTAATTGGTTTCAAAGAGGTCACTCATCTTTCTGAATTCCAGTGAGTACGGACCCAGAGCCATCAATCAGAGATCATATGGTAACACTTTAATTCCTGGAATCATTCTCGTGAACCTCCTGTGAACCCACTCCAATGTCAGCACATCCTTTCTTAGATAGCAGCCCAAAACTGCTCACAATACTCCAAGTGAGGCCTTACCAGTGCTTTATAGAGCCTCACCATACATCCTTGCTTTTATATTCTAGTTGTCTCAGAATGAATGCTAACATTGCACGTCTTCCTCACCACTGACTCAACCTGCAAATTAACCTTTAGGGAATCCTGCAGTCCCTTTGCACTTGGGATTTTTGAATTTTCTCTCCATTTAGAAATTAGTCTGCACTTTTATTTTTTCTACCTTACACCTCCCAATACGATAAGCAAGACCATACACCTCCAGACACTGTATTCCATCTGCCACTTCTTTGCACATTCTCCTAATCTGTTTAAGTCCTTCTGCAGACTCCCTGTTTCAACAGTACCCGCCCTTCACCTATCTTGTATGAAACACCAGTAGCATTATACTATTTACTTTTCAAACTTTTGATGTAAATGCATATTATTCGTTAATTTATTTGTGGTAACATTACTTTATACGTTGTGTGTGAGTTACACGTACAATGTTGTGTAGCTGGCCTGGAGGAACATTGTTTCATTTGGTGGTATGCATATATATGGTTGAATGACAATGAACGAACTTGAATAGAAGGGGATTGGTAAATCACCATTCACTCTAATAACTTCAAATGCAGCTGAACCCATTGTCACCATTGTGCACACGGAGAGTGTTCCAGAGGGTGTACCCGCAGAAACATCTGGCCCAGATGGTGTGCTTAGCCATGTCCCTAGATCCTGAGCAGATCAGCTGGTAAGGGTATCTGCAGACATTTTTAACATCTCCCTGTTTCAATGCGAGGGTCCCACCTGTTTTAGGGAGACCACTATCATTCCAGTACCTTAGGAGGAACAAAGTAACCTGCTCAGTGACTCTAATGTCCACCATCATGAGTGCTTTGAGAGATTAAGTCCAACCCAGACAAGCTCAACCCACTGCAATTCACCCTCCACCATAACAAGCCTATGGCAGACACCATCGCTCCGACCCTACATTTATATCTGGATTAGCTAGACAGTAAAGACACTTATATTAGACTATTGCTTATTGACTACAGCTCCGCCTTCAGTATTCCAAGCCAAGCCAACTCGTCACCAAACTCCATGACCTGGGATGCAACATCTCCCTCTACAATGGACCCTTGACTTCCTAACCAAATGACTACAACCAATAACGCTCCACCATCATTACCCCTAACACTGGTGCCCAACAGCCCCATTCTAATCCCTGTACACTCATGACTATGTGGCCAGATTCTGCTCTCACTCTATCTATAAGTTTGCAGAATATACCACCATAGTGGGCCAGATTTCAAACAACGAGTTGGAGGACAGGAAGGAGAAAGAGAGATTAGTGATATGGTGTCATGATGCAGACGTTTCGCTGGAGAAGACAAATCTTAGCGTTGTATTTGGATATAGTACATACTTGATAACAAGTGAACCTTTGAACCTTTTTTTAAAGATCCCATCCATCCCACACAATTTCTCCTCCTCCCCCCGCCCCCCATTGTGCAGAACGTATAAAAGCCTGAAAGCACCAGGCTCAAAGGAAGCTTCCACTGTTACAAGAATATTTAACAGTTCCCTAATACAATAACATGGACTCTTGACTTTGTAATCTACCTCATAATAACCTCGCGTCTTATCTGACTGCTGCACTGCAGTTTATCAGCGACCATTTATTCTGCATTCTGCTATTGTTTTGCCTTGTACTACCTCAAAACAGTGTAATTAATCCATCTGAATGAACAGTATGCAAGACAAACCTTTCACTCCACCTCCGTATATGTGACAATAGTAAACTAATTCCAATTCAGTCTGTTGATCAGGAAGTCAAGGATCCAGTTGTACAGTGATATGCTGACTTCCAGATCTTGGAGTTTCATGCATCAGCTAGCTTGGAATTATAGTACTGAAGGTGAAGCTATAGTCAATAACCAACATACCGGCTGTGCAGTGAAAAAGACACAACAGCATCTCTTTCTCCTCAGATGGTTGAGGAAGTTTGGTATGGGCCCCCAAACCCTAAGAACTTTCTACAGGGACACAATTGAGAGCATCCTGACTGGCTGCATCACCGCCTGGTATGGGAACTGTACTTTTCTCAATCACAGGACTCTGCAGAGAGTGGTGCAGACAGCCCAGCACATCTGTAGATGTGAACTTCCCACTATTCAGGACATTTACAAAGACAGGTGTGTAAAAAGGGCATAAAAGATCACTGGGGACCCAAGTCACCCAAACCACAAACTGTTCTAGCTGCGACCATCCAGGAAATGGTACGGCAGCACAAAAGCTAGGACCAACAGGCTCTGGGATAGCTTCTTCCACCAGGTCATCAGACTGCTCAATTCATGCTGATGCAACTGTATTTCTATGTTATACTGACTATCCTGTTGTACATACTATTTATTATAAATTACTATAAATTGCACATTTAGATAGAGATGCAACATAAAGATTTTTACTCCTCATGTATATTAAGGATGCAAGTAATAAAGTCAGTTCAATTCAATTCTAATAGAGACATCTTTTCTGTCCAGATGCTCCAAAGGGCCAGAGAGATGTCATCTGCCAAAGACCATCTTACTATCCCCCACACTGAAAAACACCTACTAGAGCATATGATTCAGGAAGTGGTCCAGCTCAGCTGTAATCAGTAACAGTTCTTCTGGTAAGATGGTGGCACGCATAATTGCAGCACCTTCTACAGGGCCAACCTTATTGTCTTTTTTAAATGTTTTTTCCACAATCACACAACCCTGGACTTCAGGTCTACTCCATCAACAAGTTGCTCGTTGGTGGAGTAACTGAAGGAACTACACTTGGCACAAATCATGCTACTGCCTGCGCCAGAGGGGCTTCATTACAGTAAGGTGGGGAGCAGTCTAACAGTGAGTAATCATCTTAGTCACTTTTCTTGAGATCACAAGACCCTGGTGGGCCTTGTTAATATAGAATGCTGCAGGTCCGATTCACTGGTTTATTGTCGTACAGCAGGGATGGTAGGCGGGGGAGCTGCATAGACTAGGTCGTAGCCAGGACTAGTCCTCAAGCTGCCCAGGAGAGAGGCGAAGCTAATGCGCCCAAATTGGACTCTGTGCTGCCCCCTCCCCGTCATTCGGCTGAAGACAAGCTATACTGGATTCGAGGTCTTGGTATATAGTTTTTTGTGACTTTATTTTACTTACATCATGTATGTGCTTTCTATCCTATATGTGCTACATATGCCTTGTGGAGTGTGCAAAGGCCAATTTATACTTCTGCGTCAAATCTATGCTGTAGGTACGGCGTAGCCGCATACCCTACGCCGTATCCTACGCCGCAGCCTGACGCACACCTCCCCAAAAATCTAACTATGCATCGCAGTGACACAGACCGCAACAACTGTGACTGGTCCGCTTGGTAGCATCGCATTTCCTCCTACGCTGCAACAGCTTCCCATTGGGCAACTGAAGGGTCGGGAAGGAGCTCTGGCTGCAAAGCTTTCCATAATGCTTCACAGACCTCCCAAATTATGGAGTACCCTGTGCTTGACGCCAGTTTGTAGCTAGCTACTACAGCCTGTTGACTTCTACCTGAAACTAAAACTCGAATGGTGGTTGCCAATTTCTGAGTATACTGTGCGTACACTGATGCGAAATAAATGGTTGGAGACGATGACCCAAATCGTCAAATCTACCTGCCGACATCCAAAAATATTTGAAATACACTTCCTCATCCATGTCTCACAGTGGCCGGACAAGCACAGAAAATTCACCCTCCTTCAGTTTCAGTCGCCATTGTTTGAAGTTTGAGTTTTTTCGTGTTGAGTTTCAACACAAAGAAACTCAACACAGTGGCATAGAAACTCGAACACCAACTAGCATTTTGGCAGTGAATCGTAGAGGGATGCACACACCAACGCACAAGTATAAATGCTCACAACGGCATAGGCTACTACGCAGAAGTACAAATCAGCCTTAACCATTGCTGGCGTTTTACACCCTGGCCCCAGAGTAACACTGGTTCGTTTTGTTGTATTCATGGATATTCATGGACAGTTGAATGACAATTAAACTTGAACAGTTTACCTTCCCAGTTTAAGTAAAAGGCAGATAACAAGTAGAAATGAAAATAGTAATTGTGAAAATTATAACGTAATGCTATGATGAGAACTAATTACTCAGATAATCTTTCACTGACAAATAACTCATGCTCAAGCCTCATTCATCAAAGCTGAATGATAACATAATTGAAATGTAACACAAACAGTAGTGTTTAATAACCAAATAAAACTAGTTTTCAGTCTTCTCATTCCTGCCTGGGCTTGCTGTTAGAAATGGGAAAACAAATCAATCTCATTTCCCCATCTTTCCCATTGACAATGTACATACCTTTTCTGTAAATCACAATCTAATTGTTTTTAGAAAGTCACCAATGAATCTGGCTCCACCAGCCAATGCTTACCACATAGTGCGCTCTGCATAAAGTTTCTCCCCATCTCCCCATCTCATTTTAAATCTGTGACTTCAAGTTTTTGACCTTCCTGTCAGCCAGAACAGATTTTTCCATCTTCTTCAGGGAAGACAAAACTTTCACTACACATAATCAAATTAAAAAGGTAGAAGTATGCAGAAGATTTAGGACAGCAGAGTTTAAAAAGGTGCACAGGTCACCCTGGGTATACTATATTGATCCTAGATCTCGGATATTTTTTTACATAGTGGAAGTCATACTTGGAAGTGTAACACACAGATAGAATTAGGACAAAAGATTTTATAATTTCCTCCTTGGAAACTAATTTTACCTGTCCATCAGAATGCTGCCCACGCAATCTCTTCCAAAAATCTGAGGCTTACTTGCGATCTGTAAGAGTTCTGCTTTCATGTACAAAGACTTACACATCTCACAATTAACAAATATCACAATGCATCTTGGAGTTTGCAAGATACCTAAATGTGTCTATTCACAAAGATTGCGCACAAGATAATGGAAATAACAGCTTCGAAACAGATGCATGGCTTAGAACTTAACTCTATATCCCAGTGTCGTTGTTTAGGAACTCTACCTGAGGAACCTGACATTAGTCTGAGGAACAATCATTATCCATCACATGTAAAGGAAGCATTAACACCAATACAGGTTCTGCAAGAGAACAGAAAATGCAATACAGAAAGGACAGCAGTGGACAACAAACTGGGAGTGGAGACAGGTTGAGAAGCCAGTAAGTTGTGGCCCATATCCTCTCTAAATTGGATAACTATTTTATTGCATCTGAATCCAAGTGATGGCACAACACAGGTCATATTAGGGTCAACTTTGCAACTTTGAAAGATGCTGAAACTGGATTGAAATTACAGCCATCTATGTTGAGTACGTGTCAACACAACTGCATCAACATTGATGACTCAAAGGGACAGGATGAATGTCCCCAAAACCTCTACAGAATAAAAGCAGAAAATATCAGAAAAGATTAGGAGGTCTGGCAACATCTGTGAAGAGAAAAATCAGGGTTAAGTTTCTCAGGACCTTCCATCAGAACCTGTGTACCATATCTAACTTTAAGAAACCAGCTTTAAGAAGCTACAAGAGGGATAGATTCCATGACCTTGAAGAACAATCCTTTTGGAGAATATCAGATTCAGCAGATGCTCAACCAGAAAACTGCAAGGAAATGGAAGGCCTGGCAGAAAAAAAAGATACCATTTTGAACATGATTCAAGCAAGCATCAAGAGGAAATTCCAGAAGATATGAAGTAGCATTAGTGCATTAATATCATAAATGCAGAACTGTATCCCACTCAGTTCTGCATCAAGCGATAGCAAATCCCAACCAAAACATAATCAACCCTTGATGAAGGACAGCAGGAGGTAGTTCCTGGGACTGACACAACTATGCCAATATTAATAACTGCCATTCATAATGAGCTGGCAGTTACCTCTGCTGCCAGCTGGTCAAGCAGCAAGTTCCCAGTTATAGCATCATCACATCCATATCAAGGCTTGAGCAACTGGCAATTTACCAGTGAACTTCATCCATGAATAACATAGTCAGAGTTCCAAACTGACAAAATGAGAGTTGTACCAGACGAGACCTGGTGTCAACATGAATGGGAAGAATTCAAACCAGTGCCACTGCAATGAAGGTGACATAATGCTAGGTAATGTCTTCGTTGAGGACCTGGCCACAGCAGTTACTGGTGGTCACATTATACTGGAGCAAGAGGGGACAAAGAATCTCAACAGAGAGGCAGACTGCTGGCATTACACCTGCCTATGATTGTGCTGCAAGACAGTTAGGATGGAAAGGCAGTTCAGAAATTGGCCATTGCCTGGAGAGGTGCAAGTACTACAAGACTATCCTAACTGCATAGGGACCTTCCTGTGCATAAAATGCATCCTGAACAACCACTTACTGCACCCCTCTGGAGATAATATTCATGTGCATGGTACACCAACAACTCTTCCTATATACAGTTTCTATAGCACCACTTGCAAGTTCCCTTCACTTCTACTATCAGTGCTTACTTCATCGAGATTATCCTGTTTATTGAGGCTCCCCTATATCTGGATTACTCAACAGTCTTTGGCTTTGACTTGACTGCAAACTTGATTTCACTACCGAACAAAATTAGCCAAAATGGAGCGGTGTTAGGGCAGGTCATCCCGAAGGCATTGTTCACAAGGAACAATGGGCTTATGCAACTGCACCACGCACAGTTCAAATGCAGCCACTAGTGTTCCTCCATCTGCCACACAGAAAAGGGAGTCAGTTCTTAACGGTAAAATGGGGGGGGGGGAAGAGAAGCTGCAGACAGCTAGGAGAGCACCTTTAGATTATTTTCATGAATGAAAGCCCAACCTTGTTTATATTGCTAACACACACAAAATCCTGGAGGAACTCAGCAGGCCAGGCAGCATCTATGGGAAAAAAAATACAGTTGACGTTTCGGGCCCAAACCTTTCAGCAGGACTGGAAGAAAAGAAAAGCTGAGAAGTAGTGAAAGGTGGGTGGGAGGGCCCCTTTTTTTCTCTTGTCGGCCCGAAATGCAGCACAGCCAGCATTGTTTGTTCACCAGAGTACAATTAACACTATCCTGTTTGAAGCTCAGTACACAACTCAGTGGTTTAAAAAATGTTTTGGCACCAAGTCAAAACAGTCCTTCCTTTGCACGTACACTGCTAGTCCTTGACCCACTGCAGTCAGATGTCTGATTACCCAGTTGTTCAAGTTGCATTTGACACAGGGTTGGTGGCTAACTTTGCATACAAAAGCAACTTCCATAAGGAACAATTACTCATTTTGACAACGACTAGTGCACGGCAGAATCAGGGCAAGCTTGATTCACTCAATGCAGCTGGCAGCTCTTCTCACTGGTTGTTCTATGCAGTTACAAAGCTGGTTGGAATTTCACAAAAGAAAATCACGGTGGAGACAGATCCTTCCCACTTTCTGGGTCCTAATGATAGTCTTATGATAATTTGGCGACTTGCCTGGCTCTATGATATTCAGCTGCATACAGGCAGCCTTTTCTGCAGAATAAGTTTATATGGATTAATCTGCCTTCAAAACCTGGTGACTCTACAGCAGATTCTGTAGCTTGCTTCAATGCAATGAATCAGAATCGGGTTTAATATCACCAACATGTGTCCTGAAATTTGTGAACTTTGCAGCAGCAGAACAATACAATACATGATAATATAAAGAGAAGTACTGTGAATTATAGCAAGTTTAAGAAAGGAAAGGTACGTCACATCCAGAGTTTCTCCTGCTAGTGGACGATTTCCCTCCACGCCTCTCTGACGTAGTGGGGAACGGCGTACGAAGCAAGTTACTGCAGTGGTTTGCCTTTGCCTTCTGCCGGGTGAATTTCCGAAGAGATCACCAGCTCATAACCCAGCACGGATGGAAAGCATGCAGGGAAGCCGGCTGGATTCGAACTCGGGACCTTTTGTCCCAAAGTCCGGCACTGATGCCACTACGCCACCAGCCAGGTCCATAGCAAGTATACATGTATTAAACTAAATTAGTGCAGAAACAAATTAAAAAAGTAGCAAGGTAGTGTTCATGGGTTCAATGTCCATTCAGAAATCTAATGGCACAGGGGAAGATACTGTTCCTGAATTTCTGAGTGTGTGCCTTCAGTCCACTGAACCTCCTTCCTGTTAGTAACAAATGAGAAGAAGACATGTCCTGGGTGATGGGGGTCCTTAATGATGGGCGTAGCTTTGTAAGAAACTGCTCCTTGAAGATGTCTTAGATACTACTTTGGCTAATACCCATGATGGAGATGACTAATGTTACAACTCTCTGCAGCTTACCTCGATCCTGTGCAGTAGTCTCCCCACCCTCAACCCCACACCAGACAGTGATACAGCCAGTTAGAGTGCTCTCTCTGGTACATCTGTAGAAATTTACAAGTGTTTTAGGTGATATACCAAATTTCCTCAAATTCCTAATGAAATACAGCCACTGCTGTAAGGTTGAGGATTTAGTAGCCTTATTTATATGGCTATCATTTTTTCTCCACTGAGATCTCTCGGATCTTCTAGAGATTCCCACAGTTACGCCCTTACTTCAGCAGCCACATTTTCCTTATTTTGTCCTCAGCAGTTTTGTAAAATAACCACAATTTGCACAGTCTCCAATAGATTAAAAGAAGTGGTTTCACAGGATGGCAAATCAGACAAAAACTAAAACCGAGGTGAAACGGTAAGAGAGATGATTAAACACTTGAAATGGCGCCTCAAAAGGGGAAGGATATAAAGCAAAGTGATTTAGAGAGATTTCTCCGAGTTCTGGAACTTAGGTCTCCGAAGCTGCCAGCCAATCCACACAAGATACTGGATAAGTGGTCAGAGATGGGGCCTGGTGGGTGGGTGCGGTGAGGAGGCAAGGCAAAAAGCTGAGGAGTTACTCGGAAAAGAGTCGATGTAGTCAGCAAAATGGAGGAGAAGCAGGTAAGAATGAAAAGTTGGGCAGCAGAGTGTCACAAGAAGTTTAGAGGGTGGAAGGGGGAAGCTGAACAGGAGTCCATTAGAAAAGCCAAGTCAGGAGGTGAATGGACTCCTTCATGTAGATTTTACACACTAGTCATTTTCTCAGTCTGTCAATTTCACTACTTTCACCTGTGCAAGTCCCCCACTTGCTTTCCAGTGTCTATGCCTCCCCGACACGTAAAGATCAAGTTACACCTGCCGAGTTAGGGGAAGAAGAGTCACCAATACAGTAGCACTACAGAGCTATTCAAAAGTTTCCTCAGGAGATTCTAATGGTGACATGCTCAGTTCCAAATCAAAAAGTCATGGGTTCAAGTGTCACATATGAAGTGCTGGTAGTATTATACTGCCTACTCTTTAAACTTGTGTCATATATACGCACCTTATTATTTGATCATTTATTTGTAGTAATATTACCTTGAGTTGTGTGTGTGAGTTATATGTACTGTGTTGTGCATCTGGGTCCAGAGGAACATTGTCTGCTTTGGCCATAGGCATATGTACAGTTGAACGACAATAAATTTGAACTTCAAGTCTCAGTCCAGACACAAGCATAAAACCTAGACTAAGTGTACTGAGGGACAGCCACGCTTCAGAGGGACTGCCTTTCCAGTGAGAATTTAAACCAAGCTTTCCCACTGCAGGAAGTGATAGCAAGACACAGTGAGGACACTGCCTCACAGCAACCCTCATTCAGTCCTAGCCCTGGATGCTGTCTGTGGGAAGCCTGCATGCTCTCCTTGTGGCCATGTACATTTCACTGGCTGTTCTGGACTCTCCCCCAATACTGAAAACATGCTGCAAAGTTAAATTGCACTGTAAACTGCCCAAACACGATTGACTAATAGAATCGGGGGTGGGGGGGGGGAGGAAACAAGGGTGGCAGCAAGTGGGCACAACTTAATAGGAATGTAGGAACAGTAAAAGAATTAATCATAAATGTGTACTTGATGGCTGGTATAAACTCAGTAAGCTGATAGATGTCTCCATACATGGCCTTGTGATATCCATCTTCCCACAGCACAATTATTCTTTATGGATGTTATAAAAAATTCCCATCGATGAAAAGCACAGACTTTCTACCCTGTCAGTGTTGATTCCCTGACCAATATCACTGTATTCAGATTCAGATTAATTTATCACATGGACATCAAAACAAAGTGAAATGCATTGTTTGCATTAATGACCAACAAAACCCAAGGATGAGCTGGGAGCATTCCAGCAGCAACGGTGGGGAGGAGGTTGGAATCCTCCACGCTGCTCTTTGTCCACGATTGCTGGCCTTTGAACACAGAGTAAGCCTAGTCCCCAGCCTGACCAACTCCCGACATCCCCATCCCTAAACTCTGACCTGACCCCCAACTCCTCTCTCTGGTTTCAAAAGCACCCTACAAGCCTAAAAAACCAACTGAGCCTGAACCACGGCCGCAGAGACTGGAGCTTGGTAATCTTGATCAGAAGACCTTCGATGATCTACTATGGAATTTTGCAGTACACTAATTAGTCACTATCGTCATACATTACAATAGTACCTCTGCTTCAAATGATGCTTCTTCTGATGCGGAAAGCTTTAGGATAATCTGACATTGTAAAATCTGCTCCTCAAGTGTCATTTCTTTTCCTCCATTAACTGCTTTTCCCGATACTTGGTTCAATGATCCAAGGGAGACAATAATCCCTTCAAAATCTCAATTTTAGAAGTATATCCTATCATCTTTCATGCTCTTTTGGCTTGTACCATCAATTTTCACGGTTCACAATAATAAAAACTCTGTAAAGTAGTATTTGTTGGAAAAAAGGAATTAATCTAAAGGGGCAAAAAAATGCTGTTACCTTGTCATATATTCACAGGCAAGCAATGTTGCAATCAGGATTTAACAACGTCGAAAACATTAGTGCAAACCAATAATGCACTCAGAAACCGTGTTACAGGTGTCAATCAATCAGTGTCACAAGGAACACTGATACTGACTCACACACTACAATTCCAACTCAAAGTGCAGAGTTGAGGGATTGAGAATACCATAAATCCTTAAGAACTGTAACGGAGGAATATAGCCATAAAAAAGCATCAAGATTCTGGGAATAAATTATTCAGCTGTTTTCACTACACCTGTGAAGAAAAACAGAAGAGATCTTAAACCAGCTGCAAACAGTAAGTTGTTCAATCCAATTACCTTGTTAATTTTAATATCTGGAAAATAATGGACCTTGTGCTGTTGGTATGAAGTAGTTGACGATTCTAATGCAATGGGATAAAAGCAGAGGGTCATCTATAAAATTAATCTATGGTTTGAAATGTATCCAGCAAACCTTCAAAAACTAGTATCTCTCACCATCCAAACTGCAAGTTAAAGTTGAAACAAAGTGAAGCTTAAGTAAACTTACTACCAGTGAGATTCTATTTTGCACCCTTTCGGTACAGCAGTATTGTACGCTTCAAGACTACCCAGATCAATATCTACTGGGAGTCAGAAACATTCTGTAGTAGCTCAGTAGTTACAGTCCGTTTCACAGATGAACATTTAGAGTAAAGCTTATATTTCAGCCCAGCAACAGGAGAGTTCTGGAATGCTGCAGAGGTGCCTTTTACTCAGCTGCAACACTGAACACAAACCCTCAGCTGTCCTCTCCAGTACATACAAAACATCCTATCGTAGCATTGTGAGACAGAGTGGAGGAATGCCCTCATATCCTTGCTACATCATGAGAGATCTGGCTATGACCTCATTTGTGTGTGCGTGGGACCTTTATGTACACAACCTACCCCTGCTGCTACAGTGGCTGCACATCAAAAATTCAACAATGGCTATGGAGAATTCTGCTATATCCTCCAGTCATGACTTGTGCTATACACACTACGCTGGTAATCCATGGACTAACAATCAAAGTGTCCTGACCCAAACTGCCAACTGTCCAATTCCATCCCCAAGGGCAGCCCAAACCACTGAGTTTCACCAATGACTTATTTGTCAATCCATAGTTTTATTCATTTTTGGATCATTGTTGGAAAGTGCAACATTTATTGCCCAATCCCAGTTGATTGTATGCTACAGCTGAGTAGTTTACTGATCTCGATAGGGGTAGTAACGTCCTCACCATGTTCCTGTGGACAGATGTAACATAGAAGCTAGACCGAAAAGTTTGCTTCACAAAAGAACAAATAAGAACTCATTAGGGGCTAGTGTTTAATAACAATATGACTACTTAAATGATTACTTTTATATTTGAATATTTAACTTACATATTAAAGAATGAATTCACAACCTCTAACACAGCAATGTAAATCCCTAAGATACCTACCAAGTCTTAGAAGCAACCACATTACAAAACATAGACAACAGCAATATTTCTCTTTCTAGGTTAATTAGTTTTACTATTTATTTACACATCTTGACTTGTATGGATATCCAATTTCCTAAATCAGGGGTCCCCAAACTTCTGCGTACTGGTTTAATATCAACAATATTCTTGCGGACCTCACGTGCATTCAAGTTCAACAGTGGGCGTGACAGGGAATGAGAAAAGTTGCAGCTGACTCATATCAGTTCATATCACCAAATCATATTGTTTCCTCACGGCCCGGTGCTTGGGAAAGGAGGTATTAATTATATTGTCTCCTTGTTGTATGCATCAAACCAGGTTATCAAGTATGTTTGGTCAATACCATTAGGCCCAGGATGTTAGAATGAAAATCTTTTAGTGGCTGATGTGAAATTATTTGGTGAAACTCAAATGGTTCTTGCCTTTCTAAAAATATGCCAAATAATTGCAAACTTGTCGAAAATCAGAAAAGGTTGAAGCTACTGTTGATGGTTGATTTGAAAGCACAGCTCAGTATCCATGACTGTTTGTCCACACCAAAAGGAGATATAACAGCGATGTTCAAAGTTATGGCAGATTCTGATAAAGTAAATGGGATAAAATAGTTTCCACTTACTACAGGGTTAGTGACCCAGAGGACAAAGATTTAAAATAATTGGCAAAAGCAGCAAGAGGAAAAATGTACTTACAAAGCAAGTTGGTATGATCTGAAATATAGTGCATGACAGAGATGGTTGTTGAAGGCAGATTCAATGTAAATTTTGAAAGGACATTAGACAGGGAACCAGAAAGAAAGTATTTGTATGGTCTTGCTGAAAGAACAGGAGCACGCGAGTAGCTTTTTCCAGGTCTTCCACTGTGCTATCAATGGATGGCCAACTTGTATTACATAAAGGACACTATATTGACAGTCACTGTTCAGTCAATACAAAATTTGTAACTTGAAGTATAACAGTCAAAAATTAACCTCTCTTCTCTTGCCTTCATTCACATTGAGTATTATGAAATCCCGGAAACGTTCACACTTCAAGACCAGCAATACCTTTCAAACACACTACATGCTCTATGAATAGCATTTACAACTGGCTTCTTTTCTCATTGCAGAGGTTTACTTTCACAAGATTAATATAGTTGTTGATAGAGCCCCAGGCCTCAAGGCGGATGAGGGAGCTGTGCAGGTGTCTGGCCAAGCTGCCATTCACCACACTGAAGCTGCGTGAGAAAGCTGGTAGCCTACAGAAAATCAGAGGATACCAACAAAGCGGTGTACTTTGGGACAACCAATTCAAGTATACAATGCATTAGCAGCAAGGCTGTAAAATCTAGCCTTTGCTGTCCATGTCCAAGTTCCGTTCAGCCTCAGTCTAATACACAACAACCTACACAAGCCCCTACTGAAGCAGTCATTTTTGGCAATGCTCTCTTGGTACATGGAGTCAGCTGCCAGAAGTGGTACAGCCAGGTATAAATTCCAAATGTTTAACAAACATCTTGACAGGCATATGGATACGAAAGGTCCCCAACCTGTTTTATGCTATGGACCCCTACCAATAACCGAGGGGTCCATGACCACAGGTTGAAACCCATGGAGCCATATGCAGATCAATGGAATTAGTTTAGACAAACATTTTGGTCAACATGGATGCATGGAGCCAAACCCATTTCCATGCTGTTAAATTCTAATAATCTAAGTCCTAAACCAATGAAATCTACACTCCTTCAATCCCACACTCATGTATTTTTGATACCAAACACCAAAAAGGATCTCAGCTGCCATTTTCCAAATCTGGTACACCGCCATGAACACCTCTCCTTCTTCATCATGTTTTCTTCCCTCCTTTAATCCTTTGTCAAAATCTTCCCCTTCCCCAAAGAATTTTGGTTCCCTGCCCCAAGATATTTTATTTGTCTCATTAAGCCAGAGACCTAATCACCTCAATATATACTGACGGAGTATTCTGCACCAGATGATGTCAAACTTGGGCCCCAGCTGTGCTCTCACACCTGATCTTAGTTATATTTCTGGTTGAGTGGCCGTTCTCTGCTCGTTCACCAAATTACAACAAATATCCTACAAATTTACTTCTAGAAAAAAAATCAAGAAACTGCAGATATTATACGTCTGAAATAACAAAAATAATAGAAAATGTAGGAAACACTCAACAGATCAGACAGCAACTGAGAAAAGAGAAATAGAATTAATGTCTCAGGTCGAAGTCCCTTCACCAGACCTGACTTTGCTTCACTGACTGCAATGCAATGAAAGAGGTTAAGAAAACTGCCATATTGATTTTTTAAAAACCTTTTATACTGATAAGGTGCCAATTTAATGCTGCAGACAAATATCAAAGGGGATTAAATCAGTCTGACCTATTGACATTTCATGATCTAGTTCTGGGGCACTGAAGGACCCACGCAAAATAGAAACTGCACCTTTAACAGGAACCAATCTCCTAGAAGTTAATCCACCAGCCTGGGTGAACAAGGATTAAACTAACATGGTTTGGGAGAGGGAAACTGTTTAGAGACCAAATAAAAGAGTAAGAGCAGCAGCATAGAATGACAACAGATTAAGAGAGGATATGCAGAATACGCAGACTTCTCCCATTCCTTTCCAGTCTTGCTGAAGGGTCTCGGGCCGAAACATAGACTGGACTCTTTTTCCATAGGTGCTACCTGTCCTGCTGAGTTCCTCCAGCATTTTGTGTGTTGCAGAATATAAAACCAGTTTACAATGCACGAGTATAAATAAAAATAACAGGTGCAAACACAAATAGACAACCAAAGTAACGTGTAGTTACTGCAAGCGAAACATGACTTGACAATAAATTTAAAAAAAAGACAGGTTTTGGGAAAACATTCCACGATTTATTAATCAGAAATAATAGGGAAGAAAATAAAGCAGAGCAGTGGCAGTAACGATTATAGGAGGTTCTGTAGTGACAGGATGCTCTTGGATGGTCAAGTACAAACAATATGATCAAAGATAAGCTGCAAGAGAATTATTCATGCTGCTACAGGTATTTTGTCAACCCACAAACTGTAAGAGAGATAAGAGAGAGAGAGAAATCTACAGAAAGATTACAGAACCGTGGAGAGGCAAAATGGGGGATTTCAATTGTACCCAATAGTGACTGGAACAATATTAGAGGGGAAAAAAAGAGGAGGATTTTCTAAAATGATGATTAGAGAACATCCTTTATTGATATACATCTGACCCAAGGAAGAAGAAACAGGGAGGGTCAAGTATACCCAGTGTTAGTGGGAACACAGAGTGACCATCAGATCATAAGACTTAGATGCATGAGTAGAGACAGACCAAGAGCAAATCTAAAGTAACCTTTCTAAATAGGGGTAGAGCTAACCTCAATAGGATGAGAAGAGATTCTGCCAGGATTGGTAACCATATATTGCCAATTAAAACATGGAAACCAGAAGGGCATTTTAGGTACACACTGATTATCCTACACGGGTGGGGGGGGGGTAGATAGAACTGAAGACAGAGCTCCTTGGACCTCAGCAGAAGTGCTGGTTGTGCTGTAAGGTGAAGAACTTCAGAGAATGCAGGATGAGCATGGAGAGCTGAGGAGGGAAAAGAAAGGAGTACACAGTCAAAGTGGCATTGAACCTGAAAAGGAATCAGTCATCTATACGCATGGAAGTTGTAAGAGGATTGCAAGAGTAGGGATGGGGCCCATAGTGTGATGTACAGAGACAAAACCTGGAATACTTTACTTTAGTTTTCAACATGGAAAAGTATGCTGCTAAATTCAGTGGAACAGGAGTAGAGATAACGGATGGAGTGAAAATTGATAAGGAGTGGCGACCAGATCCACTGGCTCTACTTAAGATAAACACGTCACCAGCTTTAGTTGGGATACATCCTAGGTTACTGAGAGGGGCAGGAGCAAAGATTATAGAAATGCTTGCCACAACCTTGCAACCCTCCTTACGTACAGAGCAGATGCCCGAGCACCACAAAATGAAAAATTTAACCAAGTGGTATATGAGCAAGCTGCTACAGGCTATTCTGCTGAATTGCAGGAAGACATAACTAGGCACCAAGGGAAGATCAAGCTGAGAAAGCAGACGCAGAACAGATTTGTTAAAGGCAAATTTCCAGTTTGACTAACCTGGATTAATTTATTGATGAGGTCATAGGAAGGTAAATCAAAGGAATGGATCCCCACATATTTTCAAAAAACAAGTATTAGGTACAAGTTCCAAAGCCATTGCTGGTTAGCAGAGGTGAGCCCCATAGAGTTAATGATCGAGTAGTAAACAGCACATGAACAACCATAAGGCAGACAACAGCAGTAGTAAACTGTTTTTTTAAAAAGGGTTCTAAGATTCATTTCATTGTCTAAGTATGCATGTACAATACAACTCTGATATCTGTCTTCTCCAAAGAGCCAAGAAATACAGAAAAAAACCACAGGAGTCATTGAAAGAAAAGACATCACCCCCCTCCCCACAGGAAAAGGAAAAAAAATAAAACTCGTAAACCCCAAACCCACCACCCCCTCCCTCACACAAAAACTAACAGATCACCCACACAGAAAATGGCAGCTGGAACATCAAACCCCAAACCCCCAACCCACCTCCCCTCACAAAAAAAAGCGACAAAAAATATCAAACCCCCCAAACCACCCTCTCGCAAAAAACATCAATAACACCAAATCCCCAACCCCCTATTAAAAAAGCAGTGACGACAACATCAAACCCCTAACCCCCCCTCTCTCTCTCTCTCTCACATACACAAAAACTAACAGATCGCCCACACAGTAAACCAACCCACCAATCAGCAACAAAGAAAAGATAGAAAACTAAAGGAGAACAATATAAACTACATGATAGCCCATGGTATGTACAAGTGTCCCCAGAGAACATTTAGGTCATTAATTGTGAATCTTACATCACATTTAATGACCTAAATGTCAACACAATTCCACGCCTACAATTGCCACAACACTCAACATTGTAGCATCAATGAGGATGATAGTAACAGCAAAAACTTAGAAAATAGAAGAGCAGACCTATAGGCTCTTCATCCACCTCAGCATCACCTCCTCCAAAAATCTATAGCTCTGTCTTAAACATAGTTTGTGATGAAACTTCCACTGCCCTCTGCACAGAGAATTCCAAAGATTGACTACATCTGGGTGAAGACACATCAGCTGACTGAACAGGCAGACAAGTGCCAGATGAAGCTCAAAGTTTAAAAAAAGTGCTATTAAAAAAGCAGTGACGACAACATCAAACCCCTAACCCCCCCTCTCTCTCTCTCTCTCTCTCTCTCACATACACAAAAACCCACCAATCAGCAACAAAGAAAAGATAGAAAACTAAAGGAGAACAATATAAACTACATGATAGCCCATGGTATGTATGTAAGTGTCCCCAGACACTTTGGCAGAAGCAGCAAGGACAGGCAATATAGACCAAGTGGTGCATTTCTGAAATGGCTGCAGGAGCAAAGAGAAGCCTGATCATACACATGAAAGTGAAAGGACACGTCAAGAAAGTGATTAGTATACGAGACCCTGAATTCATAAACAGTTCTATAGGAGAATCTATACTTAGGAACACATGCAGAATACTGTGCACCACCACATTTAAGCAAGGTTGGGGGCACAACAGTTCGTGCAAGGCTATTACAGCTTGGGGCATCAGAGTCTCTATAACCAAATTTGTACGTTCCTCCCGTGTGCACGTGTGTTTCCTCTGGATGCTCTGGTTTCCTCCCACAGTCCAAAGGCATATCAGTTAGTAGACTAATTGGTTGCAAACAACAGAAATTCTGTAGATGCTGGGAATTCAAGCAACATACATCAAAGTTGCTGGTGAACGCAGCAGGCCAGGCAGCATCTATAGGAAGAGGTGCAGTCGACGTTTCAGGCCGAGACCCTTCGTCAGGACTAACTGAAGGACTCTTCCTTCAGTTAGTCCTGACGAAGGGTCTCGGCCTGAAACGTCGACTGCACCTCTTCCTATAGACTAATTGGTCACTGTAAATCGTCCTGTGATTAGGCTAGTGTTAAACCAGTGGGCTGCTGGGTGGTGCAGCTCAGTGAGTCAGAAGGGTCTGCTTCGTGCTGTCTCTCTAAATAAAAAATAAAATATTAAGGTCCCAAGGTGGGTGCAAGGGATTCAAGGAATTAGGAATTTCACGTTCAAAGCTAGATTGAGTTTGTCCTCCCTAAACAAATAAGTTAGAGAAGGGATTTTACAGAGGAATACAAGATCAGAGCTGGTGAGGACAGGGTAGATAGAGGGCAATCTGTTCCCACCTAATGAATGAACTGGGGAACAAGAGGTACTGACCTACGATTTTGGACAAGAAACTGGATTATTGCGAGGAAAAAAAAGTGTTTAAAATAACTCAAGTTTCATTAGGAATTTGGGATTCACTGCTTGTAAAAGAGTTGGGATCACAAACTTACAGGGAGAAAAGGATGTGCAAGACATCGGAAAGACCAAAGGAACTGAATTGTTCTTCTGGAGCCAGAACAACCTGAATGGGCCTTCTGACCTTCCCCATGCCATAACAATTCTCTAATCCACCAGAAATGAAGCAACGTTGTAACTTCAATAGCTTATATTGTGACAGTGCATAGCATTATGTAGATCATTACACTATCTGGATTTCTCATAAAAACAGTAACACTTAGTTCTAAGGACATCATCCGACCACATTTTTGATCACATCTACTTTATTATATATTGTGAAGCTTACAGGTAGATGAAGTTAGATTGAATAAATTAACTGGGAAGCAACAATGCATCAAGTGTAATATTGAAGCAGGACATCTGAATGTTTTCAGAGGCAAAGATGAAAACTGGCAAAATTAAATTAAAATAAAGCAATTTGTTTAAGCTTTAAGCTCCTATGCCTAGGGAAGATTAAGATGCTAAGGTCTGACTAAGGTGCTAAAAACAATTACAATATTAAATTAGTGGTAGACAGGGGCAAACTTTTATCCTTCAATGGGAAAGTCTGGGAAATAAACAAAGCCTATTTATGTAGCATCTCCATTTTGTCCTGGAACATCAGCCAATATTTTTGTGCTTATTCTCTCGAGTCACAAGCTTCTGACTCGGAGGCAAGAGCGACAGTGACTGAGCTGTGGGATCTATGAGGCAGGAGAATGATGAAGTTAGACTAAATATTTCATACAAAATCATCCAGCGAAGCTCTTCAATACATGAGGGTGGGGAGGTGGAGGGGGCAAGGTCAATATATTTTGGGTAGGCAAGGATATTGTGGGAAATGGAGTCACAAAATTTTAAATGGAGGCAAGATTTAGATCTATCATGATCTCACAGAAGGGCAATACAGACATCTAAATGATCTACACAAGTTCCTAAAATGTTCTGTTCATCGTTACACCACCAGCTAGCTTCACCCATAGTCCCTGCCCTTTCTAGATATCACATGCATCATCAGATCACACAGAAGCATGCTTTCTGCTAAGTGTCGCACTACGTATAGGGGTACAAAAATTCTAATTTGAGCCAGTGACATCAACCCATGCATTCAGCTTGTAATTCACAGTTGGAAGTGTATCCTATAGAAATGCTTATGGCAGTTCAACATCTGCCTGATAAGTGTAATGAATAGAGGAACGAGATTCTGATAATATGGAATCACATTAGATGTTACAAGATTGGAAGCATGTCTGTATCAGCTCTTTGAAAGAACACTAAACTATTCCCTTCCCCAGTAATGTATTCTCTTCAAGCCCCACAGTCATGATGGAAATTGATGTTCTGCCTTTTACAGGTGAGTAGGCACATTGAGTATAAGTCAAAGCAAACCCACATTTTAAATGGCGGTCAGTTTCAAACTGATTTTTGCACAGTTTCAATGCAAGGCAAGTTGGATGCATCAGTCAATGGAAAGATCCCTTCCAAATGACCAAAAAACATCACCATAAAACTGTTAGCACAACTAAAATCTTTACTGCAGGTGTAAGAGTGTTTTAACTTTAACCAGCAAAGGAAACTGCCAATGCCGGAATTCTGAAATAAAAAACAGAAGCTGGAGACACTCAGCAGGTCAGGCAGCACCCGCACAGAAACAGAGTTACCGCTTTGATGGGAGTTTATCAAACTGAAGAGTTAACTCTGTTTTTCTCTCAAATGCAACCAAACCTGCAGAGCACTTCCCACCTTGTTGGTTGGGATTTCTTTTTTAACCACATGGCAGAGTGAGAGTGGGCATGGCATGTCAGGAAGGAAGGGGCTGAAAATACGTTTGTACTGATAAAAGAATGAGAATATTGTAGCAGTAAGTTCACTTTCACCCCTCGTCAGGCTGATGCTCATACTCATTTCCACTGTCTGCTGTCAAGCACAAGCAAAAGAGGAAATGTATTACTTCTTAAGGAAAGGCAGCCAACAAAGTATTCTCTGCAGAGACGCAAACATCTCACCAGGCTTTTCCAGCAACAACCTACTGGAGTTCACATTCCCAATGGCTATCTCTAAACTTCTCCCATTGTAAGTTTGGATAAGTACATGGATGGGAGGGACATGACAGGCTATGATCCAGGTGCTGATCGATGGAGCTAAGCAGTACACTTGTTCAGCATGGACTAGATGGGCCAAAGGGCCTGTTTCTGTGCTGTAGTTCTCTATGACTCTATCCTGATAAGAACCCCATTAAAACTTTGTCTTATTGATCATGACATAACTTCCTCAGCTTAAAGATTTTCTTCAGTGGCATGCAAAAGAACTTGGTTTAATTTTACTGCATTGTAGGTGTTTTGTAATTGTTGTCAAATGGCTTTTAGAAACGTAGAGAAGCGGGGGGGGCAATTAAACGGTAAAAGGGAAGATGACGGAGGACAAAGAAACAAACAAAAAGGATGTACAAGTAAACACGAGGAAATCTGCAGATGCTGGAATTTCAAGCAACACACATAAAAGTTGCTGGTGAATGCAGCAGGCCAGGCAGCACCTATAGGACGAGGTACAGTCGACATTTCGGGCTGAGACCCTTCATCAGGACTAACTGAAAGAAGAGCTAATAAGAGATTTGAAAGTGGGAGGGAGAGGGGGAGATCCGAAATGATAGGAGAAGACAGGAGGGAGAGGGATGGAGCTAAGAGCTGGAAAGTTGATTGGCGAAAGGGATACGAGGCTGGAGAAGGGAGAGGATCATGGGACAGGAGGCCTAGGGAGAAAGAAAGGGGGAGGGGGAGGGAAGCCCAGAGGATGGGAAAGGAGTATAGTGAGAGGGACAGAGGGAGAAAAAAAAGAGAATTTTTAAATAAATAAATAAATAAATAACAGATGGGGTACAAAGGGGAGGTGGGGCATTAATGGAAGTTAAGAGGAGTCAATGTTCATACCTTCAGGTTGGAGGCTACCCAGACGGTATACAAGGTGTTGTTCCTCCAGCCTGAGTGACTATACACACAGCTACTTGATGTACCAGTAGCTGTGTATATAGGTATTTCTGGCAGATCTACCCAAGGCTCTGCATCTCTGGATACCTCCAAGCAGAATTTTCCATTTATTTCAAATCTCCAGCATTCAGAGTATTTTGGTTTTGAGCTAGCAAACTAACAATGTTCAACCAACTTAGAAGGTGATTGTTTAAGCAGAGATAAATGAGCTTACAGAGCGTATGATCAAGAACAAACAACATTACACCATTATGCATGCAGTACATGGCCGAGTTTACTGTAAATACCCACCCCCCTCCAATCACATGCAGCCTGCAGCAAATGGAAAAGGAGCTGGCACCCACCAGTCTTTCTCCACTAAAGTTTGTGAACCATAGTCATACTTTACTGATCCCAGGGGAAACTGGTTTTCATTAGTTGCACCATTAATAATAAATAGTAATAGAACCATAAATAGTTAAATACTAATATGTAAATTATGCCAGTAAATTATGAAATAAATCCAGGACCAGCCTATTGGCTTAGGGTGTCTCACCCTCCAAGGGAAGAGTTGTAAAGTTTGATGGCCACAGGCAGGAATGACTTCCTATGACGCTCTGTGCTGCATCTTGGAGGAATGAGTCTCTGGCTGAATGTACTCCTGTGCCCAACCAGTACATCATGTAGTGGATGGGAGACATTGACCAAGATGGCATGAAACTTAGACAGCATCCTCTTTTCAGACACCACCAGAGAGTCCAGTTCCATCCCCACAACATCACTGGCCTTTCGAATAAGTTTGTTGATTCTGTTGGTGTCTGCTACCCTCAGCCTGCTGCCCCAGCACACAACAGCAAACATGATAGCACTGGCCACCACAGACTCGTAGAACATCCTCAGCATCGTCCAGCAGATGTTAAAGGACCTCAGTCTCCTCAGGAAATAGAGACGGCTCTGACCCTTCATGTAGACAGCCTCAGTGTTCTTTGACCAGTCCAGTTTATTGTCAATTCATATCCCCAGGTATTTGTAATCCTCCACCATGTCCACACTGACCCCCTGGATGGAAACAGGGGTCACCTTTGCCTTAGCTCTACTCAGGTCTACCACCAGCTCCTTAGTCTTTTTCACATTAAGCTGCAGATAATTCTGCTCACACCATGTGACAAAGTTTCCTACCGTAGCCCTGTACTCAGCCTCATCTCCCTTGCTGATGCATCCAACTATGGCAGAGTCATCCGAAAACTTCTGAAGATGACAAGACTCTGTGCAGTAGTTGAAGTCCGGGGTGTAAATGGTGAAGAGAAAGGGAGACAAGACAGTCCCCTGCGGAGCCCCAGTGCTGCAGATCACTCTGTCGGACACACAGTGTTGTAAGCACAATTACTCTGGTCTGCCAGTCAGGTAATCAAGAATCCATGATACCAGGGAAGCATCCACCTGCATCGCTGTCAGCTTCTCCTCCAGCAGAGCAGGGCGGATGGTGTCGAACGCACTGGAGAAGTCAAAAAACATGACCCTCACAGTGCTCGCTGGCTTGTCCAGGTGGGCGTAGACAAGGTTCAGCAGGTAGACGATGGCATCCTCAACTCCTAGTCGGGGCTGGTAGGCAAACTGGAGGGGATCTAAGTGTGGCCCGACCATAGGCCGGAGCAGCTCCAGAACAAGTCTCTCCAGGGTCTTCATGATGTGGGACGTCAATGCCACCGGTCTGTAGTCATTGAGGCCGCTGGGGCACGGCGTCTTCGGCACAGGGACGAGGCAGGACGTCTTCCACAGTACAGGAACTCTCCGGAGCCTCAGGCTCATGTTGAATACATGGCGAAGTACTCCACATACCTGAGGGGCACTGGCTTTGAGCACCCTGGTACTGACACCATCCGGTCCTGCAGCCTTGCTTGGGTTGAGACGTTTCAGCTGTCTTCTCACCTGTTCAGCCGTGAAGCCCACTGTGGTGGTTTCGTGTGGTGGAGGGGTATAGTCATGAGAGCAGGGTGGGGGACTGTGAGGAGGGGTAGGAGGGGAGAGTGGAATATGTGTTGGTTGGGGGCCGACAACAGATGGCTCGTGTGGGGGATGGGCAGGCGACATAACGTCAAATCTGTTAAAGAACAGGTTAAGTTCGTTGGCCCTATCCACACTGCCTTAACTGGCCCCTATCACACACTTACCACTCAACCAGCCTTACCCACAGACTGTGCTAACAATTCTTTTGCCCCCATATGGCATACCTACACATTCTGCGAAACATACACATACCTATATTTTTCCTAACATGATTTCAGGAACTACTGACATGACCAACCTTCTAAGAACATGTTTGTGACAGACAGGCAGCACGAAGAAACAGAAACCCTGCTGGAACTGAGGCACAGCTATCGCAATGATGAGAACTTTGTGATAAACACCATAAATAGATGGAAAATCAATAGTTCCCAACTCTTAACTAATCTTAAACAGTCCAATTACCGTCTGAGAGAATGACAATAATTTATTGCCATTTTAAACCTTATATCTTTTTTAAGTGCAGTGATTCAGCACTCCCTTAGTGATCCACTGGATTATGTGCTCATCTCCCTGATACAAGACCTGACTCAACAACCTTCTAACACATCTAGGAGAATACAGCCTGTAACTTCCCGAGCATTACAGTGTACTGAACATGACTGCCTCATTGAGTATAGAGGACAACATTTTAGATTAGTATAACTACAAAATACTCTCTTTACACAAACAGCAAATATCACTTTCTTTAAAAAAGTGGCAGCTTAAGTCAGCAATTCATTCAACAGGTGAGAGTTACTCTTGAGAGGTGGATAGTTTTGGTAAACCCAGCCTTACAGTTTATCATTAGCTGGGATGATGGAAACCTGAAGCTCCACTGCCCATCCCCGACAACACACCACCTCAGCCACACTCATTCAGGAACTGTTCCTCTACTTAGAGAATTATTACTCACCTCTGACCCAAATTCTTGTACCCATTTTTCTCCATTTCCTGTAATAACCTGGATTAACAATAACCATTAGCTTCAGATGGAAGTTAACTATTGACCTAGTATCAATTGCCCTTTGCGTAACAAGTTACAATTTTCCACACTCTGTACGGCTTGCCTGAAAGTTCACTCCTGGAGTGCTTTGTTCTAATTAAAACCATATTTTCCTTCTTAACCCATTTCCAATCATTGAGGGGATTGGTGGGGATGGTGTCAGGGGCGGGGGGGGGGTGGTTTAGAATTGGCCTTCTGTAATCTTCAAATATTCAATCAAATCCCAGGTTCCAGGGAATAAAGTCTGTGCAATCTCCCCTAATTACTCAACCTTTACAGTACAGGCAACATTCTGGTCAATCAGCTACACTCTTGCCGAGGCCAATGTATTACTCCTCAGATTTGATGGCCAATATTGGTCACAGTTGGTATGCCTATGCTCAACTTCCTGCTGTCCACCAGAGTATTAGAAGGGGACTGCCATGTCTTTAACACAATAGTTAGGCAGCAATAACAATATATATATATATATATATATATATATATACACACACACACACACACACACACACACACACAAGGATGGCGTGTGAACTGGGAAAAGAACTTGCAAATTCAATTGGAGGCAGGTCCCCCATAAACTTCCACTTCTTGTTCTGCTCTGGGTCTTACTGATGTCCACAGAATCACCGACAGAGTATTGAGTCAGTACTACAGTCACATAGGTAAGGTTCTCTACTGAGCCCAGACGCTGTCCTTTCCGGCCCCTCTTAGCTTGAAGTATAACTGTCTGTGCAGTTGTAAAATAAGCAAAACACAACATCTTGTATGCAACACATAGCCCACTTCAGGGAAAGATGTGCCACCTCATTTACCCTCCCCTATCTGCACTTACCTACAGAGGAAATCTGCTTCCTGAGTTGGCATTTAATTGTAAAGGACCCATCCATGCAAGTGGCAAGCCTGTTTTTCACCAACTCCCCAAACATAACTGCCATAAGTACTTCCATTTGTCACTCTCCTGGATTACTGGCTGTTAAGAAAACTGAATACTTATGAGTATCTCTGATAAATACGAAGACTGAATGCTCAAAATCCATTAAAATATCATTGAAAGTTTTAAAAATTAAAAACATTTAAAATGTTGCAGAATGACTCTAAGCAAACACGTTGAACACAATGCTTCATACAAAGAAATTAATTCAATGAATTGAAAAAGTTGTCCATCTCTTTTGGAGCAAGTTCAGCAGGCAGATTCCCAGCTGCAGGAAGTTGATGCTCCATCCGACAGGACTACACAAGGACTCTGGATTGGGTGTGTGAGCAGAATGAGATCAGCAAGGGTCCATCAAGGACGGAGATTAGGAGGAACTGCTTTTCCCCAAAGAGTGATGAATCCATGGAACTCTCTGCCCAATGAAGCAGTGGAGGCCACCTCAGTAAATATATTTAAAGCAAGATCCGATAGATTTTTGCCTAGTAGCGGAATTAAGGGTTATGGGAAAAAGGCAGGTGAGTGGAGATTAGTCCATGTTCAGATCAGCCATGATCTTATTGAATGGTGGAGCAGGCTTGACAGGCCAGATAGCTGACTTCTGCTCCTGTTTCTTATGTTCTTATGTTCAATTGTACGTTTCTTAATGGAGATATTCATTGCCTTGTCAACAACACTATCTCCGAATTGACCACCTAGCCAGAACATTGCTGGCACTGGGTTCAGAATTAGTGGAGCTGCAAAGAGAGCTGAATAGCTTCATTCCTGACCTTATATTAGAGGCAAAGTCATAAATGGATTAGCTGGAAATGATTATCAGTACAGCTCAGTATCAATGACTTATAAACTATTGCTTATTATTATGACAGCAATTTATCTTGCATTTATACAACAAAGTCTTGTATTGTGCACACACCCATAAACTGTACAAATTTCAAACTAACACACCTCAAAAAAGGGACTACTGCTTGACAATAAATACTGATGTAAAATACCATCATCTAACAATGCCGATTAGTTTTATATTAACTAATAAAATCCCTTGGCAAAGGGACAAACTTGTCTTTTTGTAACACCTTATTCCATCTTTTGAATATCTCACAATATTTCACAAACAACGTATTATTTCTGGGTATTTTTACTACTACTGTGCGTGCAAAATGTAATGGCCAATTTATTCACAGCATAATGTTACGCATATGAATGAGTGATTAGTCAACTTTCTTAGTGGTGTTGGTTGAGGTGTCCGATTTACCAGAATAGCTACTCTTCCAAAATGTTTGGCCCACATCTCCAGAAAGCACAAATTTTATAATTTCATCCAAAACAAGGAATACTCTGATAATCCGGCACGTTTGAGTCACTGGAGGTGCTAGACTAGTAAATGTTTTGAACTATTCGATGTTGCTCTTCTCCTCTTTATACCCAAACACACCTTTATTTCACTTCTTTTAGAATCAGAATCAGGTTTAATATCACTGGAATAGGTAGTGAAATTTGTTGTTCTGCAGTAGCAGTATATTGTAATACATAATCATAAACACTATAGATTACAGCAAATATATCTAAAAAATAAATTAGTGCAAAAAGGGAGGAGAAAATACTGAGGTAGACTTTATAGGTTCATTGTCCATTCAGAACTCAGACGGCAGAAGGGAACCTGTTCCTGAAATGTTGAGTGTGTGTGTTCAGTCTTCTGTACCTCCTTCTTGATGGTAGCAATGAGAGGAAGACTATCCTAGGTGATGGGGGTCCTTAATGACAAATGCCACCTTTTTGAGGTATCGCCTTTTGAAGCTGTCCTGGATGCTGGGGCGGCTACTGCCCATGATGGAGTTATGAGTTTATAACTTACAGCAGCTTTTTCCAATCCTGCGCAGTGGCCCCTCCATACCCGTTAGAATGCTCTCCACAGTACATCTGCAGAAGTTTGCAAGAGTCTTTGTTGACATATCAATTCTCCTCAAACTCCTAATGATTTTAGGCACATTGCCATGCTTTCTTTGTAATTGCATCAATATGTTGGGCCCAGTATAGATCTTCAGAGATACTGACACCCAGGAACTTGAAACTGCTCACCCTTTTTCAACGAGGACTGGTGTGTCTTCCCTCAACTTCCCCTTCCTGAAGTCCACAATCAATTCCTTGGTCTTATTGGCATGGAGTGCAAGGTTATTGGAGCAACACCACTCAGCCAGTTTTACCTCGTTCCTGCACACCACCCCGTCGCCATCTGAAATTCTGCCAGTAGTTGTTTTGTCAGCAAATGTATAGATGGTATTTGAACTGTGCCTAGCCACACAGTCGTGGGTGTTGAAAAAATTGAGCGGATTAAGCACGCATCCTTAAGGTGCTGCCAGTGTTGATTGTCAGCAAGATGGAGATGTTTTTCCAATCTGCACATACTGTAGTTCCCGGTAAGGAAGTCAACAATCCAGATGCAGAGACAGGTACAGAGGCCCAGGTCTTTGATTGGAAGTGAGGGTACGATGGTGTTGAACGCTGAGTGATAAGTCAATAAACAGCAGCTTGACATGGGCATTGCAATTGTCCGGGTGATCCAAGGCCAAGTGGAGAGCCAGTGAGATTGGATCCGCTGCAGACTTATTGTAGCAACAGGCAAATTGCAGCAGGTCACGATCTTTGCTTAGGCAGGAGTTGATTCAGTCATGACCAACCTCTCAAAGCACTTCATCCCAGTAGACATGGGCACCACTGGGCGACAGTTGTTGAAGCAGCTCACCCTGCTCTTCTTGGGCACTCGTATGAATGTCGCCCTTTTGAAGCAGGTGGGAACGAACCCCTGACTGCAGCAGTGAGAGATTGAAATAGTTGTTGAACACTCCCGCCAGCTGGTTGGCACAGGTTTTCAGAGCCCCACCATGTACACCATCAGGGCCTGTTGCCTTGCGAGGGTTCACCCTCTTGAAAGATGTTCTGATATCAGCTTCCAAGACAAAGATCACAGTCACCAGATGATACAGGTCATATCACAAGTCAGACACAAGTACTGTATAATAAATTCTCCGGTAAACCTGGCAAGTTAAAGGGAGCAGGAAATAAACAAGCACTCTGGATCCTGGCTCCGACTGCAAACTTACCCACGTTCCTGACTCCGGATATTACCTATCCCAACCCAAGTCAAACGCCCATCCCACAGCCCAGCCCCCAGACCCGGCTGTGCTTGCTACCACCAGTGCTCGCCGTACACCTGCCTCGCATTCTGCCTCACTTTCTGGATTAACAGGTGAGCAAGATGCCGAAGCATCAGGATTCCAGACAAATGAAAGTTTTTCTGTACTTCCAAGCATGCAACGCACCCAAGTAATGGAATAAATCACAAAACAAAAGGCCAAGTCTCAGATCAAAGATGCAAGTGACTCCGGTGGCAAACAGTGTCAGTCTCATTGCAAGTTAATGGCCAGAGTTTATCACATAAATGCAATTAGTCAAATTTCCCATGAAACGAGCACTGCAAACTCCACAGTAGCCATGGTAGCACGGCATACAGACAGCTCGAGGCGGTGTGGAGTTGAGAGTTCTATTGCAGCACCATCCGTAAGGAATCTCTGTACGTCCTCCCCGTGGAATGCATGGGCCTTCCCTGGGTGCTCCAGTTTCCTTCCAAAGACGGTTCGCTTGTCATGACAAATTGTCCCACGATTGGGTTAAGGTTAAATCGGGTTTGTTGGGGATTGCTGGGCAGTGTAGCTTGAAGGGCTGGAAGGGCCTACTTCTGAGCTGTATCGCCAAATAAATAAATAAAAAGCTTGCCCACGCTGGTGCAGTTCCACTCACCTAACTGTAGAGCATTCCGCATTCCATGCAAAGGCTTGAATTCATAAAATGCCTCTTCCAATCTCATCATATTCCAAAACAGTTTACAACCAATGAAGACCATCTTAAAATGCATTCACAGTTTTAATGAAGGAAAAACAGCAAGGCCTCACAAATAGCAATGTTGCTAGTCGCAGGATTAAATATGAAGAATTGCCCTGTTCTTCATCAAAATGAGATCTTTTGCATCCACTTGAGTGGACACACTGATCTCAGTTTAATTTCTCATTCAAATGTGACAGAACTGCCAAATGCTCCCTCAGTACTACCAGTTTAGAACAAACCTCTGCAGCAGAGCAGTGACTAACAGACAAAGCTATAGGGAGCAACATTAAAAAGTTATCATAATCCCATAAAAAGAACAAAGACAGGTCCCTGTAGCTACACTGCAACTAGTTCAAACCAGAGGAATTTCTTTTGTTTGACTCGTTATTGCTCTGAAGATTTAAATAGTTCTCTGCAGCAAACATATGAAAAGCACCTTTGTTCTTCCCCACCACTACCCCAAAAGCCTGGCCACTCCGTGAGCATCATCAGCTTTTGGGGGGAAAAGACATGCAAAGGCATATGTGCAAACTCAAAGTGTTTCCACCTTGTTACCAAAAAGAAACTTCAGACGACTGGGTATGGTGTGAAGTGTGAATGAGACTATAAAAATAAGAAATTGCAAAGCCTAAAGAGAGGATTTAAATACTTTTAATAAAACTACAGGGAGTGGAACATAGCTCCTAAGCCTTGGAACGGGAGTAGAGGCACTTTACGCATCTCCACTGCCCTTGCCAATTCTCCATAAACTTAACATGACGGCCGTTAGTCCACGGGCCAGTCCACTTTAATCTCCAACCATTTCAGCCCTTGTTAAACTGAAACATGACACAGCAAAATAAAAGCACAGTTGCTCACTCAATTTATAAAGCACAACTGCGGTTCACTCTTAACATAGGCATGAAGACTGTAACATTTCAACCGTTTTGAAGCATTAAATTACCTCCATTTATTTTATTTAATGCACAGTTCCCTTGTTAAGTGCAAAATGACTGGCTCAGCAAACTGCCTGTCGGGGAAACAGTCGATGTTGTTGGGGAGGAGGGGGTGCGGCTGCAGTAGAAAGGATTTCATTTGAAATATCTTGGCTGCTACAACCAAGGGAAAATTATTCCAGGTTTGACCTGAAAAGGCCTCAATACTGAAGTCACTGCTGGAATTTCCTTTGTTTTGATCACTGCACACACCCAACCTCTTGATTTCCAGCGTCCCTCAGTTGATTGTGTATAAAACACCAGCTTTCTGCTCAAATAGACTAAACGCCACTTGCTATTTAAGAGCTTTGGAATGAACCACTGTCACAGAAGAAAATTTATTCATTACCAAATTGCTATTTATCAAAAACACGCACAAAAGAAACTAAAGCAGAAAGTCCCAAAAATATTTTCATAATTGAATGCCAAACTAAAGGTATGCATGCAGTCTTAATCTGACCAATATTGTCAAATTCCAGCAAGACAGATCATAAATCTTCCTCCCCAAGAAAAACAGCGAAAAAATAAAAATGATGAAGACATGAAGGTAACTAAACATGAGAATAGCCAAAAAAGCTCACTATATTAAACTGGATAAAGCAGATGTGATCAGGCACAATGCTGACAACAGAGTGAATGAAGAGGTGATAAATAGAATGGGTAAAAACAGGCCCTCTGCCAGTCGGGGTCGCCATGGATGTTACGTCCCAGCAGTCTATGTCATGCACAAGCCAGGCCAGTACGATATGTTACGTCCCAGCAGTCTATGTCATGCGCAAGCCTGGTCAGTACGATATGGAGGGCAAGCTGTTGCCCATGCAACAGGCTCCTCCTCTCCATGCAGTTGATGAATCCATAGGAACAGCAGAGATCGATACAGTTTGGCACCAGCGGGGTCATAGGCATTGCCAGTAAGCGTTGAACTCAACATCCCCTCATATAGCCCGGCCGGACTGATTTCAAATTCATCCCACCATTTGCTCAACTTTAGTACAAGTAATCATTCTGCTACCACCATATAATTCTGCCAGAAATATACAACCACATGATAAGAATTGTGACTGTACAGGAGACAGTCCTATGGCTCACTGAGTCTTTGCCAGGAATGAAAGGGTTAACATATGAGGAGCATTTGATGGCTCTGGGCCTGTACTCAACTGGAGTTTAGAAGAATGATGGTGATCTCACTGACATCTATTGAATACTGAAAGGCCTAGATAGAGTGAACGTGGCGAGGATGTTCCCAACAGTGTGAGTGTCTTGGGCCAGAAGGCACAGCTAAAGAATAGAAGGACGTCCCTTTCGCACAGAGATGAGGAGACTTTTTTTTAAGCTAGAAGGGGGTGAATCTACGGAATTCATTGCCGCAGATGGCTGTGGAGGCCAAGTCATTGGGTATACTTAAAGCAGAGGTTGAGAGATTCTTGATTAGTAAGGACGTGAAAGGTTACAAGCAGAAGGCAGGAACTTAGGGTCGAGAGGTCAAGAAGGGGGGAAAAAAAAATCAGCCAGTATTGAATAGCAGAGCAGACTCAATGGGCTGAATGGTCTGCTCGTGTCTTCTGCACTTATCCTCGCCAGTCTCCCAAACAAGGTGTCCATAAGTCGTGTTTTTCTAACCAGAGAAGTACCTGTAACCGCAAAAGAGTACATTTTCCAATTGGACAGGGCCAGGCTGAGTGGGGCAGAGGGCAACAAGAAGAAAAAGTGGAGCAGCACAGCAATGCGGGTATTAGAACTGATGCCTCACAGCTGCAGCTGCCCGGGTTTAATCCTGTCCTCTGCTACTGTCTATGTGGTGTCTGCATGGTCTCCATTACCGTATGGGTTTTTCCACAAGTTACCTCCCACATCCCAGAGACCTGGGGTTGACCACTGTGAATTGCCATTGCCCCAAATGTGTGGGTCGGTGGTAGAATCTGGAAGGAGCTGTCAGGAAAGTGGGGAGAATGAATGGGATCGGCGCAGAATTCACATAAATGGGTGTCTCTGATGGGTCAAATGACCTGTTTCAATGCTGGCTCAATGACTCAACAAAAAGCTACATGACAATGCGGAACATCTTCAATTTTAAGCCTGTAGCTGAACAAGCAAAGAAGAGAATGAGGGAAAATTTCTCTAAGTCTCTGAAAGCCGTAACAAGATGTACTTTCTCCATGGTCACATAGCTTCATAAGACAGGTACCCAAAAAGTCAAAACTTCAGATTACCTTTTTTTAAAAAAAAATCCTGACATGCTAGAAAGAAGCAACTTGCATTTCTCCATCTTTATTAAAATAGCAAAATATCCTATAGCAGTCCACAGAAGTAATGGCAAACAACAACTGGAACAAGACCATTTAAGAAAGCATCATCATACGTGTGCAAAATCTCAGTCAATAAGTTAGGTTTTAAGAAAGATGATTAGATAGATAAAGATGACAAAAATATTGGGAGGGTTATCCAGAGTTGTCCAAAACACAAAGAGCAGGGTGAGAAAAATAAGGAACAAGCCCTAGAGAAGGTATTTTTTTTAGGGTTGAAGAGCTGAAAGAGGTTACAGAGGATGGGGATTCCAAGGCCATGAAAAAGAATTAGAGAAAGAATGAGATTCATTCTCAGATCCATCCTCAGTTCTAGCAAGGTTAAGGTCTTTTCACTCAAACAGTCGGCAAGATGTACTTTATGAAGTCCTTCAGTCAGTCCCAAGAATTGCAAATCAGAAAGGTCAGGTAAAATTTCTACGGGTTCCAGCAGATGTAGGGCTGAAGGGGAATGAGAGGGTGGATGAGTTGGCAAAGAGGGCGTTAAAGAAAGAAAATACAGAATTGCACATTAGTATCAGTAAAGCAGAGGTTAACTGTGTAATTTGGGGAAAAAAAATCAACCAAGTGCTGCAAGAAAGATGGGACAGGGAGGCATTTATATCAAATACAAAAAAGTGTTGCAGGTACTAGGGTAGGTAGTGGAAACAGAAGAGACGAGACTGTGTGGACTAGGTTAAGGCTGGGGTACTGTGCATTAAACAAAACAGTGAAAATGATAGGGAAACACCAGAGAGGATTGTGTGAGGAATGTCAGGAAGAGGAGTCAGTAAAAACATGTAGTTCTGAGTTGCAGGAAGTATGGAATACAGAGAGAGATGATGAGAATTAATCTAAGGGAATTAGGAGTGCAGGAATTCACATTAAAAGGGTTGCTGGGCATGGGTGAGAGATCACAGGTCAGGGTATTTTTCAGCTTTCTTAAGGGGTACAGGATTTTTTTAATAGGATATGATGGATAAGCAGGAATAGGGTACTAGGATGGCCAAAGATGGGAGGATAAAGTGTAGGTTAGGGTATGTGTGTGTGTGATTGGATGAAGGGATTTGGAATGTAAGTCTATTACACACTCCGGAGCAGAAGGTGGCAGTAATGCACCATAAAGCTGGGTGCCAACCCCCATAAAACAAGATGGAGAAGAACAGAAAGAATGAGAATTTTTTTTAAATCATTTGAATGCTGGACGAATGTAGGCCAGTAAGCACAGCAGCAACAAACTGGGCTTAATAATCGTTAGGATTAAACCAGAAGATTTCAATAATTGTCCTCCATGAACCTGCAGGTATTAATAGCTTCACATTAATGACATTTCAAGCTTCCAGTGGGAACTATATAAAATACCAACAACATACTCAGAATCAGATTTATCACTTGTTGTTTTGTAGCAGCAGTACAGCGCAAGACGTTAAAAAAAATCACTGCAAGTTACAATAATAAATATATAGTGCAAAAAAAGAACAAGGTGGAACTCATGGCCCATTCAGAAATCTGGGGAGGGGGGAGAAGGTTAAGTGTGGGTCTTCAGCCTCTTCTACCTGTTTGCTGATGGTGATAGTGAGAAGATGGCTTGTTCCGAGTGGTGAGGGTCCTTAATGATGGATGGATGACAGCTAGATATGCACTGGCTGGGTGATTCATTCTGAACTCAGTAATTATGCATACTGTCCATCTGAAATTAGACTATGGCAGTTATGCCAAAAACAATTTTTTCCTACAAAATTAACTGAATTTCCTCACTTTCCCCAGCAAATAGTTTGGAAGCACAGTTCAAAGCCTACACAACAGACAGCTTGCACAGGTAGGGCAAGGAAACAAGGATGCCCAAGAGTTAAATGTCAGAGAAAGGCTGAATTCCCAGTGGTGTGGGGGAGGCACAAGAGCATTTTCAACATCACAATGGAAGTTTTAAACTCAGGCATAGTGACTGTGAGCCAGCGTCAGATTTCTTCTAAGGCAGCCAGGAAGCTACATGAGCAAAGATTTCCTTTGCAAGCAGTGAAGCCGTGTTCTGTTGAACTGCATACACACCACATTTATCACTGTTAGCACATGAAAATGTGAAACACATTGTAGAGGAATTAACATAGCTGTGACACATTTGACTGGCTGCTGCTAACACTTCACAAATGTTCACTAAGTGCTTCTTCCTCTCACACACAAACACACACACACACACACACACACACGAAAAGAACTTTATTACAGATAATGAATGAGATATTTGAACATTAATTTTTCCTGCCATTGAAAGTTTTCCAGATAGCACATCTGTTCATTTCTCTCTCCACCCCCACCCTTGGCTTAATAACAAAAGCATTCCATCACAAAGTGCAGGAAAGTTAAAGACAATAGGAACCTAAGTGTTTACAAGTAAAATTTTCTCAGCGAGAAGACATGCAAAACCCACTTCTCCTAGAACGCTATTTACCAGTGCTATTTCAAATCATATATTAAAATGCAAATCCATACTAAATTCTGCAACAGGTTCTATAATTAAAAACACAATTTCTGTAGGTAGGTTTGCTTTGGTTTATCAAAGCTGCAATTAATTCTCATTTCAATGTATTTTCATTTAATTTGTTGGAACAGAGAATATTTCAAGTACTGAATGGACAACCTTATTTACAGCAATTAATTATGGGGGATTCAGTACAAGATACACTCACTAGGGTGGTTGTAACATCCAGGGCGATTCTGACATCAATAAAGAGTTGGCATGGTCCAAGAGAATGGACAAAGATAGTGAGATCCCAGGTTGGTTGGAACTTGACCAAGAAGAAAAATAAAATGGGGGCAGGGAAGGTGGGTGGATGAGACTGGAATCAAAAGCAGAAATAGAATAGAATAGAATAGAATATTCTGGAATAGAATAGAAAGCATGATAAAAGGTAGATGACAGAAAAGAGGATGATAGATGATATGATGCAGATGAAATGAGGAAAATTATCTGAAAGATATTTGAAGGCTCTGTTTGATATTAAGGTCGCCAAGGCAATTCACCTTTCAGCTTCAATTAGAAATAAATGGGACAGAATGCCAGAGGTACAATTCGGCAGTAAAATGGAATGACTTCAGTTCCAGCAATGCCACACAGCAGCAAGTGTTGCCTTGTACATGACAGTGCTAAACAGGCTTTTGGCACATCAGTGGAAAAGTAAAGTTGAGCGTTCATGGGTGATGTAAAAGTACTTGTGCTTCTAATTCACCTGACAGATGTATGACATACTGACAATGAAAGCACTACCTCACACATTGAAATGAATTTGCTCACTTAGGTCTGCATCTCATCCTGTCAGGTCTGAGGTAAACAATCTTTCATTATACTGAAAAGTTTGGGCTTATGTTGCTAGAAAGCACAGCAGTGCATTGAATGACATTGAACCATGTGAAATAATTCTCCTGGTAAAGTAGCAGGTTTTTATATGGTTGGATGACAGAACATTCTCCATTCGGTACCTGTAGCACTAAACGCCCAGGACATCTCCAAGCTCTTCTGACAGGCGAGTCCTCTTAGTCAAATTCCACTTTTCACAAAAAAAACTATAACACACATCCTTCAGCGCATGATGATAATCCCAACAACTTTAATACAAGGCTTAGTTTCATTAGTATATGAACATTGGAATAAAGAAATAATAGACGTATTTACCACATATTAGAAAAATAGAAGTGGTGCCACAGTGAGGATAGATTTTACCAATATTAGTGACCCTAAACAGTATTTACTTTCAGCACGCTCAGTCCTTTTATCTTTTTGCTGCAACGGCAAGCTAAAGTTCAGCAGTAAAACAAGTTCAATGATCAAGGTCCCAAGGTAGAACATACAGTATATAGTTTCCATTGCAGCACGTTTTATTTAAAAATTAATTTATGGAATGAGGGCAATAAAGGCAGGGCCACTATTTAATGCCCAATGCTAAATGCCCCCAGGAAGGGATTGCAAGCTGCTGAGTGGAAACCATTACAATCCTCAGGATGAAGATACTTCACGTTGGTAGGACGTCAGCCAGCTGCAGGATTCGGACTCAGCACTGAACCAGCAACAATATTTTTCTACTCATGCCAGGAGATTTGCTGGGAAGTCTGGTGCTCCTGTATTGCTGCTGCTATGGTCCTTCTAGGGTGGTAGTGTTGCAGTTTGGGAAGCTGCAGGCCAGAGAGTATACACTGCAACTATGACATGGTACTGTAGCTGTACAGTGAATGATTAGGGTAGTGAATGTGTGTGACCAGCTAAATGGGTGCTTCATCCTGGCGAAGGGTCTCGGCCTGAAACGTCGACTGCACCTCTTCCTAGAGATGCTGCCTGGCCTGCTGCGTTCACCAGCAACTTTTATGTGTGTTGCTTCATCCTGGCTTGTGTCCATTGTCAAGAAGCCTGGTGTAGTAAATATTTGGTAAAAATAATTTATTACTGTCACATGTACTAAGACATAGCGAAAAGTATAATTTTGCATGTCATCCATACAGACCATTTCATTTTATCAGTATATTGAGGTAGTACAGTAACTGAAAGCAGAATATAGTGCTATAGAGAAAGCACAGTGCAGGCAATCAAAAGGTGTATGGCGGTAACGAGGTAGATTGCAAGGTCAAGCGTCCATCTTATCGTACTAAGGGACCGCTCAGTAGTGTTATAACAGGAGAACAGAAGCTGTTCTCGAGCCTGGTGGTGCATACTTTCAGGAGTTTGTATCTATGCCTAACAGGAGGGGGAGAAGTGAAGAGAGAATGGCAATTATCTATGGGATCTTTAATATTGTTGGCTACTTTACTGAAGTAACAGGAAGTATAAACTGGGTCGAAGAAAAGTGCAGCAAAGAAGGTGGCCCTTCGGTCCATCTAGTCCATGTCAAAACCATTTAACCTGCCTACTCCCGTCAACCTATACCTGGACCATAGTCCTCCATAACCCTACTGTCCAGGAACCTATCCAAATCTCTCTAAAACATTGAAATAGAGCTTGCATGCACCACTTGTGCTGGCAGGTCATTCCACACTCTCACAACCCTCTGAGTGAAGAAGTACCTCTTAAACTTTTCACCTTTCACTCTTAACCTATTAATACTGGTTGTAGTCCCACCCAACCTCTGTGCAAAAAGCTTGCTTGCATTAACTCTCTATAGCCCTCATAATTTTGTATACTTCTATCAAAACTCCTCTCAATTTTCTTCATTCTAAGGAATACAGTCCTAACCTATTCAATCTTTCCTTATAACTCAGATACTCCAGACCCAGCAACATCCTTGTTAATTTTCTTCGGACTCTTTCAACCTAGTTTACATCTTTCTTGTACATAGGTGACCAAAACCACACAGTACTCCAAATTAGGCCTCACCAACATCTGATACAACTTCAACATAACATCGCATCTCCTGTACTCAGAACGTTGATTTATAAAGGCCAATGCGCCAAAAGCTTTCTCTACCAACCTATCTATGTCTGACTTCACTTTCAATGAAATATGAACCTGTATTCCCAGATCCCTTTGTTCTACAGCACTCCTCAGTGGTTGTTCTTACCAAAGTGCAAAACTTCACAGTTGTCTGCATTAAATTCCATCAGCTATTTTTCAGCCCATTTTTCCAGCTGATGCAGATCCCTTTGCAAATCATGACAGCCTTTCTCGCTGTCCACTATACCCCATCCCCCCAAAATCTTGGTGCCATCTGCAAATTTACTGATCTACACATCCACATTATTATCCATATCATTGACATAGATGACAAACAACAAAGGACCCAGCACCAATCCCTGTGACACTCCACTAGTCAGAGAGGCAACCATCTCTCCCACAAAGCCAATGACTCATCCAATTTACTACCTCATCTTGAATGCCGAGCAACTGAACTTTTGTGACCAACGCTTCCATGCGGGACCTTGCCAAACACCCTGCTAAAGTCCATGTGGACAACATCCACTGCCTTGCCTTCATCAACTTTCTTGGTAACTTCCTCAAAAAGCTCTACAAGTTTGGTTAGACATGACCTACCACGCACAAAGCCTTGCTGACTATCCTTAATCAGTCCACGTCTATCCAAATATTTATATATCCAATCCCTTAGAACACCTTCCAATAACTTTCCCACAACTGATGTCAGGCTCGCCAATTTATAATTTCCTGGTTTATGCTCAACACCTTTTTTTCTTAAAAAAAAGCCGAACAACATTGGCTATCCTCCAATCCTCTGGTACCTCTGCTGTCGCTGAGAATTTAACTATTTCTGCTAGGGCCCCAGCAATTTCTGCATTTGCCTTCCATTGAGTCTGAGAGAACACCTTGTCAGGCCCTGCGGATTTATCCAGCCTGATTTGCCTCAGGATAAAAAAAAACACCACCTCCTCTGTAACCTGTACTGGGTCCATGAAGTTGATGCCACTTTGCCTTACTTCTATAGGTTCTATGTCCATTTCCTGGTAAATACAGATGCAAAAAATTTATTTAAGATCTTCCCCATCTCTATTGTTTCACACATGCATTACTAATCTGATCTTCCAGAGGACCAATTTTGTCCCTTGCAATCCCTTTGCTCAACATATCTGTACAATCCTTTAGGATTCTCCTTCACCTTGTCAGCTACAGCAACTTCATGCCTTCTTTCAGCCTTCCCAATTTCTTTAAGTGTTAATTGTACTCCACAAGCATTTCGTTTGTTTGTACCTGCCTATACCTGCTATTCACCTTTTTTCTCCCTCCTAAACAGGGCCCAAATATCTCTTGAATACTATGGTTCCCTACACTTGCTATCTTCACCTTTTATTCTGACAGGCACATACAAGCCTTGTACTCTGAAAATTTCACTTTTGAAAGCCTCCCACTTACAAGGAAAACAGCCTGTCCTAATCCACACCTGCCAGATCATTTCTAATACCATCAAAATTGGCCTTACCCCAATTTAGAATCTCAACCTGCAGCCCAGCCTATCTTTCGCATATCTTCTTTGAAACTAATGGCATTGTGGTCACTAGATGCAAAGTGTTCCCCTACACAAACTTCTGTCACCTGCCCTGTCTCATTCCCTAATGGCAGATCCAGTATTGCACGCTCTCTCATTGGGACTTCCAACGTACCGAACACATTTGATAAATTCTATCCCACCTAGTCCTTTTGCAATGTGGGACTCCCAGTCAATACGTGGAAGATAAAATCACCTACAATAATAACCTTATGTTGCTTGCAACAGTCTGTGAGCTCTTTACAAACTTGTTCCTCTAAATCCCTTGGACTGTTGGGTACTCTGTCATATCACCCCATTGACATGGTCATACCTTTCTTATTTCTCAGTTCCACCTATAATGTCCCACCAGTTGATTTCTCCAGTCTGTCCTAACTGAGCACTGCTGTGACATTCTCCCTGAATAGTAACACCACACATGCTCCTTCAATCCCTCCCAATCTGTCACATCTAAAACAACAGAACCCTGGACTATCGAGCTGCCTGTCCTGCCCCCCCTGCAACCAAGATTTGTGAGGGATGTGAAAGCACTGGAGAGAGTTCAGAGAAGGAAAAGACATATTCCAGGTCTGCAGGGGTTGAGCAATGAAGAAAGATTGAAAGAATTTAATAATTTTAGCTTAAGTAGACATAGAACAAGAGGAAACATGATAGAAGTGTTGCAAATAATTAAGGATCATAGGTGGAGACTGGTTAAAGGTTGATTTCAGACTAACATCAGGAGCATTACTTTACACAGTGAGTTGTGGACACATCGAACAAACTACCTAGTACCTAGTTTTAAAACTAAACTACCTAGTTTTTTTGTTCGAAGACGTTCTGAAGTCTCACTAATGGAAACAATATCATAATTCCAGGTGTTGATCCATGCCCTGAGCTCATTCACCTTTCCTACAATACTTCTTGCACTGAAATATACACAGCTCAGGACACTAGTCACACCATGCTCAGCATTTTGCATCCTGACCTTGTCTGAGGTCTTACCAACATCTACGTCCACAACCTCTCCACCAACTGTTCTGGCAATCTGGTTCCCATCACCCTGTAACTCTAGTTTAAACCCCACATGCAGTATTATCAAACCTTCCCACTAGAATATTAGTCCCCTTCCATTTGTCCATGGAGGGGAGGCAGTTTTCTGTGATCTGCTGATCCGCGTTCACAACTCTTTACAGTTTCTTGCCGCCCATCCATTTGATCTTACTCTTGACTTGTAACAAGTTGCGTATTAAATATCTCTTACCTGCACTCTCATCCACAGTACATGTGTGACTGGTGCAGCTTTGGTTTTGGTCAATGTTCACTCGCCTCCCTCCCCACCGCCCAGAACACTGAGAATTATGTTCTATGTTCTAATTCTGTGATGCTAATGCTACTAAATGCCCTGCTTATTGAAGGCTGGCGTTTTTTGTTACTTGCAAATACTAGCTGTCACTAACACCCCATGTCTGAACATAATCTAGGACTTGCCATACATATAGGCGTGGACTGCTACGTAACAGAGGTGGTGGGACGGAGGCTTAACATTGTGCAGTTAGCAGTCAACATCCCAAGTTCTGTTGTCATGGTGAAGCAGCCAAAGTTGACCGCCCTAGGCCACAAATTTGACCTAATGATAAGATGACTAATCTCCACTACCACAAGCTCCGGTGAAAGGTATCAGCCAATGGGAAGTTTCCTGATTTCTCACTTTTGTTACTATGCTTATTCACGCATCACAGCCAATGACTGATCTCACCCTGGAATTCAACACCTTTCTTCATTTTGGGACCAAGGCCATAATCACATCTGGAACTGAGAAGCATCACCAAGGTTTATGGTGAACAAGCAGCACTTTCAGCAATCCCTTCCATCAATCTACTGATAACTGACAGTCGACACTGAACACTGATAATATTGGATTATTCTAGTTTTTTGTAAACTGGGCACCAGAGTAGATTTCCACAACTGGATACTCACCAATACTGTAACTGTACCAGAACAGTGTGAGTACATAATCCAAAACAGAGAATATTGTATACACATGTGGGACAAGAAACAGTCAATGTTTCAGTCTGAGACACTTCATCAGAAAAGTTGCAGGGATGATGGGGTAGTAGAAAGACAGGGAATATCCCTGATACAGTGGAACTATGGTGACCATGGGGATTAGATGCAAACAATGGGAACAGATTAGAAAGTGGGAGTGAATTGGAGCACACATACAAAATGCTGGAGGAACTCAGCAGGCCAGGCAGTATCAATGGGAAAAAGCACAGTCGAGTGAGTTTTCACAAGTGTTGGACTCTAATGTCACCAAGGATGAGGGTGCGCTTGAAGTCCCTGCCTTTCGTTGGCTGCCAAAGTGTTCAACACTATTCAAGACTAGATGTGGTTCCATAGCTGCTTTCGTGGCTCGATGGGAATGGTAGAGTGTGGGAAATGCTGGGTCATCTGGCTTTGGAATATAAACCTGCTGCTGAAAATGACACAGGTTGCTCAGCTGATGCCCAGATTTTAGCTGTAAAATATGCTCTGAGTCCGCCCCGTTTAACTAGATTGCAGTAATAATTCCATTATTTTTCATTTGAGGACAGAGGGTAGGTAGTAAGCACCAGCTTTCCTCAGCTGCTTGTACCTACCACCTGCCTCCATTTTTCTGACAAGGTCTTCAATGTCCCTCAACTATCTCAACTTTTAAAGCTTCCAGCTTGGCAGGCAGCCCCTTTACCTGCAAACAGCCTCTCCCAATCAACTTTTGATAGTTCTTGTTACATGTCATTGAAATTAGCTTTGCCCCATGAACCAATTCTATCCTTCTCCAAGGCCATCTTGAAACTAAATTATGGTCACCAGCAACGAAGTGCTCCCCCACTGACACTTTAATCACTTGCCCAGCCTTGTTTCCCCAAGAAGAGATTGAGATTGAGCCCCTTCTCGAGAAGAATCATCAATATAATGATAACGCTTCTGAGAACTATACACACAACAAATTCTGCCCCATCTAATCCCTTAGAACTAAAGGTGCTCCAGTAAATAATAGGAAAACTAAAATGATGAACTGTTATTCCTGCACCTATCTGTGTTTTTCCTACATATATGCTCTTCCAATTTCCAATGGCTTTAGTGTAATCCCATCAAAGTGACCACTCCTTGTTTAATAAGACACAGGAGATGGCAGTTGCTGGAAATTTTCAACAACACACAAAGCAGCTGGAAGATCTCAGCAAGTCAGGCAGCATCTACGGATGGAAATGAAGAAAGGTCTCAATGCGAGACACTGACTGTTCAGTTCCAGTCATTGATGCAGCCTCACTCACCGAGATCCTCCAGCTTCTATGCCCATTATCTCTTTTTATTACCAAGTTCTAGCCACGTGGCCTCCCTGAAGATTCTGCCTGGGATATCCTCTCGACCATTCTGCCCACTCAACAGGGCAACCCTTCCTGCTCTCTGCCAAGCTGGAAGCATTGTAACAAAGAGCCGCATGCCCTACCCATCAGCAACCGGATTTCTGTAATAGCTATAACATCGCAATCCCATGTGCTGAACCAATATCTCACTACGCACAATTGGAACAGAAGATCCTGAGGGATTATGAGAGATTATATATTCAGATGCATCCACTAGTGTAAGAATCTCACATAAGGGGACATGGTTTCAAGTAAAAGAGACAATCAATTAAAGCTGAGTTGTGTATGAATAACTTGTTGCAAAGGGCAATGAATCTCTGGCATTCTTCATCCAGAAGGCCCATGGAAATTAAATCATTCGCGTATATAAAGAGGAAGAGCTCAACACAACATGTTGGGCTGAGGAGCCTGTTGCTCTGCTGTACTATTCTATATTCTATTTTTGAAAGATCAAAGAATCAGAAGCATGTAAATTGAGATGAAGGCTGGGACAGATCATGCTGAATGGCAGGGGAGACTTGAGGGGCTGAGTGGCCTATTCCTGCTCCTCACCATCTTGGTCAACAATTGCACCCATCCTTAAGCTAAATTGCTCCAGGAGGTTCAACATCCTTAAAATAAACAGTGATCACCTATCCCTTTGTAAAAAAGGGACAGCACTATTGTTTTGTAGCCATGAAGTACAACTGATTCACAAGTATGTAATCATTACATACAAATCCATTTTCTGAGTTTTATAACTGCATTGCTCTACCTTTTGGGCATTTAAAATATTTAATAGATCCTCTTCTCAAATTGTTAAGCACTCTCCTCCTGGGGAGTTTCAAAAATGTAGGTCATATTCCTTGGCCAGGGCCCTCGAGTGTAGTGGGAGAGGATAAGGCAGATTCAACAGATTCACCAATGAGTGTGATATGCTATGCTGAAAACTCTTTCAATCTTAAACTTGCATGACAAATTTTCAAATGCAAATTTTGCTTGCAAACAAAAGTGGCTACAGAAATGCAAAAAACTGCCAGATTGCAATGGATTACTAAAGAGCATACCCCAAACATTAAACTTCAGGTCTTGCAAAGTAAACATTCCAGAAAACCCATCTATACACCGGGGGGGGGGGGGGTTGTACCACCCTTGTCCAGTATTTCCCCCACTAAGGTAGAGCGTTCCTATGAAACTGTTCATAAGCCGAAATGGCGTAAAGCGAAGAAGTAATTACCATTAATTTATATAGGAAAAATTTTTTAGCGTTCCCAGACCCAAAAAATAACCTACCAAATCATACCAAATAACACATAAAACCTAAAATAACACTAACATATAGTAAATGCAGGAATGATACGATAAATACACAGCCTACATAAAGTAGAAATAATGTATGTACAGTGTAGTTTCACTTAACAGAATCGGGAAGATTAAGCCAAAACCAATTTGTAGAGAAAAAAAATCGGCACGTGCAGGCGCCCGCGCAAGGCTTCATGGTCATGGTAGTCTTTCTCAAGGTAAACACAAGTGTCCCATATTTGACCGCTACTTTTGTCCCTTATTTGGGAGTGAGAAAGTTTGCAACCCTAGCTGCCAGGAATTATTGATTTGTGGGGTAAAGCAATTAATGAACAAAGCATTCAATAGATACAATTTGAAAATCTCAGAACAGTACAAAACACCATCCCATCTGTCACCCACACTCAAACTAAACAAACTACTCTCCCCAAACAAACAACAGGAATTCTGCAGATGCTGGAAATTCAAGCAACACACATCAAAGTTGCTGGTGAACGCAGCAGGCCAGGCAGCATCTGTAGGAAGAGGCGCAGTCGACGTTTCAGGCCGAGACCCTTCGTCAGGACTAACTGAAGGAAGAGTGAGTAAGGGATTTGAAAGTTGGAGGGGGAGGGGGAGATGCAAAATGATAGGAGAAGACAGGAGGGGGAGGGATGGAGCCAAGAGTTGGACAGGTGATAGGCAAAAGGGGATACGAGAGGATCATGGGACAGGAGGTCCGGGAAGAAAGACCGGGGGGGGGGGGTGACCCAGAGTTACTCTCCCCAAAGTTAACTGGCACTTCAATCTGCAATTCATAGCAGCCAGCCCTGACATTGCTGCTAATGTTGATACTATTTACTGCCCAAGATAGGCTGTGCTAAGCAAAGGGAGACTATTTAGTGGGGCATTTTATATATTTTTACCTTTCACAATCACAAAGTTCCTTATACCCAATGAACTTTTCTAAAAAGATCATTCCAGCACCTTGCACTTAGTAATGTTCCACAAAGAACAATATCGTAATAACTGTTTAAGCTTGTGCTGGTGATTTGTAATGTCAACTGGGCACCTGGTTAACTCTTCCATGGGTTCTTTTACATCTAAGGAGTCACAGAGCATGGAAGTTGCCCCTTCGGCCCCTTCTCATCTATCTCAACCACTGAGCACTTCGATAATAATTCCTTTTTTTATTCCATTCTCTCCACCTTGTCATCAACTCCTTCAAATTCAGCCACTCACACTGGGTGTCAGGACTGAACACAAGTCACTGGAGACACAAGGTACCGGCCCATTTTGTGGTTATCGTCATATTGCTGCTTTGGGATCTTGCTACAAACACTCCTTTTGCTATGTCCTACAGTGCAGTTGTTCAAAGTGGTGAAATATTCGGGGCATTACACAACACATTATATAATAACGCCCTTTTACACAAAGGATAGATTCAATCAAGTTCTTACATAGAAAGAGGAACAAACTGATTGGATGCAGAGCAAGCAAACAAAAGGCTTCTGTTCAGTTCAATCAATTATATAAAAGTGCACACACGGCTGAATTTAACTCCAACTGTTTCCAATGTTTCTGGAAGCTCTTGCATTTGATCTCCAGACAATTATTGTTCTTCACTGTCCCGGCAGCTATTATTGCTTCTTTTTTCAACTTGGTATTTGGGCTGAGTTTTCACACTTCCATCATGTTTGGCTTCTTGGGTCTGAGTCTGACCCTGTTGCATCAAAACAACAAAACGCAGCTGGACTGTGCAACTTATTCTACGATACAGTGCAGAGTAGGCCGCTGGGCTGGAAGGGCCTCGATTTAACCCCAATCTAATCACGGGACAATTTACAATAACCAATTAATCTACCTGGTACGTCTTTCGACCATGGGAGGATAGTGAAGGACCGGGAGAAAACCCACGTGTTCCACAGGGAAGACGTACAGCAACTCTTTACAGAGGACGCCAGGATTTAACTCCAACTCCCCGAGCAGTTTTTGGGCTGAGACCCTTCAGCAAGACTGGAGAAAAAAAAAAGATGGGGAGTAGAGCCCCCCACCTTTTAACTCTACTCATCTTTTTTTTCTCCAGTCCCGCTGAAGGGTCTCGGCCTGAGATTCGACTACTTTTTTCCCCCATAGATGCTGCTTGGCCTGCTGAGTTCCTCTAGCATTTTGAGTGTATGTCAGTTTTATACATGTTAATAAGGTATTGTAGAAGTTAGGGTTTCACCGATTTAACATCTACATTTTAAAAATCTTTTATTAATTATTATTGCATCTTGCCTGACTGGCATTTCTTTCTGGGTTGAATGGCACTGTACAACCATGCCCCATCATCTCAACTGAACAGTATTTAGGTGCATATTTGCAGCCTGTTAAGACCCCAAACAAAAGAGTATTTACAACTGATCTTCACAAGGGAAATATTTTCAGGAATCATCCAGTCGTGGACATTTAAATAAGTATTATTTCAAATGAATCTTTACAGGTGAATCACTGTTATAACCACATCCTCACAATGAGCAGTTGTTTAATATACAGAAGTGCTGAACTCATGTCTTAGTTATGTCTTTGTGACGCACATGTTCTAAAATAACAACCACAGCCTTGGCAAGCAGCACAAATACAACACATACTGCAATTTGTGGACAAGAGATAAACTTCGATTTGGCCGCATTCCTGCGGAATGACTACAAATTTCCCGGAGGAATACTAAAATATTGTACAGGTATTAATAAAGTCTTACATGGGATACTGAATCAGTACAATGCATCAAGAGAAGGTGCAATTTATTCAATTAGAATGGTTGAGACTTGCAACATGTGAAAGCAATTCAAACAGCGAATTTTTCCCTGAGGATGGTAGGTCTCAGGCTAGAGGTCAAAGAGCTACACAGTATAGAAACAGGCTGTTTGGCCCAGCACTCCATGCCAACCGAGTTGCCCAACTCAATCAGCCCATACCCCTCTAAATCTTTCCTACCTACGTAAATGTCCAAATGTTTTAAATGTTACAACTGTTCCCATCTCTGCCACTTCCTCTGACAGCTTATTCCACACACTCACACCTAACCCCCACCCCCCACGTGGGAAAATTTGCCCTAAAGGCCATTTTCAATAATTTCCTCCCCCCTTCCCAAAATTCACTTTAACATGATGCCCTCTAGTTCTGGATTCTCCTACTCTGGGAAAAAGAATGGCCATTCACTTTATCTATGACCCTCATGATCTTATACATGTCCATAAAAGATTTCTGCCTCCCTCAACCTCCTACATTGCATGCAAAAAGTCCCAGCCTATCTGGCCTCTTCTTATATTCAAGCCTTCTAGACCCAGTAAAAGCCTCATGAAATTCCTTTGCATCCTTGAATTTAATTTCATCCTTCCTACTGCAGTGCAACCACAACTGTACATAGTACTCAATATCTTGTACAGTTGGGATACGAGATGGTAGAGGCAGATACAATTACAAAGGCTAAAAGCCATTAGACAGAAAAGGAGCAAAGTGATATGAGCCAAATGCAGGGGCTAATGTAGATGGGCAACACGCTTTAACATGGACAAGTTGGGCGTTTGGGCCCATTTCAGTACTGTAAATGACTCTATGACCATGATTTCCACGCAGAATTGATGAAATTAGCTGGTTATGATTATAGTTATACTTTATGCTTGTAAAAATAAGCCCATCAACAGCTTGATATCTTCCTTTCTAGTAGATGCTACTTCTCAACCATGGCTTTGCACTTTGGATATTCGTGTCCACCATCATTTCAATCCAACTGTACAGGAACTTATTTTTACTTCATAATGTACATAAAATCTGAAGCAGACAGAGAAAATGATGCAACTGCATATCAGCTGGAGAAGGGGGGCAAAAACAGGCCAGGATGATAAGGCAGAACAGGAGCAGGAGCGCATGGTCTTCCTCTTCATAGATGCTGACTACCCAGCAGTTCCATATCCAGCATGTCTCACTTTTATTTTGGATTGTCAGCATCTGTTATCTAGTTTCCATTCTGAAATATCCCTACTGAAACCAATGTACATTCACAAATAGAAAGAAAAGTTATCAAGTATTAAGTGCACAGCAGTAATACCCTGGAAACTAATTAACTGTCATCAGTTTCAGTTCAAGTTCAAAGATGCATTTAGAGAAATAAAATCCAGAAGGTTGGGACACTAATCTCTTGACCAATGGCAAGGATATTAATCTGAATTGGGTTAATTCAGTTCGATCAATGGCTCATGACCTTACAGAGTTGGCACCCTTGGGTAGGAAGAGGCTCATTCAGAAAAGCTGCAGAGTGAAAGCCCTGGGACATTGCATCATTCCTGACCCGGGAAACGAAGCAGCCCAGGAGGATTAATCCATCACGGTCTGGGATATGGACCAGGTTATTTTTCTTATAAGATCAGAACGAAAGTTCTCCTCAATCACATCCTTTCCCCAAAAGTTGGAGCACATCGGTCAATGGCTCTAACGGACTAGAGACAGCTGAGGTGGGGGGGGGGGGTATGAAACACTCACATTCCACAGACTGTCACTGAAATGTCAGTCTACCCCATTGGTGATGGCAAAGCTCTCTTCACCTACTTCACCACCACCACCTATCAATTTTGTCCTTCCAGACGATGTACCTCTTTGAGATCACCATCTTGAATCATATTTATTATTATCGACTTAGATAACGTGTTGCTTTCCAGCAACAGTAGTGCTAACAAAGTTACTATAAATTACAAAAATAAACAGTCCTATTAAAATAAGGAATAATTTGGTAGTGCTCATGGGTTTGTGATTCACTCAGAATCACCAAGTGTGGGTCTTCAGGATGCTGTACCTCCTCCCTGATGTTAGTAGTGAGAAGAAGGCATGGCCTAGATAGTGAGGGTCCTTAATGATGGATAGCGCCTTTGAGACACCACCTCATAGATGTCCTTGTTCAGGGAAACATTGTGCCCCTAATGAAGCTGGCAGAGTCCACAACCCTCTACAGCCATTTATGATCTTGTGCACTACAGCCACTATACCAGGCCATGATGCAACCAGTCAGAATGCTTTCAAACGATAAGACAATTGGCAGCACACCAAATTTCTTCAAACTCCTAACAAGGTAGAGCCTTCTTCATGATTGCATCACTAAGTTGGACTTAGGATAGAGCCAATGAGATGCTGATACCCAAAAACTCAAAGCTGCTCAGTGGGTGTTCTTCCAAGCACCGATGTTTGAATTCTTGAGCTAAGATAATAGAGGTACATAAACACAGGAGATTCGGAAGATGTTGGAAATCTTGAGCAAAACACACAAAATGCTGGAGGAACTCAGCAGGTCAGGCTTGAAGGAATAATCAGTCAACTTTTCAGGCCGAGACCCTTCATCAGGACTAGAAAGGAAGGGGGAAGATGCCAGAATAAGATTGGTTGGGGGCGGGGGGAGGAAGGAGGAGTACAAGCTGACAGGCGATAGGTGAAGCCAGGTGAGGGGGAAGGTGGGTGGCTGAGAGATAGGGAATGAAGTAAGAAACTGGGATGTGACAGGTGGAAAAGAGAAAGAGCTGAAGAAAGGGGAATTTGATGTGGGAGGAGAATGGACCATAGGGGAAAGGAAAGGAGGAAGGGCATAGGCAGGTGAGGAGAAGATAAGAGGTAAGAGGGGAGCCAGAATGAGGAATGGAAAAGGAGAGAAGGGGGAAAGGGAAAAAATTAATATTCATGATATTGGAAAGGAGGTTACCCAACATGAGGAGTTGCTCCTCACACCGGATAGTGGCTTTATTGCAGCAGTAGAGGCAGCCATGAACTAACATATCGGAATGGGAAGGGGAAGCAGAATTAAAATAGGTGTCCATTGGGAAATCCCACCTGCAGAAGACAGAGCCTCTCGATAAACAGGCCCCCCTATTTATATCAGGTCTCACCAATGTAGAGGAAGCATCGGATATGGTAGATGACCCCAAAAGACTTGCAGTTTTTTTCCTGTAATTTCTGCCATCTTCAACAGGATCCTACCACCAAACGCATCTTTCCCTCCCCGCCACCAATTCTCTACAGGGATCACTCACACTGTGACTACCCTGTCTATTCGTACTTCCTCCCTGATCTCCCTCCTGGCATTTATCCCTGCAAGTGGGATAGTTGTTAAGACCTACCTCTTCACCTTCCCTTTCACCACCTTTCAGGACTCCAAACAGTCCTTCCAGGTCAGGCAACACTTCACCTGCACGTCTGTCTGGGTCATCTATTCTATGCAGTGCTCCCAGTATGGCCTTCTCTATATCAAAGAGATCCTATGTAAATTGGGGGACCACTTAGCCAAGTACCTTTGCTCTGTCCACAACAGGCGGGATTTCCTGGTGGCCACCCATTTTAATTCTGCTTCCTATTCAAATACGTACCCAATACAGCAAGGTCTGGTCTCCTGGCAAGGAGATTCAAATAGACTACCAATTAGTTTTTGCTACATGCAGATTAACATCTGGGTAGGCAGGTGTACGGGTACCTGTCAACATGCACTCAACTCTCCCTCTGACTCCGACACAGACTTCCCCAAACCAATTTCACAATCACTACCACTTGACTCATTCTTTCTCTTTTAATCCCCAAAACTGCTTCTCTCATATTCTCTCTCTCCCCAACCCTTACACACACACCCTCTGATTTGGCCCCTCCTCCCTCTATTCCTCTGGCTCTCGGCTAGCCACTATACCTTCAATACTACCCCCACCCCACATCAGCGCCCAACCCTCAGCAAGTTCTTCTTCAGTCATCAGAAGCAGCCCACAGCCTATCCACATGCCATTGTTAAGTGGCATTCCATCAGTGACGGGCTGAGCTAAGGTGCAAAGCAGGCAGTAGCAATGGCCTCTGGATGGAAAATATACTCCAGTACCCCTGACCCCATATCTGCAGCCACCCTCTAGGTGGTGGGGGGGGGGGGGAGAAAGATAAGCACAAGACCTCATGGCAACACAACACCCCAAATGAGAAACACCAAGGCTTCAGTAGCAGACAGCAACCCTGCTGAAGGTCTAAAAATTAACAGAGATCAGAGACTAAGAACCAGAATTCAGCTCTGAAGGAAAAGGGCTTTGAGTTCTTGATCTGTCTTCAACTTATTGAAACTGGGGCTTTCTATTGAAAGGAAGAATGATTCTTCTTCCTCCCTGGATTCAGCACTAACATCAGAAAATGAAGCAGGTAAAACATGAAAACCTCTGATGGTCCTGGCTTAGTAAAGCAGATGTTATCTTTTGGGCAGTACTGTGCCTCTTCACAGCAACCTGGGTTCAGTCCTGACCTCTGGTACCACAGACTGTGTGAAGTTTGCACGGTGACCCTATGGGATTCCACTGGGACCTTCCATATCACAGATTAGCTGGTCAATCAGCCACCGTATTTTACACCTGGTACATATTGAGAGGCAAGATCTGGGGCAGATGATGGGAATGCTGGGAGAATAAACGGGATTATGTAGGTAGGAGGATTATAGTATTGGGGATACAATGGGTAGAAGGGCCGGTTTCTGTTCTGTGCAACTCTTTGGCCTAAATGCTGCTTCTACCTTTTTTTTTAAAAAAGAACTTTCAAATTTTTAACTGATGAAAATTTGGATCAGGATGTGCTTTGTGAAACTATGCGGGTACTTTGAGATAACGTCAATGTGCAGGGGAATTTGTACAACTCCCAGTCAAGTGTCCAACCATATTTGTCTTGTTGCATGTGAAATCAGAAATCAGAACCTCAGTCACAGATCCACAAGCTCATCTCCCACACAATAGAGACACTTTCAAGAAAGAAGGCCAACCTAACCAAGGTGTTGCTAGTAACACTTAGTGGACTCTAAAAGGCAGAAACCATGTTTCTGGGATGCTCATTGGCAGAGTCCTGAAATATTCTCTATGCTGAGTTCTGCCACTGAAAAGAGGTTACAAGATGGACAGAGGAAAAGTATGTTCCTAATGTTCCCTTGAAGATATGTAACATCATCAAAGATTTGCACAAATTCCTGCCCCATATCCACCGAAGAGGGAGCCACTCACAATGCTCACCTTGGTCCTTTAAGCAGAGGCAAGAGCCTAGCAGTGCTGGAATTGGAAGCAAACCTCCATCAGCCTATCACCCCGCTTTACATGGATCCATCCATCACTTGCAAGCTCTTGCCCACCTCTCCTCTTTACACTGGCTACATCTCTCCTCTGCCCTCTCTGTCCAAAGGAAGGGTGGTGACCTGAAAGGGCGATTAACTATTTCCCCTCTGCAGATGCTGCCCAACCTACCCAATTCCTCCTGCTGCTCATTTCTCACTCCTTTGAGTGACTTGGGCAAGGTGCGCAATGTGCACAGATGGGAAAAGTTCAAGCAGTGGGGTGTTGGGTAAAGTTCAGAGAAAGGAATCAATTTAGAGAAGACGACAGTGTAAGAAGCTGGTGTTCCAAATAAATGAGGCTACAAGGAGGACAGAAAAAGAATACGCTTACTTACTTGCAACCTTCCTTTGGAACAAACCCAAATAATCTGTTATTCATGCACTTATCCCATGGCAACCACTGCTTTCCTAATCACCAATTAAGTAATCGCTAATCTGGTCATTAGCAAATTGCACTGCTAACAATACAAATGCAACGACACTGAAAACATTTCACTGGGAGCATAACACTTTGGGACATCAACAAGGCCATTAAAAAGCATCATGACAGTCAGTTTGTTCCTATGATACACTTCTCTGACAAAATGTGTGAAGACAAAGAATCGACAATCCTCTGCGTGTCCAACAAACATCCAGGTGCCACCAGTCAATTTTAATTATCAGAATGACATAAATTTGACTAAACTTGCCAGCTCCCAGAAAATATAATACAGTTGAACTAAAGTGAATTTTGGCAGCTGGTAACTGCTATTTGCGTGTGTACTATTACACATGCAAATATAACAAAATATTCATAATCTAGAACAAGCATAAGAGTCTCCCTAAACCACATTGGTTTCCAGCTCAAAAATTGCTCAGTTCTGCCTTGATAATTTAAAATCAAATCACCTCAAATTCAACAAAAGTTTGCAATGCCAATTTACCAATGAAATCCCAAAGCGGATTACATCCACAGAGTTTCCCAGTGCCCTTGTGGTACCATGCTTTCAGAATCAGGTTTAATATCACTGGCATATGTCATGACATTTGTTAACTTTGTGACGGTGGTAAAATGCAATACATGACAAATAAAGAAATAAAACAATTTCAGTAATTATACATACTATATATATTAAATAGTTAAAACAAGAGGTGCAAAAAATAGAAATTAATTTTTAAAGTAGTGAGGATTCAGTGTTCATTTAGAAATCAGGCAGCAGAGGGAAAGAAGCTGTTCCACAGTCATTCAGTGTATGCCTTCAGGCTCCTGTACCTCCTTCCTCATGATAACAATGAAGAGGGCATGTCCAGGGTGGTGAGGGTCCTTAATGATGGACGCTGCCTTCCTGAGGCATCACTCCTTGAAGATGTCCCATGATGGGGCTGACTAATTTTACAACTCTCTGCTACTTACTTTGAACCTGTGCTGTAGCCCCACCCCAGACAGTGATGCAGCCCGTCAGAACGCTCTCTATGGTACACCTGTATAAGTTTGAGTGTTTTAGGTGAGAAACCAAATCTGCTCAAATTCCTAATGAAATAAAGCTGCTGTCTTGCTTTCTTTACAGCTGCATCAATGTTTGTCAAAGCTGTCAGTCTCTAAGGCTGGAAATGCCATTCAATTCTATTATGGCTAACCTAAAAATGTTAGAAACACACAACAAAATATGACAAAGTAGTGTACTGATCATCAGCCAATCACAAAGGTGTCCAGACACAAAGCATCTTTTGGCAACAACTACAGATAACATTTAAAAAAATGTATATATATATATATATATAAAATATCAGGCTGGAACAAAAATGCAAGATTATTTTCTTTTTGCTCTACCATCCACATGTAGCGCAGTGGTTAGCACAACACTTTACAGTACCAGCAAACCGGTTCAGTTCCCACCACTGTCTATAAGGAGTATGCATGTTCTCCCTGTTTCTTCTGGGTGCTCCGGTTTCCTCCCACAGTCCAAAAATACCAGTTGATGGGTTAGTTGGTCATTACGAATTGTTCCATGATTAGCCTAGGGTTAAATCAGGAGTCGCAGAGCGGCGTGACTCAAAGGGCCCATTCCACACTGTATCTCAATAAACAAATAACTTGTGAATTGAAGTGTTATGGAATGCTATAGATGCTTGCTTCTGCATTTCAGAATTACAGATAAGCTTGGTTCTAATAATTACCTGGGCATGTCAGAAATTCCCAGTTTATTCATTTCACATTTCAATAGTTCTGCTGCTAGACAGTTGGGAGAGAAGGAACACTTACTTGTGACGGCCTAGACTTCGTAAGTACAGGCAAGCTTGATGAGTCAGCCGATCCATTACTGCCTATACTACGACCACCTCAGGTGCTGAATGCTCGATCTATGCAGCACACATTCTAAGAAGAACTGAGAGTGTAACCGTCAAGATCTTGATTCCTTCAGCTGACGAAACTGAAGCAAACTAGGACAAAGGGTCAACTATTTGTGGAATGAGGGGACATTTCTTAATGCTGGCTTTCCCACACAAGGCTACCAGAGGGATGAAGTGCATGCAGACTGGGTTTGATATAGTTTTGTATACTAGCAGAAATCAGAGAAGTTGGGATAATGGGGCATCCTAGTGATGCAAGACCATAAGACATAGGAACAGAATTAGGCCATTTGGCCCCTTGAGTCTGCTCCAATATTCCAACATGGCTGATTTATTATTCCTCTCAACCCTATTCTCCTGCCTTCTCTCCTTAACCTTTGAAGAACCCAGCAACCTCCATTTAAATATACCCAATGACTTGTCCTCCACAGCCGTCTGTGGCAATGAATTCCATAGATTCACCACTCTCTGGCTAAAGAAATTCCTCCTCATCTCTATTCTAAATGGGCATCACTCGATTTTGTGGTTGTGGCCTCTGGTCCTAGATTCCCCCACTACAGGAAACACCCTCACTACATCCACTCAAAGCAACACAATAGAATCAATGAAAAACTGCATACTACAACAAACACCCAGTGTACAAAAGACAATAAACCATGCAAATACTAAAAGAAAAAATAATAATAAATAAATAAATATTGTGAACATGAGATGAAGAGTCCTTGAAAGCGAGTCCACGGGTTGTGGGAACAGTTCGATGTTGGGTGACTGAAGTTATCCCCTCTGGTTCAAGAGGCCGATGGTTGGGGGGGGCATAACTGTTCCTAAACTTGGTGGTGTGGGTCCTGAAGCTCCTGTGTCTTTCTTCCTGATAGCAGCAGTGAGAAGAGAGCATGGCCAAGATGGTGGGGGTCCTTGATGATTGATGCAGGTTTCTCGTGACAGTGCTCTGTGTGGATGTTTTTAATGGTGGGGAGGGCTTTATCCGTGATGGACTGGGATGTATCTACCAGTTTTTAAATCGGTTATTCTGTTCAAGAGCATTGTTATTTCCATACCAGATCATGATGCCATCTGCATGAAAATAGGTCCCTTTTAAATCTCAGTTTAAATATATGCTCCATAGTTTTAGACTCCCCGATCCTAGAGAAAAGCCCGTTACCATCTACTTATCCGTGCCACTCCTAGTTTTAGACATTTATGTAAGGTTGCCCCTCATATGCCTATGTTCCAAAGAATTAAGACCTAGCCCGGCCAATCTCTCCCTACAGTCACACCCTCTAGTCCTGGCAACATCCTCAAATTTCTTCTGTGCATTTTCCAGTTTAAGTACATCTTTAGGGTAGCCATAATTACACACAGTCCTCCAAGTGTGGTCTCACCAACAACTTACACAACTGAAAAATAATGTCCCAACTCCTATATTCATTGTCCTGACTGATGAAGGCCTATTTGCTAAATGTGCTTTTCATCACCCCACCTGTGATGCCGCTTTCAATAAACGAGGCACTTGTCCTCCTAGGTCTCTCTGTTCCACGACACTCCCTAGTGCCCGACCAATAGTAGTGCAAGTCCTACACTTGACTGACTTTGCAAGATGCATCAGCTCACACTTCTCTGTATTGAAATCCATTTGCTGCTCCTCAGCATATTGATCAAGATCCCCTTGTAATCTACAACACTGTTCTTCACTATGAATGACACTCCTAATTTTGTGTCATCTGCAAACTTAATGATCAAGCCTTGTTCTTTCACATCCAAATCATTTATAACACAGACTATTATAGCATAACATTCATCACTGCTCTCTATTCAACCACCAATCTCTACTTCCTACCTCTAAGCCAATTTTGGATCTACTCAAACACGAGGAAATCTGCAGATGCTGGATGTTCAAGCAACACACACAAAATGCTGGTGGAACGCAGCAGGCCAGGCAGCATCTATAGGAAGTGGTACAATCGACGGTTCAGGCCAAGATCCTTCGTCAGGACTAACTGAAAGAAGAGATAGTAAGAGATTTGGAAGTGCGAGGGGGAGGGGGAGATCCAAAATGATAGGAGAAGACCGGAGGGGGAGGGATGGAGCTAAGAGCTGGAAAGTTAATTGGCAAAAAGGATAGAGGCTGGAGAAGGGAGAGGATCATGGGACAGGAGGCCTAGGGAGAAAGAAAGGGGGAGGGGAGCATCAGAGGAAGATTTAGCGAGAGGGACAGAGGGAGAAAAAGAGAGAAAGAAAGGGGAAAAAAATAAATAAGGGATGGGGTAAGAAGGGGAGGAGGGGCATTAACGGAAGTTAGTGAAGTCAATGGATCTACTCAACTAGCTCTCCCTGGATTCCATGGGACCTACCTGTCCGGATCAAATTACCATGCAGCACCTTGTAGAAGCCTTGCTAAAGTCTAAATAGACAACGTCCACTGTCCTACACTCAAACTTTCCAGTTCATAAAAACACCTCAAAGTTTCAATAAGCATACTGGTACACAGAGCCATGCTCACTCCTCCAAATCAGACTATCTATCCAAACACTGGCAGATCCTGTCCCTCAGGCTTCCTTCCTGTAACTTCCCAGCTACTCACATCAGGCTGATTGGCCTGTAGTTTCCTGTCTTGTCCTTGCTACCCTTCTTAAATAATGGAATAACATAAGCCACTTTTCAGTCTTTAGGAACTTCACCAGTGGCTAAAAATCAAGCAAATATGTCCGCGAAGACCTCCACAATTTCCTCTCTAGCCTCTCACAAAGTCAGTCTCTGCCTCGGTCTCACTCTGGGGATTTATCCACCTTAATGTGCTTTTAAGCTGGAAATCCCTCTTCCTTGGCAATATGAATGGTCTCCAAAACATCTCCAATTATTTCCATTATCTCTTGAGCAATCATAACTTTCTCCTCAGTAACACCAAGAAGAAATATTCATTAAAAATTTCACCCATCTCCTGAAGCTCAAGACATAGTAGATAGCCCTGCTGATCTCCAAGGGGAACTACCCACTGTCTAGCCACCCCTTTACTCTTAATACTGCTATAGAACTTCTTGGGATTTTTCTTAACCTTACTTGCCAGGTGCATTTCACACCCTCTCTCTGCCCTCCTGATCTTCCTCTTAAAAGTATTCTTAATCTTTTGATCACCGGTAAGCAATCTGCTCAGTCCCAACCTCTGAAACCCATAGTATGCTTCCTCCTTTTTCTTATACCCAACTTCCTCCTTTTTCTTGATTAGTCTCAGTCTCTCTCATCACCCAAGGTTCTGTAAGCACAAAATAATCTGCAGATGCTGGGGTCAAAGCAACACTCACAACACGCTGGAGGAACACAGCAGGTCGGGCAGCATCCGTGGAAACGATGAGTTGACGTTTCCACAGATGCTGCCCGACCTGCTGAGTTCCTCCAGCGTGTTGTGAGTATTGCTCCAAGGTTCTGTAAACTTGCCAGGTTTACCTTTCACCCCAACTGGAACATGCTGCTCCAGGAGACTTGTTATCACCCTCTTAAAACCTCCCATTCGCCATTTGTTCCTTTGCCTTCAAACAGGCTCACACAATTGACCACTGGTAGATTCTGTCTGATTCTCCCAAAACTAGCCCTGCCCAGTTTAGACCCTACGTGTGGTCTTGCCCTATCCTTTATCATGATGATATTAAAAATAATAGAATTACAGCTGCTAGAGCTACACATCTCCCTGCCTGCTACTTCAGTTACTCATTCTATCTCATTCCCAAAGAGGAAGGCCAGTACTGCACTCCACCCCCACGTGGGTCCTGCTATATACTGACTCTCCTGGACACATTTCACAAATTTTACGCCATTCAGGGCTTTAACACTTGGGATGGTCCAATCAATATCAAGGAAATTAAAATCTCCCACTAATACAACCCTATTATTCTCTATGAGCAATTTTGCTACATTACTGCTCAGCATTCTAAATTCTATGCATATGGCCTCACTAGACACCTCCCCCCCCCAGAATGTCAACATCAAACACTGCTGTAATGTCCTCCCTTATCAAGAAGGTAACATGCCTACTTGTTTATCACACCTCTCTCACGCCTGTATCATCTGAGCCCTGGAATACTGTGCAGTCAGTCCTGCTCTTCTCTCAGCCATTTTTCTGTTATGCCCTTAATATCCCAACCCATTCTGTGTATTCTCTGTCTTCCCTGTTAAAAGTTGAGTATTGAAATAGACTTGGTATTCCTCTCCCTGCACTTGCTGTGTCTTGGCTATCCTAATGACTAGGCTTGCTGGCGACTGCTTTATCCCATGACATGCTCCTTTCAAAATCCCGTACCCCTCCCAATCTAGTTTAACATGCCCCACCCCCCGCACACCATGTGGCACTTGCAAATTTCCCTGCAAGGATATTGGTCCCTCTCTGGTAATCATCTACCTTTACCAAAGAAAAAATTTAACATCCCATCTGACAGCAGTTTCAACCTGATACATGTGCTTGCTCATTGAGGAGATACTACATCCATAATCTCCTCACTCAAAGCAGCAGAGCGACAAAGGTAGTATAATTCCTGCCTCATCATGCCAGAAATCCAGTAGTTTGCATGTTCTCCCTATCAGCACTGGTGCACCACAAGGCTGTGTGTTTACCCCCCCCCCACTCACTTTACACTTGTGACTGTGTGGAGAAGCACAGCTCCAATGCCATATTTAACAGTGGTGTCGTCAGCAAACTTGCAAGCCAAATCAAAGGTGGTGATGAATCAGCATATAGGAGGGAGATTAAAAATCTGGCTGAGTAGTGCCACAACAACAACCTCTCAATATCCAGCAAGACCGAGGAGCTGATTATTGATTTGAGCAGGAAGGAACCGAAGGTCCTCATCAGGTGACCAGAGGTGGAGCGGGTCAGCAACTTTAAATTCATTGGTGTTATCATTTCAGAGGGCAGTTCTAGGCCCAGCACACAAGTCATCGTCAAGGCAATCCCTCCAGGTCGAGGATGACGGTCTTCATTCTGAAGAAGTGGCCCACAGAGCGAAGACACCTGTGTGTGTATTTGTTTAACGTGTACTTGATGTTGCACTCCAAGAAGCACACGATACTTCACAAATCAACCAACTGATTCCAATGGAATGGAAACGACAACGATTGGAGCTGATGGATTTGTTGCAGCCTTCATCCGCCTTCACAGCCGTTGAGTTCGAAGTAACTTCATCCGCATGTTCCACCGCTGAGGTCTTCGCTGGATTGTTCCAGACGGCATTGCTCTCGGGATCACAGGACCACACAAGCTTCTCCACCGCGACAAGGTGACAATCCACGGAGAACACAAATGCAATTGCGAAGAAAGCACAGCAGCACCTCTACTTCCTTCAGAATTTGAGAAGATTCAGGATGACTTCTATAACACTGACAAACTACTAGAGATTGTGGTGGAGAGTATATTGACTGGCTGCATCACAGCCTGGTATGGAAACACCAATGCCCTTGAATGGGAAATGCTACAAAAAATAATGGATACAGCCCAGTCCATCATGGCCCACTACTGAGCACATCTACATGAAGCACTGTCACAGGAAAGCAGTATCCATCATCAGGGACCCCCAACATCCAGAACATGCTCTCTTCTCGCTGCTGCCATCAGGAACGTGGTACAGGAGCCTCAGGACTCACCACCAGCTTCAGGAACAGTTATTACCCCTCAAATATCAGGCTCTTGAACCAAAGGGGATAACTTCAATCACTCCATCATTGAAGTGTTCCCACAACCTATGGATTCACTTTCAAGGACTCTTCATCTCATCTTCTTGATAGATATTGCATATTTATTGATTATTATTTCTTACAGCTTATCATCTTCTGCAAACTGTTTGAATGCCCAAGCTGGTGCGGTCTCTCATTGATTCTATTATGGTTATATTCTATTATAGATTCATTCAATACGCCTGCAAGAAAATTAATCTCAGGATTGTATATGGTGACATTTCTGTGCTTTGATAATATATTTACTTTGAGCTTTGATCACATGAGTTTCCTTTGGGTTCTCCAGTTTCCTCCTACAACCCAGAAGTGTGCGGTTTGGTAAGTTAATTGGCTAATTGCCCATTGTAAGTTGTCCCAGTGTGTAGCTGAGTTCACTGACCACTGATACCCAACAACCTTTTTGAGTATGGGGTCAACAGAATGTTGGTTGCAGCCTTTGCAGCAACATCCATTTAATTTCCCTGCCAGTGGTTGATGGTATGTCAGAAGAATCTAAGTTCTGCTCTGGATACTGAAGCAAATGAAAAAAAAGTCAAGGCAGATGCATTATCGGGTGACATCACAGGCACAGTGTGAGAGAAGAGCAGAGCCGTTACTCCATCATCAAGACCACAAACACAGTCATTACCTCACACTGCCATTTGTAGGAGCTTGCTGTGTGCAAGTTCACTGCTATATTTTCTAAATTGTGTTAAATTGGAAGAATACTTTGTTGGTTGCAAACTGACAGAGCGATACAGCATGAAAACAGCCCTTCAGTCCAACTCATCATGCCAGCAAAAATGCTCATCTAAGCCAGTCCCATATCCCCCTAAATCTTTCATCTCAGTTTTTTGGTGTTAGAATTATATTTAGTTTGACACAAGCAGAAACTGATTTAATAATTGTTTAAAGAAAGCAACCAGTAGCGATACTAATTACTTTTTGTCAAAACTGTCAGCACTTATCTCTTATAAGAGCCAGTTCTGATGGGCAATCGCGCTGCTCAGCTGCTAAAATAAAAGTACTAAGCATTGGCTCTCTCTTGTAGATCAGTAGCTTGGAATGAAATCACGCAATGCACAGGTAAACTTTTAGCTGTGAGAGTAAAAAATAGCAAAGAAAAAGCAGCATGTCTGTAACACTCAGCAGGTCGCAGTATGTGTGGAAAGAAAAACAGTTAATCTTTCAGTTCTGGGACCTTTCATCAAATCGGATAAAAGAGAAAACAAAAAAATGTATTCACAACCTATTGCATTTTGAAATATTTACCTGAAGGAACCACAATCCTGTAAAATGATCTTTAAAAGTCTTAGGATATAACTAATTTTATCTCATACATCTTTAAAACCAGACAACAATTTCAACATCCTTCAAACGCAAAAAATAGCTTGTAAAAAATACATGGTTGTCATCACATCACAGCCTTTGAAGGCAGCTACAAAACAGTGTTTTGGAATCACCGACAGCAACTTATGGAAAACTTGTGGCCGACTCTGATTATTATAAATTTCTCTGTGCAGTGACCATAGATGGCAAGTTTTGCCATTGCGGTGGTAAAAGCAAGGTCATCGTGAAGCTGAAATGCTTCCATTATAAGAGCTTGATATTGAAATTTGGTGACACAATATCCTAACTACCTAGTGTCATCGTAGGACAGCGAACAGAGAGCAAAACAACACAGGAACAGACCCAACTGCCCGTGATGTCTGTACCAAACGTGATAACAAATTAAACTAAATTGGTGTTCTCAGTGAAAAGTTATACATTACCTTAAGTTAGCCAAATAAGGAAGAATACTTGCATGCTAGCTTTGTTGGAAATGCTGCCTTTCAGATTTAATATTAATCCAAGGCCCTGTCCACCCTCTCAGGCAGATGTAGAAACTTTGCCAATACAACTGCAAAAGAGCAGTTTGCTGAGTGCCCTGGACAATATCATCCATTAACAAACCTCATTAAGACAGATGAAGGGAATCAAGGGATATAGGATTCATGCAGAAAAGTGGCACCAAGGTAAAAGATACGCCACAAGCTTATTGAAAAAGAAGAACAGGCAACAAGGGGCCAAATGGCCCACTCCTGCTTCTGTATCTCATGTTCTTATTTATTCACTTAGCGATACAATGCGGAGTAGATCCTTCTGGCCATGCAGCCCCCAATGAATCCCGATTAACCCTAACCTAGTCATGGTTCAATTCACAATGACCAATTAACCTACCTGTTATGTCTTTGGACTCTGGGAGGAAACTGGAGGACCCAGGGAAAATCCACACATTCCATGGGGAGGATATACAGAGACTCCTTACAGAACGACACCGGAACTGAACTCTGAACTCCGAACTCTGAACTCCAGAACACCCCGCACTGTAATAGAGCCATGCTAACCGCCCATTACCTGGTCATACTGCTTTGTGCAGAACACCAGTAAATCTGCTTCAAAATTATTTCACTGGGTTCAGAGGTTTTTTAGGAATGCCTTAGAATGAGCAAAGACACCAGTATAATGTCCGTTTTCATTCCACTTCAAAGCAGGAACAAATACATCTTAAGATACTCCCTTATTAAAATTAAAACGTGATAGGAGTACAAAAGATTGTGGACGACTAATGAGGTAACAAGAATGCAAGTTACTTCCTAAATTTGATTATTTGCAGAAACAATCATCTCCCAAAAAAATCAATATCACATGGTACAGCACTGCTGTTGGACATGGTCCAATAATTTGCCTGTGAGATTCTGACTCTCGGACTCCTGTTGAAAGCTTGATCAAAATCCAGCAGACTGCTTTCAAGGTACTGCATTTACAGACAGACAGATGACACTGATTACAGTGCCTCCTTTCCTTCTTGGGTTGGAAGCAATTAACTACTGCACATTTACAACTCGCAGATGGAATTCTCCGGAACGTTTAATTTCACTGGCATCCCACTTAGATTGAACCCAGGAGTTTCAGAGTACCACAATTTCAGTAACTTCCACTCATCCCAATTTTGTCATTCAACATAAAGATGGTTAGAATTCAATATGCCTACAGAATTCAGTCCAGGTTGGGTTGGTTAAGTTTTGGATGTTGCCCATTCCAAAGACATAGAAATTACTTATTCTTAAGGGAAGCAGCACATTAGCGACATGGGTGGATGGATGGATTTTTATATTTTGAAGTAAGTTTGTAAATACAGTATTTATTTTTTTTTACAAAAACTTACTTCATCAGTTGGAGGGCATTAGTAATCACCACAAAGAGTACCTGCCTGGCCACCTACAGACCGGGTCTTCTTGAATGCTTTGTCCCAAGGGCGCTGGCTGCAAATTTGCAATCCTTAATTGCATGTGCAGAGGGCACTGTTAACATTCTAGGAGAGCCACATCCAGTAACATGGCACAGTGTAAATGAAACTTGAAGAGCCAAAGGGCACGTTTCTATAACTCTGTGACTGATAGAGGCAGCTTAAAAGGTCTCTTTGAACTGAACAAATGTGCCAGGAGATTTATTTCAAAGCTATACTGGCCATTATTTAATAAAAGTAGGCGAAAGGTGTTTTGGACCTCACTCTTCAAGTGGACAGCTTATACCTTAAACCCACCATTTGTTAAAGTACAAGTGAACGCCATATCACAGGGAAATGCATTCTTACAAAACAGTTCATATTATAATTTCCCATAACACAAAGTCACATTATCAACTTAAAATGTGCAAACAGGCAAAAAAAATTTATTTCTTAACTTCCCCCTCCCCACAAGAATTCTGAGAGAGATAATTTTATTCCACATCTCAAACTATTGGATAGTGATTTGTGAATTCTGCAAGGGCGAACAATTACAATGTGGGGATCACCTGGATTAACTGGGGAATAAACACCTGGAGGAAATGAGTGTCACATCCATAGATAAACATTTATAAAAAGTAGGATGACAAGTCCTTGAGTCGCCTAACAGGCAACCCACAACTTGCCTGGGATGAACCAGTAACAGATTAAATCAAGCCAGCTATAGAGTCCCAAACACTACAGATGTAATCACGATCATTACACTGGGTGCAGAAGGTTATCACAGGAGGGCCACCTCCGTCAACAGGGGAAAAAAAACGGTACAGTACATGCCGTTATTACAATGATTAGATTACAACACTATTAAAACATTTAATTTTGCCCTTAAAAACCGAAGAATACCACAAAAATTTGCTCAAACACTTGATACAACCAAAATGCTAAATTTTGAACTAAGGTAGCATATTCCACTTAAAGATGCTCTGAAAAATTGTCTTCAAATATGAGCAGTTGAACTGTACAAATCAATGAAGACAGGTTTCCATAATGGGTGAAATAACGGTTTACCTTTCAAACTGTATCTGGAATGGTACACCAATACTAAAGTTGGAGGGGAACATTGAGGAATAAACAGGCAAAGGGGCCATGAGAGGCAGAGTGAGGAGGAATAGGACAAAGCATTTTAATAACTGTTACTTTCAGGATGTCCTCAGTCACTGCTGTTGTGAGGGGGTATCACGAAAGCACAAAACATTTTTGAGCAATCCACACAAAATGCTGGAGGAACGCAGCAAGTCAGACAGCATCTATGGAAATGATTAAACAGCCAACGTTTCGAGCCAAGCATCCACAGACTTTCTCGTGTTTAAATATTTTTACTTGCAATGGATCAGCGATAGCTGACAACATCCACTTCACCTTCACTAATACAAACATTTCACACATAGCCTCATCACATGGGCATCTGGCTCATGCTGCCTAGATGAGAGACTGGCCTTCTCCAGTTGCAATGTTCCTTCATCCACCCATTTATGATCATTGTAAATGTTGACACTACCCTATTATAGTGACATCTGTATATCAGGGCCAGACTAGCAGCTGTCAATTCAAGCAAACAGACTTAAACACTAAAGTCTTGCATTTAAATGCACAATTCACTTCACACACTGGCAACCATGACATCAGATACTATACATCCAGTTGCTTGGCAACCAGTGAACACTCAATCAGCATCTGCTGCTTATACCTTGCAAATTAGTTAAACTATCAGTAAAGCAAACCTTTAAAGCTGTGGCTCCTGCTTCTCACAGGCAATTGTGTTTGAGGAGCCAATATTCCGAGAAGTATGCAAAAGAAGAATGCATCAAAAGCAAGTGAATGCAAGCGACAAAGGAAAGTGCATTCCAACCTCTTTGTGCTTGGTTTTACGATTGCTGCCTTCAGGGTCCAGCTGCCAAAGTGACACAGGAAACGAAAGGAAACGAAACACCTCTCCACATTGTGCTTTTACCATGCGTCATCAAGGGCGACTCCAAGCAAAAGTTTCCACAACAAACTACCGGTCACTTCCAAATTTCAACAAATGAGAGCTGGAGACATCATCCTTTTGCTCGTGTGAATATGTATTTGTACCCCACATTGCGAAGTCCCTCGGTATTGCTGACTGGCTCATGTGATCTCCTCAGCAGCACGGTCAAAGGAACCAATCAGATCAATAACCAGGGAGACACCCAGCTGACGTGCTGGGCCCCATGTCAACCCTTCCGATGGCTTTGGACCCTGCCACTTGGCTAACTGCTTTCCTGCCCAGCCAGTACAAAAGGCACGCCCATTTCCTCTCCTCTCCAAGTACCGTCATTACTTAGCCTCAGCCTCCAAAATGCGCACATCATTACCACACAAAAGTGGTCTTCCACAGCCTGCCTCTGACCCAGAAGCCATCCCACCCACTTCCTTCCTCAACCCACAACTGGGAGCAGCCACAGTTCTGCCACTGTCATCTCTCCAAGATCTCCCAGCCCAACCTCCCCTCCAGAAATTCACCCTGCAGCCCTCGTGACTTCTATCTGGATCAACCTTCATTATATGAACATAGGTTATTCCATTTATTCTGGAAATAGTTAATTATAAATACTGGAAATTCATCTCTGATCAGGCGAAACTCAGAATGTAATTTGCCATGATCAAAATTTGCACAAAAATTACACATAAATGTTCAGGTATTGCACTGTACGCTTTTTTCCAATGCAATCTATTATATTACTATTAGATTCTATTTCTAATTAATATAAGATGAACCTGAAATACAAAACAGAATTATTTATATTGTTTTAATTATGCAGGATTATAAGGGGTAGCTTTTTTAAAATTTGCTATATCGGCACTTAGTGAGATCAGCTTGAGAAAGATTTGATTGCTTATTGTAAAATAAGGCAGCTGGTGGTGTAGTGGCATCCACACCGAACTTTGAGGCGAGTGATCCCAGGTTCGAATCTGCTCGGCTCCTTGCACAATTCCTATCTGCGCTGGGTCGAGCATCGAGCTACCAACTCAGGCTTGTAAAACAGACAAAAACACTAAAGAAACTGAAAGGTTGCTGCCCGATGTGCCACAAGGAAAGGAACAACAACTGGAGAATATGCAACTGATATAGGTGTACAAACAGTTTTCGGTTTTTTGAAATGTAGCAGGGAATTTTGTGCAGGAACATGCAAATTGCTAAATCTGTCTAATTTGTTCATACCTGGATTTGAAGAAAAAATCAATGATGACCTCAGAAAGAGCAACAAATAGAGAACTGATAAAATGACATTTGCCTCAGAAAATCCTCAGTCAACAACTAAAATATTTATAATCTGTGACTGATAACTTCAATTAATTAGACTTCTACATGAAATGAGTAAGAGGGGCAATTTGTTCTCAACAGGATTAAATTTAAAAAATATATATTTTTCATATCACATTCTTGACATCAGTGTTTGGTCACTGTACATGTCCTTAATTTCCATTAAAATGATGAATTAATGAAAGGCTTTTATCTGATGCTGCAAATAGAATTGTTTTCAAATAACTCTTATTATATTAGTGATTTTTTTTATTGTGCCATACCTTTCACAACTTGAAGTCATCCCAATGCACTTCATAACTAATGCAGTACTTTTCAAAATATACCAAGTTCTACAATGCAGGGAATAAAGAAGCCAATTTACAGACAGAAAGTTTGCTTTAGTTTACCAAAGTCTGGGCCGTAATATTGAAAGGCAGATTCTGCAAAGTTAACTAAATACAAATTGTCAATAAAATTCCACTACCCATGTTCCAAAACGAGAAAACAAAAACACTTCAAAAAAAAAGTTAATTCGCTGTTAAGATCTATAAGCCTCGCTGGTCATGAGAAGCACAATATAAATACAAATCCTTTATTTTCATTTGTAATTTTTTTCTAAACATACCACTCTATTGCACCATGTAAAACACTGACAAGCTAACACCATAAAACTGACAAGAAAACATCTGCTGGAAGGTTGCCATTGCTCAAAGTAGTCCATGTACACTAGACAACTTGTACACCCTCTTCATAACTTCAGTGTTTCCAAACAAATAGTTCTCTTCAGCTTTGCAATCAATTCTGTCAGAGATGGCTTCTGCACCTACACAGATAGCAGGAACCTTCCAGTCAGCCCTGAAGGTTGGATTACCACAGGAAATCTCCACACAACCCTACCGCACCCCACAGGAAAGAAAAATACTGGCCAGTGGAAGCAGCAGCAAGAACTTAAATCTTTTTTAGATCCAAATATTAACAATGAAAGGACGGGCTAGGAATGTGCCCGAATTGGAGTGGGTTATTCCCACCCTCGCAATAAACACTGCAGAATATTCTGATGCCAGTACAAGTTTTGTCACCAGACTGAATTGGAGAAAATTCGGGGGGGGGGGACGAACACGAACACACACACATACACACACACACAGAAAAATTAAATAGCAGGATATGGATGTGGAATTTCCTCTGTTTGGGTGGGTAGAAAGGAAGAGGAAAAAGTTCAAACAATAACCAGCCTTTGGCAGAACAGATCACACAACGTGATAACTAGCAATCCATGCAAAATTAAAACTTGTTCAAAAGCGAAGAGAAACTTTTCTGAGAAGGGAAGAAAGCCATTGGAAAACTTGCCTCAGAGTGGAGCAAAAAGTTGGTGGCAGCAGAAGGAAAGGGTGATGCAACCAAATGCCATAGGAAAAGAAAGGGAGAGAATGAAACTAAAATGTAATGGAAGTTTCACTGGAAAATAAGTTAAGGAGTCAGCGGCCGTATGACAGCCGGGGAGTTGTCAGAGAGCCGATCCTGGCGCCCGGTCTGTGTGGTGCGTGGAAAACCAGCTCCGACGTCCGACACATTGTTTCAAATCGCCGTCACTTTTATTTTGGATCCTGTCGTTGTCCCCACAACAGACAGGGGCTTCTGCGCGGCTCCCTCGCCCACCCCTCCCTTTACCCCTACCTGTCCCGCGGGTCTATCCAACTCGTCTGCCGGGTGTTGTGGTCGATGTAGAAGACCCTGCCGTCGAAATCGCGGGCTTCCTCCCAGCCGTTGGGCAGGGGCAGCTCGCCGCTCGACCTCCTCCTCGGCATCTCGCTGCCCCCCCTTTCTAAGCACCTTGCCCCGAAACGCCGGCTCCCGAGGCTGCACACAGCGCTCGCCAGGCGCCCGACGCCGCTTTCATGGCTCTTTACCCCTGCACCTCCATGTTGGGTCGCTGTCGGGCCAGGATCGTTGCCTCATTCCCTATTGGTATAGCTATTTGCATAAAACTTTTTTTCTCGCTCGTGAGGTAATTAATTATTAATATATTGCTCTGCGTCAGCCAATCCCAAACAAGGGGAGCCTTTTGTCAAATGCATCTTTTCCATCCTCCTGCAGTCTTGAATTATCTTCGGAAGAAAAGTTGTGGTTATTAACACCAAAAAGAAAACTTTTTGTTTTGGAAGGGGAACTCAAAAAGAGAATCGGAACTAGGAATGTGTCTGGGACATAGAGGAATAGTGTGGAGCTGTTTAAATGATTTGCTACACAGAATGGATTTTCTGCTTTATTGAGGCCGTTCACTTCATTTACAGCTACTGAAAATACGGTGGCTGCTTAGTTGTATAACGCTGGCAGACATTTCAGAACAGCTAAGAACATAAAACCATAAGATAAAGAAGCAGAATTAGGCCATTTGGCCCGTTGAGTCTGCTCCACCATTCCCTCTCAGCCCCAGTCTCTTTCTTTCTTTTTCAATCTTTTTATTAATTTCAAAATATAGAAACAAAACATAGCAATAATACAAATAGTAGGAGATATATTGTTACACTTAAAAAAAGTAATTGCAAAACCAAGTAGTGTAAATTAACAAAGCTCCCAAACATGTAGAACTAACCACGGATAATACAAAGCAAAAAAAAACTGGAAAAAAAAGATCATGAAAAAGAAAAAAAAAACAGAAAAAAGCAAACCCCATCCCCAAAGAAAAACAAAATTAATCAACTAAACTAAAAGACTTGGGCAAAACTAACAACTTAAAAATGGAAAAGAAGAAAACCTTAGCGTCGACGACTCCATTCCCCTCCGGCCCCAGTCTCTTTCCTTCTCCCAGTATCCCTTCGTGATACCCAAATGATTTGGTTTCCACAGTTACCTGTGGCAACAAATTCCACAGGTTCACCACTCTCTGCCTAAAGAAATTCCTCCTCATCTCAGTTATAAAAGGACACCCCTCTACTTTGAATTTGTGTCCTCTGGTCTTAGACTCCCCCACCACATCCACTCTATTGAGGCCTTTCAACCTTCAATTGGTTTCGATGCGGTCACCCCCGTTCTTCTGAATTCCAGTGCATACAGGCCCAGAGCCATCAAACACTCCTTATATGACAAGACTTTCAATCCCAGAATCATTTTCGTGAACCTCCTTTGAGCCCTCTCCAATGTCAGCATATCTTTTGTTAAGTGGTGATGGACTTTAGGAAGACCAAGCCTGCACTGCTCTCTGTTACTGTTGATGGTGAGGACATGGATGTGGTGAGGACCTACAAGTACCTGGGGTACATCTGGATGACAGACTTGAGTGATCACCAACACAGAGGCTGTGTACAAGAAGAGCCAGAGTTGCCTCTACTTCCTGAGGAGACTGAAGTCCCTTGGAGTATGCAGGCCTCTCCTCACATGTTCTTACCAGTCTGTTGTTGCCAGTACAATCTTCCATGCAGTGGTGTGCTGGGGCTGACACGCTCAATAAACTAATTAGAAAGACTGGCTCTGTTATAGGAGTCAAACTGGAAACACTGGAGGCAGTGGTAGAGCAAATCCTGGCAATTCTGGACAATGTTTCTCACCCTCTGCATGCCATCTTGGCAAAAACAGAGGAACACTTTTAGTAATAGACTAAGACAACTGTGCTACTCCAAAGAGCACTATACGAGGTAATTCTTACCCTCAACCATGGGTTCTATAACGAGTCAGTCTACAAATGGGGAAGTGTATCCTGCGCCTTCCTAATTGCTCCAAGAAATTTCAGTCATTGCTGCTCTGCTGTCATCTCTGCCAGTATTCTTTTCCAATCAATTTTGGCCAGCTTCTCTCTCATGCCTCTGCAATTCCCTTAACTCCACTGTAATACTGATACACCTGACTTTAGCATCTCCTTCTCAATTTGCAGGGTGAATTCTATTATATTATAATCACTGTCCCCTAAGGGATCCTTAACCTTAAGCTCTCTAAACAATTCCCAATCCAGAACAGCTGATTCCCCAGTGGGCTCAAAGACAAGCTGCTCCAAAAAGCCATCTCGTAGACATTCTAGAAATTACCCCTCTTGGGATCCAGCACCAACCTGATTTTCCCAACCTACCTGCATATTGAATTCCCCTGTGACTATCATAACATTACCCTTTTGGCATACATTTTGTATCTCCTCTTGTAACTTATAGACCATATCCTTACTGCCGTTTGGCAGATTGTATATAACTCCCATCAGGGTCTTCTTACCCTTGCAGTTCCTTAGCTCTACCCATAACGATCCAACACCTCCCAACCCGATATCAGCTCGTTCTAAAGATTTAGCTTCATATTTTACCAACAGAGCCACACCACCCCCTCTGCCTACCTGCCGATCCATTCAATACAATGTGTATCTTTGCATGTTAAGCTCCCAACTATAGTCTTCTTTCAGCCACAATTCAGTGATGCCCACATCATCATATATGCCAATCTGTAACTGTTTGTAAACCAACTACCTCATCCTCAGCACTGTCATTCCAGTTTCCATCCCCCTGCCAAGTAAGTTTAAACCCTTCCAAATAGCTCTAGCAAATCTGCCCACGAGGATATTGGTCCCCCTTGGATTCAGGTGTAACCCATCTCTTTTGTACACGTTATTCCTCCCACAGAAGAGACCCCAATGATCCACGAATCTGCCCCCTGCCCCCTGCGCCAGTTCCTCAGCCACATGTTTATCTGCCAAGTCATCCCATTCTTAAAATCACTGGCATGTGGCACGAACAGCAATCCAGAGATTACTACCCTGGAGATCTTGTTTTATAGCCTTCTACCTAACTCCTTAAAATCGCTCTTCAGGACCTCATCACCTTTCCTACCCATGTCATTGGTGCCAACATGTACCAAGACGTCTGGCTGCTCACTTTCCCTCTTTAGAATACCATGGACCTGATCCAAGACAAACCCTGACCCTGGCACCTGGGAGGCAACATACCATCCAGGTGTCTCTATTGTGCCCACATTTGGTCTGGTGCATGGAAAGGAAAGGTTGAGAGGAATACAGCCAATTCAGGCCAATGGGAAAAGCTAGTTAAGGAACTTGGTTGGCATGGACAAGATGAGCTGAAAGTCTGTTTCCATGCTGTACTTCACTGTTAACCAGGTGAGTGGTAATTCCAATCCTACCTATCCTGTCTTAGCCGAGCAGTCATCTGCAATACCTTCTCTTCCTATCTCTGTAGATCTGTCACTGTCTAATCTCTGTCCTACATACACTCGCAGTGCATTGCCGTTTCTCACGTGGTTAGCACCCAGTTCTGAATCACCACTCCCATATCACCCCTACACTGTCTCTTAGTTATCACTTCATTGTCCAACGTTCAAAACTGGATAAGCAAAAATCTTGTCCAACTTGATATTGGAAAAACCAAAGGCATCATCTTCTGTGCCCAATACCAATCTGTTCTGGTCCGTAGTACATGCCAGACCTGAACCAGACTGTTCATAATCATGATCTCATATTTGATCTCAATTTGAGATTCAGACCATGCACCAGGGTAGGTCTAACTATTTCCAACTCCATAACTTCAATCCTATGCAAGTCCATCTTTTGCTGAATCTCTCATGTATTTGTTGCTCCTATACTTGACAGAATTGAATCGAATTGAATTGACGTTATTACTTATATCCTTCATATACATGAGGAGTAAAAATCTTTACATTACATCTCCATCTAAGTGTGTAATGTGCAATTGATAGTAATTTATAATAAATAGTATGTACAACACGATAGTCAATATAACATAGAAATACAGTTGTGTCAGCATGAGTTAATCAGTCTGATGGCCTGGTGGAAGAAGCTGTCCCAGAGCTGGCTTTAATACTGCGGTACCATTTCCCATATGGTAGCAGCTGGAATAGTTTGTGGTTGGTAAAACTTAGGTCTCCAATAATCCTTCAGGCCCTTTTTACACACCTGTCTTTGTAAATGTCCTGAATAGTGGGAAGTTCACATCTACAGATGCACTGGGCTGTCCACACCACTCTCTGCAGAGTCCTGCGATTGAGGGAAGTACAGTTCCCATACCAGGCAGTGATGCAGCCAGTCAGGATGCTCTCAATTGTGCCCCTGTAGAAAGTTCTTAGGATTTGGGGGCCCACACCAAACTTCCTCAACCGACTGAGGTGAAAGAGGCACTGTTGTGGCACAGCTGGTATGTACAGAACACATAAGGTCCTCAGTGATGTTTATGTCAAGGAACTTAAAGCTGTTCATCCTCTCGACTCCAGATCCATTGATGTCAATAGGGGCTAGCCTCTCTCCATTCTTCCTGTAATCCACAACCAGTTCCTTTGTTTTTGCAACATTGAGGGAGAGGTTGTTTTCTTGACACCTCTGTGTCAGGATGATGACTTCTTCTCTGTAGGCTGCCTCATTATTATTTGAGATTAGGCCAATCAATGTAGTGTCGTCAGCAAATTTAATTAGCAGATTGGAGCTGTGGGTGGCAACACAGTCAAGGGTGTACAGAGAGTAAAGGAGGGGGCTTAGGACACAGCCCTGAGGGGCACCTGTGTTGAGGGTCAGAGGGGCAGAGGTGAGGGAGCCCAATTTTACCACCTGTCAGCAATCCGACAGGAAGTCCAGGATCTAGCTACGCAAGGCAGGGTGAAGGCCGAGGTCTCTGAGTTTCTTGTCAAGCCTGGAGAGAATGATGCTGTTGAATGCTGAACTGTGTCCAAGAGCCGCATTCTCACACAAGCATTCCCTCTTCTCCAGATGTGTAAAGATGGTGTGTAGAGCAGTGGCTATTGCATCATCTGTTGACTGGTTGTGTCGGTAGGTGAATTGTAGGGATCCAGTGTGGGTGGTAGCAAGCTGCAGATGTGGTCCTCAACCAGCCTCTCAAAGCATTTGCTTATTATTGAGGTGAGTGCGACAGAACGCCAGTCATTCAAGTATGTTACCTTGGTCTTTATAGGTACCAGAACATTGGAGGATGTTTTGAAGCAGGAGGGAACTCTATACTGGGAGAGGGAGAGATTAAAAAGCTGGTCCAATCAACTCGGAGCTGGCTTTGATTATTCTATGCTTGGCAAAACTACCACCCAAAATTCATACACGTGTGTGTGAGCATGCATCATACCCCATTCATCCTGCTTCCCTGGGCTTTCTGACCAACATCAGCTTTCAAGTTCAAGTTTATGGTCATCTGGCTGTGCATATAAACCAAATAAAACAAAACTCCTCCAGACCACAGTACACCCACACAAGTGTATATATAGTATGTCACACACAGCACATAAACCAAAATATTATACTGTAAGTAAGTTAATAAAATATAAATCAAAATGTATGTTGTAAAGTGTAGCACAGGTAAACAGTAATCATTAAACAATAAACAGCTCATTGTACTCGTGAAGAGAACTCAGTGATGGCAGGGTCTCACAGCCTGATGGAAAAGCTATTGAACAATCTGGCAGTCCTAGTCCTGAAGCCTCTGTACCTCCTTCCTGACAGTAGTGGATCAAAGAGATTGTGGAATGAGTGACAGGGATCCTTGACAATGCTTTGGGCCCTTTGTCGGCAATGCTCCAGTAAATGTCACCAATGCAGAGGGAGACAGACCCAATGATTCTATCAGTGATTTTTACTGTCCTCTATAGGATCTTGAGGTCTGATGACCTGCAGCTTCCGTACCACACAGTGATACACGCAGACAGGGCACTCTCAGTGGAGTTCCTGTAGAATGAGGGCGTGGAGCCTTGCATGCCTCAAACTCCTTAGAAAGTGTAGATGGTGTTGTGCCTTCTTGGCTAGTGAGGAGGTGTTGTGCATCCAGGTTAGATCATCTCATATGTACACACTAAGGTATTTTGTGCTCTTCACTCTCTCCACAGCAGTGCTATTGAGGTACAATGGAGTGTGCCTTCCTGAAGTCCATAACCATCTTTTTTGTCTTGCCCACGTTGACTCAAGTTTTTGTTTTTGCACCATTTGACAAGCCCCTCTAACTTCTTTCCATATGCTGATTCATCATTGTTACTGATGAGGCCACCCACTGTCGTATCAACAGCAAACTTGATGATGTGGTTTCAGCTGAATCTGGCAGTCAGTTGAATCAGTTGTGAGTCAGCAGCAGGCTGAGCACTGGACCCCGGGTAACACCAGTGCGCAGCGTGAGATGTGCTGCCAGCTTAGACTAACAGGGGTCTTTCCGTCAGGAAGTCCGAGATCCAGTTACAGAGAGGGGTGTTGGAGTCCCAGCAAGGACAGTTCACCCTCCAGCCTCTGAGGGATGATTGTGTTCAACATTGGGATGAAGTCGATGAACAACATCCTGGCGTATGAGGCATCATTTCTAAGTGGGATAGGATGGAGTGGAGGGCTGAGGCTATTGGCATTATCAGTGGTCTGGTTTGAGTGGTAGGAAAACTGGAAAGGGTCCAATGTAGCCAGAAGGTAGGATTTTATACAATCCATTACCAGACACTCATTCATGATTAGTGAAGTCAGTGCTACTGGGCAGTAATCATTTAGGCCAGTTACCATTGCTCTCTCTTGGGCACTGGAATGATAATGGCTATCTTGAAGCCTGTAGGGACAGTGCACGATTTCAGAGAGATACTAAAAATGTCTGTAAGAACTCTGTTAACTGGGCCGCACAGTATCTCAGCACCTGACCAGCTATGTAGTCCAGCCCTGCAGCATTGCGTGGGTTTACCCTGGCTGGGGTCCTTCTCAACTCGGCTGCGGCCAGCCAAAGTGCCCGTTTCTCAGGAAGAGGGGGCTCTCCTCGATGTCACATCAATCATTTGGTAAAATCGTGCGTAGAAAGCATTCAGCCTGTCAGGAAGGGAGATGTTGCTGTCATTGCCCTGCAGAGTGAACTTGTAATTGGTTATTGTTTGTATACCTTGCCACATGTCCCTGGTGTCACAAAGATGTCTGTGAGTTTTCTGTAAGCACTCACACTTTGCCTTTCTGATAGCACAGGAGAGCACTGCTCTTGCTGACCTTAAAGTCGCCCTGTCTTCCGATCTGAAGACAGAGTCCTGATCCCTAAGCAGTGCACAAACCTCTGCAGCCAGCCATGGTTTCCGGTTTGACTTGGAAGTGTAGTGTTTAATCACGGTAACATCCTCAATGCTGACCTACAAATTAAGCAGAACCTCTATTTTAAAGTTCCTCCATGGCCTCAGCGTTCCGACTCTGTCCGCTGCTCCTACCCTTATATCCTCCTACCTGTGAAAGAAATAAGTTGAAAGAATCAGAATCAGAATCAGGTTTATTATCACCGGCATGTGACGTGAAATTTGTTAACATAGCAGCAGCAGTTCAATGCAATACATAATCTAGCAGAGAGAGAAAAACATAATAATAATAAATAAAACAAAACATAATAAATAAACAAGTAAATCAATTAAGTATATTGAATAGATTATTTTAAAAATGTGCCAAAACAGAATACTGTATATTAAAAAAGTGAGGTAGTGTCCAAATCTTCAAAGTCCATTTAGGAATCGGATGGCAGAGGGGATAAAGCTGTTCCTGAATCGCTGTGTGTGTGCCTTCAGGCTTCTGTATCTCCAACCTGATGGTAACAGTGAGAAAAGGGCATGCCCTGGGTGCTGGAAGTCTTTAATAATGGACGCTGCCTTTCTGAGACACCGCTTCTCAAAGATGTCCTGGGTACTTTGTAGGTTAGTACCCAAGATGGAGCTGATTAGATTTACATCCTTCTGCAGCTTCTTTCGGTCTTGTGTAGTAGCCCCTCCATACCAGACAGTGATGTAGCCTGTCAGAATGCTCTCCACGGTATAACTACAGAAGATTTTGAGCTTATTTGTTGACATGCCAAATCACTTCAAACTCCTAATAAAGTATAGCTGCTGTCTTGACTACATCAATATGTCATATACTATATTTACAAGCTGCATGGACTGCTCAAGGGCATGTACTTAGGGCTCCCATGCTGCAATTTTGGCCTGCATGAGGACACAGATATTGGTTTGATTGTCCTTTCAGCAGATATGCAGTATTGAGTAGAGAGTGTTCGTTGTATTTTTCCAGTACCTTGCGTTATCTACTAGTCTGAGTCTCAGAAGCAGAGACAAGGATTACTGCAGCCTTCTCCTCGATAAGCTAAAGATTGTGCTACTGCATTAAAGGCAATGATTGTATGGAAGACTGGCAGTTGCCCATGCCGCAAGTATCCCCTCTCCATGCTACCGATGTAGTCCAAGGGAAGGGCACCAGTGTCATCGCAGAGCAACGTGTGGTTAAATGCCTTGCTCAAGAACACAACACACTGCCTCAGCTGAGGCTTGAACTAGCGACCTTCAGATCACTAGATCGACGCCTTAACCACTTGGCCACGTGCCAACACATATTACTACATGGGCAGCAACAATTCAAAGAGAAGTTTCACCACCCCTTCTCAGGCACAATTGGAGATGGGAATTAAGTACTGGGCTTGTCAGTGATACTCATAACCATTAACTAAATAAAAAGAGATAAATAACTGGTTCTTTACTATGACTGCAAAGAGATTATGAGATCCTGAGATTGTGAAAGATGTTAAATTGGAGCTTTAGTTTTAAGTGTTTCACAGCATATTTATAGTTATCTTCATGGATACAGATGATGGTTATTAATCACTCAAGATTTTCCACCATCGCTTGTAATTTTTGGAACTGGTTTGATCTTACTTTGCAGTCAATCTCAAATATATACTGCTATTTATATGTTCCTTACATTACTATTCTGATTAAAATGTGTCGTTGGAATCTACAAATCTTTGATTAAAAACCACCATGACCCAACAGTGTTCCACTGCAATGGGCAAGCCCAAGCCCTTGTTCGTAATAGGATGGTCGACAGCAGCTGGCATCACTGCATATGAGCTGCCTATGTGGTGTTTTCTTGCAGTGGTAAAGAATTTCTAGGACAAGAGCCTGTTGACTATGCAACTCCTCATGATATAATCACTGAGTTACCAAGTATACATTTTGAAGAAAGCAAAATGGACTTATCAGGGTAAGCTGCTGATGACAATGCTTGCAGGTTCATTTAAATAAACTTTCCTGAAACAGTACTCCCTGCCAGAAGAGTGACATTGGCAGATCATCTTATAAATGTCCGTGTTCTCACTTTGCAGGGAATTGTTCTGGAACAGTCTAGTCAGTTTATAACCCAAGCAGGCAGGAACCGCATCCCTAATAAATTGGGATGTTTATTAGAGCCTCCGTCTGGCCGCTCAGGTGGACACAAAGAATGCCAGAGCTTCATTCAGATAAAAGCAGAAGCATTTTGTGTGTCTGGCTCTTGACTACACATTAAAACATACCACATAGTAATCTGTCTCAATGCTGTTTGTGGCTGTTGTGTTTCCTGCTTGGTAACAGTTGCTAAACATCAAACAGTACTTCAGCTAAGATCTACCATCCTGCCATTGATTTGTCTATGAACATCTAATTGGGCTTAACGACCATTGAAATCGTGTCTGCCTTAAATCTGCGGTCTGAGCATATAACCTAAACTGACAGTTCAGATCTTGCTGCATTTTTGGAGGTGCCACCTTTTCCGAAAGCTGCGGTATATCTGCCTTACTAAAAGGATATAAAAGCATCCTCTGCATTATTGTAATAAAGGGCAGTACGTCCCAGTATCCTGGCCAATATTTATCCTTGGAATGTCATTGTTAAAACATCACACATTTCATTTGCCAAAATTTGTCTGCTCCTTCTCATACGCCACAACAGAGATAATGAGGAGCAAGTGGGTAGATGGTGCTTTATATGCTACCCAAGTGGAATATGAGATGTTGTTCTTTCGATTTGTTTTTGGCCTTCCTATGCAAAGGTAAAGGCAATTTTAGTGGATTCAGTGAATACTAGAAAGTGATTTTTAAAAAAAACTAAAGAGTACTTAAAGTTAATTAAGTGAATTGAAATGAACTCAAATAACGAAAAAGTGTAAGCATAAATCACCTTAAAGTTACCTTTCTCAAAGTTCAAAGCCCTGCAAAAGTAGTGTATATGGCCCAGTCCATCATGACTAAAGCCCTCCCCTCCGTTGAGCACATCTGCGCAGAGCACTGTCACAGGAAAGCAGCATCTATCATCAGGGACCCCACCTCTCAGCAGGACGTGCTCTCTTCTTGCTGTTGCCATCTGGAAGAAGGTACCTGAGCTTCAAGACTCACGCTACCAGGTTCAGGAACAGTTATTACCCCTCAACAATCAGGCTCTTGAACCAGTGGGGATAACTTCATTCAACTCCACTTGCCCCATCAGTGACCTGGTCCCACAGACTATGGACTGTCCTTCAAGGACTCTTCATCTCGTATTCTCGATATTTATTGCTTATTCATTTTTTTTCTCCTTTGTACTTGCACAGTTTGTTCTCTTTTGCACGTTGGTTGTTTGTCCATCGTGTTCATTAAATCTGTTATGGTTCTTGGATTTATTGAGTATGCTCTCAAGAAAATGATCTCAGGTAGATTGCATATGATAACATATATTATGATAATAAATTTACTTTGAACTTTGAATTTTGAAGTTCCTTCTCTCTCCTACTATTCCTTTGCTGTTTATGAACGCTTTCAACTACTAAAGTGTGATTCTGCTGCATTCTGAAGATATGTAACCTAGTCTACCCATGTAACGTTCTAGATTGTTGAAAGAGAGAATGTTTTAGACTCACCCGACAGGGACTGCCTGACATACTATGATCCACATTTGCATAAATTAGTAAGGCATCAGCTCAGTTGAGGTGGATGCCTCACCTGTCTGCAACACCTTTCATGTGAAAGTTAAAACTGATTAGGAGATGTGTCATTTAGGACTTTGGTGAAAGAGGTTTCCATTGAAGGAGCTGATCATTACGAAAGGTCACATGCTCGTGTTCCACTGGAGCTGATAGGGTTAACACAAAATCTCCCACCACTAGGTTTGGAAATAATGCAGAGTGGTTATATTTACAGGAGTAGAGACCATGAAGTAGGAGGAGATGGTTTAAAATAATTGCAAGATGTCATGAACAGGAACATATGTGGGTAGGACAAATGCAGTGGAACTTATCTGCAGTATATGTTCTTTTAAGGAAAGGTAGACAATGGGCATGTTTTATATATAGCTCAAATAGCTAAGGATGAAGTAAACAGGAATCTCAAAGTTTGAAAACAAAGGAGACTGCATACACTGTAATCTGGAACAAAAATCAAAACATTGGAAGACCTCAGAGGGTCAGGCAGCATTTGTGGAGGTAATAGCTGTATGTTGAGGGTAAAAAGACCCCGATGGGAGTTGTATACAGACCTCCAAACAGTAGTGAGGATGTGGCCGACAAATTAAAAACTGGAAATAGAAAATGCATGCCAAAAGGGCAATGTTACAATAGTCACAGGGGCTTCAATATGCAGGTAGATTGGGTAAATAGATTGGTGCTGGATTACAGGAGGGGGAATTTCTAGAGTGCCTACGAGATGGCTTTTTAGAGTAGCTGGTAGTTGAGCCCAGTAGAGGATTAGCTATTCTGGATTGGGCATTGTGCAATGAACCAGAATTGATTAGAGAGCTTAAGATAAAAGAACTCTTCGGGGAAAGTGATCATAATATGATTGAATTCATCCTGAAATTTGAGAAGGAGAAGCTAAAGTCAATATATCAGTATTACAGTGAAGCAAAGGGAATTACAGAGGAGTTGACCAGAATCGATTGGAAAAGAACACTGGTAGGAATGACGGCAGAGCAGCAATGGCTAGAATTTCTGGAAGCAATTCGGAAAGCACAGGATATATTTTTCCCAAAGAAGAAAAAATATTCTAAAAGCAAGATGACACAAGCATGGCTAACAAGACAAGTCAAAGCCAACATAAAAGACAAAAAGAGGGCATATAATAGAGCAAAAATTTGTGGGACGTTAGAGGATTGGAAAGCTTTCAAATACCAACAGAAGGCAACTAAAAAGTCATTAAGAAGGTAAAGATGGAATATAAAACTAAGCTAGCCGATAATATTAAAGAGGATACCAAAAGTTTCTTCAGATACATAAAGTGTAAAAGAGAGGCAAACGTGGATATCAGACAGCTGGAAAACGATGCTGGAGAGGTAGTAATGGGGACAAGGAAAAGGCAGACAAATTGAATAAATATTTTGCATCTCCCTTCACTGTGGAAGACACTAGCAGAAATTCCAGGTGTCAGAGACATGGAGTGTATGGTTACCATAACTAAAGAGAAGGATCTTAGGAAACTGCAAGATCTAAAGGTAAATAAGTCACCTGGACCAGATAGTGTACACCCCAGAGTTCTGAAACAGGTGGCTAAAGAGATTGTGGACTAATTAGTAATGATCTTTCAAGAATCAGTCGATTCTGGAATGGTTCCGGAAGACTGGAAGATTGCAAATGTCACTCCATTCTTCAAGAAGGAAGACAGGCAAAAGAAAGGAAACTATAGGCCAGCCAGTCTGACCTCAGTGGTTGGGAAGATGAATCCTCACTGAATCTTATCGAATGTTGAAAGGCCTCGATAGAGTGGATGTGGAGAAGATGTTTCCTATGGTGGGAGAGTCTATGACCAGAGGGGCAGCTTCAGAATGGAGGGGCGTCCTTTTAGAACGCAGATGAGGAGGAATTTCTTTAGCCAGAGAGTGGTGAATCTGTGGAATTCTTTGCCACAGGCAGCGATAGAGACCAAGTGTTTATGTATATTTAATGCAGAGGTTGATAAGATTCTTGATTGGTCAGGGCATGAAGGGATATGGGGAGAAGGCAGGAGATTGGGGCTGAGAGGGAAATTGGATCGGTCACGATGAAATGGCAGAGAAGACTTGATGGGCCAAATGGCCTAATTCTGTGCCTATATCTTATGGTCGACACAGTGAAGAGCTAGCAGTACGAGGGAGGGGTGGAATAGAGACCGGCAGGTTATAGACGGAATCAAATGAGGACATGGATCATGAAGCGGGGGGGGGGCGCGATGAACAAAGGAAGAAGAAACATGGGTGAGTGTGGTGGGAAAAAAGCAGGGATGTGCATGACCTGAAATTGGAAAATTCAATGTTCATGCCATCGGCTTGTATGCTACCCAAGTGGAACATGAGATGTTGTTCTTCCGATTTGTGATGGTAAAAGTCAGTGTTAGTGGATTCAGTGAATACCAGAAAATGATAAAAAACTAAAAAATATTTAAAATTAATTAAGTGAATTTAAATGAACTCAAGTAATGAAAAAAGTGTAAGTGTAAGTCTCCTTAAAGTTACCTTGCTCCCTCCCAGTTGTTCCTCTGTATTGAAATGGATGGAGTCACTGAACCTGCTGCAGGTTTAAATGCACACGGGCCTTGGAGGCAGCTTCCCCAATGTTGATGCTGGGGAACTGAAAAACCCAACGCTCCATCACAGGACTCCAATGTAGGAGTGATGCTGGTCATCCATTGTCTAGATGTTGAGAACCCTCACATTTCAGTATGTTCATGTACACTCCCCCCACCCCCACCACATTTATACAGTTAAATATAACATGGAACAGCACAGCAAAGAAAGAGGCTCTTCAAACCACCACGTCTGCATAAACCGTGAACGAATCCCACCCCACTGCACATGATTTATAGCCCTAATTTCCCTGCTTCTTCATATGTCTGTTCTAAGTGCAACTTAAATGTTGCCATCATACTTGCTTCTACCACATCCTCTGTCAATGCATTCCAAGCACCTACGACTCTGTGTAAAAAAAAAAGATGCCTCCACATCTCATTAAAACTCATCTGGACTCACCTTAAACCTATCCCCTCTAGTATTTGACATTTCCGGCTGAGAAAAGTACTTTGACCATGTACCCCCTCTATGCATCTCATAAGGTCACCACTCAGCCTCCAATACTCCTGTGAAAACAAGCCAAATTTGGCCAAACTCTCCAGATTACTAATCCCCTCCAGTCCAGGCTATATTGTGGTGAGCCTCTTCTGTACCCTCCCCACATCCTAACCTATAGAGTGGAAACCAGAACTGCAAGCACTACTCAGAATGTGGCCTTACTAAGGACTTACACGGTTGCAACATGACCTACCAACCTTCATGCCCTAACTGATGAAAACAAGCATGCAGTATGCTTGCCACCTAATCCACTTCTGTTGCCACTGTCAGGGAACTATAGACTTGCATCCCAAGATCCTTCTGTCCATCAGTACTCAAAATTCTTGCAACTTACTGTATACAGTTCCTCCCCAAGAGACAAAGACACCAATTACGGATATCCTATATATTCACATGAGCATTCAGGATCTATGGGATGGATTTTCCGGCTAATGCAAGGCAGCAGCAACTTCTGCTGGGTAGGAAAAAGGCTTTCTCCCCATCCCACCCCATCCTCCCACCTAGTGGCAACAGTCGGCGCTGAGTCGAGCCACACAGAGCCAGGAGCATCGAACTATCTCATTTACCAGTTCACTGAGGGGGCGAACTTCCCACACTTTCTCACTCTCCTGTTACAGCTTTCTGTTCATTTCCGACTTGTGAAGAGTTTGGGTTACAGACGGTTCTCAGAAACAAAGCCTGTTGTAACCTGGGAACTGACTGTAGTTTCGTCTAGCATATAACCTGCCAAAATTCATCATCGCCCACTTGCCCAGAATAAACACCATCTGCATTTTCTTTACCCACATTTCCAAATGATCTGGAAGGATTCTGCCGTATCCCTTCCCCACAAGCAAAATGCAAAATGTGCTGGTCAAAACACACCCTTGAATATTGTCTCGAGTTATGCTTACTCAACAAGAATGAAAACATATCAATGTTTGAAGTAGAGCAGAGGGGGAATACAAGCCAAGGAGAAAGTTTGACATTCAGAGATCTTGTGACTTTGGAAGGCGGTGCCTGTTTGGAGAATTTATGGAAGTAAATGTTCTGGAAAAGGAAATCTGAAATATATTTTTTTCCGATAAGCTGTGGAAACAGAATTGGGGGCCTCAGATCAAACCAGTGAAGACCAATTTTGGGATTGGTGCAACGAGAGTCAAGGCAAAATGTGGAATGAATTTCTTGTAAACCACTGAAGGTAAACCCTATGGAATCAATAAGGAAGCTAAGAACCTAGAACATAGGAATCACCAGAGTACAAAAGTGACTATGTTCACTTACAACTTTGCTGGTAGTCACGTCATTTAAATTAGATACAAGAACAATGAGAAGACGGTTTGTCATAAACACAAGGGATTCTGCAGATGCTAGAAATCAGGAGTAACACAGACACAATGCTGGAGGAACTCAGCAGGTAGGCAGCATCTATGGAGAGAAATAAAGAGTTGATGGTTTGGGCTGAGGCTCTTCATCAGGACTCAATGAAGGGTCTCAGCCCTAAACATCAACTATTTCTCTCTATAAATGCTGCCTGGACTGCTGAGTTCCTTCAGCATTTTGTGTGTGTTACTCTGGAAGCCACTTTGAAGAGTGGAATTTTAGGATCTCCCTGAAAGAATATAATACAGTAGCCTTATTTCAACAGGTACATTTAATGTCAGAGAAATGAATACAATGTACATCCTGAAATTCTTTTTCTTCACAAACATCCATGAAAACACAGCAGTGCCCCAAAGAATGAATGACAGTTAAATGTTAGAACCCCAAGGACCCCCCAACTCTCCCCTCCCACACATAAGCAGCAAAACAACGAGCCCCCCTCCTCCAACAGCAAAAAGCATCGTTCACCCGGTAATTCAACATACCATAGGCTCTCTGTCTCCCTAATAAGGGAAAAAGAAGTGTCCCTGTTTCACAGTGAGATGGGAGCCATAACAAAACAACTCAGTGATTTATGGTGTTAAAAGTCTGTTGCGTCGCTTTTTCCGAGCTCTATGCCCAAAGAACTCGGGTCTCTGGGCACACAGCCAGCAGCCAGCTCACTGCTTTCCATCTTCCGTCTCCCACGACGCATCAGGCAGCCGCACCAGCCTTGAATCAGCCCGCCTCCAGAGCCACAAAAATCCGACACCCTGAAGGCGCGCTAGTCTTCCAGGCCATGTCCTTGGCATATTGAAAAGCCGCCGGTCATGAGGCCCTGAGAGAAGATCCCATTTCTGCAAAGAACTGAAGTCAGTGTGTCCAGATTAGGGTTTTCAAAAAGAACCCTGAAACGGAAAGGAAGAGATATCAAAGATAGAAATGGAGCTGTTTCTGAAGATGCAAGCAAAGGAGTTGCCGTTAGGTGCCTTCATCCTACGCTCCGCCCTTCCTTCCCACGAAGGATTCTTTAATGGACTGTAATATATCAGGATAAGTGTAGTTAGTATACTGCATTGGCACACACTCTACAGTAATAGCTGCAATAATATTTTCCAATTATAAAAGGAAACTCAGAATCAATATTCGCTTTAATGAGATACGGTCTTTTACCCTGATATCCAATATCATAGCACCGTGGATGGCCATTAACCCAACATGCATGCCCTGGCTCTTTAAAATGGCTATTCCATTTCCACATTCCTGCTCTTCCTCAAGGCTCTACAAGTTATTTGCAGTGGAGGAAAGTAATTTTTATTGTATTTGTGTTGGTTGGTTGGCATCCATCTGTCTCGAAGGAAAACAGGTGATGATCATCACCGTAAGCCTGGGCAGAAGGTATGGAGATCCTCAGATGCCCAGTCATCAAGATCCCCATCTCAGCCTCACCAGTATAGTCCAAAGGAAAGCTTGTGAAGCAATACGTTTGTCACCAGCTTGGCAGCAGGAGCTGCTGGAAGGATGTTCAATGACGTCCAACTGCCTGAGGGGCTCCACTCCAGACTTGCTGTCTGGGTTTACTCCTGAGGCTGCCCACAAGGCAGTGGAGCTGTTAACCCTGAGATGAGGATCTGGTTCACGAGCACCGGGGCACGTCCACACGCTGGTGGGCCTGCATGCCATGTGTGCAGAGACCAGACCTCCTCCCCATCCTCTGTAGTTCAGCCTGAGTCCAAAAGGAGTCCAGTTTCCGTGTGTCACCAGCGACGAGGCACTGCGTGAGGCTTGCTGTTGGACAGGCTGTGTACGGGCAGGGAGAGACTTTCATATTTAACTCTCCTTTTTGCAAGACTGTTAGCCAGTGGTGAAGGCTGAAAGTGAGAGCAACAAGACTAGCTGTACTACACACCACACTACCACACGAGATGCATTGCAACAATCATTTTCACACCTGCATCTGTGTACCAGTCAGAATTTTAATATGCAGCAATTTCTCTTAGTAGGCAAAGAAATCATTTCTCGTTTTTCCCCCAGTGTTTGTTTATTGTGTTTCCTTCTTTATACTTGCTGAGTTGGAACAGTAGGGATGCCAGGCAGGATAGTGGAATGCTCCTCTTGTGGGATGTTAGAAGGCAGGGAGACCTCCAGAATCCCTGATGACCTCGTCTGCAAGAAGTACATCCAGCTGCAGCTTCTAACACGAAGGGCGCGAAAGGATTTGGAGCTGGAACCAGATGAACTCTGGATCATTCGGGAGGCAAAGGGGATGATGAACAGGGCATATTGAGAGGTAGTTGCACCCAAGGTGAAGGACACAGGAAGCTGGGTGACAATTAGGAAGGAGAGAGGGGTTGAACACCAGTACAGAGTAGCACTGTGGCCATTCCCTCTGCAACACGTTGGATACTGTAGGGGCGGTATGTCCCAGCAGTGGAAAGTCACAGCAGTGAGGTCTCTGCCACTGAGTCTGGCTCTGTGACTCAGAAGGGAATGCGAGAGAAGAGGCGAGCTGTGGTGATAGGGGATTTATTGGTTAGGGGAACAAAAAGGAGGTTCCGTGGACGAGAACGAGATTCCCAGATGGCATGCTGCCTCCGGGGTGCCAGCATCCAGAACCTCTCAGATCGAAAGCTCAGCATTCTTAAGTGGGAGTGTGAGTAGCCTCCATGTAGGCATCAATGACATAGGTACTGTAGGAAGAGGGATGAGGATCTGCAAAGGCAGTTCAGAATCAGAATTCCCCATCTGGTTTAATATCACCAGTATATGTCATGAAATTTGTTGCCTTTACTGTAGCAGTACTGTACAATGCAATAAATAATAATAGGAAAAAAAAGCATTCAAGTGAATTCAATATATATAATACATGAATTAAATAGTGCAAAAATAGAAATTAAAAAGTAGTGAGATAGTGTTCATGGGTTTAATGCCCATTCAGAAATCAGGTGGCAGGGGGAAGATGCTGTTCCTGAATCATTGAGTGTGTGCCTTCAGGCTTCTGTACCTCCTTCCTGGTCGTAGCAATGAGGACAAGGCATGACCTGGGTGATGGGGGTTCCTAATGAGGGATGTTCCCTTTAGAAACATAAAAACATAGAAAATAGGTGCAGGAGTAGGCCATTCGGCCCTTCGAGCCTGCACCGCCATTCAGTATGATCATGGCTGATCATCCAACTCATAACCCTGCATCAGCCTTCCCTCCATACCCCTTGATCCCTTTAGCCACAAGGGCCATATCTAACTCCCTCTTAAATATAGCCAATGAACTGGCCTCAACTGTTTCCTGTAGCAGAGAATTCCACAGATTCACCACTCTCTGTGTGAAGAAGTTTTTCCTAATCTCGGTCTTAAAAGGCTTCCCCTTTATCCTCAAGCTGTGACCCCTTGTTCTGGACTTCCCTGACATCGGGAACAATCTTCCTGCATCTAGCCTGTCAAATCCCTTTAGGATTTTATACGTTTCAATCAGATCCCCCCTCAATCTTCTAAAGTCCAATGAGTATAAGCCTAGTTCATCCAGTCTTTCATAATATGAAAGTCCTGCCATCCCAGGAATCAATCTGGTGAACCTTCTTTGTACTCCCTCTATGGCAAGGATGTCTTTCCTCAGATTAGGGGACCAAAACTGCACACAATACTCCAGGTGTGGTCTCACCAAGGCCTTGTACAACTGCAGTAGTACCTCCCTGCTCCTGTACTCGAATCCTCTTGCTATAAATGCCAGCATACCATTCGCCTTTTTCACCGCCTGCTGTACCTGCATGCCCACTTTCAATGACTGGTGTATAATGACACCCAGGTCTCGTTGCACCTCCCCTTTTCCTAATCGGCCACCATTCAGATAATAATCTGTTTTCCTGTTTTTGCCACCAAAGTGGATAACTTCACATTTACCCACATTAAATTGCACCTGCCATGAATTTGCCCACTCACCTAACCTATCCAAGTCACCCTGCATCCTCTTAGCATCCTCCTCACAGCTAACACTGCCGCCCAGCTTCGTGTCATCTGTAAACTTGGAATGCTGCATTTAATTCCCTCATCCAAGTCATTAATATATATTGTAAACAACTGGGGTCCCAGCACTGAGCCTTGCAGTACCCCACTAGTCACTGCCTGCCATTCTGAAAAGGTCCCGTTTATTCCCACTCTTTGCTTCCTGTCTCCTGACCAATTCTCTATCCACATCAATACCTTACCCCCAACACCGTGTGCTTTAAGCTTGCACACTAATTTCCTGTGTGGGACCTTGTCAAAAGCCTTTTGAAAATCCAAATATACCACATCCACTGGTTCTCCCCTATCCACTCTACCAGTTACATCCTCAAAAAATTCTATGAGATTCGTCAGACATGATTTTCCTTTCACAAATCCATGCTGACTTTGTCCGATGATTTCACCGCTTTCCAAATGTGCTGTTATCACATCTTTGATAACTGACTCTAGCAGTTTCCCCACCACCGATGTTAGGCTAACCAGTCTATAATTCCCTGGTTTCTCTCTCCCTTCTTTTTTTAAAAGTGGGGTTACATTAGCCACCCTCCAATCCTCAGGAATTAGTCCAGAATCTAAAGAGTTTTGAAAAATTATCACTAATGCATCCACTATTTCTTGGGCTACTTCCTTAAGCACGCTGGGATGCAGACCATCTGGCCCTGGGGATTTATCTGCCTTTAATCCCTTCAATTTACCTAACACCACTTCCCTACTAACATGTATTTCCCTCAGTTCCTCCATCTCACTGGACCCTCTGTCCCCTACTATTTCCGGAAGATTATTTATGTTCTCCTTAGTGAAGACAGAACCAAAGTAATTATTCAATTGGTCTGCCATGTCCTTGCTCCCCATAATCAATTCACCTGTTTCTGTCTGTAGGGGACCTATATTTGTCTTAACCGATCTTTTTCTTTTCACATATCTATAAAAGCTTTTACAGTCAGTTTTTATGTTCCCTGCCAGTTTTCTCTCATAATCTTTTTTCCCCTTCCTAATTAAGCCCTTTGACCTCCTCTGCTGAACTCTGAATTTCTCCCAGTCCTCAGGTGAGCCACTTTTTCTGGCTAATTTGTCTGCTTCTTCTTTGGAATTGATACTATCCCTAATTTCCCTTGTCAGCCACGGGTGCACTACCTTCCTTAATTTATTCTTTTGCGAAACTGGGATGAACAATTGTTGTAGTTCATCCATGCGATCTTTAAATGCTTGCCATTGCATATCCACCGCCAACCCTTTAAGTGTCATTTGCCAGTCTATCTTAGCTAATTCACGTCTCATACCTTCAAAGTTACCCTTCTTTAAGTTCAGAACCTTTGTTTCTGAATTAACTATGTCACTCTCCATCTTAATGAAGAATTCCACCATATTATGGTCACTCTTACCCAAGGGGCCTCTCACGACAAGATTGCTAATTAACCCTTCCTCATTGCTCAATACCCAGTCTAGAATAGCCTGCTCTCTATTTGGTTCCTCGACATGTTGGTTCAAAAAACCATCCCGCATACATTCCAAGAAATCCTCTTCCTCAGCACCCTTAGCAATTTGGTTCACCCAATCTACATGTAGATTGAAGTCACCCATTATAACTGCTGTTCCTTTATTGCACACATTTCTAATTTCCTGTTTAATGCCATCCCCAACCTCACTACTACTGTTAGGTGGCCTGTACACAACTCCCACCAGCGTTTTCTGCCCCTTAGTGTTATGCAGCTCTACCCATATCGATTCCACATCCTCCCGGCTTTCTATTGTGTTAATCTCCTCTCTAACCAGCAATGCCACCCCACCTCCTTTTCTTTCATGTCTATCCCTCCTGAATATTGAATATCCCTGAATGTTGAGCTCCCATCCTTGGTCACCCTGGAGCCATGTCTCTGTGATCCCAACTATATCATATTCATTAATAACAATCTGCACTTTTAATTCATCCACCTTGTTACGAATGCTCCTTGCATTGACACACAAAGCCTTCAGGCGCGCTTTTACAACTCCCTTAGCCCTTATACAATTATGTTGAAAAGTGGCCTTTTTTGATTTTTGCCCTGGATTTGCCAGCCTGCCACTTTCACTTTTCACCTTAGTTTTTGCTTCTACCCTCACTTTACACCCCTCTGTCTCTCTGCACTGGTTCCCATCCCCCTGTTGTGAACTAACCTCCTCTCGCCTAGCCTCTTTAATTTGATTCCCACCCTCCAACCATTCTAGTTTAAAGTCACCTCAGTAGCCCTGGCTAATCTCCCTGCCAGGATATTGGTCCCCCTAGGATTCAAGTGTAACCCGTCCTTTTTGTACAGGTCACGCCTGCGCCAAAAGAGGTCCCAATGATCCAAAAACTTGAATCCCTGCCCCCTGCTCCAATCCTTCAGCCACGCATTTATCCTCCACCTCATCGCATTCCTATTCTCACTGCCGTGTGCCACAGGTAGTAATCCCAAGATTACTACCTTTGCGGTCCTTTTTCTCAACTCCCTTCCTAGCTCCCTATATTCTCCTTTCAGGACCTCTTCCTTTTTCCTACCTATGTCATTGGTACCTATATGTACCACGACCTCTGGCTCCTCACCCTCCCACTTCAGGATATCTTGGACACGATCAGAAGTATCCCGGACCCTGGCACCAGGGAGGCAAACTACCGTCTGGGTCTCTGGACTGCATCCACAGAATCGCCTACCTGACCCCCTTACTATCGAGCCCCCTATTACAACTGCCCTCCTCTTCCTTTCCCTACCCTTCTGACCTTCTGAGCTACAGGGCTGGACTCTGTGCCGGAGGCACAGCCACTGTCACTTCCCCCAGGTAAGCTGACCCCGCAACAGTACTCAAACAGGAGTACCTATTGTCAAGGGGCACAGCCACCGGGATACTCTCTATTACCTGACTCTTCCCCTTCCCCCTCCTAACCGTGACCCACTGGTCTGCCTCCCGTGGCCCTGGTGTGACCACCTGCCTGTAACTCCTCTCTATCAACTCCTCACTCTCCCTGACCAGATGAAGGTCATCGAGCTGCAGCTCCAGTTCCCTAACGCGGTCCCTTAGGAGCTGCATCTCGGCGCACCTGGCGCAGATGTGGACGTCCGGGAGGCTTGGAGACTCCAGGGCCTCCCACATCTGGCACCGAGAACAACAAACTGCCCTCACACTCATACTGCCCCCTCCTCAAATAACAACAAAAAATGAATACCAAACCTTCCTCGCCTCGCCCGTTTCCACCTAAGCCTGTTGAGCCGAAGCCCTTAAGCCTTCACTCTGCTCCCGGCTCACTTCGCCACCCGCAAACTACGCTGCCCGCTGTATGAGGCCCTGTTGCTTTTAAATCTTCCGCGCTTCACTGCCCGACGTCACACGCCTGCGCAGTCCCGCCTCTCTGAACGCCGATGGGGAAAGAAACCGAAAAATTCAAAAATATCTTCCTCCACACTCCCGCTCCGACTCTCAGACTTCCTTCTTCAAATCAAACCCGAAGCAGAATTTCTGCCCTTTTAAATCTTCCACGCTTCACTGCCCGACGTCACACGCCTGCGCAGTCCCGCCTCTCTGAACGCCGATGGGGAAAAAAAATCCGAAAAATTCAAAAATGTCTTCCTCCGCACTCCCGCTCCGACTCTCTGAGGCATCGCTCCATGAAGCTGTCTTGGATACTATGGAGGCAAGTGCCCATGATGGAGCTGACTAATTTTACAGCTCTCTGCAGCTTACTTTGATCCTGTGCAGTAGACAGTGATGCAGTCAGTTAAAATGCTCTCCATGGTACATCTGTAGAAACTTGCCAGTACCTTTGGTGACACACCAAATCTCCTCAAACTCCTAATGATCTTATGGCTGCACCGATATGTTGGGTCCAGGAAAGATCCTCCGAGATATTGACAACCGAATTCAAAACTGCTCACCCTTTCCACTTCTGATCCCTCTATGAGGACTGGTGTGTGTTCCCTCGTCTTACCCTTTCTGAAGCCCACAATCAGCTCTTTGGTCTTCTGTCTGTTGAGTGCAAGGTTGTTGCTGTGACACCACTCAACCAGCTGATATATCTCGCTCCTATACGCCCTCTCGACACCATCTGAAATTCTGCCAACAATGGTTGTATCATCAGCAAATTTATAGATGGCACTCGAGCTGTGCCTAGCCACGCAGTCATGGGTGTGGAGAGGGCAGAGCAGTGAGCTAAATACACATCCCTAAGGTGTGTCAGTGTTGATTGTCAGCGTGGTGGAGATGGCATTACCAAACCACACATATTGTGGTCTTCCATTTAGGAAGTTGAGGATCCAGTTGCAGAGGGAGGCACAGAGGCCCTGGTTTTGAAGCCTTTCACCAGGTCAGTAGGAATGATGCTGTTAAATGCCGAGCTGTAGTCAATAACCAGCATCCTGGTATAGGTATTTGTATTATGCAGGTAATCCAAGGGCTCAGGAAAAGCCAATGAGATCGCATCCACTGTAGACCTATAGTGGAGCTAATGGTACTAAGTTAAAGGATAGGACCTCAAAGGTTGTGATCTCAGGATTGCTACCCATGCAAATGCTAGTACAGATTATATAGTTTAACGCATGGCTAAGAATTTGGTGTGGGAGGGGAGCAGTCAGATTTTTGGATTGTTGAACTCCCTTCCAGGGAAGGAGGGACCTGTACAGAAATGATGGTCGCAACAGAACTGGAAGGGGACTAATATTCTAGCAGGAAGGTTTGCTAGTGCTGTGGGAGGTGAGGGGAGAAACTAGAGTTGCAGGGGAATGGGAACCAGAGTGCCAAAACAGATAGTGGAGAGGTTGTGGAGAAAGGGTAGCCTCTAACTTGGTAGCATGAACATAGATATCTCAAACTTCCAGGAATGCCCCACAACCACCTCCTCCCCACCTTCTCCATTTCCCATTGCCTTTTCCTTCTCTCACCCCATCTCACCAATCAACTTCCCAGCTCTTTACTTTATCTCTCCCCCTCCAGGTTTCACCTATCACCTGGTGGTTCTCTCTCCCCTCCCCCTACCTTTTAAATCCACTCCTCAGCATTTTTTCTCCAGTCCTGCCTAAGGGTTTTGGCCCAAAACATCGATTGTACCCTTTTCCATAGATACTGCCTGGCCTACTGAGTTTCTCCAGCAATTTGTGTGTGTTGCTCGGATTTCCAGCATCTGCAGATTTTATCTTGTTTGACAGATGTTGTTAAGACCTCAGACAAAATCAGGAATCAAAAGGTTGACAAACACAAGGGAGTAAGAAGGTGGGGACAGTGATGGAAAAGTACAAGGTGGTAGGTCACTGGCAGGGAGGTAGGGGTGAAGTAAAGAGCTGGGAAGTTGATAAGTGAAAAAGATGAAGAAGGACTGGAGAAGGGGGAATCCAATAGAAGAGGATAGAAGAGCATGGAAGAAACAAAAGGGGAAGGAGCATCACGGAGAGGTGAGGGGCAGGTAAGGAGATAAGGTGAGGGAGCAAAACGAGAATGGGGATTGGTGAAGGAGAGGGGGTAATTACCAGAAGTTCGAGAAATCGATGTTCATGCCATCAGGTTGGAGGCTATGCACACAGAATATAAGGTGTTGCTCCTCCAACATGAGTGTGGCCTCACCACAGCAATAGGGGAGGCCATAGACTGACATGTCGGAATGGAAATGGGAAGTAGAATTGAAATAGCTGGCTACCGGGAGATCCCGTTTTTTTCCGGCGGGTGGAGCGTAAGTGCTCAGTGAAGCAGTGTCCCAATCTATGTCAGGTCTCACCGATATACAGGAGGTCACACTGGGAGTCCTAGATACAGCAGATGACCCAACAGACTCAAAAGTGAATTGTCGCCTCACATGGAAAGACTGTTTGTGGCCCTGAATGACAGTGAGGGAGGAGGTAGAGGGGAAGGTGTGGTACTTGTCCACTTGCAAGGATAACAACCAGGGGGGACATCAGTGGAAACAGACAAGTGAAGAAGGGAATCATGTAGGGAGTGATCCTTAATCAGTACGTAAAAGTCCTAACAAAATTGTACAATACTTGATCTGATATCAGGGAATGTGGCAGGGCAGGTGACAAATGTTTGTGTAGGGCAACAGTATGCATCTAGTGATCATAATGCCATTATTTTCAAAGTAAATTTGGAAAAATATACTGTAGGTCTGATTCATAGAACGAGATTCTAAATTGGAAAAAGGCAAATTTTGATGGTATCAGAAAGGATCTGCCAAGTGTGGATTGGGACAGGCTGTTCTCTGGCAAAGGTGTACTTGGTAAGTGGGAAGCCGTCAAAAGTGAAATTTTGAGAGTACAAAGCTTGTATGTGCCTGTCAGAATAAAAGGTAAAGATAACAAGTTCGGAGAACCAAAGTTCAAAATACAACCATAAGATTCATTTCCCCGTGGGTATTTTCAGCAAATCTATAGAATGGTAATTATCACAGGATCAATGAAAGATCAAGCAGAAAACAACAATCTCTGCAAATGCAAATATAAATAAATAGCAATAAATAATGAGAACATGAAATAACAAGATGAAGAGTCCTTAAAGTGAGATCTTTGATTGTGGGAAAATCTCAATAGATGGGCAAGTGAGTGTAATTATCCCCTTTTATTCAAGAGCATCATGGATGAGAGATAGAAACTGTTTCTGAACCTGCTGGTGCGAGTCCTGAGGCTCTTGTACCTCCTACCTGATGGCAGCAGTGAGAAAGGAGCATGGCCTGGGTGGTGGGCATCTCTGATGATGGATGCTGCTTTCCTATGACATCATTTCATGTAGGTGTGCTCAATGGTTGGGAGGGATTTCCCTGTGAGGTACTAGGCCAAATCTATTCCATATTGTAGGATTTTCCATTCAAAGGCATTGGTGTTTCCATACCAGTCAATTCTCTCTCCACTACACATCTATAGAGGTTTGTCAGAGTTTTTGATGACATGCCAAACCTCCGCAGACTCCTAAGGAAGTACAGGCACTGGGTCCAGGACAGGTCCTCTGAAATAGAAACACCCAGGAACTTAAATTTGCTAACTCACTCTACCTCTGATCCTCCAATGAGGACTGGCTCATGGACCTCTGGTTTCCCTCTCCTGAAGTCTACAATCAGTTCCTCGGTCTTACTGACATTGAGTAAGAGGTTGTTATTATGACACCACTCAGCCAAATTTTCAATCTCTTCCCGTATGTTGATTCATTATGCTGGTGTATCACCATCTTTGATATGGCCCACAACGGTGGTGTCATCAGTAAACTAGAATATGGTGTTGGAGCTGTGCCTGGCCACACAGTCATCGGTGTAAAGCAAGTAAAGCAGGGGGCTAAGCACACAGCCCTGTGGTGCACCTGTCCTAATGGAGATCCAGGAGATGTTTTTGCCAATCCAAACTGACAGACAAATGAGGAAATCCAGATTCCAATTGCACAAGGAGGTATTGAAACCCAGGTCTTGGAGGTTACTGATTACTTTTGCGGGGATGATGGTATTAAATACTGAGCTCTAATCGATAACGAGCATCCTGATGTATGCATCTTTGCTATCCACATGTTCCAGGCTTGTGTGAAGAACCAATGACATGGTATCTGCTGTGGACCTGATGCTCCTGAAGGCAAATTGGAGCGGATCCAAGTCACCTCTCAGGCAGGAGCTGATATGTGTCTCCACCAGCCTTTCAAAACACTGCATCACTGTGGATTAGATTAGATTATGAGAACACTCAGTCCTCTTTTATTGTCATTTAGAAATGCATACATGCATTAAGAAATGATACAATGTTCCTCCACAGTGATATCACAGAAAACAAGATAAACCAAAGACACTGACAGAACCACATCATTATAACATATAGTTACAGCAGTGCAAAACAATACCATAATTTGATAAAGAACAGACCATGGGCACGGTAAAAAAAGTCTCAAGTCCCGATCAACTCCCGAGTCCCCGATAGCAGGTGGCAAAAGGGAGAAACTCCCTGCCATAAACCTCCAAGGCACCGACAACTGCCAATGCCTTGGAAGCAGCCGACCATAGCCAACACCGAGTCCGTCCATCCGAAAACTTCGCCCCTCCGACCAGCCCCTCTGATGCAGCCTCCTGAGCGCCATCCTCTGCCGAGCGCCTTCGACCTAGCCCTGGCTGCCGAAACAAGCAAAGCCAAGGATTCGGGGCCTTCTGCTCCGGAGTTTCCGGTTACCACACGGTAGCAGCGGCATTTCAGAAGTTTCTCCAGATGTTCCTCCGTACTCTCACGTCTGTCTCCATCAAATCAGAACTGTGCTCGGTCCCCTACTTGACAGATGCAAGTGCAATTGGGCAATAGTCATTGAGGCAGGTCATCACTCTGTTCTTGGGTACCGGTGTAATTGAAGCCTGCTTGAAGCGGTTGGGTACCACTCTGCCGAAGCAAGAAGTTAAAGATCTCAGTGAATGCACCAGCCAGTTGGTTAACACAGGTCTTCAGTACTCGGCCGAGTACCCCATCCGGTCTGGATGCTTTCTCTGGACTCACCCTCCTGAATGTAGCCCACATGTCAGTTTCAGATACTGAGATTAAAGGACCACCAAGTGATGTGGGGGTTCACAATGGTCCCTCTATGTTCTGATGGTCAAAGCAAGCATAGAAGGCATTGAGCTCACCTGGAAGCGAAGCCTTGCTGCCCCCATGCCACCTGATTCAACTTTGTAGGAAGTTATGGCATTCAAACCCTGCCACAGCTGTTAAGCATCCCTCATTGAAACTAGTTTGGTCCTAAATCTCCACTTCGCCCAGAAATCATACCTACACCTCTAGTTGCATCGTTGGTCTCCAGAATTGAATGCCTCTGATCTGGCCCTCAGCACCAGATCAGAACCTTGGTTTTCAAGAGATATTGAGGCCCTGGTTAAGATAAAAAGGAGGTGCATAGCAGGCAAAGACAGGTAGGTACAAATGAGGTACTTATGGAGTATAAGAAATGCAAGAGAACACTTAAGAAAGAAATCAAAAGGGCTAAACAAAGACATGAAGTTCCTAGTAGACAAGGTGAAGGAGAATCCTAAGGGGTTCTACAGAGATGTTAAGAGCAAAAGGATTGTAAGGAATAAAATTGGTCCTCTAGAAAATCAGAATTGTAATATATGCTTGGAGCCAAAAGAGGTGGAGGAGATCTTAAATGATTTTTTTACATCTGTATTTAGTCAGGGGACGAACACTGAGTCAAAAGTGAGGCAAAGCAGCCTTGAATTCATGGACCCCTTACAGATTGAAGAGGAGGAGGTGTTTGCTGCCATGAGGCACATTGGTGAATAAATTACCAGAGCCTGACAAAGTGTTTCCTTGGACTGTGTGGGAGGCAATTGCAGAAATTGTCAGGGCCCTAGCACAGATATTCAAATCATTCTTAGCGACAGATGAGGTACTGGAACATTGGAGGGCAGATAATGCTGCTCCACTGATAAAGAAAGGCTCTAAAAGTAAACCAGGAAATTATAGGCCAGTGAACTTGAAATCAGTGGTGAGAAAGTTATTGGAAGGTATTCTAAGGGACCAGATACAAGTATTTGGATAGACATGGATTGATAAGGGATAGTCAGCATGGCCTTGTGCATGGTAGGGCATGTCTAACCAATCTTAGAGTTTTTCCCAAGTTACCAGGAAAGCTGATGAAGACAAGGCAGTGGATGTTGTCTACATGGACTCGAGTAAGGCATTTGACAAGGTCCCGCATGGGAGATTGGTCAAGAAGGTTCAGTCGCTCGGCATTCAGGATGAGATAGTAAATTGGATTAGACATAGTTTTTGTGGGAGAAGCCAGAGAGTGGTAGTAGATGGTTGTCTCTTTGACTGGCAGCTTGTGACTAATGGAGTGTCACAGGGATCTGTGCTAGGTCCATTGTTATTTGTCATCTATGTCAATGATCTGGATGACAATGTGGTTAACTGGATAAGCAAATGTGCAGATGACACCAAGAATGAGGCTGTAGTGGACAGCGAGGAAGACTATCAAAGCTTGCAGTAGGATCTGTACCAGCTAGGAAAATGGGCTGAAAAGTGGCAAATGGAATTTAATGCAGACAAATGTGAGGTGTTGCACTTCAGGAGGACTACCCAGGTTAAGTCTTACATGGTGAACGGTAGGGCACTGAGAAGTGTGGTAGAACAGAGATCTGGGAATACAGATCCATAATTCCTTGAAAGTGGCATCATAAGTAGATAGGGTCATAAAGAAAACTTTTGGCACATTGGCCTTCATAAATTAAAATACTGAGTACAGGAGATGGGATGTTATGTTGAAGTTGTAGATGTTGGTGAGGCCTAATTTGGAGTATTATGTGCAGTTTTGGTCACCTACCCACATGAAAGAAATAAAGTTGAAAGAGTACAGAGAAAATTTACAAGTTGTTGCTGGGACTGGAGAACCTGAGTTATCAGGAAAGATTGTACAGGTTAGGATGTAGAAAACTAAGAGGAGATTTGATAGAGGTATACAAAATTATGAGGGGTATAAAAAGAGTAAATGCACGCAGACTTTTTCCTCTAAAGTTCGATGGAACTACAACTAGAGCTTATGGATTAAGGGTGAAAGGTGAAAAGTTTAAGAGGAACCTGAGAGTGTAAAATGAACTGCCAGCACAAGTACTACATGTGATCTTCATTTCAACATTTAAGAGAAGTTTCGATAGGTATATGAATGGAAGAGGTATGGAGGGCTATGGTTCTGGTGCAGGCTGATGGGAGTAGGCAGATTAAATGGTTCGGCACATATTAGATGGGCTGAAGGGCCTGTGTCTGTGCTGTACTTTTCCACAATTCTATGACTCCTGGCAAACCTAATTTATTTCTGACATTTTCATTGCTATATGGATGAAATGCTACTGGAAGTATTTTGATCTTCCTTATGTTTATAACGATTTATTCAACCTTCTGGAAAGGAAGTATGTACTCAAATATAATTGTTTACAATTGCCAGTTCTGCAGAGTCTGCCAGTGAGTATCCTCTTAATGACATTGAACAAGTTAAACTAATGAAGAACATCACTTGCAGGAACAGTTTAGACTGTCCTTTGTCCTGTGATTATGGAAGCGTGTACCAATCAAGAGAAGGACTGAAGGCAGCAGGGAACAATTACTTAAGGACCCAGCAACACCCCTTTGATTTCAATGGAGATTGTACTGCTGGACAAAGAGGCAAAGGGGAAAGTAAAATACTTAAATAATTTTATTTTAGTTTAATGATTTTAATTATTTGTAATTTTAGCGTCTCAGTTACTTTAATCTTTTCTTTCTTTTTAAAAATGTCCTTCATTTTTTAATGCCTCTATAATTCAGAGATATTCAACACAATTAGACAAAGAGTCATACAGCATGAAACACAATTAGTCACAGAGTCATACAGTATTGAACACAATTAGTCACAGACATACAGCATGGAACACAATGAGTCACAGACATACAGCATGGAACACAATTTGTCAGAGTCAGAGCATAGAACACAGTTCGTCACACATTCATACAGCATGGAACATGATTACTCGCAGTCATACAGCATGGAGCACAATTAGTCATAGATTCATATAGTATAAAACACAAATATTCAGACTCACAGCATGAAACATAATTAGAGTCATACAGTACGCAACATAATTAGTCACAGAGTCATAGAGCATGGAACACAATTAGTCATCGAGTCATACAGCATGGAACACAATTAGTCATAGATTCATACAGCATGGAACACAATTAGTCACAGAGTCACAGAGCATAGAACACAGTTAGTCATAGATTGATACAGCATGGAACACAATTAGTCACAGAGTCATACAGTAGAATCAGAATCAGGCTTATTATCACTGGCATGTGATGTGTAATTTGTTGACTTAGCAGCAGCAGGTCAGTGCAATACATAATATAGAAGTAAAAAAGACAAAATAAAAGAATAATTTTTTGTAGGCATCCATTAGTCTCGTGAGGCCATGGATTTGCACCTTGGAAGGTTTCCAGGGTGCAGGCCTGGGCAACGTTGTATGGAAGACCGGCAGTTGCCCATGCTGCAAGTCTCCCCTCTCCACGCCACCGATGTTGTCCAAGGGAAGGGCATTAGGACCCATACAGCTTGGCACCGGTGTCATCGCAGAGCAATGTGTGGTTAAGTGCCTTGCTCAAGGACACAACACGCTGCCTCAGCCAAGGCTCAAACTAGCAACCTTCAGATCACTAGCCAATCGCCTTAATCACTTGGCCACGCGCCGACACAAAAGAAGAATAATAATAAATAATTAAATCAATTACAGTATACGTATATTGAATAGATTAAAAATTGTGCAAAAAAAACAGAAATACTATATATTAAGAAGTGAGGTAATGTCCAAAGATTCAATATTCATCTAGGAATCAGATGGCAGAGGGGAAGCAGCTGTTCATGAATCGCTGAGAGTGTGCCTTCAGGCTTCTGTACTTCATACTCAAAGGCAATGGTGAGAAAACAGCATGCCCTGGGTACTGGAGGTCCTTAATAATAGACACTGCCTTTTTGAGACACCACTCCTTGAAGATGTCCCAGGTACTTTGTAGGCTAGTACCCAAGATGGAGGAGACTAAATTTACAACCCTCTGCAGCTCCTTTCGGTTCTGTGCAGTAGCCCCTCCATACCAGACAGTGATGCAGCCTGTCAGAATGCTCTCCATGGTACATCTACAGAAGTTTTTGAGTGTATTTGTTGACATACCAAATATCTTCAAACTCCTGACAAATTATAGTCATTGTCTTGCCTTCCTTATCATACACCATGGAACATAATTAATTGTAGAATCATACAGCAGGGAACGCAATTAGTCATGGATTCACACAGTTTGGAACACAATTGATAATAGATTCATATAGCACAGAACACAATTAGTCAGAATCATACAGAATGCCACACATTTAGTCGGAGAGTCATACTGCATAGAACACAATTAGTCAGAGAGTCATACAGACTGGAACACAATTAGTCACAGTCACACAGACTGGAACACAATTATTCAGAGTTCTACAGCATGGAACACAATTATTGAGAGTCATACAGCATGGAACACAATTATTGAGAGTCATACAACATGGAACACAATTAGTCACAGAGTCATACAACATGGAACACAGTTATTGAGTGTCATAGAGCATGGAACACAATTAGTCAGAGTCATGCAGCATTGGACACAATTAGTCACAGATATACAGCATGGAACAGAGTTATTGAGAGTCTTACAGCATGGAACACCATTAGTCACAGTTACACAGACTGGAACACAATTAGTCACAGTCACACAAACTGGAACACAATTATTCAGAATTATACAATAAGGAACAATTAGTCATAGTCATACAGTCATACAGCCTGGAACACATTTAGTCAGAGTCATACAACATAGAACACAGTACGTTGGTCATACAGTATTGGCCACAATTAGTCATAGAGTTATGCAGCATGGAATGCAATTAATCAGAGTCAAACTGCATGGACAATTATTCAGAGTCATACATTATGGAAAACAAATAGTCATAGAATCATATAGTATGGAACATAATTAGTCTGAGTCATACAGTATAGAATACAATTAGTCATACTGCATGGAACAAAATTAATCATTCATTCAGCATGGAACACAATTAATTATGGAGTCATCCAGCATGGCACACAATTAGAGTCTCGCATGGAACACAATTATTCGGAGTCATACAGTATGGAACACAATTAGTCACAGAGTCATACAACATGGAACACAATTAGAGTCAATACAGTATGGAAAACAATTATTCAGAGTCATACAGCATGGAACACAATTAGAGTCATACAGTATGGAACACAATTATTCAGAGTCATACAGCATGGAACACAATTATTCAGTCATACAGTATGGAACACAATTAGAGTCATACAGCATGGAACACAATTAGTCACAGAGTCATACAACATGGAACACAATTAGAGTCAATACAGTATGGAACACAATTAGTCACAGAGTCATACAACATGGAAGACAATTAGAGTCATACGGCATGGAACGCAATTATTCAGTCATACAGTATGGAACACAATTATTCAGAGTCATACAGCATGGAACACAATTAGAGTCATACAGCATGGAACACAATTATTCAGTCATACAGTATGGAACACAATTAGAGTCATACAGCATGGAACACAATTAGAGTCATACAGCATGGAACACAATTAGAGTCATACAGTATGGAACACAATTATTCAGAGTCATACAGCACAGAACACAGTTAGTTTTGGTATTAGTGGCTGGTCAATCAATTCGCAGAGAGAGAACTTCACACAGGTCGGGAGATGAGTTTAAAAAGGAGCGTTTTGTGGGGCTCATTGTATTTGCAGCAGACCTATCAATTCGCAATTCATTAGCAGGAGCAAATAACAGTATAGCAGGGTCAAAGCAGAGCAGCCATTTTGTGGGTGGACCAGTGTAGGAGTGGGAACTAGAGGCTTTGGCTCATGAGGCTTCAGCAGTGAGGGACAGGTAAGTAGCAGGTAAGGTTTTTGTAGAGGTTGAAGGAAAAGTCACAAAATTACAGCTAATTAAATAAAGTAAGGATGATGCAGGAACAGGTGATGTGCTGTAGTTGTATGATGTTGGAGCTGGTGGATCCATTGTGGTTCCTGATGAAGGCATCTGCAGCAAGTACTGGCTGGTTGAGGAACACAGACTCAAAGTAGATGACCTGGAATCTGAGCATCAAGCATTGTGGGACATCAGGGAAGGGGAAGAGTTACCAGGATTTTCTGTTTCAGGACGTAGTGTTACGTACCCCATAACTGGGTTGCCAAACCAGCAGAAATGGACCACTTAGTTGGAGTCTGGATTACTGGAACTAAGAAAGTTTTATTAAAGAAATAAGTAACTCAGTACTCCAATCGTAAGGATATAAATGCAACAGGTTAGCAATGATAAAACACACATGTACACAGAACTAGGATAAATGGGAATCAATCAAGCTCTATCGCAGTCTAGGGGTAAAATGATCAGTCTCAAGTGACGCAGAGTTCAGTTCAGCTGAGTACAGTTCGCAGCAATCGCTGTTGTGCAGTTGGAGTGAGAGGGACAGCGAATATGCAAATTGGATTCAGACAGACCTCTGATGTTCCTCGCAGTTAGCTTTTGGGCGAGCACTTTTAATGTCTTTGGAGGTCACCGACTGTGACCCCTCCATTCCGGATACGATCATTCTTCCGCGGTGAACCCAGTACCCAGGCAAGGGTGGACACACACACCAGGTTCCCGTCAATCGTACCTTTTCACCCTGTGCATCTATGGTCGGTCCCGTGACCAGACCTCCAAACTCCCACCAACTTGTGGGGGCACACCACACTTCCAGGGTTTCGTTATCTTGTGATCTCGTGGTGTCTGTCTTGCCTTAGCGAACCTGTTCCTTTTATCCCCCTGCTGGGGTATCGCCTGTCCATCAAACTTCAAACAGTTCAGGTTCAAAGCAACTGGTCTGTCAATACTCAGAACTGTGTCTCTTTTCGTTAATCTCTCTCATCTGTCATTAACATTTTGAACGCTTCTCCCTTTGTCTCTCTTATCTCTCCCATCAGCATCAATCTTCTGATAACTTGGTTTTTCGTCACACCCCTATCCTTCAAAGGATATTTACCGGGGTAAAAATTATAGGCATGAATACATTATTAGATACACACTAATATACAGGGCCATCAGCTATTCGGCTAAAACAGAGAACTTTAAGTTGTCAACACCTTGACAGACAGTCAGCAATCACATTTTCTGTTCCTTTTATATGTTTTATTTTTATATCAAATTCCTGCAGCACCAGGCTCCAACTTAGCAATCTTTTGTTTTTATCTTTCATAGTGGCCAAAAACACTGATGAGTTGTGATCAGTGTAAATTACCAGTGGTTTCCGTGCTGGACAAAGATAACAAGGGTCGTCCCACACAAATTTAGCATTCTTTGGCAAGAGCTTAGTAAGAGGGAGGGTAATATCCGCAAAGTTTTTTGCAAAACTTCCGATATTACCCCACCATCTCCAAGAACCTTCTCAGGGTTCTCTTGTCTGTTGGGGTGGGGACTTCAGAGATAGCCTGCACCTTAGCCTGCAACGGTTCCAGCTGCCCTGTCTTTCCACAAATCCCAGATAAGTGATTTTTCTGTGGCCGAATTCACTTCTTGTGAGGTTCACTCTCAGGCTGGCTTCAAACAGCTTTTTAAACAGCTCCTCCCACGTGTCACTCCAGACCACTACATCGCCAATATACACTTCTGTGTTCTTTAGTCCTTTTGTCACTGAATTAATCATCCTATAGGGGTGTTGCTCACTAGGCTGACCTGATGTGACAACAACACCATGTCCCGGCTCTTTGCATCGCCTCAGGACATCTGGACATACATGTACGTGCCAGTTAATTAGCTTTATCAACGGCTCGCCCTGTTCGGGGATTAAGTGAGAGAACTCATCAGCAAAGTTGGCCAAAACAATAGAGTTCTCCCATCTGGTCGGCACCACACTTATCTTTTCAAAATGGGTCTTCCCCTTATCAGGTGGCATCCTAGCCTCATTAATTTTCATGATAACACTGACTAGGTTTGTTCGCCTATCGTGGCAAGCTGTTAGCCTATCAATAGCCTGTAATTGTGTTAGCTCACGTCTACAATAGTCAATAGCATCCTTCCTCCTGTGCGGCCAGTAAAACTCTTTCATGATTCTACTGACTGTTTTCCTCACCCCAAAATGTCCACCGAGGGGTATCTTGTGGGCCAGGTTAAGAATCTCATCCTCATAAATTTTTGGCACCACCCCCCATTCCTCATCTGTGGGCATGGTAATTGGTCTCCATTTCCTCCTTAGTACTCCCTCCTTCACATAATAGCCCACTGGCTCCCTTTTTAATTGTGCTTCAGAGAGAGCTGTCTCCGCCAAAACCATCAGCTCCTCGACTCGCTCCTGTGCCTGTACAAATTCCTTCCTTGCTAATGATAAATCTACCTCAACTCCCTCACTTCCTCCCATTTTACTATGCTCCTCACTTTCTAACCCCTCCTGGTACAAGGCTGGTAAAATCGTCTCAGCTAAATCGATATTCACTTTCGCAGCCTTTCTGGGCATGCGCTGAGTCACTGCGCAAACGGGATAAACCTGTGAGTCCATGGACGGGGTCTCAATGCTGGCAGGCTGGCTTGTCAGTTTTACTGCTGGGTACAGCTCTCCGCCGGTGAGGTCATTACCGAGTAAGACCTCCACGTCTTCCATCGGTAGTTCGGGCCTCACCCCGATCATGACCGGTCCGGAGACCAAGTCGCTTTTTAGGTGTATCTGGTGCAAAGGTACTGCTTCAGTTCCTTTCCCAATGCCCTTTTATCACTCTGACCTCCCCAGTCTGGGTCTCTGAACTAAAGTCTAACACACTCTTTAATATCAGTGACTGACAAGCTCCAGTGTCTCTCCAGATCCGTACTGGAACTGGGTTTAACCCCTCCTTCACCGACACCAAACCAGCCGAGATAAACTTCTCGCACCCTTCCTGAACTTTATCAGACCTCTTCTGCCCTAGCGGTTTGTTTACCAGCTCAATACAGCCAGTCAGAACCATCGTTTTTCCTTTCCCCGTCTCTTTCTTTGGGGCAAAGCACCTGGACGCAAAGTGTCCGGTTTTCCCACAATTATAGCATACGACCCCAGGAGACTTCCTACCAAACTGCTCCCGGTCTTCCTTATCCTTCTCACTAGTCCCTGGCTTACTTTCTGACTTTTCTGGCGGACTCTCTCCGCTCTCTTGACTACCCTTGTGGTAGCTTTCACTCGGGATAAACTTCGCTTTGTGTGTCAACGCGTATTCATCCGCTAACTTAGCAGTTGCGGCTAAGGTGTCTGCCTCTTTCTCATCTAGGTAGGGCCTCATACCTTCAGGGACACAACCTTTAAACTGCTCAATCAGTATTAGCTGTAGCAGTCTGTCATAATCCCCATTGACCCCTTTCGAGGCACACCAACGCTCACGATACATCTGCATCTCACGGGCAAACTCTAAATACGTGCAGCCCCACTGCTTCCTCGCATTCTGGAACCTCTGCCGGTATGCCTCCGGGACCAACTCATAAATCCTGAGTATCGCCTCTTTCACCACATCATACCTTCTGCGGACAAAGCTGAGTAAGCTTGCTGAGCCTTCCCCTTAAGTACGCTCTGAAGCAAAACAGCCCACTTATCCCTCAGCCAGTCCTGACTTGCAGCAACTTTTTCAAAATGGAGAAAGTACCAATCAACATCGGCCTCCTCAAATGGGGGGACCAGCCTAACCTCCTGGGTTGCCCTGAACCCTCCACCTTGGTTCGGCATGGGCCCCTGCGCTAGCATCATCCTTAACTTCTCCAGCTCAAGTTCCCTTTCCCTCTGTTTCTCTCTCGCTTCTCGTTCTAACTGCCTGTCCCTCTCTTCCCACTCTGCCTGTCCTTCTCCTCTCGCTCCAGCTGTTTTATTCTCTCTTCTCGCTCTGCCTGTCCCTCTCTTCTCGCTCCAACTGCCTGTCCCTCTCCTCTCGCTCCAGCTGTTTTATTCTCTCTTCTCGCTCTGCCTGTCCCTCTCTTCTCACTCCAACTGCCTGTCCCTCTCCTCTCACTCCAACTGCCTGTCTCTCTCCTCTCGCTCCAGCTGTTTTATTCTCTCTTCTCGCTCTGCCTGTCCCTCTCTTCTCGCTCCAGCTGTTTTACCCGGAACTCGTGCTCGAGTCTCACTTTTTCAATCTGCAGCTGTACTGCTTCTCCACCAGGTTTTCCCATAGATACCACCTCCAGCTCCCCTTGGGGAAACACACCTTTAGATACATAATGCTCAATGATAGCTCTGTGCATCTCCGCTCTCCTCATTGTCGATTTCCCCTTAAGAAGACTCAACCGTTTGGCCACAGTTGCCAATTCTGATTTCCTGGCATCCTCTAATGCCTCCAAGGTTGGCACCTTTAGAAATTCCTCAATCTCCATTTCTGCTGTTTGCCCTTTCTTTCTTTCGGGAATTTTAACCCAATCAATTTACCCAGTCCCAAATTTGGCGTTCAAAATAGCGGACGAGATCCCCACTTACGTTACGTACCCCGTAACTGGGTTGCCAAACCAGCAGAAATGGACCACTTAGTTGGAGTCTGGATTACTGGAACTAAGAAAGTTTTATTAAAGAAATAAGTAACACAGTACTCTAATCGTAAGGATATAAATGCAACAGGTTAGCAATGATAAAACACACATGTACACAGAACTAGGATAAATGGGAATCAATCAAGCTCTATCGCAGTCTAGGGGTAAAATGATCAGTCTCAAGTGACGCAGGGTTCAGTTCAGCTGAGTACAGTTCGCAGCAATCGTTGTTGTACCGTTGGAGAGAGAGAGCGAATATGCAAATTGGATTCAGACAGACCTCTGATGTTCCTCGCAGTTAGCTTTTGGGCGAGCCCTTTTAATGTCTTCGGGGGTCACCGACTGTGACCCCTCCGTTCCGGATACGATCGTTCTTCCGCTGTGAACCCAGTACCCAGGCAAGGGCGGACACACACACCAGGTTCCCGTCAATCGTACCTTTTCACCCTATGCATCTATGGTCGGTCCCGTGACCAGACCTCCAAACTCCCACCAACTTGTGGGGGCACACCGCACTTCCAGGGTCTCGTTATCTTGTGATCTCGTGGTGTCTGTCTTGCCTTAGCGAACCTGTTCCTTTTATCCCCCCACTGGGGTATCGCCTGTCCATCAAACTTCAAGCAGTTCAGGTTCAAAGCAATCGGTCTGTCAATACTTGGAACTGTGTCTCTATTCGTTAATCTCTCTCGTCTCTCATTAACATTTTGAACGCTTCTCCCTTTGTCTCTCTTACCTCTCTCGTCAGCATCAATCTTCTGGTAACTTGGTTTTTCGTCACAGAAGTCACATCCATTAGATTAGCTGCCTCAAGTTCAGTCTGTGGTCTGGGACAAGAGGGTGTGACTGCGAGTGAGGAGGGTAGTGGGATCCAAGAGGCAGTGCTGGAGGAGCCTCAGCCCTTGAGCTTGTCCAACACGTCTGAGGTTCTTGTCACTGTGTGGATGAGAATGGGGTCTGTAGGAAGGATGAGCAACCTAATTGTGGCACCATAGCTCAGGGAGTCATTCAAGAGGGGGGACAGAAGAGAAATGTAGTGGTAATTGGGGATAGTATAGTCAGGGGAATAGACAGAGTTCTCTGTCGCTAGGATAGAGCGGCCTGAAGGTTGTGTTGCCTGCCTGGTGCCCGAGTTTGGGCATCTTATTTGACGTGCAGAGGAATTTGCCGTGGGAGGGGAAAGATCCATTTGTCGTGGTCCACATGGGTACTAACAACATAGGTAGAACAAGGAAAGAGGTTCTGCTGAGGGAATTTGAGCAGCTTGGGACTAAATTCAAAAGCAGAACCAAAAAGATTGTAATCTCTGGATTACCACCAGAGCCATGTGCAAAATGGCATAGAGTCAAGAAGATCAGAGAGTTAAATGCATGGCTCGAGGATTGGTGTGGGAGTAGTGGGTTTGAATTCATTGGAAATTGGCACCAGTACTGGGGAAGGAGGGAGCCATACTAATGGGACAGGCTCCACCTGAGCTGTGATGGGACCTGGATTCAAGCGAATCGCATAACTAGGGCTGTGGATAGGGCTTTAAACTAAATAGTGGGGGGTGGGTTCAATAGATTGGAGAAGAATGGATAAAGTAAAAAAGAAGTGTGGATAAAGATAAAATGAAAGCAAAAGATAAAAAAAGAAAAAAGTAAGACTAGAGTGAAGAAAAGTCAAGTGCAAAAGAGTAAAAGTTTACAAGATTTTAAAAGCACAATTAGTGTAAGGGCACTTTATTTGAATGCCTGTAGTATTTGAAACAAGGTCAGTGAACTTGTGGCACAAATCAGTACAAAGGTTTACGATTCAGTGGCCATTACAGAGATGAGGCTGAAGGGTGGAGGGGTTTGGGAATTAAATATCAGGTAATACGGAAGGATAGGCAGGAAGGTAAAGAAGGTGGGATGGCACTTTTAATTAAATATGAGATCAGGGCGATAGTGAGAGACGATATAAGATCGAAGGAGCAGAATGTTGAATTAATCTGTGTAGAGATTAGGAATAGTAAAGGGGGAAAAAATCACTGGTGGGAGCTGTCTATCAGCCATTGAATAATAACCGCAAAAAACAGAGAAATATCTGAGGCATGTAAGAATAGAACAGCAGTTATCATGGGGAATTTTAACTTGCACATAGATTTGGTGAATCAAGTTGGTCAAGCCTGTCTTGAGGAGGGCTTCATAGAATGCATCCGTGGTGGCTTTCTTGAATAGCATGTTACTGACCCTACAAGGGAACATGCTACCTTAGATCTGGTCCTGTGCAATAAGACAGGTAAAATTAGTGATCTTGTACTTAGGGATCCTCTTGGAAAGAGTGACCACAGTATGACTGAGTTTGTCATACAAATGGAAGGTGCAATAGTTCAATCTAAAACCAGTGTACTATGCCTAAGCAATGGAGACTACAATGGGATGAGAGAGGATTTGGATAGTGTAGACTGGGAATTAAGGCTATATAGTGGCATAGTTGACGAACAGTGGAAAACTTTCTAAGAGATTTTTCACTGTGCTCAACAGAGGTATATTCCAATTAAAAGTAAGAACAGTAAGGGTGGGGAGAGCCAGCCTTTGATAACTAAGAAAATAAATTAAGGCATCAAACTAAAAGCTCATGCATACAAAGTTGCCAAGAGTAGTGGGAAACTGGAAGACTGGGAAAAACTTTAAAATGGAACAAAGAATCACAAAGCGAGCAATAAAGAAAAGGAAGCTAGATTATGAAAATAAACTAGCATGAAATAGAAAAACGGAGAGTGAAATATTTTATAATTATATAAAATGGAAAAGGATGGCTAAAGTAAATATAGGTCCCTTGGAGGATGAGAAGGGGGAATTGATATTGGGTTATGAGGAAAGAAATATCAGAGGCTTTTAATGACTATTTTGTGTCGGTCTTCACGGTGAAGTTATAATAGAGGCTTTGGTGATAATTTATCAAAATTCACTGGACTCAGGGAAGCTCCCAGCGGATTAGAAGACAGTGAATGTCATTCAACTGTTCAAAAAAGGATGTAGGCAAAAGGCAGGTAACTCTAGGCCAGTTAGTTTAACATCTGTAGTTGGGAAAATGCTTGAAGCTATCATTAAAGACTAAATAGCGAGGCATCTGGAAAGAAATTGATTCATCAGGCAGACATGGCATGGATTCAGCAAAGACAGGTCCTGTTTGACAAACTTACTGGAGTTCTTTGAGGATATAATGAGCGCAGTGGATAGAGGGGAACAGATAGACGTTATTTACTTGTATTTCTAGAAGGTGTTCGATAAGGTACCGTATAGAAGACCTTAAGATAAGGATGCATAGAGTTGGGGGTGATATATTAGCATGGATAGAGGACTGGTTAAATAAAAGAAAGCAGAGAGTTGGCAAATGTGGGTGTTACTCCAGTTGGCAATCAGTGGTGAGTACTGTGTCACATGATTCGGTGCTGGGCCTGTAACTGTTCACAATATGCATTAACGATCTGGAAGAGGGGACTAGTGCAGTGTATCTAAGTTTGCTGATGATACTAAATTGAGTGGAAAAGCAAATTGTCCAGATGATACGGAGAGTCTGTCGAAAGATATAGATAGGTTAAGTGTATGGGCAAGGGTCTGACAGATGGAGTACAATGTTGGTAAATGTGAGGTCATCCACATTGAAAGGAAAAATGAAAAGCAGATTATTATTTAAATGGTAAAAAATTGCAGCATGCTGTTGTGCAGGGGGACTTGGGAGTGTTTGTGCATGAATCACAAAAGGTTGGTTTGCAGGTGCAGCAGACAATCAAGAAGGCAAATGGAATATTGGCTTTATCGCTAGATGGATTGAATTTAAGAGCAGGGAGGTCATGCTGCAACTGTACAGGGTACTGGTGAGGCCACATCTGGAATACTGTGTGCAGTTCTGGTCTCCTTACATGAGGAAGCATATACTGGCTTTGGAGGCAGTGCAGAGGAGGCTCACAAGGTTCATTCCAGAGACAAGGGGATTAGACTATGAGGGGAGATTGAGTCACCTGGGACTGTACTCACTGGAATTCAGAAGAATGATCATTATCATCATCAGCTGCCATGCCCAGTTTGAGGTTTGACTGCCATGGCCTACACACTCCTGTTTCGGGTCAAGTGGATCAATTCATTGGTATTCATTTCCAGTTCTCTGGCTGCTGTCTCCATTATCATTTGTCTTTGCCTTCCTTTTGCTTTCTTCCCTTCAATCTTTCCCATAATTACCTTGCACTCTAACTCCTCTTTCCTAATCACATGTCCAATGAAGTTACGTTGCCTTTTCATGATCTCATACATGATTTCTCTTTTTGTGTTTGCTCTGTTCATGACATTCTCGTAAGATATTCATTTCATCCATGATATTCTTTGTATCCTCCTCAAAAACCACATCTCTGCTGCTTCAATTTGTTTCCTCATGTTACTAGATATTGTCCAACATTCTGAGCCATATAACATAACTGGATAAACATAACATTTCAGTACTCTGAGGTGGGTTGTCATGCCTAGTTTGGTATTGGTCAGTATATTCTTCATTCACGTAAAGCTGTCTTTCACCATCCCTATTCTTCTTTTGATGTCTATGTCGCACCTTCCATCTGATGTCACCCAGCTTCCTAAGTAGCAAAAGTTCTGTACTTGTTTCATGTCTTCCCCATCTATTCTCAGCCTGCAGACAGGATTCTCCTTCTTTTTGGATATCACCGTACATTCTGTCTTTTTGCAATTGATAGATAAACCCATTTTTGCACTTTCTTCAACAACTATATCATTTCAGTTTTGTAGTTCTTCCTCCGTACTTGCAATTAACACAGTGTCCTCCGCATATCTGAAATTATTGATGTTTTCACCACCAACTTTGATTCCCAAGATGTCTCTTATTTTTTGTAATATTGTTTCACTGTACACATTAAACAAATCAGGGGAGAAAACATACCCTTGTCTAATGCCTCTCATGATTTTCGTAAACTGACTCACTTCTCCATCTATTTTTAGAGCGGCAGTTTGTTCCCAGTACAGACTTCTGATTAGGCGGAAGTCTTTCGCATCTAGATCTAGAGTTTCCTGTAATATTTCAAATAACTTATTGTGCTTCACTTTATCAAATGCTTTTGCATAGTCGATAAAACAAATAAATCTTTTTGCACTTGAATAGCTCATTCTGATAGTATCCTTAACATCAATATCGCATTTCTTGTACCTTTATCTTTCACAAAACCACATGGTTCGTTACCTGTTTCAGCTTGTATCTTACTTTTAGCTCTTGTCATCAAAATTCTTAGAAGTATCTTGGTGATATGACTCGTTAAACTTATGGTCCTATGTAATTCACATTCTATAGCTCCACATTTCTCAGGAAGAGTGATAAATACTGATATTTTCTTCTCTTTTGGTATTATTCCAGTCTCATAAATATTATTGATTAAATCAGTAAGTTTTTCAATTCTATAATCTTTAAGGGCAATAATTTGTTCTATTACTAGTTCATCAGCACCTGCTGCCTTTCCTTTTTTCATCTTATTTATTGCATTATGAACAGATTTTAAAATACTTTTAAAATACTTCAATGTTTTTCTTAATTTCTGGTTTTTCGCCTCGATTGTCTTCAAGCAATTCCTGAATATATTCAGTCCATCTGTTCATAATCTCATCTTTTCCCATGATAATGGTATTGTCCTTTGTTTTCAAAACATCCACCTGAAGAACAGAGGAGCTTTTTACCAGTGATAATCTTGATTTCTTGATGTAACCTTTTTGGATCAGTAATAGGGATTCTTTCTAGTTGCTCACATTCCGGGTTTAACCATTCTTCTTTGGCTTTTTGACATAAGCCTTTAACTTCTTTATCTAAGGACTTATATTCTATAGGATTTGCTTTCTTCTGTCTCCTTTCTTCCATTAGATTTTTGATTTCTTCTGCCATCCATTTATTCTTTGTGCTTTTTTCTTTTTTAGGAATCACTGACTTTGCTGATTCTGCCAAGGCACCCTTTAGTGAGTTAAACTTCATTTCTACATGATTGCTATCATCTTCAACAGATTCTATTTCTAGACTTTGAAATCTATTCCTTACTTCAATTGTAAATTTTTGTCTTAAAAAAGTTTTCTTCTTTAATTAATTGTGAGTAGTCAAGGGATTGTTCAGGTTTTTGCTTCTTTAGTTTTCTAAGTTTTACTTTTACGTGATATATTACTGGGTTATGGTCACTATTACAGTCTGCACCTGGGTATGTTTTGCATTGAGTCATTGAGTTTCTAAATCTTTGGTTTATAGTAATAAAGTCAATTTGATTTCTGGTGTTATCACCTGGACTTTTCCAAGTCCACAAGCGTCTTGGATGGTTTTTAAAGTAGGTATTCATAATGACCTGATTATTCATCTTGCACCATTCTACCCATTTCTCACCTCTTTCATTTCTCTCTCCTAGTCCAAATTTTCCTATGGTATTTCCATCAGCACCTTGTCCTACTTTAGCATTTAGATCTCCCATGACAATAACAATATCTTGAGATTTGCATCCATTCTTTGCTTGTTCAAGCTCTTCATAGAATTTATCTATATCCTCATTTGTTCCATCTGTTGTTGGTGCATATACCTGCATAATTGCTAAATCAAATGGTTGTCCTCTGAATCTAACAAGGAACACTCTTTCTGATATTGCCCAATGTCCTAAAACACTTTTTGCCATGTTTTCATCCATAAGAATTCCTACTCCATTAGTATGGGATGTTCCACAAGAATAAATCAGTGCTTTATTTCTATTCTGACATGTTCCAGCACCTGTCCAATGAACTTCGCTAATTCCCATGATGTTAATCTTTAGTCTTTCCATTTCATTTACCACATTGTCCAATCTTCCTGTTTGATATAGGGTTCTTACATTCCAAGTAGCAATAATTTTCTTTTGTGTTACTTGAATTTTATGAGCAGTAGCTTGATGACGGTCGGGGATCCCCTGCTGCCCAGAATCAACCCTACCGAGCGAAGCATCTTCAGAATTGTCTTGAAGATCTTCTTGACGCTGTTGTTGTATGATACATTTTGTGAGTTTGACCATGGTTTTCTTAGCAAATAGATTCTAGGAAACCTAGTATCTAGCAACGGTGGTTTGCTATTGCCTACCATTGGGCGAACTAAAGAAATCGCCATTTCTCTTCCCAAATGTTCATCCGCCTGTTCTATAGCCATTGTCATTTGAGGTCCTAGCTCATCCACCTTCTCCGTCATAAGTTCAGTTACTGAACCTGCTGGATCTGCCGTTGGCCTTCGCTCGTATCCTGAGCAGGAACCCTTGCAGGTGCTACTGTTCCGGGTCAGAGTGGCCCTGGGAACAATGAATGACTAAGGGGTAACTCCACTTTCCCCAAAGCTCTGAAAGTCCCCAATCAGAGCCTCATCACCAGTTGCAGTTTAGAGTCATACCCAGGACTAAGAAGAATGATAGGAGATCTTATAGAAACATAACATTATGAAAGTGATAGAGAAGATAGAGGGAGGAAAGCTGTTTCCATTGGTAGGTGGGAATAGAACTAAGGGACATAGCCTCTAGATTCAGGGGAATAGATTGAGGATGGAGATGAGGAAGAACTGTTTCTCCCAGAAAGTTGTGAAACTGTGGAATTCTCTGCTCAATGAAGCAGTGAAGGCAGCCACAATAAATATATTTAAGACTACATTGGATAGATTTTTGCATAAAAGAGGAATTAAGGGTTATGGGGAAAAGGCAGGTAGATGAAGATGAGTCCATGACCAGATCTGCCACGATCTTATTAAATAGCAGACCAGGTTGAATGGGCCATATGGCCTAACCTGCTCCTATTTCTTATGTTCTAATGTTAAGTTCTTATGTTCTAGTCATAGAGTCATACAGCATGGAACACAATTAGTCAGAGTCATGTATTATGGAACACAATTAGTCACAGAGTCATACAGCATGGAACACAATTAGTGACAGAGTCATACAGACTGGAACACAATTAGTCAGAGAGTCATACAGCATGAAATCAGCCCAACTTGTCCATACGTCAGTATTTCCCGGTGGGCTAGTGCCATCTGTCCATATTTAAAAACCATTGTCCATACAACAGTGTTTCCTAGTGAGCTAGTCCCATCTGCCCATATTTAAAAAACATTCCTGCCTCTTACAGCCGGCAAATTGTTGTATCAGCTGTCAAAGTTGCCGAAGTATTTCAGGAGCGGTGTTTTTTCACTTCACTGCTGGAGGTCCAGCCGCCACTAAGACAAGGCAGCAGGAGTCCCAGGTGCTTCAGGCCAGTGACAATGTCGATCCCTATCCAGGTCAGGTGAGGATAGGCATCGGGAGGCTGTGGGCAATGGCTTTAAGTGGAGGAAGTTGACAAACAAGATGTGCCCTGCTGTTTCTCTGTATTCTACAGCTTGCATACATCATCAGTGCTTGGCACCTCACAGAACAACAGAGCTTGCAGAACCTTGGGAGGAAATCTCTTGGTGTTCTGTAGAACCCAGTACTACAGAAGCCACCCAGTTCCACAAGATACTCCAGAATATTGGATCCAAGTTCAAGGGCAGCACCTGGAACCTGATCAATAATTTAAAAACAGCCTTAGAAGGAATGAGAATGTCTCAATCTGTACCCTATCACATTATTCCTCACTCGTTCCCCAATATCTGTTCTCAGTCTGGCTTCAAGTAAAGGGAAGCAAATGAGAGACCACTTGAAAATTTGTCTAAGAGGCTAACTCTGGCAGTGACTTTCTACATCCACATTTCATTCTGTTTTCCCCACTGACCGGTCTTCTCCCTGTCTATCTCCCCACTCTGCCCGAATTCTTTGACCATGGTTTACTTTTCTGGTTGCACATTAGTAGATCTCTATTTTGATCCAGTTATTGAATAACCATGGACCTTAGGGATTGTATTCAGACTGTAGGACTTAAGCTACTAGTTCAGCAGTAACTTGGTTGTGTGCCAACATTCACGAGCCTCACAGACCCATAAATTGCTCCCAGTGGGAAATCAGATTGCAAAATACTCCAGGTGTCATTAATTATTCACCAATTGTAGTAAGTACTATAAAATCTAGTCTATAAATCGCACTGCTGTTTAATGGATTCAATTTTTTGTTAAGATTTATGTAAATATATACATTATTTAATGCCTTGGAAGAATATTCAATATGTAATTTTACTTATCACATTTCGGAAGTTTGCTTTTGGATACAAGCATTTAACAGTTACACCACCCTTAATTTACCGGAACACTTACTTGCCTATATCTTGCAAACTCAGAACACTTTGCACAATCTATGAGGCTATTTTCTGTGTTTGTGATAATCAAGAAATGAGGGCAATATCGGAACAAAATATAGAGACCAGTGCCAGCCAGTCTCCTCTCTTTCATGGAAACTGACTTCTCTAAAGAAAGCTGAAGGTCTCACTATATTGGGACAGTTTGTTCATGACGTCCTAATACGAGAAAAATGATGAAAACAGTATCTTTTCCACTTAAGTCAGATTTAAGTGTTTCTTAATCTAGCCCATTAGAGAATCAAAGGTTACTCCACTCAGTCTTTCAATGTAAAATTAATGGAATTACCCAACTCATTTAGGTTTTCCTACATTTGCTGGTCGATTTGTTTTCATTGTGCTCTGGACAGTGAGTTTCAGGACTTTCGAGTTCATCCATTTCCGATGCTCTCCTTCCCTTTACACAACTGATCTCCGTTATGGAATCACTCTGTATCACCAGGCCAAGAGAAAAAGGAGGAAAAATGAATAATGGAAAGCAAGACAGACTGAAACAGGATTAGCCTTGCATAGAAGACATAGGCAAAACTATAAATAGAGTGAAATAACACATTTGACAGAATTATGTCAAGTACCTCAAACCAATCTGTGGGCAAACCTTAATGTAAGATAAGGAAATGTCATTAACTGCTAGCAACCTCCTGAGTCTAAACATTTTCACCTCAAAGCCACACTCAACCTGACAGCAGTTATATCAAGCAGGTGACTAATGTGTCATTTGACAGAGAAGCAAACAACTTTGGCTGTCTGTCCATAGACGACCAGCTCTAGCAAAAACAGGAGCTCTTGTTTCTTAGGGAGTTCTCAGATCTCTCAGATTTTGACTTTTTGCATGCAAGTAGACTCAACAGATTCACATTTGATAATGACAGATTCAGGGATGGAGATGGCTACCATTTTAATCATGTGCTGATAACCAAGAATCAACCACACAAGGTCTGCACAGATCATTGTTCACTCCACAACTTAAGAACATGATAACAAGGACCAGGAGCAGACCATCAAGCCTTTTAGGACTCAGCAGACATTCATCATGATTGTAGCTGACCTTCCATCTCAGACACTGACAGTAATTTATGGTTCAAATGGTGGAGCAGATGCAATGGGCCAAATTTCCTAATTCTTCTTCTATGTCCTATGGTCTAAGGTAAGCTCCACTTTCCAGCACTATCCCAACTAGTCAATGTACCTATTTTAAGACCAACCACAATTCCTTTGTTTTTGGCCCAGGAGGAAAATAAAGTCAAGACTGTCCCCGGCAGTCATGTCCCATGACATTAGCTGCATGCATACAGAATTCCCATTCATTGACCAGTAGGAATTTGGTCTGGAATTCAGTACCTAAGCCTTTCCTTGAGGTTTAGATTTTCCAGTGTTTCCTTGACACTTCGTATGAGTGCTATATTACTTGAGAATCTGCATTGATTCACAGACCTGACAAAGTCCACTGCAGGGACACTCAAATCACAGAGCACGCTGAAGTGTTCCCTTCATCCTGCTGACCAGTTGACCGATAGTCTACATCATCCTCCCAATGATGAAGTTTCAAACAAGGTTCTTAATTTGTGAGGATGAGGAATTGCTGCTTTGGTTCTGAAATAAATGTGAAGATGAGCTTCTTTTGGGAAGGGTGGGTTGTGAGAAATATATTGAACAGAATAACTTGGAGAACAAATCATCTGCTGGGATTGCACTGTGGCTGTGAATGCCATTGGCACATTGCCCTTGAGAAAGTGAGAGTGAGTAACCATCATTCGTCTTGGAGGAAAAACCTACTGAGGATGGTGTTCCAATCTGCCTGCTGCCCAGTCCCTTTGTGGCAAAGATTGTGTGTGGGTAAGCGAGATGCTGGCATGTAATTGTGGTTAAATCAGTGGGCTATTATAAAAAGGTGTGGGCTGTTGATAAGTAACATGATTTCAAATCCCACACAGCCACTGGAAATTTTAAATTCCTGCAATTAAATATATCTGCAATGAAAACTTAATATCAGTGATGGTGTCTATGAAACTACTGGATTGTTTTAAAAACCCATCTGATTCACTAACATTCTTCAGGGATTGAAATATAATAATCTTGCTCAGTCTAGCCCATATTTGAGTCCAGACCTATAGCAATGCATTTGGCTTTTAATGGCTTAGTTCAAGGGAAATTGGAGATAGAATAAAACTGTTTCCAGCAATGTGCACATCCCGTGGATGAAGAAACATTAGATCAAACTCTACACCAGGACATCCTCACAGGAATTCCTGCCATGTTACGCACCATCCTGCTGTACAAACACAAACAAATGAACGAGGAGGCCACTCAGACCCTTACGCCTGCTCCACCATTTTATGAGATGTGGTAGATCTGATCATCAGCTCACTGTGTTCCCATCTACCCCAGTGACCTTTCCATTCCTTGTTTATCGAGAACCTAGCTATTTCTGCTCTGAAAATGTGCAAAGATTCTGCATCCGCTGCCTTTTAATGAAGAGTTTCAAAGACTCTTGAGAGAAAGGAAAGTGCCTTACCTCTAGCTTAAAGGTAGAACACTTAATTTTGAACAGTGAGCCCTTGTTCTGGATTCTCCAAAGGAAGAAACATCTCTCCTTATCTATTCTATCAAGAACCCTCAGGATCGTATTTGTTTCAGTACATCATCTCTGCATCTAAACCTCGATATCTATATCCTTTAAAATGATGAAAACACAAAGAGCGGATTAGATATTTTACAGCTGACTAAACCAGTAGAGAATGAAGGTGTGATTTGACTGAACTTCATTATATAAGTATAGCACTGGAAGGAATAAAGCTTTTTTCTGTTAAGGGGCGGGTCAAGGACAAGAGAATATCACCTTAACATCAGAGCTAGGGATTTCCAAAAAGATGAATAAATCTCTCACTGTTATGTTTGTTCTTACTAAAGACAAACTTAGCATAGGTGAAAACTTCTTTTTGACACTCCAGCAATGGTTTCAGCCCGACATGAGCACATGCAACCAGCTCACCCACATCACTTCCAGTTCCAGGTGAACCACCCACATTGCACACTGGGAATTGCAGTTCTTCATTATGTACGCACATAACAACACTCAACAGAAGCAGTAACTCCATTAATAAGCACCACACACAAAATGCTGGAGGAACTCAGCAGCCCGGGCACCTTCATCAGGATCTGATGATTAATTCAAGGGAAATTGTGGATAGTCTAAAACTGTTGGCCAGCCAGCGATGGTCATGGGAGTCCTGATTTTTCCTGGAAAAGAATGTGGAGAAAAAACTTAAAATCAGGACAGAAAAGGGAAAAGACAGAAGATGGGAAAATCATTGTCACGGAGATCTACAACCTGGAAACAAAGATGCCAACTGCCATGATAATATATTCATAAACTGGTCAGCCAGTAATCTACTACTTAGACTTGAATTAATATTATGATGTTGTAGTGTATTGGTTGCGAATATATCCTTATGTGTGTCTTGTGATACATTGTTGGAACAGTATATCACAAGACACACTTTAAGATATTACAGCTGTTGTGTGGCATGAATTAAAAAGTTACTAATTAAACAGCAACAGAGAGGAATCTATGAATGCTAACAAGTGAAGATTTGGGATATTGCAGCTGAGGGTGCGGTAAGACTGCAACCAAAGGAAAAAAGCGAACACCGTTCTCTAGATAGAGCACTAATGATGGTGGACGCGTGAACTGGATGAGATGGAGAGGCTGCTGCCCTTTGCTCTGTCTGTAGAGCGGGTAGCTGTGTTCCTGGTGTGAAATGACGAATGTCAGTCCTACGAACATCCAGCCTAGCACTACGTTTCTGTCGCTGAATATTGGCACCCACCGGGAGAGAAGTACCATATCTGCTGCACTGTCGAATCCTTGGTTGCAACAAATTCTACAAGCGTATCCTAAATAACAACATCCAGTTTGTAAAAGCATTGATAGTGTTCCCCCAATTTCCCGACTCAAATCCTGAAAACCTTCCTACAATGTGAAAAACCTTGACTCCTATGGCGAACACACTGAATGGCGCCAGTACTGGCACAGAACACGGATCTGATTGACGACCCCACCTGGCTCCTCCCGGGCTTTACTACAGCTAGCAGGGGGAAAACTGGCCAGCTGCAAGTAGACTCAGAAATCGACATGCTAAAACAGCACAAGCACTACACCGATGGGCCCCCGACAAACCCCAGCTTGCCACTGTGGTGCCCCAACCCACGACGTCATCCACCTGGTCCAAATATGGCTTCTCACCAAGATCTGAGACAGCTTTGCCGCGGTCCATCGATGGGGCTGCGAGTTGGAGGAGTGACTTAACAAAAAAAAACCAATTATAAGTGTGTAGTGAAAAGTACCTGCCACACGAAACAACAACAAATTTCAAGATCCTGGTAGAGGACAGAAGAGAGCAACGTAGCCATTTGTTCAAGTGAGCTGATGTCCTGCACGGATGTTGAAAGATTTTACCGGGCATTTTTTTCTAGTGCTTTAAGGAATTTTGTAAGTTTGGCGGGAACAAAGAAGAAAATGTGAGCAATTATAGGCATCCATTAGACTCGTGAGACCATGGATTTGTGCATGGAAGGTTTCCAGGGGCGCAGACCTGGGCAAGGTTGTATGGAAGACCGGCAGTTTCCCCTCTCCACGCCACCGATGCTGCCCAAGGGAAGGGCACTAGGGCCGATACAGCTTGGCACCGGTGTCGTCACAAAGCAATGTGTGGTTAAGTGCCTTGCTCAAGGACACAACACGCTGCCTCAGCTGAGGCTCAAACTAGCAACCTTCAGATCAGTAGACCAATGCCTTAACCACTTGGCCAGACGCCAATTATATCACCAGGTTAAAGGTGCTTTTTTCAAAAAGAACAATCTAGATCAGGTACTTGGGACCTTTTGGTGTAGCAGCCTGACAATGAGAAGATTTTAACTAACCTACAAGACGCGCTGGATCTGACTTTGGAGGGAATGTGCAGAGTACCCACAAATGTGGAGGGCATCGCCAAGTATGGAACAGTCTTGTTCAGATGCAGGCAGGAATGATCTTCACAACAGAGTTAATGTAGACGCTAAGAGTGTTTTTCAACACGAAGATAGATGGTTATGCATGCTGGAGGCAGGAAGGCTGCAAGTCCTGTGACTGAAGGTTCGGTGGCTTTACTATAGCAAATATGGAAGGAACCTAGACTCAAAGTTTTTACTTACAATTGTATAGGGCATGTTGAATAGGTGTGCAGGTCCCTTAACTAGGTAACTAGTGGTAACAACAGGGATCCTCCTTTTCCTTGGGTGAATAGGGCAACGGTGCGTCCATTTGCTGGAATTGGATAGAAGAGATGGACACCTGCCTGGAGGCATATTGATCCTGCTGAGACCTAGCCAGTCAGAGGGCATGATGTGGACAGAGAATATCTCAGTCTCCATTGATGCTGGTGTTCTAACTCTCTGCAGGGGGACTCTGCATGCTGTGGTGTGGAGTCACTGCCTGAAAAGACCACCAATCCGGTTCAGAGACACCAAGATATGTAGAGTTCACAAGCTCAGCCATACTTTCAGCTCTAGCAAGGTGGCCAAGGAGAATGATGAAGCAGTATCAAGCTTCATTAGCTTGGGATGGGAGTGAAGGCAGCGAACAGCCAGAGCCGCACATTGAGGTAAGGAATTCAAAACACGTATCCTCTGGCTGAAAGGCAAGAGCAATTACACTGGGTGAAAGGCTCACGAGAAGCAGTGGTTCATTGTCTATAATTCACACATCTGCATTTCACCATTTCCATATTTAAAAATACGTTGTTTCATAGAGGGAGACCATTTCAACCCGTGCAATCTGCGCTGTCTCACGGAGCATTCCTTTTCTCCACTCATTTTCTCTGTAATCTAATATCCCAACTTTCCCATCCACTCCCCCCAGATATCACCACTCTCCGAAACACCAGGAGAGCTACCCTTCCAGCCCATGTCTTGGAATGTGAAAGGAAACCAGAGCACCCGGAGACAACACACACAGTCGCAGGGAGACAACACACACAGTCGCGGGGAGACAACACACACAGTCGCGGGGAGACAACACACACAGTCGCAGAGAGACAACACACACAGTCGCAGGGAGACAACACACACAGTCGCAGGGAGAATCCTACACAGAGAGAACCAGAGGTCAGGATTGAACCTGGCTCTCTGGGGCGGAGAGGCAATTGCTCCACCAGCTGCACCTCTGTGTTGTCCCATTCATACCAGGGCTGACACAACCTCCGTACAGCAGTGAAACAACAGTGCCTTATCATCTCACAGAGGCATTTGTCTGGACTTTACCCCTTGACATTGGGGTTAGTAATTTGTCTTTTGTCTTGTGTACTAAGCAAACTGTAAACTTTGCACTGAGCATCTGGACTTCAGTGTTTCCACGTTGCAAAGTTGCCTCCTGTAGCTGAGTGATATTACTCGCACCTCTGAACCAGAAGCCTTTGTTTAGATACCACTTAAGGGACCAGGTAGCTGATCCTCCAGTGAAGGGAACGATGTGCAGTCAGGGGTACCATTGACAGCATGGGGCATTAACCTGGGGTTCTGTCTTGCTACCATTCCGCAAACAGCGAAGAACACACCCCTGCCTTTATTCATCAACCCCACTTCTAAAATATATGATCATTTCAGTCATTGTGGGAGCTCACTCAACACAGATTAGCCACCATGGTGACGACTCTTCACAAGCACTTCATTGGATGCAAGGTCCTGTGGGACAACTTGAAGTTGTGAAAGGCGAGTACAGGTGTGTTGTTTATGACGGACACACTGTAAACATGCTTTAAAGGATCCTGAGACAGCAGTGCATGATTTTCTACACGCCAGTTTCAAAGGAGAGGAATCCCAGTCTTCCAATGGGAGTTTACTGCTCACAAATTACCTTCCTATGTGCAGGGACTTGGCTGGTGCTCCATCACAAACTACACTGAAAGGATGCAGTCTGCCAATAACAGTGTGGGATTGGTCGTTTCAAAGGAAAAATTAAACTGCCAGAAATAAAGCAGGAATAATCCATTCATGGGTGATGAGAAAGGAGCTGCCTGGATTGAAGAGATTGTAAGGGTTTTATTGTCTGGTTAGCTTTAACATTTTAATGATTTACTGACTCATTCAACCTCCTGTATCTTCTCCCTGATGGTAGCAATGAGAGAAAGGCTTGACCTGGGTGATGGTGATCCTTCATGATGGATGCTGCCTTTTTGAGGGAACACTCCTTAAAGATGTCCTGTAGCTACAGAGGCTAGTGCCCATGATGGAGATGACTGAGTTCACAACTTTCTGCAGCTTCTTTCGATCCTGTGTCGCAGCACCACCAGCACCACCCCACACACACACCACCCCATTCCAGATGATGATGCAGCCAGTTAGAGTGAGATGATCCAATTTGATATATAGGCTTGGGTCAAAATCAGGACAGATAATTAATTTAACAATTTGCAGCAGTTCAGTTACAATATTTATTCTATTACAGACTATGCACATTGGTGGAAGGACCAGTATTCATTGTGGAGGATAGGTGGATGGAATTTAATTTGATTTATGATCTAGAATCACTACATTCAACAATCTTATTAGGTGATGCATGACTGTGCATTGTGTATTATTTCAGTGCAGGATCACACAACACAGAATGAGCCTACCATCTGGCTCATAATTTCTGAACTGTCTCTTTAAATAGCCAATCATTCCCACTCTACGACTTGCAAAGAACATGGTCTTCACACCAGGGTGCATGCTGAAGATCATCAGACAAAATGAAATGATTCCTACCTTGATTCAAGTGGAACTTCTCACTCTTCTTTGCAACTGTTCATGCAGAATTATTCTGATTCTCCTCAAACATTTAAATTAGTAGAAATTAATGTGAGATTTTTTTTTACTGTTTACTCCAGGCATTTTTAATTTAAATTTGTATAGATCTTTATTTTGCTCGAGAAAGCAGGAAGAATGTTTCAGATGTTCTTAATTTTATGTACTATTTTAGAGAGTGATGCAAGATTTTCAAATCATCAAAAATTGGTGGGGTCCCTCCATCAAATGTATTTTAGACAAATGGCTCATTCTTTTGTTATGTCCTTTGTATGAAGTGGGCAATCATGGTCTTTCCATGACCATGATTGTTCTTGACACTTTTTTCTGCAGAAGTGCTTTGCCATTACTTTCTTCTGGGCAGTGTCTTTACAAGACGGGTGACCCCAGCCATTATCAATACTCTTCAGAGATCGCCTAGTGTCAGTGGTCACTATTGTGTTCTTTACACATACCTTGGGTTACTAAGAACAAACCATATTCTGGAAGAATTAAAACTAGAATGATTATTTACAACAGCAAACAGCAAGCACATCTTTAACATACAGGGTCTAGATCATTCTGTCATTTCTGCGCATGCTACTGACTCTGTCCAATCACGTTCTTACACGTGACACGTGGTATCACCACATCTTCCTTTCCTTAAAAAGAAAAACAATTGGCAACATTGATCAGAACAAATATATAATTTAACATGTCTCTATCAGTCTCTCTGGGGTTTACAAACACGAGTGGACCTTCTAAGTGGTTCACACAGTTCTTGTGTTTCATTGTTATTTTCATGTTTTGTCTGGTCTGCATCAATGAACTGAAACTCTGAAGTTGGCTCTTTCTTGAGGTTTTTTGAGAAGAAGTCGCAATTCATTCATTAACTGTGTAATCTCTTTTTTATGCTGAGACTTCATCATTTCTATAAAACTTCTCAATTCCTTCATTTGTGCTTTCACTTCTTCAATTGGATCCTGATTCTTGTCACTCTTTGGATTCAGATCTGTATTGTACTGTACCGGCAAGTTTGGCTTCTGTCCACTGTATTCTGACTCTGTATCACTGTCCAGGACTAAGGCTTTTTCACCAAATTCAGTCTCTCACAGGCAAATAGACCAAGTATTGACTGTACATTTTTTGGCACAACCACAAATGAAAGCGTGTGCACACTATTTTTGTGCGATACTTTGCCACACATGTTTCTTTAACTGGAATGTCTGCACCTGAGTACCCAGTCACTTTTATATTTGTCTTATGTAACTTTGGTCTTGGCTTTAATGCATTAAACTCAGATTCTGCAAGAACATTTACTTACGCTCCAGTATCCAATTTAAACAAAATAATGCTTTGTTTCACTTGCAATGGCATAGTCCAGTCATTCTTACTTTGTTTGTTTTACAAAGCACATCTATATAAAACTCCTCGGGTTCATTTTCAAGCACTGCATTTACGTGTTTTATTTCCTTTCTACTTCTGCAACAGCATGAAAAATGATTACTCTTACCACAGTTGTTGCATATTTTCCAATACGCTGGACACGTTTTAGGTTAGTGCTCCCACCCACAGCGATCACAAAGTTTTTTTCTTCCAGATGACGTCTTGTTCTCTGTCAGTTCCGTAGCCGTTATATTATTTTTTCTAATATGTTCGGGCACAGCGTGTACGTTGTAGTTCTCAATAAAAAGCTCTTTAGCCTGTGTCATTACGGTCTCAAAAGCTTTGCAGAGTGCCACAGCTTTTTCCAAATTCAAATCTTATTCTAGCAGTCTTTCTCTCAGACCATTATCTAGAATGCCGCAAACAATTCTGTCTTTATGAGAGAGTCTGTAAGCTCTACAAACTCACATATTTTCCTGTGGTTTCTCAACTCCATAACAAATTGATCAATCATTTGACCAGGTCTCTGCCAACATTTGAAAAAATTGTACCGTTCATACGTCACATTGCGCTTTGGTATACAAAATGCATCAAATTTGTCCATAATCGCTTTTAGATTCAAATGATCTCCATTTTCAAAAGTAAAATGGTTATATACCCCAATTGCATCGTCCCCTATCACGTGGAGTAGAATTGCAGCTTTCGTTTTCTCCGTTTTATTATCTGCTCCGATTGCCGATAAATAAATTTCAAAACGCTGTTTAAATCTTTCCCAGCTTTCAGCTACGTTTCCAATCAGCTGAAGCATTGATGGGGGTTGCAGAACTTCCATTTTTAAAGCTGTTAGCAAACAAAGAAAAAGTTTGCGCTCTTTTTTTTCAATTATCTTCGCGCCTCCCGTGTTAGCGAAATAAATTATTCTTCCAGACCGACTTCTGACACCATGTTGTGTTCTTTACACATACCGTGGGTTACTAAGAACAAACCATATTCTGGAACAATTAAAACTAGAACATTTATTTACAACAGCAAACAGCAAGCACGTCTTTAACATACGGTTTCTAGATCATTCTGTCATTTCTGCGCATGCTACCGACTCTGTCCAATCACGTTCTTACACGTGACACGTGATATCACCACAGTCACATTATAGGTTTTTGCAAATAAAATGAAGTGAAGCGCTTTATATTCAATGAAACCCGTAACACAGTTTTATTGAACTCCAAAACCTAAACACAAAAGCACACTAAAAATCTTTATGTTACAATGTTAGCACGTCAGACCAGCCTCTTAAAGTGAAACCCCAACTCATCTCGGTGATTGTGAATTATGTATATTTCCCCCAATTACGTTACCCTACACAGCACCCTCCCCACAAAAAAATTCACTAAAACTGGCATTGTGAGCTTGTCAGAAGCCCAGACAAGTCACCCACCAGGCTCAGATTCTGTGTTCCAGTTTGCCGACACGATGAGGTGAGGGTGACTGGTTGAGACATCACACAGGAGAAAAGCCTCAGCTTCTCTGAATTTAATGTCAGCTCTGTTAAAGCTGCAAGGTGGTTGGCACTTCCTAGTGTTTGTACCAAAGCGAATGTGGTAAAAACACAGGCCCGGCGTCATCAGTTTCGTGGGTGTCCATATGCTGAGGCCTTGCTGACCAGGATCATTGAGGTAGAGAAAGGAGAAGGAATGATGTGTCACTGCCTGGTTGAGTGTAGACTATCAGCCATTTTAGTAAGCTCCTGTAGTTCTTCACCGGTGCATTAGCAAGGGTTGTGCGAAGTTGATCAGGCATTTGCTGCATGAAGCGTTCTTTAAAATTAAAACAAGGATGGTGATTTCCCAGCAGAGACAGCATGTGGTCCATTAGCTCTGAAGGCCAGGCATCGCTGAGGCTAGACAAAGAGAGCAATTGTTTGGCACTCTCAGGCTCCAATAGTCCAAAAGGCTATAAAAGTTGAGTTTTCAGCAATCAGTATCTATTGTGTTCAGGGGGGTGTTCAAGGGACTCACCACTTACAGCTGTGGACTTGCTGAACAATGCTACCAGGCAGTAGAATTTGGTGTCCTCGGTGGTGATTTCGCGCAGAGTAAACTGGGCCTAGGCTTGTACAAACCAAGCAATGGTGTTTTGCTCCCAAAACTCCGGCAGTTTCAAAGTGTCTGCAATGGATAATGTGTTCACTAACTCTGGAGTCGTCCTAGAGAATCGGGGTCACCAATGAAAGTTTTTGCAAATAAAATGAAGTGAGGCATTTCAAGAGGAATTCTGCAGATGCCGGAAGTTCAAGCAACACTCACAAAATGCCGGTGGAATGCAGCAAGCCAGACAGCCATACGTGAGGCATTTTATGTTTTTATTGAACTCCAGAACCTAAACACAAAAGCATGTTAAAAATCTTTACGTAACAACATCAGCGCATCAGACCAGCCTCTTAAAGCAAAACCCCAACTCAAGGTTTGTGGTTGTGAATTATATACATTTCTCCCAATGTGACAAGAGTCCTTGATGAGGATGAATTGAAATTCTAGGATATCCAAAGCAAGGTTCGAGACACAGTATTATAATGGATCTGAGCTCAAAAGAAACACTAGACGATATCACGAGTAGGCTTATAATTGAGCACTGAACACTAGTGAGCACTAGTGTTCCTTAAGTACTCAATTCTTGGCGCGTGAAACATGATTACCAATTAGTGGGTCTGTCCTGAACAACTATCCGTACTCCGGGGAGTTTGAGTGTCTAAATCCTGGAAGCTGGTGCGGTTGGGGACGTCTTGTAGCTTGTGCGATGCTACCTCCCAGTTATGTTACCCTACAGCATAACCAGGGCTTGTGATGTGCACCAGCTGCTCCCATGGCTTCACTCTTATGACCCTAATCGGGGGCTAAGCATGACCTGCAGGTTAGCAGAGGGGAGGGCCACCTCGCACCCTCTTTGGTAGGGACATACCTCCACCCCACCAGACAAATGATGGTCAATGCAAGTGCACATAACCATATAACAATTACAGCACGGAAACAGGCCGTCTCGACCCTTCTAGTCCGTGCTGAATTCTTACTCTCACCTAGTCCCACCGACCTGCACTCAGCCCATAAACCTCCATTCCTTTCCTGTCCATATAGGTATCCAATTTAACTTTAAACGACAACATCGGACCTGTCTCAACTACTTCTGCTGGAAGCTCGTTCCACACAGCTACCACTCTCTGAGTAAAGAAATTCCCCTTCATGTTACACCTAAACTTTTGTCCTTTAACTCTCAACTCATGTCCTCTTGTTTGAATCTCCCTTACTCTCAATGGAAAAAGCCTATCCACATCAACTCTATCTATCCCCCTCATAATTTTAAATACCTCTATCAAGTCCCCCCTCTCAACCTCCTACGCTCCAAAGAATAAAGACCGAACCTGTTCAACCTTTCTCTGTAACTTAGGAGATGAAACCCAGGCAACATTCTAGTAAATCTCCTCTGTACTCTCTCAATTTTATTGACATCTTTCCTATAATTCAGTGACCAGAGAAGACCAGGATTAATACGATGTGGTGTAAACACTGGATCCACAAAAGAGAAACAAGCTATTCTACCCAACTGCACCACGCAGAGTTGATCTTCCAAATGAGTCTCCAGCTACTGTATCCCTGCTCTACTGTTCTAACTCCTTGGTTCTCTTTCAAGCTTACCATCAATGCATCATTACTTTTTGCTTAATTTCATGTGACATATTCTCCCTGTGCAAAGGAATTCCTCCTAAATATTTAAAGAGTAGCTGTGTTATATTTATGGCTCACTCTGCAATAACCCACAGGTTGATTAAAGAGTTCCCAAGGTCTATGTAAACTTAGAAAGAAGAGAAGATCCTAAGCCAAAAACAAAACTCCTGGTGAGACATTGTGCATTGATTGATGACTTGTGATCGTCTTGATATCAACCATGTGGTCCAGAGTGCAACATGTTTTATATTATTAATGACAGCAGCAAAAAAAAACAGCCTCTATGTCTTTACAATTTTACTGTTCCCCCCGACAGAATTAACTCTCATTATTTATTTAATGGGATACATCGCTGAATGGGCCCATCCGTGCTTTTGAGCCACGCCACCCAGCAATCCCTCAGTTTAATCTGAGCCTAATCACGGGACAATTTACAATGACCAAATAACCTGCCAACTGTTACGTCTTTGGACTGTGGGAGGAAACCGAGGAACCCGGAGGAAACCCATGCGGTCATAGGGAGAACGTACAAATTCCTCACAGACAGGGTCAGGAATTGTTCCCGGGTCGCTTGTACTGTAAAGTGTTGAGCTGATCACTATGCTGTGGCATTGTTCTGGTTCTATTCATTCATTCTCATATCTTTAGTATCTGTGTGATCCCGAGGTTACCTGGTGTAACAATGCTTTGATAGCTGGCTTAGACTTTCATGAGTCACCATTATTATGAGTAGCAGGTAGAATCCAATAGAGTTCGATCTTTCAGTCCATACGTTCCATGGTGGTTGGGTCTAATAGAATAAAGGGGCAAGCTGGACTTGTGTACAGTATAAAGGATGTGATAGTTCGTTCCCCTGTACTAAAGCACTTGGATAAAAGCCATTTCATTTCTACCTGTACCACAAAACCCTTCCCATTCTACTTGCCCCTTCCACATCTTTTCAAACAGAGAAGCAGCTGGAGGCCACATGTTCTCTTGAGCCTCCCCTGTGCTTCATGGCCACTGTTCCTCGTTCACTTTCCTGCTCAATCTTCACCCATATTCTTTGATCCCCATCCAATTATTACATGTCAGTCTTGGAAATTGTTTAACTAATAATCCAGAAACAGAGTCCAATTTTCCACTGCAACAGATTGGGAATTTAAATGTAGCTTTCAAAACCTTAGAAATCTAATCTAGTATTCATTAAAGGAAACAATTGATTAGTTATAAAACTGCAACTACTTCACTTACATTCCATAGGGAAAGAAATGTGCCGTCCCTTAGCTTCTAGGTTACTCAGTCTCATTGCAACATTGTTGATTTTGGCTGGCCCCTGGAATGGATAATTGAGAATGGGCCTACACCCACATTATGAGCATTAATATATGACAATTAAAACAAAAATTGTGAATAAAAGTTAAAAGGACAGGCAGAAGAAAGTTTACAATACAATTAATGGATGATATTTGATTAGTTGACAGATTAGAATTCTACTTGGCCTGACTAATCTGTTACCAATTTAAAAGTGGTTGCAGCTTGCAATCCGGGGAATTTAAACAATAAAACTGCTCTGAAGATTTGAGTATTCCTTAAGGTCTGTAAGTCGAACGAGGCATTAAACCATGAACCTGCTGACTTACAGGTCAGCTAGCTTGGACTCCTGCTGTGGAACCAGACTCTGAGCCAGCCAGCAATTCAGTGACAAGAGGCACAAACCCTGCTACAGACAGTCTGGCAAGTGGACGTTAGATCTTCAGCTCCGGGTAACCGGTTGACAGCAACTCAAATGTGATGGGTATGAATGGGAGTGTACCCACCCCCAGTGCTGAGGCCTGTTAGAAAATCCAAAGCCTCTCATAATGCCACCTCGTACAGAGATAGAAACGGGCTGTCAAAGGCTATTCAGGTCGCACCTTCCCATCTGGCTAATCTATTTCACCGCTTGCATTGAAATATTGGTAATGGATCTGCTGTAGAATATTAAGAAATTGATTGGACTGTTGGGACTGACTGAATCCATCACAGTATGCTGGAGTTTCAAGAGTACATCAACTGTAGTCTGTTAATATTGTATATAGAACTGAGAGGTGGACTGTAGGTCATTATCTTCAACATGACAGCATGATGGCCCAATGGCGCCTGGTGCAATGTTAAGAGTGATAGAGACAAACAAACCATACTTGGAGGAATTTAAAGAGTTATACTACCAACTTCTTTATAGTTTGTTTACAATTCAACACTGAAATGGTTCCACAACTAATGGGCACACTTTCATGGACTCCACAACACATGTTCTCAGTTTTCAGTTAGTTAGTTAGTTAGTTATCCAATTATTTATTTAATTAATTGTCTAGCTATTTATTATTTTTGTATTTGCACGGTTTGTCTCCTTTTGCACTCTGGTTATTTGTCAGTCTTTTGGTGCAGTTTTTCACTGCTTGTATTGTATTTCTTTGTTCTATTGTGAATGCCTGCAAGAAAATGAATCTCAGGGTTATATATGGTGACATATACTTCCCTTGATAATAAATTTGCTTTGAAAGATTCTCTGGGTGAGGAGATGGCTCAAATTCCATTTTTTATGCAAAACACAACATCTGGCACAATTGTGAATACATGTCGAAAGTAAATAAGATGTGCATTCCCCTCAACTTTACAAAACTCAGAAACACTTGTAGATTTCCTCAGAGATCCGTGGCCATTTTCAAAGTGCAAAGCTGTGTTATCTCCACAGTTCCCTTTTCTTTCTGCCGCTCTACATACATCTCTCACTATCACCTTTATCATAAATAATTTTAAAGTGTTTTTTTCCTAATATAAACATCAGCACTCATCTTTAACATTTGTGACAATAGGGAAAGAATTCTGACATTCTCATGGAATTAAGCTATTTTTTCAATGTGAACTGACAGGGCACATTGGAAACTTTCAAAGTCTTCTTAAAGTCAACCTTGACTGCTCTAAACATATTCATCAATTCTTCAGTTACTTATATTGTTGAGAAGAAAACAAATAGCAATGCTTTTCAAACTCATTTTAATATGGATTATGAACGGAATCAGATCAATAGTATTGTGTCATTGTCTAAAGCCGTATAATTGCAATGAACAAATTTTGGCAGCGGGCCCTTGTCAGGCAGTAAGATAGTTGTTGGCTTGCAAAGGCCCAGCAGGGGAGAAGGCAAAGGTGAGTTGCTGATCGATACATTTCATAGGAACGTGAGTAGCAGTAGGAGGCCATTTGTTCCTCACATGTACACAACCATGTAATACTTTCCTCTACTAACCCTATTTCGTCATATTCAATATCCAAACACCTACTGATCTCTTATCTTGAGCATGGTCACTGATGAAGTCAATTGTACTCTTGGGTAGAAAATTCCAAAGCTTCACTACACTCCGATATGAAGACATTTCTTCATATATTAGTTCTGAATGACCAGTTCATGACTTTATCCCCGATATAACCCACCCTCAACCAGGCATAGCTGGCCGGTGGTGTATTGGCATCCGCACTGGACTTCGATGCGAGCAGTTCCAGGTTCGAATCCGACTTGCTCCTTGAACGCTTTCCATCCGTGCTGGATTCAGCATCGGGCTAGCAATTCGGCCTCGTAAACAACAGACAAATGCCAAAGAAACTGCAAGGTTGCCGCCTGATGCTATTGAGAGGAACAATAACATTACCTCTGCAGCCACACTGTGATGCCTATAAGGGTTTTGCAAATTTCAACAAAAACACCTTTCATTCTTCCAAACCCGCCCGCCTCATCACTCCCTGTAGAACAGTTCCTGCCCCCTTCATGGGATTCAACGTGGTGAATTATTGTATTCGCTCTATCACATTCCTTTAGGTAGGGCGACCAGACCCATACATAATGCCTCAGATGCAGTCTGATCAAGGCCCCGTTTAATTACCATAAGATTTAGTCTCTTGTAGTATTGGAAATGTACTGTTTGACTTTCTGCATGTTAGGTTTCATTGATCTCTCTGTAGCAACATTGGTACTGAGACTGAGGGGAAATGCGTTACTGAAAGGTAAAACAGATGAATTGAAAGGCACCTCTACTTCCCGATACTCTTTTGGTACAAATTCTGAAACTTCAGTCTTGCAAAGATCACCGTTGGAGAGCAAATCTAAAACCAAGACATTGTTACCGATTCCAGTTGTAGAAAGAACTCTCACAATGAAACAGCTGGTGCTTCGGGTACAAGCATTCCCAGTAGATGGTGCTTACAGTTTTGGGTCAGTTCATTTGAAGTGGGCTTCTGAGTGACTTCGACTGGACTCACAGCCTATTCCTCCAACCAAGACCTGAGAGCCAGGAGCAGAATCACAAGTCCTGTAACTCCAGCCCAGGCCCAGGGCTGCCCCTCTGCTGATTTTCAGACAACAGCAGTTGCCACTGTGCCACTCCCGCCATAACCTGGTTAGGAGTGTCCGGGAAATAGATGCAGATGGACACTTGCCACCAGAGTTATGGTAAGGAGTTGGGTCATTTCCAGCACAGTATTTGTTTGAAGGTTGCATTGATGAATTCAGTAGGAATGAGGTCTGATGGAGGATCAGCCACAGGTCCCATTTATGGGTTGTCCAGGGGAATCCTTACACTTGGTCCCCATACAACAATGGACAGCTCACTGGTGATGCTGCATCTACTCTCAGACCTGATGCAATGTCCCGGTTATAGTATTCACCTTGTCATCAGTACAACGGGGACATCTCTTTTTCCCTTATTAGTGGGAGGGAGGGAGGGGGGGAGGAAGAGAGAGAGAGAGAGAGAGAGAGAGAGAGAGAGAGAGAGAGAGAGAGAGAGAGAGAGGGAGAGAGAGAGAGAGAGACACACACACACTGTGGTATGTCGAATACCGGGTGAACAAGTAGTCTTTGGGGTACTACAGGTCTGTGTCTTTATTGATGCCTTGCTGCACATTTAAGTGCTCGATGGGGAGGCTTTTCTTCCTGGTGGGGGAAGGGGGGATCATTGCTTTGCTGCCGCTTATGTGTGGGAAGGGGGAGCTGGGGGTGCTTTGGGGTTCTAACATTTAACTGTCAGTCATTCTTTGGGGCACTCCTCTGTTTTCGTGGATGTTTGTGAAGAAAAAGAACTTCAGGCTGTATATTGTATACATTTCTCTGACATTAAATGTACCTTTGAAACATAAATAAGGTTTACTTCTGAGCAGTGTAGGAATTGTTAAAGAAGAAAAGGCCAGGTTAAGGTAGTTTCACCTTTTACCATCTCAGTAGTCATTTGATAAAATAATCTTGCCTAATTACTATAATCCACCTTCATCAATTAATCTTCAGTGGACACAGGCAGGAGGTGGGGAAGATTTACAATGGGTTCAGCGCATTAACCATCTGAAGGCTAACAAGGGAGTATCTACACAATCCACAAAGTGTCATGCAATCAGGAATTTGACAATGGCTGCCACTCTGAAAGAACAATGAATAGCACCAACTCTAAAATCTTATTTTCAAGGAACAAGGGAACAAGCTGCTATGTAATATATCATTTAATCACAAAGCGAAACAAACATTTCACTTTAGCAAGTATTTGACGCAGACTGACAGCAAGGGCTCCTCGAGTGCCTAGACTCAACGTGGTTCAGGCTGAAACCAGTTGATGGAGTCATTCTGTACCATGATGAAATATGGCCGTGCCTATTGGATGCCCCAGGCCATCACTGCGGGAGATCCCTGAGGCTCATGTCCTCACCTGAAGCACCTGCAGTTGCTTCATCAGCGTCCTTTTCTCCATACTGAATACCACCAGGCATTGGGATATTCAGTGGTGGCTGTACCATGTTTAGTTCTTCAGATGAAAAGATGATCAATGTGGTAAGACCAGAACAATGTTCAGATATCAGCTGGTAACATTCACACTTTACAAAACACCCAGAATAACGCATCACCATCTCCAGTACGCAGGCATGTGTACACTTCTGATTACTCCTACCATCTGTTAGCACGAACTATCCCATGAACCTCACCCCCTTTCTGTCAAGCATTTATTAAATTCCACCTTGAAAGCTACCTCTGAATCTGTTTCAAGAGTCCTTCCAGGCAGTATGCTCCCCAACAATTCTCTCTGTGGAAGAAGTGTTTCCCCCTGTTGCTCCTGATTCTATTTCTGGTCATTCTAGATCTACGTCCTCTGGTTACCCGACTCTGCCACTGGAATCAATTTAGGCTTAATTACTCTATCACAATGACGCTGACCATCTCTGTTGAAGGCCCTGTGTCATAAATTGTTCCCTCATTTACAGAAAAGGCTTTCATTTGAGGGTTAGCCAAACAATTTCCCTCCTTTGATCTGCTTTATCTCCTCCTGCTGTCTTTTTTATGATTAAACTTTATAAATCATATACTTAGGTCTTGACCCTAGCACAGGTACCTTAAGGCGTTTCCGTTTCTATCTTCTTGAGTCTGGAAGAGGCAATTACAAAAGCTTGAACCACAACTTCTTATGGGATCTGTGTTGTGAAACAGCCCGGCATTCTATTATCAATTTCTGGCTCGAGCCTATTTGAGTAGCTTCTACCTATGTGTGTTGAATTGAAATCCTCAGTTTAATACCTGAATGAGTTATTTGCTTCATTTGGAAGGACCTGTAGCTGTTGGAGCAAAAACAACTTGGTGGAGGAACTCCAGTGTGTTGATCTGCATCTGGGAGTGTGGTGGCTAGGTAAGGAATAGGTCATTTTGGGTCAAAATCCTGCATCATGACTGATTGCGAAGAGGGGAGACAGCCAGTATAAAAAGGAGAGAGGACCTGGGTGAAAGATAAAGATCCTGAGGGGTATTGAGAGGGTGGATGTAAACAGTATATTCACTAAATTAATCCTTGGAATGAGCTGGTTGCCTCATATAGAAAGGTTAGGCTGGGTAGGCTTGTATTTTCTGGAGCATAGAAAAGTGTGACGTATTTTGATTGAATGATTAAAGATTTAAGGTGGCTTTGAGAGGGTGGATGTGGAGAAGAGATTTCTGCTTGAGGGAGAAGGTGTAACTAGTGGTCACATTAAAAATATGAATTTACCCATTTAAAACTGAGAAAAGGTAAAACTTTCCACAGGTGAAACCATTTCTTTCAAATTATTGTGTGTATTTGGGCAGTGGAAGCAGGGTCTTTGAATATTCTTAAGGTAGAGGTAGAGAGGTTCTTCATAAGCAAACAGGCAAAAGAATACTAGGGTAAATGGGAATGCAGAGTCGAGGTTAGAAGTGTGATTTAGTTAAATGATAAAGTATTGTTGCAGACATCCCACCCTGCAAAAACTGATTTCAGGGAGGTAGCACATCAATTTGCGGGAGACTTCTGGGAGAGATGGGATGTCTGCAATAGAGTAGCTCAGCAGCTAGCCAGCTAGTTTAAATAACATTAGCTATGCTAATGAACGAATGACACCTGTTAAACTCACCTCAACATGTCTTTTACAGTCTTAACCCACCATGGGCAATAGAAAAGTCACTGTTACAAACAGTGCAGCCGGCAACACTGTCATTATTTTGACTCCTATTACACAGGGGTACACTTTAGTGTACTCTGGGGGGACGTACGTTTTATATTTTCTTTTTTTTCTGGAACACTCTGCCATGGCGCGCTCTTGCTCTCGTGCTCTCGCTTGCTTTCTCTCTCGTGCTCTCGCTTGTTTTCTCTCTCGCGCTCTCGCTTGCTTGCTGTCATACTCTCTCTCTCGCTCGCGCGCTGTCTCGCTCTCGCTTGCTTTCTCTCGCTCACTCGCTCTCAAAAAAGATGATTTCTGTGATATTGTATATAATTTGCGGGCATTAGGGAGCCACTATTCATATGCAGGAGACTCCCGGAACTTCCGGGAGAGGTGGGATGTCTGTTGTTGACAGGGCAAGGGGCCTCCTCTGCTATGAATGTGTATGTTACTAAGAGAAACATTTTCACATATCAACCTAATTGTTCAAAGTCCTCATTTCAGTACTTTCGCTAAAGATGGGGAAAAGGTATCAAAGGCCTGACTCAGATATCAAAGAGATGCATTCCTCTGCACTGAAGCTGCTCAGGCCTTGGCTGAGGCAGTTCTCTCAGTTCATTCCCAACACACCAATCTGGCTTCATTTTTTCTGCCTGGTTAAGGACCCAAACAGCCTCGGTCCTGGGTGTGGATCTGAAGATGACAGCTCAAACAGTGCTTTCACAGTGTTCGCCCGTGAGCAAATCCCAGTACAGGCCTTGACCGGTTAAGACATTTTACAGCCAGAGACACAGAACAGAGGAAGACCCTGGGATCCACCATGTCTGCATACAACAAACATATATTTACACTATCCTAGTCCCATTGTATTGTCCCCACATCCCTGTCAGCTCCCCACATATTCTATCGCTCACCTACCCACGAGGGACAATTAACAACAGCCAATTAACCTTCCAACCTGCATGTGGGAGGAAATCAGAGTAGCCATGGGAAAGCCCACAAACCCACAGGGTCATGGGGAGATGCAACCACCACACTGGAGGTCAGTATTGAACCTGGGTGACCCGAGGTGTCCTTCCGTGGTGTCAGGTCTCCCACCTGTGAACACAGCTGCTATCATAGTCAACCGATCCATTCTACTTTGAAAAATGGCTGCATATAAAGGCTTCCTTTACTATTGTGACATTCTTGACTCCAGGACATCGTCCGCGGCTCTTGTGAAAATCTTGTCAGAGATATCATGAGGAAAAACACAACAGCTGAGTTGTGCAGGACAAGTTTCTGCAAACAGCAGTGAGATAAATAGCCTGGATAGTCCTGACGAAGGCTCTCAGCCCGAAATGTCGACTGTACCTCTTCCTAGAGATGCTGCCTGGCCTGCTGCGTTCACCAGCAACTTTTATGTGTGTAGCCTGGATAATCTGTTTTAGCTAACATTAGCTGAAGGATAAACATTGTACATTGAGTTGAAGGGCAAGCGTATGAACAGCAGAAATCCCTGCTCTTCTTTGTGACCTCATATCAGCTTGAGGAAGTAGTCTAGATCCCGGTTTGGCACTGCAGGTGGAAGGTAACAGCCCTGTCAGTGCAGCTTTCCACTGTGACTGCAGCCTGGTGCAAGGTTGCATTCTGTGCTCATATCACCTCTGTGTGACTCAGAGGTGGGAGCACATATATTTATTAAAGCAAAATGGTTGGGAATATTTCCCTACAATCTCTCAGTTTTGTGATAACCTTTCCAGATAAAGGAAAGGTGCATTCAAATACTTCCTGGAGTTGAACTCATTTTTGCTGATTCCTGATCTCGTAGCATGACCTACGTCCCACTGTATCCGGTGCCACAAAAGTGCTCAGGTTAATTCTCCCAGCCCTGTGTCTATTCAATTAACCATAGGACCTATATCTGACCAATTCCACAATGGGCAATGCCACCTCTGGTGCTGCCATTGATACCAATGGAGCTTTTGATGAGCACAGGAACTTGAGTTGAAAGCAAGAGGCTGTGTTTAGGGTTTTGCCTGACACGCCTTGTTTGGATGTGCTATTTGACAATCATGGGACTGTGTGAATGAATGCCAATGACTACTGATTTAATACTGACTGAGTAGTTCTCCATTTTAACATTAGACTAATTTGTATTTTCAGGTTTTCTGGCAGAGAACCCGAAAGATAAATCAACACATCAAATTAAGGGAATGGGAAAAAAAGAGAACAAAACTTTTCAGGACAATTACATTTTTCTAACACAGTTCCCAATTTGGAAATTTTAAAGGTCCCCACCATCTTCACTATCCCAGCCATGCCATCTTCTTCTCATAGCTACCATTGGCCAAGAGGTAACAGAAGACCCTCAGCACCCAGGTGTAAGAGCACCTACTTCCCATCAACCATTCAGTTTTTGAACCAATCCACATAGCCCTGATCATTAGCTCAGTATCTACAGTGGTGCTAGAAAGTTTGTGAACCTTTAGAATTTTCTTTATTTCTATATAAATATGACCTAACATGTGATTAGATCTTCACGTAAGCCTTTTCCAGCTCTGCAGTTCTGCAATTCTTCTTCTAAGGTCCTCTGCAAGTTGTTTTGATCAAGGCATAGTGCACATAAAGAGATCTTTCTTGAGGAGAGCAGGCTCTGTCAGCAACCTGACTTGTGTGCCTTTTTTAATAGGACAGGGCATCTCTACAACCCATAGCTCCAATCTCATCTCATTGATCGGAACACCTGACCCCAAGTAGCTTTTATAGAAGGCATTACCCCAGAGGTTCACATACTTTTTTGAATTTAGGTGTGATTGTTTAAATGGGGGTGTATTCAGTAACGATGAGAAGAAGTACAATTGTTTGTGTGTTATTAGTTCAGGCAGATTGTGTTTGTCTATTATTGTGACTTAGATGAAGATCAGACCACATTTTAAAGGGTTCACGAACTTTTTCTTGCAACCGTATACCATGATCACTGAAACCACTTTACACTACAGTAAGCATTATTTGTTCCAGTGCCTATTCTTTCTTATAATTATGTATAATTTATGTTTATACTTCTTTTGTGAATATAATGTATATGATTCTATGTGCCTGTAAGTAAGTTTTTCATCAGACCAGTACATACATGTACTTGCACATCTGACAATAAACTTGTAAACTCTGCAGATGCTGGGATCAAAGCAACACTCACAACATGCTGGAGGAACTCAGCAGGTCAGGCAGCATCCGTGGAAACGATTAGTCAACGTTTCGGGCCAAAACCCTTCGTCAGGACTGAAGAGGGAAGGGGCAGGGGCCCTATAAAGAAGGTGGGGGAGGGTGGGAAGAAGAAGGCTGGTAGGTTCCAGGTGAAAAACCAGTAAGGGGAAAGATAAAGGGGTGGGGGAGGGGAGGCAGGGAGGTGATAGGCAGGAAAGGTGAAGAAGGAATAGGGGAAAACACAATGGGTAGTAGAAGGAGGTGGAACCATGAGGGAGGTGATAGGCAGCTGAGGGAGGGGCAGAGTGAAACTGGGATGGGGGAAGGGAGGGGGAGGGAATTACCAGAAGTTGGAGAATTCAATGTTCATACCAAAGGGCTGGAGACTACCTAGATGGTATATGAGGTGTTGCTCCTCCAACCTGAGTTTAGCCTCATCATGGCAGTAGAGGAGGCCATGTATGGACATACCTGAATGGGAATGGGAAGCAGAGTTGAAGTGTAACTCCCTCATCAATCCTGACGAAGGGTTCTGGCCCGAAATGTTGACTGATCGTTTCCACGGATGCTGCCTGACCTGCTGAGTTCCTCCAGCGTGTTGTGAGTGTGACAATAAACTTGACTTTGTCTTTGAAATCTTCTCTGATGCACAGAATTTAAACAGTCTCCAGATTAATCTTACAAAGTTACTTCAAGCAAATGCAATGTTTTAAAAGCCAATATCTTCTGTTGATTGCAGATCTGCCACTCCTTTGGAAGTCACTCCGTATGTACACACAGTAGAAGTAGTAAAGAAGAAATGTCAAGAGCCCCCAGGGACCTCAGTCCAGCTCCTCTGATTGGAGTTCAAGGAAAGCTGTCGTCTAACAAGAGGGAGCCGATGCACACTGACATTGAATCACACATTGCAGGACCCAGTATCTTAGCTGCTACTGAGCCCTTCATTCAACACAGCGACAACAGGATGAAGTCAGGAATTTGCATGTGTCAATGTGTAGGGTTTTGCATCTCCTTCCTTGGGTGGATGGGCTGCTTGGCAACCACGGTGCTGCGTGATTGGATGACAATGAATAATGACATAATATTATCTGAGCAATTCTCCATTGGAATCTGGGAGACGTGTGTTGCTCAGGATGAAGGATCAGTCCAATGCAAGGCATATGACAGTCTCTTCAATCTGCCGGAGAACATCCAGCTGGCTCGAAGCTTCATGTGCACGTCCATTGCCCTTGGCTTGTTGAGCCTGCTGCTCTCCCTGTCCGGATCGAATTCTGTCACCTGCTGTGGAGATAACAATGACAAAAAGGAGAGGTTAACGATCAGCGGTGGAGTGCTCTCTGTTCTGGCTGGAGTTATGACCCTCTTTCCAGTGTCCTATATCGCCCACTTGACAGTCATGAAGTTCTGGGCGACCGATATCCCTGATTTTGTCCCACGTTGGGAGTTTGGTCAGGCTTTGTTTGTTGGTTGGGCTAGTGGCTTTCTACTGTTGTCCGGTGGTGTTCTGCTAATCAGTTCCCAGTGCTGCTGCAGAAACCCCAAGAGCAAAGATCAGCTGAAGCCGCCACTACGCACCAGAAGGAGACAGAGACAACTGTGGTATAAAGTTGAGTACGTCTAAGTATAAATGTAGTTTCCTTCACCATGTAGTTAGCCTAAGCTTTCTCATAGTTTGTAATGGCACACTAACCTGCCTCTGCACAATGGGCCAGCCACCACTTTGGTGAGGGTCCACGACTTGGACATTCAGTAGCATCCGAGCTCCAAAGCATTGGATGCTACTGAATCAGCCTTGACCAAGGTAAGTTTTTCCCCTCTGAGTTGTTCCAACTCTGTTGGAAATCGTGGCCAGGGTTGGGGGGGAGGGGTGGGTATGGGGGGGTGAGGAAGAATGAACATTAGGGATCAGAAGTGAGGGGGGGTGAGCATTGGTTAGCAGCAGTTCAGGGGTGAGGGGAGCGTGCCTCTGTTGTTTGGAGGTGTCGGTCAGCAGGTCAAAGAGCTACAGTCATTGCTCTGGGCATCGGGGGTAGGATTGGTGGTTATGTGGTTAGAGTGCATGGTGGGTGTGGGGTGCGGGTGGGGGATTGAGAATTGAATAGGTGTGGGTGTCTACTGCCTGTGGGTCCGGTTGGTTGATTGCTGGGATGAATAAGAGGTAGGAGGAGATGCTGCAAAGGGGTCAGTACCATTGGGGATGTGATGTGTGGAAGGGTTCAAGATGACCCACTATCTAATTAACCGAAGAACCAGCTCAGGATATGCTCCTCAGTGAAGACCACACAGGAAATGGTCCCAAGCACATTTCCACAGGACTACGAGTGCCATTCCATCTCAAATACTCCATCTAAACAAGCTTTCCATATCGTCAGATGCTGGTCCATCCATCCAGAATCCTCTGTGCGTTACACATGAGCCTCACTGTGTGATCAAGAACAGAACTGTTTTTGACTGAGAAATCCATACTGTTCATTACTGATTGTCATTGCTGTCTTAATTTTCACAGAAATTGTATTGTGTTATGCTGTGATTTCATTTCCAGGGCAAGCATACTTGATAACTGTCCTGCTTTGGTTTGATCTTTGCTTCAAGTGGTATGCAGTGTTTCAAAAAAAAAGGAGCCCATTTTCTCTTACTTTGGTGCCGTTAACCTGTCCTGTACCAGACTCTGTTAATCGATCCCAGCAACTTGCTGATAAGTACAACACAGTCATAAACTCAAGCCGTTTGTTACCTTTCGCTCTGCACTCACCAGGACAGCCTTGAGTGGGAGCTGAATCTTTACCTTCATCATCCAGAAGCAGTGATGGTATTTCTGAGCCAACACACTTGCTACCCAAGGGTGTCTTGTGTTACTTTATGCACATTTTAGCATAATTAACAATCAGTGCCTCATGAACAAGTACAAGCTGCTGCAACACCTTATATTCCATCTGCGTAGCCTCCAACCTGATGGCATGAACATTGACTTCTCTAACTTCGGTTAATGCCCCACCTCCCCTTCATACCCCATCTGTTATTTAATCATTTATTATTATTATTATTTTTTTCTCTCTCTCTCTTTTTTCTTCCTCTGTCCCTCTCAATATACTCCTTGCCCATCCTCTGGGCTTCCCCCCTCCCCCCGCCCCGTCTTCTCCTATCATTTCGGATCTCCCCCTCCCCCTCCCACTTCCAAATCTCTTACTATCCCTTCTTTCAGTTAGTCCTGACGAAGGGTCTCAGCCTGAAACTTCGACTGTACCTCTTCCTAGAGATGCTGCCTGACTTACTGCGTTTACCAGCAATTTTTATGTGTGTTGCTTGAAATTCCAGCATTTGCAGATTTCCTCCTGTTCGTGGCTGTTGCAATACCTACCATTTTGGTGTCACATGGGTTTGTTACCGTAGAAGAGATGGAAGAAATTAAGATCAGCTTTGTGCATGGAAAATCTACTCATCCTCTGTAAGTCTTGAGTCTCCAATAAAGTAGATTGATTAAGCTCTGTCATTATCTTTACAGTAGATTCCCAGCACTACAAATGTCAGAAGCATTCCAGATGGACACAACCCTTTCTGTGGAGAAATGCTTGCTGAATTCATTCTGAATGGCCTAGCTCGTTATGGGAGAATTTCCCCCAGTCAGGAGGCAATAGTTGTGCTCTGTTTCCCCTTATTAAATCTATCTCTCCTCTCACACGCGCCCCCCCCAACAATTTTGCTCGACTTCCTGAATTCTTCCAGCAGATTATTTGTGGCATATCTGCCTTTTGTGTCTTCTCTTTAAATCTGATGCGCCACCTCTTTCCTTTGGTTATCAGTCCCAATATCTCCCAACTTTGTGCTATGATGGTCCTGCAGGCTATCCTGTGATGATAGATTCTACATCACAATTACCATGTAAATGCACGTTGTTGTTCCACATCAAACCTCTCCGCTGACTTATTTCTTCAGGTGATTTCTACAGGCCATTTTGGAAGGAGTACTTCAAGTCCCTAGTGTGTGGTGTGAATCTCCTGACCGTCCCCATTTTTAATCACTCTACTGCCGTTGGCTGTGCTTTTATCTGCCAAAGCTCTAAACTCTTCCCCAAACCATCCTGTCACTGTAGCCCTGCCAGATACCCTTCAAGAAAGTTAACACAACCAGAACCTACTTTTACCTCAGAATCCAAAAAAGGGGTTTGTGATTGGAGGTGAGGACTAGACTACTGATGAAGCGTTTCCACAATATTGGCATCTACAAAGCACCAGGATTAATTTCCTGGCTATAAATGTGCAGTGCAGAAAGAGGTGGCGTTTATGCCCCTGGACTATCAGTCAAGTTTGTGATCGATATCAGTGAGATGGCAGTGGCCTTCTTTAGTGAGGTGAAGAAAATCCCGTTTTTATATGGAACCTTGCACAACCTGGGGCAAACCCAAATAATTCACTGCCAGATAATTGTTTTTTTTTCTGAAGTGTCGTTATTTTGTATTTGCAGTTGTACAAAGCAATCTCCTACAAGTGGCAAATGTGATGATAAGCAGTCTCTTTAATGACTCATTTGACCAGGACCACAGGGACAACAACATGCTCTTCCCTGAAATACTACCTTTTACATCTACCCCCGGGCATTAATTCAGCAACTCATTCAAAAGCAATACTGCAGCACTCTGCCAGTACTACAAAGGGAGACATTGCCTTGATTTCAGCATTGACAGTTCTTGCTGGAAACCATAACCAACTCTTTAGCGGTTGTCACGATCAACGGTGGTTTGCTTCCATTCTAGTGCTGGGGATTCCAGGCCAGTGTGGGAACTGCAGACTCGTCCAGGTGGGAGTGCCGTGGGTAGGAGGTGATACACTGCTTCCATAGGGCCCCTGGGTGCTCCTGCTGCACAGACACAAAGTGCTCAACATCCCAAATGCTCACTCTCTGCCTTCACTTCCTAACAGTGAGGCAATGTCAAAAATGGAAGTAAATATTGATTCTAAAAGAGTGCTTTAAAATGCAGTGTCATATGCACCACTTCAACATGACATACAGAAAGTTGGGTGCTCATCTGATTCAGATGGTTCTGAAACAAAACGGTTGCAAAGGTGGAGACCGAGGAACTGCTTCCTTCATTGCCAAGTTCCTGATGAGTTGGTGCAATGTTAAACTGGGAAGGATAAAAGGAGAAAAAAAAATCAGGAAACATTATTCCACATGTAGTGGAAGTGCATGATTCTTCAGTCTTGTTGAGGGTCCATTGAGCCTTGCTGGAGTGAGATTGCCTTTGGCTAGGTCAAGGCATGATTATCAGACAGAGCAAAGGGGTTTTGTTTTCGTTTTCTCATTTCCCAGCATCTCAACATTCCTGCCAGGTACAGCCTCTCCTGCCCTTTACCAATTGTCAGAAAGTCATACAGCAAAAAAACAGGCTCTTCAGAGCACCATGTCCATGCTGACCAGAAATAATGGATGTCTCTCTGTACGAATCCCATTTACCAGCATGTGGTGCAGAGCCTTCTGTGCTTTGGCAATACACGTGCCCTTCTGGATATTTATTAAGTGTTCTGAGTGTATCTGCTTCCACCACTCTCTCAGGCTGTGCTCTGGATTCCAGCTACTCCATCCAGCCTACTCCGCCATTCAATAAGATCATGGCTGATCTGACCATGGACTCATCTCCACTACCTGCCATTTCCCCATAACCCTTAATTCCCCTACTATGCATAAATCTATCCAACTTTCTCTTAAATATATTTACCGAGGTAGGTTCCACTGCTTCACTCGGGCAGAGAGTTCCACAGATTCACCACTCTCCGGGAAAAGAGGTTCCTCCCCATCTCCATCCTAAATCTATTCCCCCAAATCTTGAGACTTTGTCTCCTAGTTCTAGTCTCACCTACCAGTGGAAACAACTTTCCTGCCTCTATCATATCGATCCCTTTCATAATTTTATATGTTTCTATAAAATCTCCTCTCATCCTGAATTCCAGCGAGTACAGTCCCAGGCGACTCAGTCTTTCCTCATAGTCTAACCCCCTCATCTCAGGAATCAACCTGGTGAACCTCCTCTGCACCACCTCCAAAGCCAGTATATCCTGCCTCAAGTAAGGAGACCAGAACCACACGCAGTACTCCAGATGTGGCCTCACCAGTAGCAGCATAACCTCTCTGCTCTTAAATTCAATCCCTCTAGCAATGAAGGCCAACAATCCATTTGTCTTCTTGATACCTGCTGCACGTGCAAACAAACCTTTTGTGAATTCATACACAAGCGCTCCTAAGTCCTTCTGCACAATAGCATGCTGCAATCTTTTACTATTTACATAATAATCTGATCTTCCATTTATCCTTACAAAGCAGATGACCTCGTATTTACCAACATTGTACTCCATCTGCCAGACCCTTGCCCACGCACTTAACCTATCTATATCTCTCTGCAGACTCTCCATATCCTCTCAATTCCCCTGTAATCTTCTTACCCTTTACCGTGGTTCTATGCCCCCTAGTTTTAGGTTCCTCTTCTTTTGGGACATGTTTACTATTTACACTTTAACTAGTTTGTAATCTCCATCTGATTCCCCCTCAGCATTTTCTGCTCCAAAGGAAACAAACCCAGTACTCCTTGTGATGGAAAGGCTTAATCTTAGGCAACATCCGAGTGAATCTGCACTGCACCTTCTCCGGGGCAACAGTGTGGTGACCAGAATCATACGAGGTATTCCAGCTGTTTTATGAAGGTGTACAAAGACCAGCCTGCTCTTTACTCCGTGATCCTGTTCATACTGAAATAATATCAATCCATCTGTATTAGTTATGATTATTATCACCCAATACTCACTGCTTCCGAAACCATGAATCTGTAAATTTCCTGCCTTTTCTTTTAAACTTGACCATGTTCGCTCTCTCTCTCCCTTCTGAATGGACACATGCTTTTTTTTCACTCAACCATTTCTTGCTGAGCTTTTTTTTAAACTCAAAGGTCTCAGTGTGTTTCATCTTGGGTTCTTTTTTTTTAAAAAACCTCATCATCGCTGTCATGTTTTTTAACTCCAAAACATTAAACTAACTGAAAGCAAAATCACAGAACCAGGAATGACATATTAGTTTGGTTTGTACTTTAAGCAAGACGCACATATCATGTGGAGTGATGCTGTATGCCATTTACTTACTTTTACATTTAACCCACAATGCATTATGTAAGCAACAAAGAACATTTAATCAAGTAATATATTTACAATATTATTAAAATATTACTGAGATATTAAATGCACAACAGTGACCACTTCTAAAAACCTGCTATCCACATAATTTGCAGCTTCCTGAAGGTGCCAAAGTTCCTCTAGGCAGCACTCACGCTCAGAACCCAACACTCAAGTTGGCCAAAATGGAGGCCTATGCCAGACACCCTAACAACAAAGCACAAGGAGTGTCCCAGAGTTCCCACACGGCACAAAGGCTGGAGTACACCTGCTATGCTTGTAATTTGGAAAAGAACCTTGAAATCTGGTCCAATGTGTTGCCACACTTTACATTAATGACAACAATTTGAAAATACTCACCAGCCACCTACCCACCTGGCACCAACATCACTCTGTCAACCAAAGGCGGTACTGTGATGATGCAAAGGTCACAAAGGAGGCGGGGTGGTCCCTAATCGAGGTACTGTTTTTTTGCCTGACAACTCAAAACAGCAAGGGTTAGCTAAATCAGCTTGCAATGATTTAAGCATGAAAATTACTAGCCCTGTCTACTGGCGTAAGTGTAATGAAAAAACGTGCACTCGTCAAAGCCCACACTGTTGAAAACCATACCCTCGTCTCCTGTTTTATCCATTCAAACAGCTCTGGTAAAGTTAGGTAAGGATCATTGAAATGGTCACAATTACAATTACAAATGGGTCTTCAATCTTAAATGTTAGTTATCTCTGTTACTCCTCCCATATTTGCAGCCTGAGTGTTTGCTGGTTTAATTTTAAACTACCCAAGTTTGACTATTAGCTTATTAACTATTAACTTAAATGAAATGATATACAGTCACACACAAAATGCTGGAGGAATCCAGCAGGCCAGGCAGCATTTATGGAAAAGAGTAAATAGATTAGATTAGATTAGATTATGAGGACACGTGGTCCTCTTTTATTGTCATTTAGTAATGCATACATTAAGAAATGATACAATTTGTTCCTCCAGAATGATATCACAGAAACACAAGACAAACCAAGATTAAAAAAACTGACAAAAGCCATATAATTATAACATATAGTTACACCAGTGCAAAGCAATACCGTAATTTAATGAAGAACAGACCATAGGCACGGTAAAAAAAAGTCTCAAAGTCTCTCAAAAGTCCCATCATCTGACGCAGACGGTTGAAGGAAGAAAACTCTCCCTGCTATGAGCTTCCAGCACCGCAAACTTGCCGATGCAACATCCTGGAAGCACCCGACCACAGTCCGACTCTGAGTCTGTCCGAAAACTTCGAGCCTCTGACCAGCCTTCCGACATCGAGCACCGAGCATCATCTCTGCCGAGCACTTCGACCCTGGCCCTGGCAACAGGCAATAGGCAAAGTCGAGGATTTGAGGCTTTCCCCTCCGGAGATTCTCGATCACACAGTAGCAGCGGCAGTAAAGCAGACATTTCAGAAGTTTCTCCAGATGTTCCTCCGTGCTTCTTCACGTTTGTCTCCACCAAATCAGGATTGTGCATGGCCCCTATTTAACAAATACGATATCATTCGGAGCGGCCGCGCACGCTGCGTCATGCCGCCATCTTCTCCTCCCCTCCCATTTATTACTTAATGTTTCAGGCCTGATGAAGGGCCTCAGCCTGAAACATTGACTATACTCTTTTCCACAGAGGCTGCCTGGCCTGCTGAGTTCCTCCAGCATTTTGTGTGTGTTGCTTTGGATTTCCAGCATCACCAGGTTTTCTCATGTTTGTAATATACAGTCACCTTCACTCTTCCCAGCCTGCACTCTGTGACCGCTGGACTCCGAGACCCATTGCCAGAGGGTGGTGATTGGTCACCTGCTTGAACCAGTTCAGTCCTTTCAGTGGAGGATTTGCCACAGTGCTGATGCGTAGTACAGTCTACAATTTCGAACCAGTGGCAATGACTATCATTGACGTCGGGAAGGCGCGTGACTTGGGGGGAACCTGCAGGGGCTGGTGTTCCCATGCACCTGCTGCCTTTGAACTGTTTAGTAGTGGAGGTCGCAAGTGAGGGAGCCATAGCCGGAGAAGTCCTGACGTCCCGGATGGGCAAGGGATACTTTAGCGATGCTCTAACTGAATACCATAGCTAATACCCTTCCTCCACTATCAACTCTGCTCTTAAACGCATCTCCCCCATTTCACGTACATCTGCTCTCACTCCATCCTCCCACCACCCCACTAGGAATAGGGTTCCCCTGGTCCTCACCTACCACCCCACCAGCCTCCGGGTCCAACATATTATTCTCCGTAACTTCCGCCACCTCCAACGGGATCCCACCACTAAGCACATCTTTCCCTCCCCCCCTCTCTCTGCATTCCACAGGGATCGCTCCCTACACAACTCCCTTGTCCATTCGTCCCCCCATCCCTCCCCACTGATCTCCCTCCTGGCACTTATCCGTGTAAGCGGAACAAGAGCTACACATGCCCTTACACTTCCTCCCTTACCACCATTCAGGGCCCCAAACAGTCCTTCCAGGTGAGGCATCACTTCACCTGTGAGTCGACTGGGGTGATATACTGCGTCCGGTGCTCCCGATGTGGCCTTTTATATATTGGTGAGACCCGACGCTGACTGGGAGACCGCTTTGCTGAACATCTACGCTCTGTCCGCCAGAGAAAGCAGGATCTCCCAGTGGCCACACATTTTAATTCCACATCCCATTCCCATTCTGACATGCCTATCCACGGCCTCCTCTACTGTAAAGATGAAGCCACACTCAGGTTGGAGGAACAACACCTTATATTCCGTCTGGGTAGCCTCCAACCTGATGGCATGAACATTGACTTCTCTAACTTCCGCTAAGGCCCCACCTCCCCCTCGTACCCCATCTGTTACTCATTTTTATGCACACATTCTTTCTCTCACTCTCCTTTTTCTCCCTCTGTCCCTCTGAATATACCTCTTGCCCATCCTCTGGGTCACCCCCCCCCTTGTCTTTCTTCCCGGACCTCCTGTCCCATGATCCTCTCGTATCCCCTTTTGCCTATCACCTGTCCAGCTCTCGGCTCTATCCCTCCCCCTCCTGTCTTCTCCTATCATTTTGGATCTCCCCCTCCCCCTCCAGCTTTCAAATCCCTTACTCACTCTTCCTTCAGTTAGTCCTGACGAAGGGTCTCGGCCTGAAACGTCGACTGCACCTCTTCCTATAGATGCTGCTTGGCCTGCTGCGTTCACCAGCAACTTTGATGTATGTTGCTTGAATTTCCAGTATCTGCAGAATTCCTGTTGTTTACCATAGCTAATGTGCTGTGTTCCTGTGTAGAAAAAACGTGAATCCTCTGATACAGGTGGAGGCTGTGACCAGTAAATCATTTAGCAGTTTCATCTATTGATTATGACTCATTAATACTTGAATATTAATAAATTAAACTTTATTGTAAAGCATAAACACGGGAAAATCTGCAGATGCTGGAAATCCAAAGCAACACACACAACATGCTGGAGGATAAAAGGATAAACTGCTGACATTTTGGGCTGAGACCCTTTCTTCTTCAGCCCTTGACCTTTCCCACCCATCCTGGCTTCACCTATCACCTTATAGCTAGCCTCTTTCCCCCCACCTTTTTATTCCAGCATCTTCCCCCTTCCTTCTCAGTCCGAAACATCGACTGTTTATTCATTTCCATAGATGCTGTCTGACCTGCTGAGTTCCTCCAGCATTTTTAGTGTGTTGCTTTATTGTAAAGCATTGAGTTTTGAAGCTTTGGGATTCATAAGACTGCACAATATAGGAATAGAATTGAGCCATTCGGCCCATTAAGTCTGCTCCACCGGAGGTGAATTTTGTTTTCAATCGCATTCTTTTCACTATAACTGTTAATCACCTTACCAATCAAGATCCTATCATTCTTTGTCTTAAAAACATCAAATGGCCTCAGTGACGGCCCTCTGTGACAATGAATTCCACAGAGTCACAGTCTTCTGGATGAAGAAATTCCTCTCATTTCAGTTATAAAAGGATATCTCCTTTATTCTGTGGCCCTGCTCTCAATTTCTATATTCTCCTACTAATGGAAACATCCTCTCTACAGCCACTCTATCCAGGCTTTTCAGTATCCATTAGGTTTTAATGAGATTGCCTTTCATCCTTTTCTTAGCCAGAGGGTGGTGAGTCTATGGAATTTGTTGCCATGGATGGCAGTGGAGGCCAAGTCACTGGGTGTATTTAAGGCAGAAATTGATAGGTATCTGAGTAGCCAGGGCATCAGAGGTTATGGTGAGAAGGCGGGGGAGTGGGACTAAATGGGAGAATGGATCAGCTCATGATAAAATGACGGAGCAGACTCGATGGGCCGAATGGCTGACTTCTGTTCCTTTGTCCTATGGTCTTATGGTCTTATAAGCTCCATTGAGAAAGGCCCAGAGATATCAAAAGTTCCTCATGTGTTAATCCTTTCACTCCTGGGATCATTCTTGTGAACCTTTTAGGGACCCTCTCCAGGGCCAACACATCCTTCCTGAGACACAGGGCCCATGTTTACTCACAATATTCCAAATATGGTCTGTCCATATTATAAAGCCTCAGTAATACACCCTGCTCTCATTGAGAGTGTAACTCATGTCAGCATTTGCTTTCACCAATCAACACCCACATCATGTATAAATGAGATTCAAGGGCTGGACTTCTTCACTATTAAACAATTCTGGAGCATCAGCAGAAAAATGAAAGGATGTTATATATATCTTATATTTTCTACACTTAGTGGCTGCTTTATTAGGTAAATTTGTAAATCTGTGTGTTAAATGCAAATATCTAATCAGTCATTCATGTGGCAGCAACTCAATGCATGAAGGCATGTGGACATGGTCATGAGGTTCAGTTGTTGTTCAGACCAAACATGAAAATGGTGAAGAAATGTGATCCAAGTGATTTTGACTCTAGAAGATTATTGGTGCCAGATGGGATGGTTTGAGGATCTCAGAAACTGCTGGTTTCCTGGGATTTTCAGGCATGGCAAACTCAAGAGTTTACAGAGAATGGTGCAGAGAGCAAAAATGCCTTGTTAATGAGAGCGGTCAGAGAAGAATGGTCATGCTGGTTCAAACTAACAGGAAGGTGACAGTAATTAAAAATACCACATGTTACAACAGTAGTGTACAGAAGAGCATCTCTGGATGCACAACACATCAAACCTTGAAGTGGATGGACTACAGCAGCAGAAGACCACGAACATACTGCATGTATGTGGGCTGTCATCACTATCCTCATAACACATCCAAACATCTCTTCCGTTACTCTTAGCAAGGTTTTGAGAAAGCTGGCAGAAGGAAAGCTAGGAACCAAGAGAGAATTATTTATTGTCCTTCTCCCAGATGTCTCAAAAATGTGCTGCCATTAAATTGGTTACTTCCCATACCTGTGGGCTACTTGTAAATCTAGCAAGTTCTAGGAGATCAAAGCAAATGCAGTTCATCTTTCATAACTAGCAAGTGCAGGGAATTCATAGTCTCCAATACTATTTTTGCTTCCTCAGCCTCACTATACTTACAGTCACTTGTTCTTTTCTGAATGAATTTTGTGCTTTCTTCTATCAAGATTGACACAAAGTATTTGTCAATTGTCTTTGCTGTTTTCTTACTTGACGTTACTTGTTGTTAGTTAGGATTAGTACTTTGCTCTGGGTGTCAGATGTGGGAATCCTGGGAATCTTCCAGCCTCCCTGATGGCCACATCTGCACCAGGTGCACCGAGATGCAGCTTCTGAGAGACCGTGTTAGGGATCTGGAGCTGTGGCTTGATGACCTACAGCTTATTAGGGAGAGTGAGCAGGAGATAGATAAGAGCTACAGGAGTTAGTCACCCCACAGCTGCAGGAATTAGATAAGTAGGTGACTGTCGGGGAAGCGAAGGGAAAAGCTTAGATAGTAGAGATCTCCCCTCTGACCATCCCCCTCAGTAATCATTATCTCATTTTGGATGCTGTTGAGGGGGATGACCTGACAGAGGACGACCATGGTGATTGGGTCTCTGGCACTGAGCCTGGTTCCATGGTGCAGAAGGGAGAGAAGAAGGTGAGGAATGCGGTAGTCGTAGGCAATTCCATAGTGAGTGGTACAGACAGGAGGTTCTGTCAGCCTGATAGAGATATCCATATGGTGTGTTGCCTCCCAGATGCCAGGGTATGGGATGTCTCGGATCAGGTGCAGAGTATTCTGAAGGGAGAGGGTGAACAGCCAGAAGTCTTGATACACGTTGGTACCAATGACATACTGTAGGTAGAAAAAAGCAGGAGGTCCTGAAGAGAGAATTCAGGGAGTTGACTAGGAAGCTGAAAAGCAGGACCTCCAGGGTAGTAATCTCAGGTAGTAATCAGGTAGTAATCAGGGTAGTAATAGGTAGATTGCTACCTGTGACACGTGCTAACAAGCAAAAGAATAGCATGATCAGGTATATTAATACATGGCTGAGAGACTGGTGTAGGGGGCAGGGCTTCTGGTTCCTGGATCATTGGGGCAACTTCTGGGGGAGGTACGACCTGCACAAGAAGGACAGGTTACACCTGAACCCAAAGGGGTCCAATATCCTAGCTGGCAGGTTTAATAGGTCTATTCGGGAGGGTTTAAATTAATTTGGTGGGGGATGGGAACCGGAGTGATAGGACTGAGGAAGGGAAAATCAGAAATAAATCAAAGATAGCAAGAAAGAAATGATAGAAAGGACAGGCAGGAGAAGAGGCATAATCACGGCCGGTGGGATGAGTTACAGGGCAATAGAGGCGTGGTTCAGTTAAAACAGAAAGCAACGAATACTGGACTGAAAATGTTATATTTGAGTGCATGCAGCATAAAAAATAAAATGGACAATCTTGAAATTTAGCTACAGATTGGCAAGTATGACATTGTGGCCATCTCTGAAACTTGGCTAAAGGATGGCTGCCATTGGGAGCTGAACGTCCAAGGATATACGGTGTATTGGAAAGATAGGTTAGTAGGCAGAGAGGATGGTGTGGACCTGTGTGTAAGAAACAATATTAAATCATTAGAAAGGGATGCCATAGGATCGGAAGGTGGAGAGTCTCTGTGGATTGAGTTAAGAAATGACAGGTGTAAAAGAACCCTAATGGCAGGTGGATACAGGCCTCCAAACAGCAGCTGGGATGTGGATTACAAATTACAGCAGGAGATGGAAAAGGTGTGTCTCAAGGGCAATACCATGATAATCATTGGGGATTCTAACATGAAAGTGGTTTGGGAAAACCAAGCCAGTACTGGACCTCGAGAGAGAATTTGTAGAATGTCTAAGGGATGGCTTTTTAGAACAGCTTGTTGTTGAGCCCACTAGGGGATCAGCTGTGCTGGATTGGGTGTTGTGCAATGATCAGGAGGTGATAAGAGAGCTTAAGGTTAAGGAACCCTTAGGGAACAGTGATCACAATATGATTGAGTTCGCTTTGAACTTTGAGAAGGAGAAACTAAATTCCAATGTGTTGGTATTTCAGTGGAATAAAGGAAATTACAATGGCATGAGAGGGGAACTGACCAAGGTTGACTGGAAAGAGACACTAGCAGGAAGGACAGCAGAGCAGCAATGGCTGGAGTTTCTGTGAAAAATGGCAAAAGTGCAAGACAGATATATTCCAAGTAAGAAGAAATTTTCGAATGGAAGAAAGACACTATCGTGGCTGACAAGTGAAGTCAGAACCAAAGTAAAAGCAAAAGAGAGGGCATACAAGGAAGTCAGAGCTAGTGGGAAGATAGAGGATTGGGAAGCTTTTAAAAACTTGCAGAAGAAAACTAAGAAGGTCATTAGGAAGGAAAAGATATATTATGAAAGGAAGCTGGCAACTAACCATACTGAAAGCTTTTTTAAGTATATAAAGGGTAAAAGAGAGTTGAGGGTAGATATAGGACCATTAGAAAATGACACTGGAGATATTGTAATGGGAGATGCAGAGATGGCAGAGGAACTGATTGCATATTTTGCATCAGTTTTTACAGTGGAAGACATTTGCAGTATACCGGACATTCAAGAGTGTCAGGGAAGTGAAGTATATACAGTGAAAATTACGACTGAGAAGGTGCTCAGGAAGCTTAATGGTCTGAGGGTGGATAAATCTCCTGGACCTGATGGAATACACCCTCGGGTTCTGAAGAAAGAAGCTGGAGAGATTGCGGGGGCATTAACAATGATCTTTTAAGAATTGATAGATTCTGGCATTGTACCGGATGACTGGAAAATTGCAAATGTTACTCCACTATTTAAGAAGGGTGGGAGGCAGCAGAGAGGAAACAATAGACCTGTTAGCCTGACATCAGTGGTTGGGAAATTGTTGGAATTGATTGTTAGGGATGAGATTACGGAGTACCTGGAGGCACATGACAAGATAGGTCAAAGCCAGCATGGTTTCCTGAAAGGCAAATCCTGCCTGACTAACGTACTGCAATTTCTTGAGGAAATTACAAGCAGGGTAGACAAAGGAGATGTAGTGGATGTGGTGTTCTTGGATTTTCAGAAGGCCTTTGACAAGGTGCCGCACATGAGGCTGCTTAGCAAGGTAAGAGCCCATGGAATTACAGTGAAGTTACTAGCATGGGTGGAGCAATGGCTGATCGGCAGAAAACAGAGAGTGGGAATAAAGGGATGCGGTTACCAGTGGAGTTCCACAGGGGTCAGTGTTGGGACCGCTGCTTTTTACGATGTATGTCAATGATTTGGACTATGGGATTAAAGGATTTGTGGCTAAATGTGCCGATAATACAAAGATAGGTGGAGGAGCGGGTAGTGTTGAGGAAACAGAGAGCCTGCAGAGAGACTTAGATAGTTTAGGGGATTGAGCAAAGAAGTGACAAATGAAATACAATGTTGGAAAGTGTATGGTCATGCACTTCGGTGGAAGAAAAAAATGGGCAGACTATTATTTACATGGGGACAGAATTCAAAATGCAGAGATGCAAAGGGACTTAGGAGTCCTTGTGCAGGATACCCTAAAGGTTAACCTTCAGGTTGAGTCGGTGGCGAAGGAGAATGCAATGTTGGCATTGTGTGGAGTTTTGGGTTCCTTATTTTAGAAAGGACATACTGATATTGGAGAGGGTTCAGAAAAGATTCACGAGAATGATTCCAGGAATGAAAGGGTTACCATATGAGGAACGTCTGGCAGCATTTCCCTGGAGTTCAGGAGAATGAGGGGGGATCTCATAGAAACATTCCGAATGTTAAAAGGCCTGAACAGATTAGATATGGCAATGTTATTCCCATGGTAGAGGAGTCTAGGACAAGAGAGCATGACTTCAGGATTGAAAGATGTCCATTTAGAACAGAGACGCGGAGAAATTACTTTAGTCAGAGGGTGGTAAATCTGTGGAATTTGTTGCCACAAGCGACTGTGGAGGCCAAGTATTTAAGGTGCATTTAAGGCAGAGATAGATAGGTTCTTGATTAGCCAGGGCATCAAAGGGTATGAGGAGAAGGCAGAGGAGTGGGGATGACTGGAAGAAATGGATCAGCCTATGACTGAATGGGAGAGCAGGCTGGATGGGCAGAGTCCTATAGCTTATGGTCTTATGGTTACATTCCTCACTGAAGTGCTGAATGGAGCTGCAGCACCATCAGTGGGTGCTTTATGCCATCCTCACAGGTGGATCACCACCAAACATCCATAAAGAACTGCTCATTTAGAGAGAGAGAGGAGGAGACACCAGGAGTGATATCCATACTCTGCACAGCCACACCATTGCAGAAAAGAAGCCGCTGTTGCTCAGGGCCTCACAGTAGGCCTGTGTTTCTGCTCCGAACAGCTGCATTAAGTGTGTCTGCCATGAGCATTCAAAGAGCTTAGCAATTTCCTGCAGAGACAGAAGGCATAATGAACACATACAGTCAAAGATCCCATTCCAGTTGTTTACAATATATATTAATGACTTAGGCGAGGAAATTAAATGCAGCATCTCCAAGTTTGCGGATGACACAAAGCTGGGCGGCAGTGTTAGCAGTGAGGAGGATGCTAAGAGGATGCAGGGTGACTTGGATAGGTTAGGTGAGTGGGCAAATTCATGGCAGATGCAATTTAATGTGAATAAATGTGAGGTTATCCACTTTGGTGGCAGGAACAGGAACACAGATTATTATCTGAATGGTGGCCGATTAGGAAAAGGGGAGGTGCAACGAGACCTGGGTGTCATTATACACCAGTCATTGAAAGTGGGCATGCAGGTACAGCAGGCGGTGAAAAAGGCAAATGGTATGCTGGCATTTATAGCGAGAGGATTCGAGTACAGGAGCAGGGAGGTACTACTGCAGTTGTACAAGGCCTTGGTGAGACCACACCTGGAGTATTGTGTGCAGTTTTGGTATCCTAATCTGAGGAAAGACATTCTTGCCATAGAGGGAGTACAAAGAAGGTCCACCAGATTGATTCTCAGAATGGCAGGACTTTCATATGATGAAAGACTGGATCGACTAGGCTTATACTCACTGGAATTTAGAATATTGAAACATATAAAATTCTAAAGGGATTGGACAGGCTAGATGCAGGAAGATTGTTCCCGATGTTCGGGAAGTCCAGAACAAGAGGTCACAGTTTGAAGATAAAGGGGAAGCCTTTTAGGACTGAGATGAGGAAAAACTTCTTCACACAGAGAGTGGTGAATCTGTGGAATTCTCTGCCATAGGAAACAGTTGAGGCCAGTTCATTGGCTATATTGAAGAGGGAGTTGGATATGGCCCTTGTGGCTAAAGGGATCGGGGGTATGGAGAGACAGCAGGTACAGGGTTCTGCAGTGGATGATCAGCCATGATTGTACTGAATGGCGGTGCAGGCTCGAAGGGCCGAATGGCCTACTCCTGCACCTATTTTCTATATTTCTATGTTTCTATCTCCACCCATCTCCCTCAACATTGTCCATTTGGCTAGTGCTACAAGACCTGAAGCTATGGTGAAGGGCAGGTCATGCATCATCTTGAGGTCTGCTCACTACTCGAACAGAGGACATTCCAATCCTGATCAGTTACTGCCCACAACATTGGTGACTGAGACACCAGAAGGATTAATAATTAATTGTTCATTGTTAATGATTTCATTATTGTCACGTGTACCGAGTTACAGTGAAAATCTTTGTTTGGCTTGCGTCAAGATCATTCCAAACATAGGTACATCAAGGAAGTACAAAGGGTAAAGCAACACAGAACGTGGAATATACCACTACAGTGCAGAGAAAATGCAGCACAGTGGAAAATGAAAGTGCAACAGCCATAGCCAGGTAGATTGAGAGATCAACAGTTCATCTTTGGCACATAGGTCTTATACAAGTTATCCATGAGCTTGATTGTATGTGTTCTCAAACTTCATATAGGAAACAGGAGAAGAGAGAGGGTGACTGGGTGGATCGGGTGTTTTATTATGTTGGCTGCTTTCCCAAAGCAGTGGGAGGTGTGGACAGAGTCCATGGAGGGAAGGATGGACTGTGCTGTGTTCACAACTCTCTGGAATTTCCTACGGGCTTGGGTAGAGAAGTTGCCACTATGCATCCAGATGGGATGGTCTCTATAGTGCATCTACTGTATAAAAATGGCTGAGGGTCATCAAGAATGTGCCAAAGGAACTAGAGGCACAGGTGTGTTTCCTTGGCCATGACATCTATGCAACCAGGAGAAATTATTGCTTTCATTTATACCTAGGAACTTGAAACTCCCAACTATCTCCACCTTAGCAACAATAACACATATAGGCATGCAGAGACTTGTCCAAAATTTTATTAATCTCTTCCTATCGTTTACATTTTTTTAATGACTCTTACAAGTTTATACGCATCGTCCACTTACTTTTTCTTTAATCAATTTCTTGATCATATTTTGTTGAATTCTATAATCCTCTCACTGGTCAGGTTATGATTCTCTTTGATAACATTGCTAGCACCTTCCTCTAGTCCTGATACATCACTTGCAGTGCTACATTCATTTCCCATCAGATCTTTACTCTTCGAGAGAATGTATACTCATTGATGATTATATATTTCTTTCATATATACAGTATATGCAAACTGGATTAGGGTTATGGTCAGATTAAAAGATATGAGGGCAGATAAGGAATATCTAATTGTTTCAAAAATCCTAGTATTCAATCAATATACATTCTCTTAAAGAATATAAATCCTTCTTAAAAAGGCTATAACTGCAGTTAGCAAAATAGTAAATTGACACATTGTTATTACAAATGAGGAATCCAACTTTATGTTTAAAAGGAAGAGGGAGGATTTCAGAATTCATCCAGAATGACCATATTGCTCCAGTTCAAGTTTCTGGTTTTGAATAACTAGATTATATAAAATTCTATGACATTATAATGACTCTTCCCAGAAGCTCTTATGACAATGATATCAATTAACCCTGTTTAATACACACTACTTGATTCAAAATGACCTACTCCACATTAAGTTCTAGATCTACCAATTCTGAATGCCTTCCATGAACATTCTTCACAGCAGTTTAACAAAATTTGTTTTTCACAGCCTGCATGAAGATTAAAGCTCCCTGTGTTTATTGTATTAACCAGACTATATGCCCCTCTGGTTTCATAATGAGCACACTTACTGTCAGGAAGCCCATAAACTATTCTTAATAGCTTTTTTCAGCCTTTGAATTTCCGTTTCTACCCACACTCAGATCCTTTCTCCTGTTATCCAACCATTTTCTTACACCTTCCCTCACTCAGTTCCCTGTGACTTACAGTACCCCTTTCAACTGATCTTTGGATGGAACTGGAGGTGGCAACAGCAAAATCCCTGATAAAATTCTCCTCCATCTGGAAGCCAACCATCATAGCTGGAATCTTTCTATGTATGCCTCAGCTGCTCCCAAGAGGATGAGTGGGTGGGACTGGAGGTTTACCTGATGGGGCTACAAAGCTGAGAAAGTTCTTTGTGGAACCAAGGAACTGCCGCCAAATGGGGGAAGAAATGCAAATCACTCTCTGCACCAAACAAGGATATTTGTTATTGACGAAGTTATACAAATTATCAACTAGATTAGCATGTTGAAAGGTCAAGGCAGTACTAATTTCCAATCTCGGTTCATACCTCAGGCATTGCCCTGTATTTAGACCACTGCTCGATGATTTTTCCCAGAACAAAGGACCCAGGAGACAACAGAAACCAGACTTTGGTCTCATTGACTGATTCACATCACACATCTGCAGAGCAGCTGATCTCTACCAGCACTAGCTGTCCAGTAAGTCCTAAGAGCAAGGAACTTGAGGAGTTATAGGAGGGGATAGAGTAGCGTCCTCTTTGGGATTTAGCATGTAAAACTAGTACTGAGCAATCTCAACCTCTGATCCACACTTTTTCTCCAGATTTTGGGGAGTTTACCAACTTTTAATCCATGTTTTCAAGAGATATCCAAGAATTACATATACTTATCAACTGCATAAACCTCACTGAGAAATTGGTCTGGTTTGCCAACCACACTATGACCAGACGTAGACATTAGCAAATCAATGCGCCAGGAATCTGTGTACATCCTGCTGCAGGACTACCTCTAGTGGTTGGGGGTGGAACAACATAGGCAGTGGATGGAAAACCAGCTACCCAATAATGACTGGCTGGCTCGGTTTCTGCAATATAGACCTCCTATTAGTCATCAGCTCTGGTTGGACATATCCCAGGTAACTCTATCACACTCTATGTCCTCTGCCTCCAAGCTGCCTTCTCAGTTAAACGGCCATCCAAACTGTTTCTCTAATCATCAAACCCGGTCAAAGAAACATCTAAAAAAAACTGTGGTTTTTGTCTGTAAAATGTGAAACCAGATTTTCTTTTAAGACGTTACCTGATGTACAGTAGCTCAGTTGGTTACTGAACTGCTACTGGGCCTGTTTCCTCACTCCGCGGATGCTGACTGATCTGTATTGTTATTCCACCCCCCACCCCCCTGCTGCCTTCTTCCTGCAAAGGCTCATCCAGTTTTTCCACAAATACAAAATATGGTGGTCACGTCCACTCCACTCCCCTGATGCCACCGCTATTGAACAACCGTCGGGTCTATCGGTGAGTACAGCCCCTGTTTCTCCTCTCTGCTTTTCCCCACCAGAAGGGTACACATCTTTTCCACCCTTACACATTCAAACCTCCTCTTTGTATCGAATAACTCCATTAGGGGGCCAGAAGATGTTCAAACACATGTCATCAGCACTGTAAAATCCAACAGTATTATCGGTTAAGGTCCAGGCTGGAGCACTGAGCTGAGCCACAGCGAGCAAAAGGACTGGAGTTACTCGGCAGACATGTCCTGTCCTTCAAACTGCCTGACTAGTGGCACTAATCCACTGTGTCCAGGGATTTTCAAAGCATTGCTGATTTTACTTTGAACGTTCTGAACTTCCTCAGTAATCCTCAGACTGGAATGCTTGGTTGTCTACTCCACAGCTGGACAGGGAATTCTCTGAGAAGCCGTCCATACACAAGCTGCTCCTGGTTAGAATGCTTGTCCTGGAGATCAGGCTGGTGCCGTCAGATCAGTCCAGGGAGAAGGGGTGGACCTTGGAGCCGGCCTGCGGCGCGGGGTTCCTGTAACCGAGCAGCAGCAGAGCTGACAGGAGCAGCAGGCCGGATGCAAAGAGGGCCATGTAGATGGCGGCTCCTGCCTCTTGCGTCCATGGTGACGGGGGCAGGCGGAAGCGGGGTGTGAAGGTGATGCTCCGGTTGTTAGCCACGGAGCTCAGATTCCAGCCGGCGGGGATAACGACGCAGACACTGGCCAGCAGGTGAAAGACCCCTCCAGCACGCAGAGCCAACCTTACCTGCCCTCCACCAACGTAAACACCTTTCAGCCCGGAAGCCGTGGCCACCTTGCCAGCTGCGCCGACCAGAACAGCCGCCACCATCAGCACCTGCGCGGCAGCAATCTCCTCTGGTACAAAGTCCTCGGTGACGCCCATCGCCTGGCAGGACATGCGCCGCAGCACTGGGGACGCTAGCTGGTTGCTGTAGAAACAGGCCCTCCAGATGCCGACCCAGGCAATGCCCGAGTCGATGTCTGCTGGGCTCACGTGCCACACCCTCCACTGGACCAGGCCCGTGGCTATGGAGGCTCCGATCCAGCCCACTGTGCCCAGCACAAACCCTACCAGCTGCCAGGGGGCACCACTTGGCCGCTGACCCATGACCCCCAAGGTCAAAGGTGGGTGGTAGGTGGGCGTTGCTCAGGGCCAGAGGAACCTCTGGAATTTACAAAGGGAGCGAGAGGGAGAAAGGGGAAGCAGACAGTTCTCTGCAGGTGAGGAACTGGAGGTGTTAAGCTCCTGTGCTACGGGTTGCCAGGAAACGCTACAAACAAGTTCCGCCCACTGCTCGGGGCTTTGTTAGAGGCTGCCTCCGCCTCCTACAGGTGCTCATGTTCTCTGTCAACACCCACGTCAATGAGCAGGTGCGGTGAAAGGTTTTTCCTGGTATCAGAGGAGCACTGGAAGCTGGTTCAGTGCTGAGCACTGTGCAAGGACCAAGCCCAGCGAAGACACCACCCTTGCTCACTGCCAGTAGGCCTGTAGGATTGGTCACAAAGCCTAAGGCTTGATTTTGAGACTGTTGAATTCCCAAAATGATTTTCTGTCATCACAGGAGCGTAGGGGATTGAAGGGTGACGTTACAGAGGTGGATCAGATCATGAACGGTTTAGGTAGGGCAAACACACACAGTCTTGTTTTCCCCTGGGAAAGGGACTAAAAGCTAGAGGGCATAGGGTTAAGGTGACAGGAGAAAGAATTAAAATGGAATTTCTTCATGTAGAGGGTGGTGTGTATATGGAATGAGCTGCCAGAGGAAGTGGTAAAATAACAGTATACAAAGGACAGATACATGGATAGGAAAGATTTAGAGGGATAGGAGTCAAACATGAGCAAATGGGACCACTGTGGTTGGCATGGACAAGATGGGCGATGGTACTTGCTGCATGACTATGTAATTGACAAGGAGTTAAGAAGGAACCATTGAGAAGTGGAGAAGCAGATCAGAACTTCAATGGACAGCTCCCTCTCTGAGGTCAACATCCTCCTCCTGTGCTCTATCACAGCCAGCCTTTCCACACCAAATTCTGTGTCTACTTCCAACAGCCCAGGGGTCCTGCCCTGCTGGTGGAAGAGGGGGTTCCCTCTAGTTGTGAACTGGACGGTTGTCACAACTCTGTGCTGCAGCCCCCACAGTCAGGGACAGGCAATGAGGCCAGAGCTGGTGCTTTCTCTGCCCTTTGTGGGTGGATGAAGACAGGCAAGGAGTGGGAAGCCATGGCCATTTTATTCCTGGTCTGATCATTCTGAATGACCACGGACCAGTGGAGAAAGTGTCTGCCTGGGGATGTACACCCGATGTTTCCAGCTGGTCTGGTCTCTATGTGACTTCAGAGCCACATCAATATGGTGTCAAAGCAGAGGAAGGCCCAGATGAATGTGCACACAAGCAAAGTCAAAGTCGAGTTTATTGTCATATGCACAAGTGCATATTTAGGTACTCAGATGCAATGGAAATCTTCCTTGCAATAGTATCACGGGCTCTTTGTAGCCGATACATGGAATTTGCGAAGTCGAGTCTATTGTCATATGCACCAGTGCATGCGTATGTACTCCGATGCAATGGAAATCTTCCTTGCAACAGTATCACAGGCTTTTTGTAGCAGACACATGGAATTTGCAAGAAAATTCAGAAGAAAGCCATAAAATACACATAACTTAAACAAAAATGAACACAATTAGAAACAAAAGAGTTCATTTTTGTGCAAAGTGATCAAAATGGTCATAGTGCTGCTGAATTGTAATGAATAGAGTTCTGCCAGTTGGTTCAAGAACCAAATAGTTGAAGGGAAGTGGCTGTTCCTAAACCTGGTGTTGTGGGACGTCAGACTGCTGTACCTCCTGCCCGATGGCAGTGCAGAAGGTGACATGGCACGCAAGGTGGGGATCTTTGGTGACTGGTGTTGCACCTCCTGATGGTGAAGGGAGATGCGCCAATGATGTATTGACCTGAGTCTAATATTCTCTGCAGCTTCTTACGTTTGAATTACCATCACACCACGAGTCAGGATGTTTTCAACAGTACATCTGTCAAAGTTTGTTAGGATATTGGATGACACGCCGAACCTCTTTAACCTTCTAAGAAAGATCCTGGTTTGCTTTCCCTGTGAGTGAGGGTGTGCATCTGTGAGTGTGGGCACATGTTAATGTGTTTAAATAGACTTAATTCAAAAAGTAACTTCATTCATAGTAATATTTACAGTATATATAAAATACAATAAATACACCTCTTTCTCGACATTGAATTAACCATCAAATCACACTCCCTTACCATTGATGCGTCCTCCTTAGACAGTGCTCTTGGGAAGGGTTGGTGAGGCTGTTGCACATGATCTAGCCCCTAGGTGTTCAGAAAGGACTGGGAAAGGTGCTAGGCTCTATTTACAAATTGTAACATGTTCATTAAAGCTGTCCTCATGCCAGGCTGGTTCCACCCAACTACCTTGAAGTATGTTCCACAATGCAAGTCACCTGACTGTCCACACTCTCCACCCATTGGTCAATGGTTATGCCGACTGATGTCTCATGAATCAGGTGTTCTTGGGCCCCAGTGGCCATGTTTCTGACCTCTGCAGTGAGAAAGGAACACATCCAGTGCTGATTCCTAGGAGTGTGCAGGACATGGAGCACTTTCCCTCTAGGAAAATCCAAGACAATTGGCAGCTCAACTGTAGAGGATCACAATTTGTGGTATCCTGTCCTCTTCTGCATCCTGGTGGGGTACGTGTGCAGAGGCAGGAGGCCACCCCTTCTGGACAAGGGAAGAGCGGGTTGATGGAAGTCCAGTTTTCGAGCAAAATGGTAGTGGGTTACAAGAGAAGGAAGTCGGTGCCTCACCACTAATGAAGGGTTTTCTCCTACTGTGAGGACTGGCCAGGCAAACGTCAGTACTAGCTGGCTGAGATCTGGGAAAATCGCTAACTGGAGCTTCAGGAGGCTTGTCAGTTAAGGCTCCCACTGAGTCATACAGAAATATAGCTTGGAAACAGGCCCAACTCTTCCATGCCAACCATGGTGCTTATCAAACTACAAACGTACTTGTAATTACAGATGCCCACAATTGGCCCATATCCCTCTAGTCTAAACCTGTCCTATCCATGAATTTCTCTCAGTGTCTTTTGCATGTTTTCATTGTACTTGCCTCAACCATTTTCTCTGGCAGCTTTATCCATAGACACACCACCTTTCACATGAAGTTGCCTTTAAGGTTTCTTCCAAGTCTTTCTCCTCACACTTTAAACCTAGGCACTCTAGTTTTTTAGTTTTTTTCCCTGGGAAAAAGGCAGTGTGCATTCACCCTATGTGAAAGAATGGAGTTGGACTGCAACCAATCACTGAGCGGGATTCATTAGAAAGTGTGAATAAAAATAAGGCAGGCACAGGCGGAGCAGCCATTGTTGGAGCCGCCATTGTTGAGAGTGGGTCTGTGTTGGAGTGGCTTTGTCTCATCAGGCTTCGACAAGATCAGAGTTGAGTGAGGTAAGTATCTGGTAAGTTTCTATTTTTCTTCTTTATTCTTCATTCCTTGTCTATCAGGGCACAGATAGGAGCTACAGGGAGATAGTCACCCCAAGGTTGCAGGAGCCAGGAGAAGGAGGGGAAATGGGCAACCGGCACAGAGTACCTACTACTACATCAATGCAGGCCTAGGGGGCCGGCGTCGGGCACGATGATGGACTCTCCTTCATCAGTGTGTTCAGTTCATCTACATGAGCCGCACCACTGTCTTCTAGGAGTGTGTTGACCATAGTCTTGGGAGGGCGCCCAGGGTTCATCCTCCCATGCTTGGGCTCCCATATGAAGACTAGGCTGGCAGGTAGCTCGGGGTGGCGGAGACAGTTCCCCGCTAGTTGCCATCTTCTCGCCTCGATTTTAGTGGTGAGCATTGGTAGGTCGTCGTAGAGCTCGACGTTCGTCGTGTGCTGTTGCCAACTCACGTCAAGAGCCATCCGGAGTATTCGTGTATAGCAATATAGCATATTCATGTGTAGAGTACCCCTGTGGCCATTCTCCTCAAAAATAAGTATACCTCTTTGGATAGTGTTGAGAGGGGCAACCTACCACGGGTGAACCACAGTGACTGGGTCTCTGGCACTGAGTCTGGTGCTGTGGCTCAGAAGAGCAGAGAGGTGAAGAGGACTGCAGTGGTGATAGGAGATTCCTTAGCCAGAGGAACAGAGACGAGATTCTGTGGGCGTGATAGAGACACCCGGATGGTACTTTGTCTCCCTGGTGCCAGGGTCCGGGATGTCTCAGATCGGGTCCATGACATTCTAAAGGAGGAGCGTGGGCAGTCAGAAGTCTTGGTATGTACAGACAACATGGCTAGGAGAGCTGAGGAGCTCCCGAAGGGAGATTTTAGGGAACCAGATGGAAAGCTGAAAAGCAGGACCTCCAGGGTTGTGATCTCTGATGTGCTGCCCGTGCCCCGTGCCAGTGAGGGTAAGAATAGGTTGATTTGGCAGATGAATGCGTGGCTGAGGAACTGGTGCAGGGGGCAGGGGTGCAGATTTATGGATCATTGGGATCTCTCCTGGGAAAGATATGGCCTGTACAAAAGGGATGGGTTACAACTGAACCTGCAGGGGGATCAATATCCATGTGGGCAGGTTTGCTAGAGCTGTTCAAGAAGGTTTAAACTAATTTGGCAGGCAGACGGGAATTGGAGTGATAGTGCTGAGGATGAGGTAGCTTGCTTTCAAATAGAGGTAGATCGTAGTAAGACTGCTAGCAAGTTAATGATAGGGCAAAATGGGAGTCAACAGGGTGAGTTGCAGTGTAAAAGGCAGACAAAATCAGAAAGGGTGAATACAGGATTAAAGGTGTTATATTTGAATGTGTGTGGTATGTGGAATAAGGTAGATGACCTGGCAGCACAGTTACAGATTGGCATGTATGATGTTCTAGACCATTGAATTGTGGCTGAAGGAAGATTATAACTGGGAGCTCAACATCAAAGGATACACATTGCATCATAAGTACAGGCAGGTAGGCAGGGCAGGTGGCATTGCTCTGTTGCTCTGTGGAAGACACCAGCTGTATGCCATGCCAGGAGACAGAAGAGTAGGAAGGTGCCATTACGAGGGAGAAGGTTCTTGGGAAACTGAAAGGTCTGAAGGTAGAAAAGTCCCCTGGACCAAATGTTATGCACCCTAGGTGGCTGAAGAGGTTGTGCAGACATTAGTAATGATATTTCAAGAATCAATTGATTCTGGCATGGTTCCAGAGGAATGCAAAATTGAAAATATGACTCCACTCTTCAAGAAGAAAGGAAATTATAGGCCAGTTAGTCTGATCTTAGATTGAAAGATGTTGGAGTCGATTGTTAAAGATATAATTCAGGGTACTTGGAGGTACATGATAAAATAGACCAAAGTCAACATGGTTTCCTGAAGGCAAAATTTTGCCTCACAAAGCTGTTGGAATTCTTTGAAGAAATAACAAGTAGGATAGACAAAGGAGAATTGGTGGATGTTGTGTATTTGGATTTTCAGAAGGTCTTTGACAAGATGCAACATGTGTGTCAAGTTAAGAGCCCATGGTATTACAGGAAAGATTCTAGCATAGATAAAGCATTGGCTAATTGGCAAGACGCAAAGCGTGGAAATAAAGGGAACCTTTTCTGGTTGGCTGCCAGTGACTAGTGGTGTTCCACAGGGGTTTATGTTGGGACTGCTTCTTTTTACGATATATGTCAATGATTTGGATGACAGAGTTGATGGCTTTGTGACCAAGTTTGCAGACAATACAAAGATAGGTGGAGGGGCAGGTAATTTTGAGGAAGCAAAGAAGCTACAGAAGGATTTAGACAGATTAGGAGAATGGGCAAAGAAGTGGTAGATGGAATACAGTTTTGAGAAGTGTATGATCATACACTTTGGTAAAAGAAATAAAAGCAGAGACTATTTTCTAAATGGAGAGAACATTTTAAAAAAACTGAGATGCAAAGAGACTTGGGAGTCCTCATGCAGGATTCTCTAAAGGTTAATTTGCAGTTTGAGTCAGTGCTGAGGAAGGCAAATACAATGTTAGCATTCATTTTGAGAGGACTAGAATATAAAAACAAAGATGTAATGTTGAGGCTTGATAAGGTACTCATGAGACCTCACCTGGATTACTGTGTGCAGTTTTGGGCCCCTTATCTAAAAGAGGATGTGCTGATGTTGGGGAGAGTTCAAAGGAGGTTCACAAAAATGATTCCAGGATTGAAAGGCTTGTCATATGAGGAGCGATTGATGCTCGGGGCCGCTACTCACTGGAATTCAAAAGAATGAGGGGTGACATCATTGAAAGCTATCGAATAGTGAAAGGCTTCAGTAGAGTGGATGAAGGGAGGATGATCCCTATGGTGGGGGAACCTAGGACCAGAGGACACAGCCTCAGAATAGGGGGGTGTCCTTTTAGAATGAAGATGAGGAATTTTTTTCGCCAGACAGTGGAAAATCTGTGGAATTCATTGCCACAGACAGCTGTTGTGGTCAAGTTAATGGATATATTTAAGGCAGAAGTCAATAGATTCTCCTTACAGGCAGCTGAGGGAATTGAACCTGGGTCTCTGGTACTGTAAATCGTTGTGCTGACCACCACACCAGGACTCCCTCTCAGTTACCATCATGACCTGTTCTCTGTGGCCCACACTTAACAAACGTAAGCACATTTCAGAAAGCAATTTATCAGCCGTAAAAAGCTTTGAAAAGTCTTGAGGTGACAAAAGAAACAATAGAACTGCAGTGAGGTCAAGTTGACCTTAAGTTGCGTGCCCATCCTCTGTGATGGGTATGGGTGTCCTTTCTCTTCCCATCAGTGGGTATTATTTGTCTGTCTTCATGTGTATTTTGTCATTGATTATATGTGACTGCCTATAATAAAATCAATCTCAGGGTTGTATGTTATGACACATACATACTTTATTAATAAATTTACTTTGAACTTTCCCTCAGCTCAGTATTTACACTTGGCAGTCATGAGCAAGAGTCTGGCCTTTACTCAGTATATTCGTCAGGGTTTGAGCGATTCTGTGTTGTCTGCTGGGCTCCTTCACGCACTCTGACACAAGCACCTGGCTCCATCTTAGTAAATGATCCAGACTGATCTTGGGCAAACTGGACTTCAAACAGGAGTTTCTTTTTTGGCACTGAGGGCATCACTTGGTAATGTCAGCCAATAGCCAAAGGACAGTAGCAAAGATAACACAAAATGACAGACACAAACAACTATAGAAACCAAGTAATTGACAGCACAGTCTATAAAATAACACATCCATCTCACCACCAGCTCCCTATCCCAGAATGGCCATAGAATCATTGAAGAAGATGCTGGATAAAAACTATCTGTTCATTTTTCAGAATCTGGGCATCACCCAATATGACAGTCTTCTTGCCCATCCCTACCTGCTCTCTATGTGGTGGTGGTGAGCTGCTGGAGTTCTCCTGCTGGAGGTACCCCCGTTATGTACTTGGATAGGGATTTCTGGAAGTTAGAACTGGCAACAATGGAGGAACAGGGATATATTTCCAGATCAGGGTAGTTTGCAGATTGGAAGAGGAACTGATGCTGGCGGTGCTGCCATGAGCCCCTTGTTCTTCTTGGGGGTAGAGTTTATGAGATTGGGAACTGCATCTGAATAGTCTAGATTATTTTAAAGCAGTATGCACTGCAGCCACAGTGTAAATACAAGAGATTCTGTAGATGCTGTAAATCCCCAGTAACACATAGAAAATGCTATAGGAACTCAGAAGGTCAGGCAGCATCTATGGAAAGCAAAAGATAGTTGACGTTTTCAGCTGAGTGCCTTCATCAGGACTGGAAAGGAAGGGTTAAGAATCCAGAATTAGAAGCTGGGGAGAGGGTCCTTCCCCTCGCCCCAACCTTCTAATTCTGGCTTCTTAACCCCTGTCCTTCTTGTCCAAGCTAGAAGGTAATAGATGAAAGGGGAAGGTAGGTGGGTGGTGGAGGGGAGAATGAAGTAGGAAGCTGGGAGGTGATAGGTAGAAAAGGTAAAGGGCTGAAGAAGAAGGAATCTGATAGGAGAGGAGAGTGGACCATAGGAGAAAGGGAAAGAGGAGGACACCAGAGGGAGGTGATAGTCAGGTGAGGAGAAGACATAAAAAGGGTGCCACAGTGGGGAATGGAAGAAGAAGGAAGTGGGAGGGGAAATTATCAGAATTTAGAAAAATGGTCATGCCATCAAGCTGGAGGCTAAGCAGACAGAATTTGAGGTGTAGCTCCTCCAACCTGGGAATGGCCTCATCAAGGCAGGACAGGAGGCCATGGACCAATATGTTGGAACGGGAATGGGGATTGGAATTAAAATGGTTGGCCACCAAGAAATCCTGCTTGACAAAGTGGTTCCCCAATCTCCGTCAGGTCTCACCAATGTCGAGGAGGCTACATCAGGAGCACCAGATCTGTGTCTCCGAGAAACTCTAGCAAGGAATGAGTTCCAAGTGTTAGACAACCCCTTGTAAAACATTGGTCGATGCCCATGATTACAGTTATTGAATGGATTGATGTATGATGCTTTTAATTCTTACATGGTTTTTACATTCTGTGATATTTAACTACTAGAAAAGCATCAGAAACCTAAGGTTATAAATCTTGTGAAAAAGGACACTTATTTGATTTATAACTGAGCTGAGTGAAACCACCCTTGGCCATCAGGAGCTGTGAACCAGGAAATATCTTAAACCTTCACTTGTAAACAACACTTAAGTTTGAAGAGGGATTGTGAAATTATCCTTCTAACGTTTGTACAGTTTTCAGCAAAAATCTCTCAAGGAGCACACTTGAGGAAAATGACCAAGCAAGGGCCTTGGAATTGTTTTTGAAAAGAACCGTGGAATCTGCCAGTGAGGAAGCCTCTGGGAGCTGCAGAACTACTTCCATTTCACAATGGAACTGTAGATGGATAACCCATGCCAAGGTTGACTTACCCAGCATCACAGCCCAGTAGTCGAACCCAATGCCAAAAAAACCACCACAGCATGGATGACCAGCGTTATAAGGACAGCTTGGCCAAGGCAGCCAATTGGGAGCAGGTTGTACTGCTGATCATAAGACCACAAGAGCCCAGGTGCAGGATTAGGCCATTTGGCCCGTCGAATCTGCTTCAATCATGGTTTATTTATTTTCCCTCTCAACCTTACTGCAGCTTTGTTGCTCCACCATCATCCCTGCTAGTATCCCCTTTCAATCAACTTCCGCCAGCTCCTCCTTCATACACCACTCTAATACTGACACATTCAGCTTTAGCTTCTCCCACTCAGTCTGCAGGGAGGGACCATGAAGGCACCTGCAAACAAAGTGACTGCCAGATCAATTTTTACATTTGGCAAACAACTTCTCAGCCACCAATCTTCAAATCTGAATGCAAATTGTAAATTCTGTTTAAAATGAACAATAGGTTCCTAAAAGTCGCGAATCACATACCAGACAATGCTGATTAAAATTCATTTGGATGTCTGTGGTGTGGGTGCGAATCAGGTGTGAAGCTCGTGTGTAGTTTCAAAGAAAGCACTGTAAATATGGAATTGCCTTTTGATGTTTAGCACAGAAAGTATTGAGCCCCATAATGGGCCTGCAAGACCTTTTGACCAAAAGCATCTCCATAGGATGCCTGCTGTATCTTGTTTTGTCGAATAAAGAAGCTGCTAATATTTTTCTCTCATGACTTCATTCACACAACAACATTTGGTGTCAGGAGTGGGATATCTTCGTGAACCATCGTGCGGCCAGTGATCTTAGCAGTCTAAGTGAGTGAGTATTTTTAAAATTAGCACTCACACCTGGATCTGTTCTGGTTGAGGTATCACGAACATGGAGAGCTGAACTGGTAGATATAAAATTGTGTCTGTGTCTGTGTCTGTGTGTGTGCACATGCCTTGGTATAACAGTTAGATTCAAAGGAATACAAACAGGCGTCGTGAGTTCATGTGTTCACAAGTGGCAGATTGCGGAGTACATGCTCTGTGGTTTTAAGTATCTGCTGTTTAACTGGTACCCATCATGACATTTTGCGTAGTGTGGGTTATTTCAGGGAGAGCTTTTACCCGGATATATCTGTCAGGATGGTGCCTGTTGAGGTCAGGCAACGTCAGGTTGAGAACCCCGATGATCGGAGCCAGCCCTTGACCCTGATTACGACCATTCATAAGCCCTTCACCTTGGGGAGAAACAGTATTTTGTCAGAGTTGCTCTCACTTACAGTCGCATGAGGGAATTCGGAATTCTGGCACAAGCTCGAGGAAATGGTTGAAATTCACCAGATTCACTGTAAAGATATGCACATATTGGTTAAAGTGAAGTACCCGAGGAATATGTGGGACAGGATGGCCTGGGGGTGCGGGGTGGTACCTGGGCAACTTCCGGGAACGCCAGCAATGAAAGATATCTCTCTTTTAAAGGGGATGGGGCATGTGAGGCAGCGACTGGGGGAGGTGAGAGTAACTGGGGAACGATAATGGCAGTGACTCAAAAAGCTAATGAGACAGAACGTAAATACCGAGTGTATGAGGATTCAGGGTTGGATAATCCAGGGAGTCTTCCTGAAAATGATGAAGGAAGACCTGAGCTCAACCCACCAGAGAGTTTTAGATTTAGGGATAGCGGTGAGGTCAAACTACTCTGCGATAGTTTCGTAAGGCGTGAGATACACCAAAGAAAATGCAAGAGAAACCGTAAATTGACTATAATGGATGCTGTTGTGTATTTGCAAATTATCTTCGTGCTAAATTAGATAGTGTTTATATCATGGGTCGTCGCTTCATGCTCTGAATGTGTCTTAATTTCTCATTCTCACTTCCATGCTCCCTCACATCACATAGTGATCTGTCTCAGACTGATGACATCATTACCGTAGCTGACAAGTGTCAAACTATGCTAACCGACCTTACTATTTCAATGCCTGACACATGCAGCTGCCGTGTAGCTGGAGATGGGGCACAGGCACAGGCAAGAAACTAATGGAAGAGGTGTGGGAGGGTAATATGCTACGTTGCGGCCTATCGGGACATGGTTGGAGGCAGTGTCCAAAAAAGGAGGAAAGAAAAGCAGGTGAGTGTCACAGCAGACACGCAATCTCTCGCCCCATGGCTCCCAGTCTGACCAGTCAGATTGTCAATCAGATCATAGAGCTGGTGAAGACGGCTTCTAGATCAGAAAAACACGCAGTGGCCCCCACTGCCAGCGGTGGTGATCCACGGATATACGCAGCAGCATTGTTGGGGGGAGGGGGCACCGATGCGACATGTTAGTGGACACGGGGGAATCAGTATCAACAACTAACCTACCCTTGCCAACAACCAGACAGACTATTTACATTACAGGTGTAGGAGGGAAAACTGAGAAACCAGAAAGAAGCGAGTCGTAGATACTCGAAATCGGCAGTGTGCACTGTCTGGTATATTTCTGGGTCAGTTCAAATAATGAGAGTACTACCCTTGGAATAGACATGCTAAGGGAAGCAGGGGCCGTTATAGATTCAGGAAAAGGAGAAATAATATGGACAAGTCATGGGCAGTAAACACACAACTAACAGAGAACACAACATACCCATCGTAGCCGCACTGACCGTTGTTTGGGGTATAGTGAAGGAGCTAAAATACCAGGGGATACTCAGAGAGTCTGCGGCAACCACCAACTCGCCCATATGGCTAGTAAAGAAGCCCGATGGGTCACAATAGACTATACAGTCCTTAATAAGACCATGCTGAGACTGCATCCCATTGTGGCGAGCCCCACTACAATCCTGAATGGCCGCTCTCCAGAACACAATGTTTTTTTCAGTCCTGGATATCGCTGATGGATTTTGAGGGCTTCCTTTAGCACCTGAGTCCCTTCACCCTTAGAGAGCAGCAGTATACGTGGACCAGACTCCCCCAGGGATTCCACAAAAGCCCAGCCATTTTTCATAAGGTCATGGCGCAGACTTTGAAAAGCTCAATCTAATGCCCTACCGGTCAGCCAGTTTACAATCTATAGATAATCTACTAACTGCATCATAAAATGAAGCAGGTCATTTAGGGACGATTTCCAGAGTTTTAGAGATACTGCGAGATGAGGGGTTTAAAACCAGTCCATACTAGGAAAACAAACCGTACAATACCTAGGCTACACCATTTCCCTGGAGAGGAAGGACATGTCAGATGACAGAAGTTTGGCAATCAGCCTCATGCCATGCCCAGTAAACACGAGGAAGGTAAGTTACTGCCTTGATTTCATAGTGGTCCCGATACGGGCCTTGATTAGAGGAGGGGCCTCCAGCTGGAGGAAGTAAGATGAAGGCCAGATGAGGAAAAGGCTTTTCAACAAATCAATAAACCCTGGTCTCTACACCCGCGCTAGGATTACCAGATGCGGCTCACCCCTTTAACCTGTGCTGCAGCAAAGAGGGAGGGTATTACAACACAGTAGTGGTGCAAGACCATGGGTTCACAAGAAGGCCAGTGGCCTATTATTCAATGAAACAGACACACATTGCAGCAGGACCTCCCCGCTGTGCAGCAGCTTGAAGGCTGATTTATACTTGTGCATCAAATGTACGCCATAGGTACCGCGTACCCTATGCCGTAGGGTGGCGTGCACCTCCCCAAAAATGTAACTCACGCGTCGCGGCAATGCAGACCGCAAGAACTGTGATTGGTCTACTTGGTAGCTTTGCATTTCCTCAAACGCATTTCCAGTTGCTTTTCTCCATTGGAGACGATGAACCAAGTCGTCAATTCTACCTGCCGACATCCGAAAATATTTGAAATGCATTTCCTCGTCCATGTCTCTCACGAAGAAACTCAACACATCGGCATAGAAACCCCACCGCCAACTAGCGTTTTGGTGGTGAATTGCAGAGCGACGCAGACACAACTACGCATGCTTGCTAGGCATAGGGCCATGCAAAAGTATAAATCAGGCCTACGGTGTAGGCTACAACGTAGCCCCTACGCACAAGTATAAATCAGCCGTGAACAGTGCGAGTAAGCAAACCAGCTGTAATGATGGGGCAACTCTTACTACACACACCCCATGCCATTGTAGAGCTCCTGGATACGGGGAGGCTGAGAGCAGTCGCCTACAGCAGAAGGGCAGCTTGGGAGGCCATTGTCATCCCCAAAGGCGAGTCAGTAACAATAGTTAGGGACACTGGAATGAATCCCGCGAGTTCCATCCTTACGGAGGGGAGGCACATGAGTGGCAAATGGAAATAGAGTGGGAAGAAGAAGGAAACAGCTGTGGAAGGGGAAGCAGAGGAGATAGATGTTTATGGATGGCTCTCAGGGGTACATGACGGGAAGCCACGGACGGGTGGGCCACGGGTGAAGGAAGGTGAAGAATTAGCTTCAGGGGCATTGCCAGGGGGTTGCTCAGCTCAGGTGTCAGAAGCACAGCGCTACAGTACAAACAGATGAGCAAATACATATATAGGCAGCAAGTATCTGGTGCATGATTATCTGATGACATGGGCACGACGAGGATATGTAACTTCGACAAGGGCAGGTATTCAGCATGAGTGCCTCATACAATAACTGCTGGAAGCAGCGAGTCTGTGAGCAGAGGTGGCAGAGATTAAAGCAAAAGCTCACTAGAAGAGGGAGAATAAGGAGCAGGAAGGAAATGAGTGGACGGTCATTAGTGTGAAGTAGACAGCAGAGGGACAAGAGGCAATTGAAATTGCAAGTGGGCAGAAAGAAACGAGTGAAGCCAGTTTGGTAAAGTTATATGAAGAAGTGGAGGCAGAGGAGAAGGGGAAATGGAGGAGAAAGAGAACAAAGGAGGGACCAGATGGGAGCCAGACACACGGGGAGGAAGGGGTCATGGCCCCACCATGTATTCAGAAGACACTACTGAAGTTATATCATGGGGTGATGCATCACGGAAGGTACAGCATGATCGCAGCCCTCCGGCAGGACTGGTGGTGACCAGGAATGGGTGGGGATGTTGAGAAGTTCTGCTGCCATTGTATCATTTGTGCCCAGCATAACCCTGGTAAAGGCAGAAAGCTACAGCTGGCAAACCAGCCGCAGCTGAGGGGACCCTGGGGAAAACATCCAGATGGACTTCACAGGGCCCCTGCCAAAAATCAGGGGGAAAACTACTATCTAGTAATTATGGATGACTTCACCCGGTGAGCGAGGCTTTCCGAGCAAGGGACCACCAGCACCACTGCACTGATTCTAGTTCAGGAAATCCTCCCAGGGTGGGGAACCTCACTTCAGGTGGACTTGGATCAGGGAGCACATTTCACAGGGAAAGTGACAAAGGAAATGTGCCGACTGTGAGGGATCGATGACAGTTCCAAGTACTCTACCATCTTCAGAATTCAGGGATTGTAGAAAGGATGAACCGAACAAGCAAGAATGCCTTAGCAAAAGCTGTAGCTGAGACGGGAAAGACATGGGTGGATGTATTACCAGCAATCCTGATGTGATTACGAGCAACCCCAAACTGCACATTGGGTTTCAGCTCCGGCGAATTATTGATTGGGCGAGCAATGCGACTCCCTTATGGGGTAATTACGGGTTGCAGGGAGACAAGGATAGAATGGCACAATGTGTGAAAGATCATTGTCACAAGGTGTCACAAACGCAGAAGTTCCTCTACCCCTTTCTGTCAAAGGAACACACTAAAACCCTTTCAACAGATCAATCTTTGTAAGAAACTTAGCTTTTTCAACCTTGTCTATGCAATCATCCACCCTAGGGATGGGATAAGCATCTGTTTGTGTTACAGCATTCACCTTTCTGTAGTCAGTTCAAAACCTAATACGATCATCTCATTTAGGTACCATAACACAAGATGAGCTCCAATCTGAAGTTGAAGGCCTAGTAATACCATTTTATAACATATACTCAACTTCTTGTTCAGCCAGTTTACATTTTTCTATGTTCATGCGATAGGAGTGTTGTTTCATGGGCTTAGCATCCCCGACATCGACATCATGTGATGCGACCGTGGCTCTCCTTGGAACATCCGGAAATAAGTCTTTAAACTTCAAAATTAATTCCTTCATTTGTTGTTGCTGTGGCTGTAAATGAGCCAACTTGTTATCAATGTTTTTTAGAACAGTTGAGTTTGTTAGTCTAACTGGGACAATGTTTGATTTAGGATAAACCTCAGATGAATCAATTAATTCATTCCCAGGGTTGCCAGATTCATTTGTTTTGACAACAACACTCACAGATGGTGCCTGCTCTTCAAAATGTGGTTTCAACATGCTTATATGTACCAACTGTGTTGGCTTTTGTCAATTCGTTTTGACTACAAAATTTACATCATTAACTTGAGACACTATTTCATACGGTCCATGGAATTTCGCTTGAAGTGGGTTCGTCAATATTGGAAATAACACCAGCACCTTATCTCCCACCTGGAATTTTCTCATACAAGCCTGTTTGTCATACCAACACTTCATTTTGTCCTGAGAAACCTTTAAGTTTTGTCTTGCTAGGCTACAGGCTTTAGGTAATCTATCCTTGAATTTCAAAACATAATCTAACAAATTGATATGCATGTCCTCATTAATCTACTGTTCCTTTAACAGGGTTAAAGGTCCTTGAACCTTATGACCAAATACAAGTTCAAATGGACTAAAGCCTAGTGATTCCTGTACTGATTCTCTTACTGCAAATAAAAGCAAGTGTACTCCTTCATCCCAATCCATCTCATTTTCAGTACAGTATGTCTTAATCATGGTTTTAAGGATAGAATGGAATCTTTCTAAAGCCCCTTGTGATTCTGGATGGTATGCAGCCTACGTAATTTGTTTGGCTCCTGGTTCATAAACCACCTGCTGAAATAACCCTGACATAAAATTACTTCCTTGATCAGACTGGATTTCTTTAGGCAAAACAAATAAAGTAAATAAAAACTTTATGAGAGCCTTTGACACAGTTTTAGCCTATATATTCCTGAGAGGTATTGCTCAGGGAAATCTAGATGCTGTACACATGATAGTTAGCAAATACTAATGGCCAGCTTTAATCTTTGGCAATGGGCTAACACAATCCATAATAACTTTGGAAACGGGTTCACCAAATGAAGGAATAGGCTTCAGTGGGGCCACTGGTGTGACTTGATTAGGTTTACCCACAATCTGACAAGTGTGACAGGTTTGACAAAAGGTCACAGCATCTTTCCTCAAACTAGGCCAGAAGAATTGTTTTGAAATCTTGTTCACAGTTTTATTCACACCAAGATGGCCACCTAAGGGTATACTATGGGCCAAAGTTAACATCTCGTTCCTATAGACTTTAGGAACTACAACTTGGTGAACAATTGCCCATTCCTCACTTGCAGGTATCTCAGGTGGTCTCCACTTCTTCATTAACACTCCATCTTTGATATAATACCTAACTGGCACTTTCTTAATCTCATCATCTGAGAGAGCTTTTTCTTTTAAAGCTTCAATCTCAGGGTCTCGGTTCTGTTCTGCTATAAACTCCTTCCCAGACAGAGATAAATCTTTCTCATCAGATTTAGTACTTGGATCCTGGTGAAACAATGAAGGCAGAAAAGTCCCTAACAAGTCATCAAAACTTGAATCCCAATTTTGGCTCTCGTGGGTAGCAGAATCATGCTGCACAGAACTATCTGCATTGGCTAACTTCTTAACCATACTTCGAGTTACTGCGCAGGGGGGATAAATAGTAGAATCAATTCTTCAATTATGTGAAGAACAAAATGATGACAGGAGTGAAGGTAGGACCGATTAGAGATAAAGGTGGGAAGATGTGCCTGGAGGCTGTGGAAGTGAGCGAGGTCCTCAATGAATACTTCTCTTCGGTATTCACCAATGAGAGGGAACTTGATGATGGTGAAGACAACATGAGTGAGGTTGATGTTCTGGAGCATGTTGATATTAAGGGAGAGGAGGTGTTGGAGTTGTTAAAATACATTAGGACAGATAAGTCCCCGGGGTCTGATGGAATATTCCCCAGGCTGCTCCATGAGGCGAGGGAAGAGATTGCTGAGCATCTGGCTAGGATCTTTATGTCCTCATCGTCCACTGGAATGGTACCAGAGGATTGGAGGGAGGCGGATGTTATCCCCTTGTTCAAAAAAGGTAGTAGGGATAGTCCGGGCAATTATAGACCAGTGAAACTTACGTCTGTGGTGGGAAAGCTGTTGGAAAAGATTCTTAGAGTTAGGATCTATGAGCATTTAGAGAATCATGGTCTGATCAGGGACAGTCAGCATGGCTTTGTGAAGGGCAGATCATGTCTAACAAGCCTGATAGAGTTCTTTGAGGAGGTGACCAGGTATATAGATGAGGGTAGTGCAGTGGATGTGATCTATATGGATTTTAGTAAGGCACTTGACAAGGTTCCACATGGTAGGCTTATTCAGAAAGTTAGAAGGCATGGGATCCAGGGAAGTTTGGCCAGGTGGATTCAAAATTGGCTTGCCTGCAGAAGGCAGAGGGTGGTGGTGGAGGGAGTACATTCAGATTGGAGGATTGTGACTAGTGGCGTCCCACAAGGATCTGTTCTGGGACCTCTACTTTTCGTGATTTTTAATAACAACCTGGATGTAGGGGTAGAAGGGTGGGTTGGCAAGTTTGCAGATGACTCAAACTTGAGTGGTGTTATAGATAGTGTAGAGGATTGTTGAAGATTGCAGATTGACATTGATAGGATGCAGAAGTGGGCTGAGAAGTGGCAGATGGAGTTCAACCCGGAGAAGTGGGAGGAGGTACACTTTGGAAGGACAAACTCCAAGACAGAGTACAAAGTAAATGGCAGGATACTTGGTAGTGTGGAGGAGCAGAGGGATCTGGGGGCACATGTCCACAGATCCCTGAAAGTTGCCTCACAGGTAGATAGGGTAGTTAAGAAAGCTTATGGGGTGTTTGCTTTCATAAGTCGAGGGACGGAGTTTAAGAGTCACGATGTAATGATGCAGCTCTATAAAACTCTGGTTAGGCCACAATTGGAGTACTGTGCCCAGTTCTGGTCACCTCATTATAGGAAGGATGTGGAAGTATTGGAAAGGGTACAGAGGAGATTTACCAGGAAGCTGCCTGGTTTAGAGAGTATGGATTATGATCAGAGATTAAGGGCGCTAGGGCTTTACTCTTTGGAGAGAAGGAGGATGAGAGGAGACATGATAGAGGTGTACAAGATAATAAGAGGAATAGATAGAGTGGATAGCCAGCACTTCTTCCCCAGGGTACCACTGTTCAATATAAGAGGACATGGCTTTAAGGTAAGGGGTGGAAAGTTCAAGGGGGATATTAGAGGAAAGCTTTTTACTCAGAGAGTGTTTGGTGCGTGGAATGCACTGCCTGAGTCAGTGGTGGAGGCAGATATAATCATGAAGTTTAAAAGACTACTTGTCAGGTATATGGAGGAATTTAAGGTGGGGGGGGGTTATATGGGAGGCAGGTTTTGAGGGTCGGCACAACATTGTGGGCCGAAGGGCCTGTAATGTGCTGTACTATTCTGTGTTCTGTGTTAATCCATCTGTGGGTCATCAGTGGTTGGCTTAGTTGTCAGCTGCACTGCAGGAACAACTTTACCACCTGCTAGGTCATTCCCTTACAACAAAGAAACACCTTCACCGGAAAACTAGGCCATTGTCCTATTTTAACAAGTCCTGAAGCTAACCCCAACTTCAAGATCACCTTATACAGAGGTACAGAAACAACGTCACCTCCAATACCCTCGATAAGGTTTACTTCACCAGTGTCAGTCTCATCACTAAGCTCTAAAACACCCTCTAACAAGAGTGACTGAGAAGCTCCAGTATCCCAAAGAATTTTCACTGGTACCAGGGTTGACCTTTCCTTCACTAACACAAACCCATCTGATATAAGATGATCAAGTCCCTTCCTAACTCGGTCAGATCTCTGAGTCCCTGACAGAACTTCATCACAATATCCAGAACCATGTAGGTTCACAGGTGTTTCAGCGTTTTGAACACAGGCATCTGGGAGTTCCTCCTTGTCCTTCTTCTTCTTTAAGAGGGAACAGTTAGTCATAACATGAACAGCTTTCCTACAATAGTGACAAGTAAGACCAGAATATTTTTCCTTGACTTGCTTCACTTCATCCTTACTTTTGTCACTAGACCCAGATTTAATTTCTGGTTTACCCTGACTATCCTTGCTACTCTTTTGGAAGCTCTTACTCGGGGTAAACTTAGCCTTGTTGGTTAAAGCAAACTCATCTGCTAATCTAGTAGGCTCCTGCAAAGTGGTAGTATCCTTTTCATCTATAACCATATAACAGTTACAGCATGGAAACAGGCCATCTCGACCCTTCCAGTCCGTGCCGAACTCTAACTCTCACCTAGTCCCATCAACCTGCACTCAGCCTATAACCCTCCATTCCTTTCCTGTCCATATATCTATCCAATTTAATTTTAAATGACAACATCGAACCTGCCTCAACCACTTCTGCTGGAAGCTCGTTCCACACAGCTACTACTCTCTGAGTAAAGAAGTTACCCCTCATGTTACCCTTAAACTTTTGCCCTTTAACTCTCAACTCATGTCCTCTTATTTGAATCTCTCCCACTCTCAATGGAAAAAGCCTATCCACGTCAACTCTATCTATCCTCCTCATAATTTTAAATACCTCTATCAAGTCCCCCCTCAACCTTCTACACTCCAAAGAATAAAGACCCAACTTGTTCAACCTTTCTCTGTAACTTAGGAGATGAAACCCAGGCAACATTCTAGTAAATCTCCTCTGTACTCTCACTTTTATTGACATCTTTCCTATAATTTGGTGACCAGAACTGTACACAATACTCCAAATTTGGCCTTACCAATGCCTTGTACAATTTCAATATTACATCCCAACTCCTATACTCAATGCTCTGATTCATAAAGGCCAGCATACCAAAAGCTTTCTTCCACCCTACCCACATGAGATTCCACCTTCAGGGAACTATGCACCATTATTTCTAGATCCCTCTGTTCTACTGCATTCTTCATTGCCCTACCATTTACCATGTATGTCCTATTTTGATTAGTCCTTCCAAAATGTAACACCTCACATTCATCAGCATTAAACTCCATCTGCCATCTCTCAGCCCACTCTTCTAAGTGGTCTAAGTCTCTCTGCAAGCTTTGAAAACCTATTTCATTATCCACAACTCCACCTATCTTAGTATCATCTGCATACTTACTAATCCAATTTACCACCCCATCATCCAGATCATTAATATATATGACAAACAACATTGGACCCAGTACAGATCCCTGAGGCACACCACTAGTCACCGGCCTCCAATCTGACAAACAGTTATCCACCACTACTCTCTGGCGTCTCCCATCCAGACACTGCTGAATCCATTTTACTACTTCAATATTAATACCGAACAATTGAACCTTCCTAACTAACCTTCCACGTGGAACCTTGTCAAAGGCCTTACCGAAGTCCATATAGACAACATCTACTACTTTACCCTGGTCAACTTTCCTAGTAACCTCATCAAAAAATTCAATGAGATTTGTCATACATGACCTTCCACGCACAAATCCATGTTGACTGTTCCTTATCAGACCCTAGATAATTATATATGCCATCTCTAAGAATACTTTCCATCAATTTACCCACCACTGACGTCAAACTCACAGGCTGATAATTGCTAGGTTTACTCTTAGAACCCTTTTTAAACAATGGAACAACATGAGCAATACGCCAATCCTCCGGCACCATCCCCGTTTCTAATGACATTTGAAATATTTTTGTCAGAACCCCTACTATTTCCACACTAACTTCCCTCAAGGTCCTAGGGAATATCCTGTCAGGACCCGGAGACTTATCCACTTCTATATTCCTTAAAGGCGGTACTTCCTCTTCTATAATCATCATACTTTCCATAACTATCCTTCTTGTTTCCCTTACCTTACATAATTCAATATCCTTCTCCTTAGCGAACACCGAAGAAAAGAAATTGTTCAGAATCTCCCCCATCTCTTTTGGCTCCACATATAGCCGTCTACTCTGATTCTCTAAGGGACCAATTTTATCCCTCACTATCCTTTTGCTATTAATATAACTGTAGAAACCCTTTGGATTTATTTTCACCCTACTTGCTAAAGCAGCCTCACATCTTCTTTTAGCTTTTCTAATTTTTTTCTTAAGATTCTTTTTACATTCTTTATATTCCTCGAGCACCTCATTTACTCCATGATGCCTATATTTATTGTAGATATCTCTCTTTTTGTGAACCAAGTTTCCAATATCCCTTGAAAACCATGGCTCTCTCAAACTTTTAACCTTTCCTTTCAACCTAACAGGAACATAAAGATCCTGTACCCTCAAAATTTCACCTTTAAATGACCTCCATTTCTCTATTACATCCTTCCCAAAAAACAAATTGTCCCAATCCACTCCTTCTAAATCCTTTCGCATCTCCTCAAAGTTAGCCTTTCTCTAATCAAAAATCTTAACCCTGGGTCCAGTCCTATTCTTCTCCACAATTATATTGAAACTAATGGTATTGTGATCACTGGACTGGAAGTCTCCCCAACACATACCTCCGTCACCTGCCCCATCTCATTCCCTAACTGGACATCCAACACTGCCTCTTCTCTAGTTGGTACCTCTATGTATTGCTGCAAAAAACTATCTTGCACACATTTTACAAACTCCAAACCATCCAGCCCTTTTACAGGATGGGCTTCCCAGTCTATGTGTGGAAAATTAAAATCTTCCACAATCACAACCTTGTGCTTACTACGTATCTGCTATCTCCTTACAAATTTGCTCTTCCAATTCTTGCTTCCCATTAGGTGGTCTATAATACACTCCTATAAACGTCACTACACCTTTCCCATTCCTCAATTCCACCCAAATAGCCTCCCTAGATGAGTCCTCTAATCTTTCCTGCCAAATCACCGCTGTTACATTTTCTCTGACTAGCAATGCAACGCCTTCCCCTCTTGCCCCTCCAATTCTATCACACCTGAAGCAACGAAATCCAGGAATATTTAGTTGCCAACCACACCCCTCCTGCAACCATGTTTCACTAATAGCTACAACATCATATTTCCAGGTATCAATCCATGCTCTAAGCTCATCCACCTTTCTTACAATGCTCCCAGCATTAAAATAGATGCATTTAAGAAACTCTCCACCTCTTACTCTCTGTTTATTCCTAATGGAGCAAACAACTTTATCTTTTTCTTCCTTCTCCCCTACATCTTCAGTCTGTGTGCTCCCGTTCTCTGTCCCCTGCCTATCCTCCCTCACACACTGTCTATTAGCTTTCTCTATTTGTGAACTAACCTCCCCTCTCCTAGTCTCTTCAATTTGATTCCCAGCCCCCAACCATTCTAGTTTAAAGTCTTCTCAGTAGCCTTCGCAAATCTCCCCCCCAGGATATTGGTCCCCCTAGGACTCAAGTGCAACCCGTCCTTTTTGTACAGGTCACACCTGTGCCAAAAGAGGTCCCAATGATCCAAAAACTTGAATCCCTGCCCCCTGCTCCAATCCCTCAGCCACGCATTTGTCCTCCACCTCATTCCATTCCTACTCTCACTGTTGCGTGGCACAGGCAGTAATCCCAAGATTACTACCTTTGCGCTCCTTCTTCTCAACTCCCTTCCTAACTCCCTATATTATTTTTTCAGGACCTCTTCCCTTTTCCTACTTATGTCATTGGTGCCTATATGTACCATGACCTCTGGCTTCTCACCCTCCCACCTCAGGATATCTTGGACTTCAGGATATCTAAAAATGCCTTTATGTCATTAGGGATGCACCTCTTAAATTATTCAATTAAAACTAACTCTTTCAAGCTGTTAAAATTATCATTCACATTTTTAGATGTGCACCAGCAGTCAAAACACACAAACTTCTCATAAGCAAATTCCACATAAGTCTGGTTCACAGATTTCCTCAAATTTCTAAACCTTTGCCTATAGGCTTCTGGAACCAGTTCATAGGCTTAAAGCACAGCCTGTTTCACAGTCTCATATTTAGCTGCAACTTCAGTTGATAAGGCAGAATAAGCCTATTGAGCTTTTCCTTTAATTACACTTTGTAAGAGAAGAGGCCAACTTTTTTTTGGCCACTGTAGACTCTGAGCAACTTTTTCAAAATGCTGGAAGTATTTATCAACCTCAGTCTCATCAGATGGAGGGACCAGTTTAACTTCCTGGCTGGCAATAAACGGTACAACCAGTTCCCTAGAGCCAGTAACTTCTTTCTCAAGCCTTAACTTATCCATTTCAAACCACCTCTGCCTTTCTGCTTCCTCCCTTTGTTTGTCTGCTTCTCCAGCATCAAACTGCCTTTGTCTTTCTTTATTCTCAGCCTCTAACTTAGGTATATCATACTTCATTTGTTCCAGTCGTAACTGGATCTCCTCTTTACTTACAGGAAACCTCTTTAACACCCCCTCATCAAACACCCTCATAGATATATAGTGCTCAACTATTTTCCTCTGAATCTTTGGCTTTCTCATAGCCCGCTTTATCTCAGTAAGGTTCAGCTCACTAGCAATGGTCAACACTTCATCCTTTTTGGCTTTCTTCAATGCCTCAGAGGTTGGCGCTTCTAGAAATGTCTCAATATCCATTGCTACTGATTTCCACACACAAGTCAAACAAAAGGGATTTACCCAATCAGATCGATAATTAATCAATGAATAAGCTCCAATTTTTTTTCAAATCCCAGACGAGCCCCCAATTTGTTGCAAACTGTAACGTTTTAGAGATAAACCAGCAGCAAGAGATTTCACACTGTCAGGTTTCAATGTTAAAACCACTATCTTTATTAGTATCTACTTATAATATAGTAACTCAACCAAGATAAACAAAAGTTAACAGTGTTATGTGTATATATGTGTGTAAATATAACTCCCAAACTATTGAGCTTGGGGGAGCAAGGCTTAGAGTTTAAAGATGGTAAAGTAGGAAAGTTCAGTAATCCATGAAAAAAATTATGGGAGAGAGATATTTGTAATCCAGGGTAAAACTCAGAGAAAAGGTAAGTATGAAGTATTCCACAGGTTCCATGTCAGGTAAACAAAGTAATACACCAAAGATCTTGCCCGTAGAATCCGTCCACATACGAATTATTACCGAAAGTGACCTGTCACAGGAATATCATCTTCCAATGGTTACCACACAACATACCCAGGCAAGGGCCACATAAGTGGTCCCACAAGATATCCCCAAAATCCACTCCTATGGATTGTATGAACTGGCAGTCACACATTTGTTGTGCACTGTGTGCCGATATTTAACTCGATCCTTTGGGCGTAAAAGTGTTCCAAACCATAGAAGTGACCACCCGAAGTCCCAACAGCTGGTGGCTCTCTCTCTCTGTCTGTCTCTCTCTGTCTGTCTCTCTCTCTGTCTCTCTCTCTCTCTCTCTCTCTCTCTCTGTCTCTCTCTCTCTGTCTCTCTCTCTCTCTCTCTCTCTCTCTCTCTGTCACTCTGTCTCTCTCTCTCTCTCATAAAAATCTGAAGCAAACTCCTTCAGCCTGCGACTGACGTCATAGTTCCACCTCACTCAGGCACTTAAAGCGACAGTCCACAGTAAACAAAACCTGTGGGTTCGTAACAGAAGACCCTCCCATTCCAGGGGCTGGGAGAAGAAGGAATTGATTGTTTGGCTAAAGGAGATCGCCTATGTCAGTCTTACAAACTGGAAAAGTTGTCTGAGTGAGTATTAGTACCGTGGGAACAGTAGAATTCACGTTCTAAGCTGTCGGCCCTGGGTCAATATAGTTACATTGCTGTTTGTGTAGAGACAATAAAATGTGAGCTTCCATTCATGACAAGTTGTGTAGTGATTTTCCTAACCTAGTTCTACTGATGAAAGGTCAACACCTACCTGCTACTCACGTGCACCTCCTTGCCAAAGCAAAGCCTCAGACTCCTACACTGACAATCTCACACAATGACCACTCCAAACTGGCCACCAGGACCTTGTCCTCTGCCTCTTTTCACTGAGTCTTCTTGAACCAAGACCTCAGTTTCCCACTTTTAACTCAGTCAACCCACACAAAGGCTGCTTCCATGATGGTTGCTCACCTCAAACCTCACTTCTCGTAATGGGCCCAAGTGAAATTCCTGCACAATGAGACTTGTTCTTTTAAATGGTTCCTGCTCTCGCACAGATCCTGTCTCATTGGTCCAAGGTCATATAATTTCACAAGTGTACAACAGGGCAAGGAGCAGAGCATGTCAACATTTAAACTGCAGTTGGAAAGGTGGTCAACCTAATCATTTAGATTCATGAGGAATGGTCTTACACTGCAGTAGTAAAGTTAGGGATCTAAGAGTAGAGCTGTTTAAATGATCTATAACGATGGTAACAGTATTTGTTGAAGATTTAACTCATTGTTGAATAGTTACTTGTTTACCAGATCCCAGTCACCCACCTTGTGAATCTTCCTTATGAGATGTTGGAGACTCCAATCCCACAGTGACCAACTCCAGCTTTGACACAGGCACATCAACTGACAAACAAGTAGGGTTTTCTCTGAATAAATGCCATCTGCAGGTTTCAATTGAGCTCCCATATTATTACATTCAAAAGTCCAATGTATGTCTTACACAAATGGCAGAACTGGTTTCCCCAACCTTAGTCCAATGTACTTTTGATGCCACCATTGAGAAACTGTGGAGCTATGATCACCACATTGAGTGATCTTTGTGTATTTCCCAACTTAACAGACAAAATCAGCTTATTGGTGTCTATAAAACCCGTCCATTAGCTGAGGACGGACTGGTATAGTGTTACTGGTGCCTTCACACACCCACATGAGACCCAGACCTGGAGAGGGATTATGTTTTCAATATAAGGGAGCTCTCCTCCCCTAGCCTAGGTCAAGCAGGGACTCTCCTGGAGCTTTCCCAGAGTAACTCAGCATAGTGGGCTGTTGTTCTCACTCAGATAGATAATCCCTGTTATTCCCTCTTCTACTCACTGCCCATAGCTATTTCATGATTTTTACACCTTCTCACCCGTTTATATCTATACTACTCCTTTCTAAAAAAATTCCTATCAGAGGTATTTATAGCCCAAAAACCAGTTCTTGTTTGAATGCCACTATCAGATTTGGATCACCACAGCCCCTCTCCTTAACCACCCTAACCACCTCTACCCTCCAGATGCCCTCTCCTACTCTCCTGTCCTCTCTCCATCTCCTGTCCTTCTCCCCTCCCTTCCAGATCCTTCTTGCCGCTCTGGACTCTCCTCCCCTTTAGATCCTCCTTGCTTCTCCACGCCTTGTTCCTCGCCCTCTTTCTTGCAGATTCGACCGCATCCACCCCCATGACCTCGGACTCTTCCAGGTACCTCCTCCACACTAACCAACCCTCTGAAAACCCTTCACCGGTCACTCAAGTAGATGAAAAACACTTGAGGCCCTCTGGTCAGAGTTCATTTGAGTCACCACATCAGGTTTCTCCACCAATTCTTTACCATGAAGATGTGCTCTCTTCTACCCTCCCTTATCTCGAGCAGGAACCTAAAACATGGCACCTTAATGAATGACTTTTATAAATTCAATTCTTTGTATCTATCACTAGCACCTTATCTACCTTCTTATTTACAGGCTCCAAGATCTATAGAAAATACTTTCAGCCTCTCGTTCTCTTACCTTGTGCCAGTGAGGGCAGTAATAGAATCATATGGCAGGTGAACGTGTGGCTAAGGAGCTAGAGCAGGGACCAGGGTTTCAGATTTATGGTGCACTGGGATCTCTTGGACAAAAGGACGGGATACACCTGAACCTGAAGGGGACCAATATCCTTGCGGGCAAGTGTACCTGAGCTGTTGGGGAGGTTATGAACTAATTTGACAGGGGGATGGAAACTGAAATAATAGGGCGGAGGATAGAAATGCTGGTTTACAAGCAGAGGCAGTGTGTAGTGAGACTGCCTAGAAGGACAGACAGGTAGTAGGGCAAAATGGCAGTCAGTGGGATGGGTTGCAGTGTAAAAGGGGGACAAGTTTGAAAAGGGAGCCAGATACTGGACTGAAGGAGTTGCATTTGAATGCATGCAGTATACGAAATAAGGTAAATGATCTTGTAGCACAGTTAGAGATTGGCAGGTATGACGTTGTGGGTATCGCGGAGTCATAACTGAAAGACGATTGTAGTTAGGATCTTAATATCCAAGGATACACGACTTATCAAAAGGAGAGGCAAGTAGGCAGAGGAGGAGTAGCTCTGCTGGTAAAAATGAAATTGAACCTTTAGAAAGGGGTGAATAGGATTGAAAGATGTAGAATCCTTGTGGGTAGAGTTAAGAAACAGCAAGGGTAAGAAGACCCTGGTGGGAGTTTGCACGCCTCCAAACTGTAGCCAGGATGTGATCTACTGTTTACAGTGGGAGACAGAAAATGCATGTCAAAAAAGCAATGTTATGTTAGTCAAGGGGGATTTCAATATGTAGATAAGATTGGGAAAATCAAATTGATGCTGGATCACAAGAGGGAGAATTTGTGGAATGCCTTTGTGATTGCATTTTGGAGCAGCTTGTTGTTGAGCCCACTAAGGTATCTGCAATTCTGGATTGGGTGTTGCGTAATGAACCGGATATGATTAGGGAGCTTAAGGTAAAGAAACCCTTAAGAAACAGTGATCATAATATGATAGGATTCACTCTGCAATTTGAGAGGGAGAAGCTAAAGTCAGATGTATCCACAGTGTATCTACAGTGGAGTAAAGGGAATTACAGAGGCATGAGAGAGGAGCTGGCCATGATTAGAAGGGGACAATAGCAGGGAAGACAGCAGAGGAACAATGGCTGGATTTTCTGGGAGCAACTTGTAGGCACAGGATCAATACATCCCAAAGAAAAGAAAGTATTCTAAGCATAACCATGGCTGACAAAGGAAGTCAAAGCCAACATAAAAGCAAAAGAAAGAGAAAATAACAGAACAAACATCAGTAGGAATTCTTTGAGGAAATAACAAGCGAGATAGACAAAGAAGAATTGGTGGATGTTGGAATTAAGGGATCTTTTTCAGACTGGCTGCTGGCAACTAGTGATGGTCCACAGGCCTGTTGAGTTGGCTTTGTTTTACCTTGTATGTCTATAACCTGGATGATGAAATTGATGGATTTGTTGCCAAGTTTGTGGATAATACAAAGATAGGTGGAGGGGCAGGTAATATTGAGGCAGCAGAAAGGCTGGACAGGGACAGATTAGGAAAAGTGGCAAAGAAGTAGCAGATGAAATACAGTGTCGGGAAATGTATGGTCATGCACTTTGGTAAAAAGAATAAAAGCATGGACTATTTTCTAAACAGGCAGAAAATTCAGAAATCAGAGCAACAAAGGGATTTGGAGGTCCTTGGGCAGGATTCTCGAAAGGTTACTTTTCAGGTTGAATCAGTTGTTGTGGAAGGCAAATGCAAAGTTAGCATCCATTTCAAGAGGACTAGAATATAAAAGCAAAAATGTAATGCTGAGGCTTTATAAAGCGCAGGTGTGGCCTCACTTGGAGTATTGTGAGCACAGTTTTGGGCGCCTTATTTAAGAAAGGACATTGCAGCAGGTTCAGAGGAAGCCCACAAGAATGATCCTGGGAATGAAAGGGTTATTGTACGAGCAGCGACGGAAGGCTCTGGGCCTGTACTCACTGGAATTCAGAGGGGCGGGGGGAGAATCTCATTGAATGTTGAAAGGCCATGATAGAGTGGATGTGGAGTGGTTGAGTCTAGGACCAGAAAACACAGCCTCAGAATAGAGGGACATACATTTACAACAGAGATGAGGAGGAATATCTTTAGCTGGGGGATGGTGAATCTGTGGAATCTGCTGCCACAGCCAGCCGTGAAGGCCAGGCCACTGGGTGCATTTAAGGCAGAGGTGGATAGGTTCTTGATTAGACAGGTTATGGGAAGAAGGCAGTAGAATGGGGTTGAGAGGGAAATGGGGTTGACTCATGAGGAAATGACAGAGCAGACACGATGGGACAAGTGGCCTAATTCTGCTCCTATATCTTGTGTTCTTATGGTCTCTTTGCCAGGCAATACAGGGTTTGACCCTCTGCTGAACTAGTCCCAGTGCCCATTCCCCCGCATTGCCCTCTCTGGGGAGTGAGGCCGAGAGGTCTGACCCTCTGCACCCGAGAATTCCCTATAGGCCAGGGTGGACCTGAGAGGCAAGTGAAGTTCAGACAGTGTTCACTGAAATCTCATCCGAGGATGCCCCGATGGCCTTTGACTGTCAAAGACTATTAAACTCCTTTTGATTGTCTATGATTGAATCATCTAAAATCTAGTCAAAAATATAAAAATTACAAACATAAAAATTTGAAAGACTATGTGTAAAGGCTGTTAAACAAGTACAGGGTATTAATATGGAAGACCAGCCACTCGTCAGCATTGGTGAGCTGGGCCTAATGGCCTGTTCCCAAGCTGTACAATGCTGTGATTCTATCGATGTATTTAAATTAATTATGAGTCAAACAATCAAAACTATTATAGTAAGCTGAAGTAGCTTGAACACCGACTTATCTCTTCTCTCCAGTATCTTGGGCCTCCTGAATGGGGTTAAGGTTAGCTTGATTTGACATGTTAAACTTGCTGGGGCAACATGAGCACTCTGACAACAGAAGTAGGAGCAGGAGTCAGTCGTGTGATCTTCACAAGCCTGTCCCGCTCTCCTGTCTCTCTCGCCATAACCCTTGACGTCCCAAAGGTCCACAGATCTAACGTGAATTTACTTAACGGTACAGCTGAGTTCCTCCAGCATTTTGCATGTGTGGTAATTAACAACACAACCTCCTGCTCTCCGGGGTAGGGTCTTCTAAGTATTCACGACCCTCAGAGAGAAAAAAAATCCTCATCTCTTTCTTAAGTGGGTAACCACGCATTCTAAAGCTAGAGCCCTTGGGTGCGAGATAAGAGATTGGCCCAGACTAGTGTAGCATCCCAGGAAGAAAGCAGCTACATCAGCCTCCCTCCCTGAAGTATCCCCTACTGCCCCCATTTCAGGCCCTCAGCTGAGGCTCCCAAGCTGCCAACACTATTTGCTTTGCAATTGGCCGGGAGATCATTTACCCCCACTCCCCCACCCCCAGAGCTTCATTACTTCAAATGGTCTTTATTCAGTTTTGAAATGTCATCCTTAAATAGGCTATTTATAGCTTTGTTCATGTACAATAGTCATAGTTACTGTTACAGCCTTTTAAATCTTTACTTCATTACTTTAAACCTTTACCCAGGAGAGAGAAACACATCACCCATATACCCTCCTCTTTAAATGCTCAGCGGTCTCTTGTTCTAATGCTGTAAACACTTGTTCCACCACCCTGCTCACTCAATGCTTTTCTACTCTAATCCTCTGCCACCACCTCACCCCCTTGCGGTATCAACCTTACTCCAGCTCCCTCGCCCTCCCTACTTTCCCCCTCTGCAAAGTTTACTCGGTGAACTCCGATCTCTGGTGTCTGATCTTTGATCTCTGGAGATTTCAGTCGGTTTGCACACTGAATTCTGGAAGTAGTCCTGATGTATGGGAAGCTGACTCATACCGACTTTGGACACTATGGCCAGACTGTTGACTGAGCTTGAAACGAAGCAGTTCCTTCCTCTCAAGTGGTTTTCAGCATCTGAACGTGAGCAAGTGGTGACAGACACTTGTCTCGGGGTTACCATGGTTTTAAACTGTGACATCACCTTCATGGTAACAAAGGGAAGGGCTGAGCATCCGTATGGCAGAGCACTGTATGCAAGGTGGGGTTAACTACATCCCTGTGATTCTGTGGGCACAGTTTTAAACTGAGGTGCCCATCAGAAAACTAGTGGCAATTGCTGTCATTTTTTGTGGTTACCAATCTAACTTCACAGTCATAGCTTGAGACTGCCACACTAACAACGCAGCAAAGAGTCTGTTTTGCTGCTACAGGATTATATATAAAAAACGGACTCCATTGCCTATTTCCAGGGCTTTCGTCCGTCTATTTTGTGGAACTGATGAAGCTGGGAAGGAAGTGTTGAGATTGAGCACAAGGCTGGCACAGGCATGGCAAACCATTGCCCCCATTTTCCAGAGTCAACTCATTTCCACAGTGTGGTAAGATTTGTTTCTCGTAGGAAGCTTGTGGTAGTAATCGGGCGGGAGGGGAAATGCAGCAAGTGGAAGGGTTGATATCTCTTCTTATTATTGGTGTCTCTGTCAACAAAATGCATGTACAATTGTAGATGTCAGGTCTGGGCACCGCCGACAAGCAGGCAGTGAGTCACTTTCCTAAAATTCCTCCGAGCCCTTAGTAGTCTTCCCAGTCGTTGTTGTTGGGTGGGGAGTGAACGGAATGCATACTGCAGCCACGTTGTGTTGGTGGTCAAAGTGAACATTTCCGGTAGTAAATGGGGTGTGGGTCAATCAGGCTGTATTATCCCAGACAATGCTGAGCTCCTCGAGTCTTGCTGGAGCTGTATGGTCAACTGAGATCCGGTCTGTTATACTGCTGGTCCACGCATTGAGCGTGGTGGAAAGACTCTGGGAGGTGGGAGGTCAGGGAGTCACCCAGTCCAAGACATCCACATGCGGTGGTGTGGCTAGGTTGCTTAATGGGAAAGATCTTTTAAGCATCACCTTCAATGGCAAGTGGTTAGGCTGGCTTTTTGGAAGTGGGCAGTGCCTGGCAGCCATCCAGGGTCTGCAGCACGGAGCCATGGTCCGATTTCCGATTCACTGAACAGAAGAACAGCCACCTCGTATTCTGCTTGGGTGGCTGACAGCTCAATGGCGGGTTGTGCAGTTTCCCCCTTTGCCCCCTTCACACTCCCACCAGTACACCCAGGTTCTCTCTCTTTCTCTCTCTCTCTCTGTTCACCTTTTCCATCTACAACCCCTCCCCCTCCCCCTCACCTTGTCACATAGACTCATCACCTTTCCTCAGCCCATCTCCACATACTTACCTACCAGGCCTTCCGATTGGTTCATCTTTGCTACCCTCAGTTCCATCTGCCAATCACAACCCTCCTTACCTGGTTCCACCTGTCACATACCAACCTCTGTCTGACCCTCTCCTGGACGTTGACTACGTTTCCTCTGCCCTCTCAATCCTGGTATCAGCCCAAAATATCAAGCAGCCTTTTATTGTCCAGAGTGCTGAGTTCAGACTCACATTCAGAGTTATTATCGCTAGCATATGACGTGAAATCTGTTGTTTTGTGGCTGCAGTACAGTGCTAGCCATAAAACTATATAAATTACAAAAAAGGAAGGAACAATGAGGTAGTGTTCATGGACCTTTCAGAGGAGGGGGAAAAGCTGTTTCTGAATCGTTGAGTGGGGGTCTTTAGGCTCCTGCAGCTCCTCCCACTAGTAGTAACGAGAAGAGGGCGTATCTTAATGCTGAGGGTCCTTTATGATGGATGTCACCTCGAGTCTCTGCATCTCAAAGGTGTCCTCAAATAGTGGGGAGGGCTATACCTGTGATGGATTTTCAGCAGTTCATTTTTTTTTGCCTCAGATTCTAGCTTTTGTCTGCACCTATGGGTGGGATGTTCAACATTCAGATGAAGCGATCATCACTCATCAGCTTGGTGAAAGTCACCCTCCAGTTTGCCTGAAGACTCCCCTTGCCGAGAGAATACAAGGAACCAGGGAGTAGTAGTGGTCGATCAGATCCTTCAAGTCCGCCTCACTCTCTAACACAAGCATGGCGGATCTACCCTGGCCTCAACCCCAATTTTGTTTACAAGTCTCCGTCTCACAGTTAGGTCTGTGAAAGTTTGTGCCTCCCCTGTGAGGTGTCCAATGGTGGGGCTAAAGTGTCCTGGAGCCAGTAACTAATAGTAAACATCATACTAAATTAGCTCAGTTAAGCCAATAAAAACAATATGACGTCATTCTCTCTTTCCTTTCCCCAACCATTTTTCCCAACTGACCTGAGTCTACTTGGCAGAATCTTTCAGATTAAATGTTGCACAATCTGAGGATGTTTACTCCCGATCACACTCTCATTCTGAGTGACAGGGCAAAAGAGAGAGGACATCTGAACTTCTCCCCTCCCTCAGTAAACCACCCACCCCCACCCACCTTCTGCCTGGTTACATGGGCAAACACTGGCTGTTACCAGTGGAACTGCTGCCTATAAAGCAGAAGGAAGACCCTCATTGCTCTGTTTTTAATGGTGTTGACTGAGGCACAACCTTGGTCAGGATGCTAGCCGAAACCCACCTGCTCATCTCCAAAATGTACCCCAAGGTGCTGCCCATCACCTGCAAGGAAGGATGTGGCCTTGGGGTAACGTTTTGTCTGAAAGATGGCACCCCAGGCTGACCGGCATTCCCTCAGTACTGCCCACAAGTGCCAACTGGCATCATGACTGAAAACCCAGTGGGAGCTTCTAAGTCAAAACTCCTCCAGACCTCAGAAGAACCAAAGAAAACAGAGCAGAGTAGGCCACTCGGCTTCTCAAACCTACCACACCATTCTATATAGTCATGGCTCATTTGCCCCAGGTCTTATCTCCTCTACAGTGTCCATTCCCTGTTTCCCTCAAGTTCCCCAATCATTGAAATCTACTTCCTCCTGAAAGCCCTGGTGACCTGGTCTCCACCACTGTCGGCCAAGAGTTCCTACATACAGACTGTCTCTGCATTACAATTCTCTGATTTACTGACACCCCTACATATGAACAAGCTCCAGCAATTTCTGTTCCATTGTATAACAGAATTAGACTTCCTCTCTCTCTCCACTTTCAGTAATTGTCTTTTCTTTATCAGTCTTAGGTGCTTTTGATGCCATTCATTCTGATACCTTGGAGATACTGTTATCATATCAAGCAATTTTTTGCGTATTTTCCAACTCATTGATAAAATCGATTTAAGGACATTTGTAAAACCAGACCCCATTCCTTACCCATAGACAGCCTGTACCTCAGTTTATAACGATATCCTGAAGTATGTGTGGTGAAGGATTCCAGAAAGAGCACAGAAACAGGAACCTTCAGCCCACTGACCATCAATACTAATCCTACCCACATTTTCAACGTCCCCAGATTCGACCACCCAGGGGGACAATTGACAGTGACCAGTTACCCTCCCACCCCATGCCTGAACCCAAGCAGTCACAGAGCGAACATTCAAACACAGAGCCAGTGGTGGTTGTCAGAATCAAACCCTGGCCTCTGACTCTCTGAAATTCTGCTGCACCAGTGTGCCTTCTAAAGCAATGCCTTAGAATCCCCTAGTTTAGCATCTTCAATGAATTCCAATGGCAGACACTTCTCTTGCTAAGGCAAGGGAGGGAGGGAGATTTGCAGAGGGCAGACACATTTTGTGAAGGTCCATTGCCCCAATCCAGTGCTCAGTGGCATTGAAGATGGATTCCATCTCATGAGGACAACATCTCCTCATGAGATGGAACATTTTCTAATGAGGACAACATCTCCTCCCTCTTATCCCACTTTAAGACCATAATCTCAGCTCACAAGGAAACTAAGTAGTTTGTTAGAGCCGCATCAATTTTTAATGACTATTTTCTCCAAATTTCAATTTACTTTCAATTTCTTTGTGGAGTTGGCTCTGTAGCTGGTATGAATGAGCAATCGTGACTTTAAATGGAAACTTTGGAGGAGAAGGATAGACAAATTTGATGCTTCAATATTTTACTGTTCACTGCTGCATAGCTGGTAACTCCAGTGAAATCTGGTAAACTCCAATTAACCTTGGCAGTTTTTTCATTACAGCCACAGGGTGGCGCTGTTGGGGTAAAATTCAACACTAGGAATCCTGCCGCATCCCCAGTGACCGTGCTCCGAACATCAATCACCCGTGTAACATCCTCCCTCAACTAATCCTATTTTGTTCCACCCCCAGGTTCTACCACTCACCTACATGCTGAGGAGAAATTTAAATGCTAATTAACCAACCACACTGCACATCATTCCCAAAGGACTTTCAAACTCCCATCTGCTCAATGAACTGGCCAGAGATTACATGCCGCTGTTTTGAAGAGGAACAAAGGTGTTAAGGGGAAAGTTTAACCAGTTCCTTCTTCTTCTTCCCCATTCCATTGGGCAGAAGATACCAAAGCTTGGGCTCATACCACCAGTTTAAGGAAAACTACTACACTGCTATTGCACTGAATGGAACTCTTCAACATTAAAGATGAACGGTTCCTCACAATCGACATTAAAGTGCCGACCTCATTCTCCACATGTACTGTATCTGTTACTATAACTATGCCATACTTGACATTCTGTTAGTGCTTTCCCCTTGCACTATTTCAATATATGTATGTTTTCAGATAATCTGTATGGATGACTGGCAAAGACAAGCTTTTCAATGTATCTCAGTACATATTACAATAATAAACCAGAACCAATACCACACCTGTATGAATGGTTTACAGACAAATTAGCTGCTACATTTTTCTGCCTTCTCTAACCTCTCAGCTTGAGAGAGGATGGCACAACACTGAGCTAACCCCAGGGAAATTGACCAACTGTTTCCAGTGTTTGATGGGGTTCACGAGTGCAAGCAGTGGTCAGGTAAAGGGCCTTGGGAAGAGCGCCACAAAAACGTTTTGTTTCCCTCATTTGACAAATAACCATGCCTCTCTGTCAGATATCGGCGTCTCCCTCAGTTCTGTCAGAGAACTGTGTCTCTCGCAGTTCCGTCAGATATCTGTGTCTCTCTCAGTTCTGACAGATAACTGTGTCTCTATCAGATCTGACAGATAACTGTGTCTCTCTCAGTTCTGACAGGTAGCTGTGTCTCACTCAGATCTGACAGATAACTGTCTCTCTCTCAGTTCTCACAGATAACTGTCTCTCTCAGTTCTCACAGGTAACTGTGCCTCTCTCAGTTCTCACAGAAAACTGTGTCTCTCTCAGGCTGACAGATAACTGTCTCTCTCTCAGTCTGACAAATAACTGTGCCTCTCAGTCTGACAGATAACTGTATCTCTCTCAGTTCTGTCAGATAACTCTGTCCATCTCAGTTCTGTCAGATAACTGTGTCTCTCTCAGTTCTGACAGATAGCTGTGTCTCTCTGTTCTGACATATCACTGTGTCTCTCTCAGTTCTGACAGATATCTGTGTCTCTCTCGGTCTGACAGATATCTGTGTCCCTCTCAGTTCTGACAGATAACTGTGCCCCTCTCAGTTCTCACAGATAACTGTGTCTCTCTCATTTCTCACATTTAACTGTGTCTCTCTCAGTTCTCAAAGATTACCCTGTCGTTCTCAGTCTGACAGATAACTGTGTCTCTCTCAGTTCTGGCAGATCACTGCGTCTCTCTCAGTTCTGACAGATAAACTTGTCTCTCTCAGATCTGACAGATAACTGTGTCTCTCTCAGTTCTGACTGATAACTGTGTCTCTCTCAGTTCTGACAGACAACTGTGTCTCTCTCAGTTCTGACAGACAACTGTGTATCTCAATTCTCACAGATAACTGTGTCTTTCAGTCTGAAAGATAACCGTATCTCTCTCACTACTGACAGATAACCATGTCTCGCACAAACCTGACAGATAACCATGTCTCTCTCAGTTCTGACAGACAACTGTGTCTCTCTCAGTTCTGACAGACAACTGTGTCTCTCCCAGTTCTGTCAGATGACTGTGTCTCTCCCAGTTCTCACAGATAACCGTGTCTCTCTCCGTTCTCACAGATAACTGCTTCTCTCTCAGTTCTGTCAGATAACTGCGTCCCTCTCAGTTCTCACAGATAACCATGTCTCTCTCAGTTCTGACAGATAACTGCGTCCCCCTCAGTTCTGACAGATAACCGTGTCTCTCTCAGTTCTGACAGATAACTGTGTCTCTCTCAGTTCTGGCAGATAACTGCATCCCTCTCAGTTCTGACAGATAACCGTGTCTCTCTCAGTTCTGACAGATAACTGTGTTTCTCTCTGTTCTGACAGATAACTGTCACAATAGGTGGGGTTTTGGGAGCAAGGGTGGACCCAAATGCAAGACACATCTTGTGAGGTTACTTCGATTTAGTTTATTGTTCAATACCAGGAGAGCTCGGCAAAAGCAGGAGTAGCGAACTGGACAAGGACTGAGGACTACGACCAGGCTGGGACCAAGGGTCTGGGCTGGGTCTCGGAATCGGCTCCCAGAACTAGAGGAGACATGAAGAGGCTAGGGTATGGACTCCGAGCCAGAAACTGGGCAAGGACCCAGCACCTGGCTCTTGCCTCGGGCTCGGACCCCAGAACCAGGCATGGACATGACATGGGCTAGGGAGAGGAGGAACATGGGAACACAGAGCCTCGGTCTCGGGAGAGCAGGTACATGGAACCATGGACTCACACACAGAACAGAGAGCCAGGACCCCTCCTTGGGTACAGGACATAGGGCCGGGAATCACACACAGAACAGAGAGCCGGGACCCCTCCTTAGATACACGACATAGGGCCGGGCTCACGACGCTCCGCGGGGCAACGGCAAGATGGCCTGACTTACCCCACGGAGGCGAGGACAAGACAAGACAAGACATGACTCCCCACGGGGCAACAGCAAGACGGCCAGACTTACCCCACGGAGGCGAGGACAAGACAAGACAAGACCAACACGAATGAACACCAGACAGTACCTATCTAGCTCCAGTGAAGGAACTAGACCCAAGTACAGGAGGGGGCTGCAGACGAGGGCTAGAGGCGAGAGTGGCAGGAAAAGGATTCATACTGGGGGGTAGGACAGGAATCACAGACCGCCAGGGCCAGGACTTGACTTGGAACTTGAATGCCGCTGGAGCGAGGACTTGACTTGGAGCCTCTGGGTAGTGGCGAGCTCTCGACTCGGCCCAGAAACAGTAGACAGCGGTTCTTGATTCCCTCCGGCGGGTTAACTGACGAACCCACCTCGGTAAGGAAACTTTGCAGGCTCGCTTTGGCGATGTAACTTGACAAGGTTGCTCCGGTGAGGAAAGGAGAATTACCGGCACTCACGTCGGAAGAGGCTAGGCTTGCTCCGGCCAGATGACATTGGCACGCCGTGACTTTGCAGACGCCCCGGCACCAAACGGCTAAAAGCCGGAGATTACAAACTACCGGTTCAGCCGAGTGTTAATTGCCTCTAATCACCAAGGTCGAGGAACACGGGAAAACAGGGAATCAACGGTCCAGATCGTAACATAAACAAGCTAAATTTAAAGGGACCCCGATCTGGACCATGACAATAACTGTGTCTCTCTGAGTTCTGACAGGTAACAGTGTCTCTCTCAGTTCTGACAGATAACTGTGTCTCTCTCAGTCTGACAGACAACTGTGTCTCTTTCAGACCTGTCAGATAACTGTCTCTTTCAGTTATGACAGTCATCTGTGTCTCTCTCAGTTCTGACTGATAACTGTCTCTCTCAGTTCTGACAGATAACTGAGTCTCTCTCTGTTCTGACAGATAACTGTGTCTCCCTCAGACTGACAGGTATCTGTGTCTCTCTCAGTCTGACAGATATCTATGTCTCTCAGTTCTGACAGATAACTGTGATTCTCTCAGTTCTGACCGATAACAGTGTTACTCTCAGTTCTGACAGATAAATGTGTGTCTCTCAGACTGACAGATATTTGTGTCTCTCTCAGTCAGACAGATATCTGTGTCTCTCAGTTCTGACAGATAACTGTGTCACTCTCAGTTCTCACAGATAACTGTGTCCCTCTCATTTCTCACAGACAACTGTGTCTCTCTCAGTCTGACAAATAGCTGTGTCTGTCACTATGACAGATAACTGTGTCTCTCACAGTCTGACAGACAACTGCGTCTCTCTCAGTCCTGACAGATAACTGTGTCACTCTCAGTTCTGACAGGCAACTGTGTCGCTCTCAGTTCTCAAAGACATCTGTGTCTCTCTCAGTTCTGTCAGATAACTGTGTCTCTCTCAGTCTGTCAGATTACTGTGTCTCTCTCAGTCTGACAGATATCTGTGTCTCTCAGTTCTGACAGTTAACTGTCTCTCTCAGTTTTGACAGATATCTCTGTCTCTCTCAGTTCTGACAGATAACTGTGTCTCTCAGTTCTGACAGATAACTGTGTCTCTCTCAGTCTGACAGATAACTGTGATTCTCTCAGTTCTTAAAGATAACGGAGTCTCTCTGAGGTCTGACAGACAACTGTATCTCTCTCTCAGTCTGACAGATAACTGGATCTCTCACAGTTCTGACAGATCACTGTATCTCTCTCAGTTCTGACAGATAACTGAGTCTCTCTCAGATCTGACAGACAACTGTGTCTTTCTCAGTCCTGTCAGATAACTGTGTCACTCTCAGTTCTGACAGGCAACTGTGTCTCTCTCAGTTCTCAAAGACATCTGTGTCTCTCTCAGTTCTGACTTATAAATGTGTCTCTCAGTTCTGACAGATAACTGCGTCACTCTCGGTTCTGTCAGATAACTGTGTCTCTCTCAGTTCTGACAGATAACTGTGTCTCTCAGGTCTAACAAATGACTGCGTCTCTCTCAGTTCTGACTGGTAACTTGTCTCTCTCAATTCTTTCAGATAACTGTGCCTCTCTCAGTCTGACAGATTACTGTGTCTCTCGTAGTTCTGACTGATTACTGTGTCTCTCTCAGTTCTGACAGATAACTGTGTGTCTCTCAGTTCTGACAGACAACAGTGTCTCTCTCAGATCTGACGGATAACTGAGTCCTTCTCAATTCTGATAGATAATTGTGTCACTCTCAGTCTGACAGATAACTGAGTCTCTCTCCGTTCTGACACATAACTGTGCATCTCTCAATCCTGTCAGATAACTGTGTGCCTCTCAGTTCTGACAGAAAACTGTCTCTCTCCGTTCAGTCAAATAACTATGTATCTCTCAGTTCGGACAGATAACTGTGTCTCTCTCAGTTCTGACTGATAACTATGTCAATCACAGTCCTGTCAGATATCTGTGTCTCTCTCAGTTCTGACAGATAACTGTCACTCTCAGATCTGATGGATAACTGTATCTTTCACAGTTCTGGCAGACAACTGTGTCTCTCACTTCTGACAGATAACTGAGTCTCTCTCTGTTCTGACAGATAACTGTGTCTCTCTCAGTCTGACAGATAACTGAGTCTCTCTCTGTTCTGACACATAACTGTGCGTCTCTCAATCCTGTCAGATAATTGTGTGCCTCTCAGTTCTGACAGATAACTGTGTCTCTCTCTGTTCAGTCAAATAACTGTGTATCTCTCAGTTCTGACAGATAACTCTGTCTTTCTCAGATTTCACAGATAACAGTGTCTCTCTCAGTTCTGACAAATAATTGTGTGTCTCCCAGTTCTGACTGATAACTGTGTCACTCTCAGTCCTGTCAGATATCTGTATCTCTCTCAGTTCTGACAGATAACGGTGTATCTCTCAGTTCTGACAGATAACTGTATCTCTCTCTCAGTCTGACAGATAACTGTATCTCTCACAGTTCTGACAGATAACGGTGTGTCTCTCAGTTCTGACAGTTAACTGTGTCTCTCTCAGTCCCGTCAGATAACTGTGTGTCTCTCAGTTCTGACAGACATCTGTGTCTCTCTCTCAGTTCTGACAGACATCTGTGTCTCTCTCAGTTCTGACAGACATCGGTGTCTCTCTCAGTTCTGACAGATAACTGTGTCTCTCTCAGTTCGGTCAGATAACTGTGTGTCTCTCACTTCTGACAGATACCTGCATCTCTCTCAGTTCAGACAGATAACTGCCGCTCTCTCGGTCTGACAGATAACTACGTCTCTCTCAGTTTTGACAGATAACAGTATCTCTCTCAGTTTTGACAGATAACTGTATCTCTCTCTCAGTCTGATAGATAACTGTATCTCTCACAGTTCTGACAGATAACTGTGTGTCTCTACAGTTCTGACAGATAACGGTGTGTCTCTCAGTTCTGACTGATAAATGTGTCACTCTCAGTCCTGTCAGATATCTGTATCTCTCTCAGTTCTGACAGATAACCGTGTATCTCTCAGTTCTGACAGATAACTGTATCTCTCTCTCAGTCTGACAGATAACTGTATCTCTCACAGTTCTGACAGATAACTGTGTCACTCTATAGTTCTGACAGATAACGGTGTGTCTCTCAGTTCTAACAAATAACTGTGTCTCTCTCAGTCCGGTCAGATAACTGTGTCTCTCTCAGTTCTGACAGACATCTGTGTCTCTCTCAGTCTGACAGATAACGGTGTGTCTCTCAGTTCTGACAGATAACTGTGCCTCTCTCAGTTCTGACAAACAACAGTGTCTCTCTCAGCTCTGACAAACATCTCTGTCTTTCTCAGTTCTGAGGGATAACTGTGTCACTCTCAGATCTGATGGATAACTGTGTCTTTCACAGTTCTGGCAGACAACTGTGTCTCTCACTTCTGACAGATAACTGAGTCTCTCTCTGTTCTGACAGATAACTGTGTCTCTCTCAGTCTGACAGAATACTGAGTCTCTCTCCGTTCTGACACATAACTGTGCATCTTTCAGTCCTGTCAGATAACTGTGTGCCTCTCAGTTCTGACAGAAAACTGTGTCTCTCTCCGTTCAGTCAAATAACTGTGTATCTCTCAGTTCTGACAGATAACTGTGTCTCTCTCAGTTCTGACAGATAACTATGTGTCTCTCAGTTCTGACAGACAACTGCATCTCTCTCAGTTCTGACAGATAACTGCCTCTCTCTCGATCTGACAGATATCTGTGTCTCTTTCATTTCTGACTGATAACTATGTCACTCACAGTCCTGTCAGATATCTGTGTCTCTCTCAGTTCTGACAGATAACTGTGTCTCTCTCAGATCTGATGGATAACTGTGTCTTTCACAGTTCTGGCAGACAACTGTGTCTCTCACTTCTGACAGATAACTGAGTCTTTCTCTGTTCTGACAGATAACTGTGTCTCTCTCAGTCTGACAGAATACTGAATCTCTCTCCGTTCTGGCACATAACTGTGCATCTCTCAATCCTGTCAGATAACTGTCTGCCTCTCAGTTCTGACAGAAAACTGTGTCTCTCTCCGTTCAGTCAAATAACTGTGTATCTCTCAGTTCTGACAGATAACTGTGTCTCTCTCAGTTTTGACAGATAACAGTGTCTCTCTCAGTTCTGACAGATAACTGTGTGTCTCTCAATCCTGTCAGATAACTGTGTGCCTCTCAGTTCTGACAGAAAACTGTGTCTCTCTCCGTTCAGTCAAATAACTGCATGTCTCTCAGTTCTGACAGATAACTGCATCTCACTCAGTTCTGACAGATAACTGCCTCTCTCGGTCTGACAGATATCTGTGTCTCTCTCATTTCTGACTGATAACTATGTCACTCACAGTCCTGTCAGATATCTGTGTCTCTCTCAGTTCTGACAGGTAACTGTGTCTCTCTCAGTTCGGTCAGATAACTGTGTGTCTCTCAGTTCTGCCAGATAACTGCATCTCTCTCAGTTCTGACAGGTAACTGCCTCTCTCTCGGTTTGACAGATATCTGTGTCTCTCTCAGTTTTGACAGATAACGGTGTATCTCTCAGTTCTGACAGATAACTGTATCTCTCTCTCAGTCTGACAGATAACTGTATCTCTCACAGTTCTGACAGATAACGGTGTGTCTCTCAGTTCTGACAGATAACTGTGTCTCTCTCAGTCCTGTCAGATAACTCGTCTCTCTCAGTTCTGAAAGACATCTGTGTCTCTCTCTCTCAGTTCTGACTGATAACTGTGTCTCTCTCAGTCCTGTCAGATAACTCGTCTCTCTCAGTTCTGAAAGACATCTGTGTCTCTCTCTCTCAGTTCTGACTGATAACTGTGTCTCTCTCAGTGCTGTCAGATATCTGTATCTCTCTCAGTTCTGAGAGATAACTGTGTCACTCTCAGATCTGATAGATAACTGTATCTCTCTGTTCTGACAGATAACTGTATCTCTCTCTCAGTCTGACAGATAACTGTATCTCTCACAGTTCTGACAGATAACTGTGTCTCTCTACAGTTCTGACAGTTAACGGTGTGTCTCTCAGTTCTGACAGATAACTGTGTCACTCTCAGTGCTGTCAGATATCTGTATCTCTCTCAGTTCTGAGAGATAACTGTGTCACTCTCAGATCTGATGGATAACTGTGTCTTTCACAGTTCTGGCAGATAGCTGTGTCTCTCACTTCTGACAGATAACTGAGTCTCTCTCTGTTCTGACACATAACTGTGCGTCTCTCAGTCCTGTCAGTTAATTGTGTCCTTCTCAGTTCTGACAGATAACTGTGTCTCTCTCCGTTCAGTCAAATAACTGTGTATCTCTCAGTTCTGACAGATAACTCTGTCTCTCTCAGATTTGACAGATAACAGTGTCTCTCTCAGTTCTGACAGATAACTGTATCTCTCTCTCAGTCTGACAGATAACTGTATCTCTCACAGTTCTGACAGATAACTGTTTCTCTTGTGACAAGAATACACATAGATTAAGATGTTAGCTGTCCTGTGTGATCAGCAGTTGGTCTGCCACCTGTCTTCAGGAGAGAGAGAGATAAGGAAAACAATGGAGCAGCATTTGGAGATGTGTAATGAAGGGATGGGAGAGAGAGAACAGAAGGAGGGAGCTGTCAAGAGCGGCTCCCCCTTTGAACCCTGAACTGTTTGAAGTGATGGACAGGCAATACCCCAGCAGGGGGATAAAAAGGGACAGGTTCGCTAAGGCAACACACACGACATCCGAGGTAACGAGACCCTGGAAGCGGTGCGCCTCTCACAAGTCGGTGGAAAGCTTTTGGACAGCTGGTCGCGGGACAAGCCATAGATGCTCAGGGTGGAAAGGCACGATCGGCGGGAACCTGGTATGTGTCCACCCTTGCCTCGGTGCCAGGTTCAACGCAGGGAAACGATCGTATCTGGAAACGGAGGGGTCACGGTCGGTGACCTCAGATGACATCACAAAGGACTCGCCCGAAAGCTGACTACGCAAGGTCTGTGTGGAAGCTATGTTGAATATTCATTCGTTTTGCTCTCTCTCTCCTTCCCCCCCACTGTCCATCGCCACGGCAATGATTACTGCGAACTGAACTATATTGAAATGAACTTTGTGTCACTTTGAAACTGGTCATTTACCCCTAGACAACGATAGAGCTTGATTGATCCTGTTATCTTAATTTTGTGCACATGTGTGTTTATCATTGCTGAACTGTTGTATTTATTATCCTTTTGATTAGAGTACCGTGTTGCTTGTTTCTTTAATAAAACTTTCTTAGTTCTAGTAATCCAGATTCCAACTGAGTGATCCATTTCTGCTGGTTTGGCAACCCAGTTACGGAGTACATAACACACTTTACAGTTCTGACAGATAACGGTGTGTCTCTCAGTTCTGACAGATAACTGTTCCTCTGTCAGTCCGGTCAGATATCTGCATCTCTCCCAGTTCTGACAGATAACTGCCTCTCTCTCGGTCTGACAGATAACTATGTCTCTCTCAGTCCGGTCAGATAACTGTGTGTCTCTCAGTTCTGAAAGATAACTGTGTATCATCAGTTCTGACAGAATACTCTGTCTCTCACAGTTCTGACAGATTACAGTGTCTCTCTACAGTTCTGACAGATAACGGTGTGTCTCTCAGTTCTGACAGATAACTGTGTCTCTCTCAGTTCGGTCAGATAACTGTGTGTCTCTCAGTTCTGACAGATATCTGCATCTCTCTCAGTTCTGACAGTTAACTGCCTCTCTCTCGGTCTGACAGATAACTACGTCTCTCTCAGTTTTGACAGATAACTGTATCCCTCTCTCAGTCTGACAGATAACTGTATCTCTCACAGTTCTGACGGATGACTGTGTGTCTCTCAGTTCTGACAGATAACTGTGTATCTCTCAGTTCTGACAGAATACTCTGTCTCTCTCAGTTTTGACAGATAACTGAGTCTCTCTCTGTTCTGACAGATAACTGTGTCTCTCTCAGTCTGACAGATAACTGAGTCTCTCTCTGTTCTGACACATAACTGTGCGTCTCTCAATCCTGTCAGATAATTGTGTGTCTCTCAGTTCTGACAGATAACTGTGTCTCTCTCAGTTTTGACAGATAACTGTATCTCTCTCTCAGTCTGGCAGATAACTGTATCTCTCACAGTTCAGTCATATAACTGTGTGTCTCTACAGTTCTGACTGATAACTGTGTGTCTCAGTTCAAACAGATAACTGTGTATCTCTCAGTTCTGACAGAATACTCTGTCTCTCTCAGATTTCACAGATAACAGTGTCTCTCTCAGTTCTGACAGATAACTGTATCTCTCTCTCAGTCTGACAGATAACTGTATCTCTCACAGTTCTGACAGATAACTGTGTCTCTCTACAGTTCTGACAGATAACGGTGTATCTCTCAGTTCTGACAGATAACTGTAGCTCTCTGTCAGTCTGACATAAATTTATCTCTCACAGTTCTGACAGATAACTGTATGTCTCTCAGTTCTGACAGATAACTGTGGGACTCCCATTTCTGGCAAATAACTGTGTGGCTCTCAGTTCTGACAGATAACTGTGCTCTCTCAGTTCTGATAGACATCTGTGCTCCTCTCAGTTCTGACAGATAATTGTGTATGTCTCATTTCTGACAGACAACTGTGTCTCTGTCAGTTCTGACAGACAACTGTGTCTCTCTCAAATCTGACTGATAACAGTGTCACTCTCAGCCTAACAGATATCTGTGTCTCTCTCGGTCTGTCAGATAACTGTGTATCTCAGTTCTGATAGATATCTGTGTCTCTCAGTTCTGACAGACAACTGTGTCCCTCTCAGTCTGACAGACAACTATGTCTCTCTCAGTCTGACAGATAACTGTGTCTCTCTCAGTCTGACAGATAACTGTGTCTCTCTCAGCCAGACGGATATCTGTGTCTCTTTCAGTTTGTCAGATAACTGTGTATCTCAGTTCTGATAGATATCTGTGTCTCTCAGTTCTGACAGATAAATGTATCTCTCTCAGGTCTGACAAATGACTGTGTCTCTCTCAATTCTGATGGGTAACTGTGTCTCTCCCAATTCTGACAGATGACTGTGTCTCTCTCAGTTTTGACGGATAACTGTGTCTCTCTTAGTTCTGACAGATATCTGAGTCTCTCTCTGTTCTGACAGATAACTGTGTGTCTCTCAGTTCTGTAAGATAACCGTGTGTCTCTCAGTTCTGACAGATAACTGTATGTCTCTCGGTTCTGACAGATAACTGTGCGTCTCTCGGTTCTGACAGATAACTGTGTGTCTGTCAGTTCCGACAGACATCTATGTCTCCCTCAGATCTGACAGACAACTGTGTCTCTCTCCGTCTGACAGATAACTGTATCTCTCAGTTTGACAGATAATGGTGTCTCTCTCAGACTGACAGATATCTGTGTCTCTCTAAGTCTGAAAGATGATTGTGTCTCTCTCAGTCTGACAGATATCTGTGTCTCTGAGTTCTGACAGATAATTGTGTCTCTCAGTTCTGGGAAATGACCGTCTCTCTCTCTCAGCTCTGACGGATAACAGTGTCACTCTCAGTTCTGACGGATAACTGTGTCTCTCTCAGACTGATAGATATCTGAGTCTCTCTAAGTCTGTCAGTTACTTGTGTCTTTCTTAGTAAGTCAGATAACTGTGTCCCTCAGTCTGACAGATTACTGTGCCTCTCTCAGACCAGACAGATATCTGTGTGTCTCTCAGTTCTGACAGATAACTATGTCTCTCTCGGATCTGACAGATAACTGTGTGTCTCTCAGTTCTGACAGACATCTGTGTCTCTCTCAGATTTGACTGATAACAGTGTCACTCTCAGCCTGACAGATATCTGTGTCTCTATCAGTATGACAGATAACTGTGTCTCTCTCAGTCTGACAGATATCTATGTCTCTCAGAGTTCTGGCAGATAACTGTGTGTCTCTCAGTTCTGACAGACAACTGTGTCTCTCTCAGTTTGACAGACAACTATGTCTCTATCAGTCTGACAGATAACTGTGTCTCTCAGTCTGACAGATAACTGTGTCTCTCTCAGACAGACGGATATCTGTGTCTCTCTCACTCTGTCAGATAACTGTGTATCTCAGTTCTGACAGATATCTATGTCTCTCAGTTCTGACAGATAAATGTGTCTCTCTCAGTTCTGACAGATAATGTGTCTCTCTCAGTTCTGACAGATATCTGAGTCTCTCTCTGTTCTGACAGATAACTGTGTGTCTCTCAGTTCTGTAAGATAACTGTGTGTCTCTCGGTTCTGACAGATAACTGTGTGTCTGTCAGTTCTGACAGATAACTGTGTGTCCCTCAGTTCTGTAAGATAACTGTGTGTCTCTCGGTTCTGACAGATAACTGTGTGTCTGTCAGTTCTGACAGACATCTATGTCTCCCTCAGATCTGACAGACAACTGTGTCTCTCTCCGTCTGACAGTTAAATGTGTCTCTCTCAGTTGTGACAGATAACTGTATCTCTCAGTTTGACAGATAATGGTGTCTCTCTCAGACTGACAGATATCTGTGTCTCTCTAAGTCTGTCAGATAACTGTGTCTCTCTTAGTCTGACAGATAATTGTGTCTCTCAGTTCCGGGAAATGACTGTCTCTCTCTCTCAGTTCTGACGGATAACAGTGTCACTATCAGTTCTGACGGGTAACTGTGTCTCTCTCAGCCTTTAGATATCTGAGTCTCTCTAAGTCTGTCAGTTAACTGTATCTTTCTTAGTCTGTCAGATAACTGTGTCTCTCAGTCTGACAGATTACTGTGCCTCTCTCAGACCTGACAGATATCTGTGTGCCTCTCAGTTCTGACAGATAACTATGTCTCTCTCGGATCTGACAGATAACTGTGTGTCTCTCAGTTTTGACAGATAACAGTGTCTCTCTCAGTTCTGACAGATAACTGTGTGTCTCTCAATCCTGTCAGATAACTGTGTGCCTCTCAGTTCTGACAGAAAACTGTGTCTCTCTCCGTTCAGTCAAATAACTGCATGTCTCTCAGTTCTGACAGATAACTGCATCTCAGTCAGTTCTGACAGATAACTGCCTCTCTCGGTCTGACAGATATCTGTGTCTCTCTCATTTCTGACTGATAACTATGTCACTCACAGTCCTGTCAGATATCTGTGTCTCTCTCAGTTCTGACAGGTAACTGTGTCTCTCTCAGTTCGGTCAGATAACTGTGTGTCTCTCAGTTCTGCCAGATAACTGCATCTCTCTCAGTTCTGACAGGTAACTGCCTCTCTCTCGGTTTGACAGATATCTGTGTCTCTCTCAGTTTTGACAGATAACGGTGTATCTCTCAGTTCTGACAGATAACTGTATCTCTCTCTCAGTCTGACAGATAACTGTATCTCTCACAGTTCTGACAGATAACGGTGTGTCTCTCAGTTCTGACAGATAACTGTGTCTCTCTCAGTCCTGTCAGATAACTCGTCTCTCTCAGTTCTGAAAGACATCTGTGTCTCTCTCTCTCAGTTCTGACTGATAACTGTGTCTCTCTCAGTCCTGTCAGATAACTCGTCTCTCTCAGTTCTGAAAGACATCTGTGTCTCTCTCTCTCAGTTCTGACTGATAACTGTGTCTCTCTCAGTGCTGTCAGATATCTGTATCTCTCTCAGTTCTGAGAGATAACTGTGTCACTCTCAGATCTGATAGATAACTGTATCTCTCTGTTCTGACAGATAACTGTATCTCTCTCTCAGTCTGACAGATAACTGTATCTCTCACAGTTCTGACAGATAACTGTGTCTCTCTACAGTTCTGACAGTTAACGGTGTGTCTCTCAGTTCTGACAGATAACTGTGTCACTCTCAGTGCTGTCAGATATCTGTATCTCTCTCAGTTCTGAGAGATAACTGTGTCACTCTCAGATCTGATGGATAACTGTGTCTTTCACAGTTCTGGCAGATAGCTGTGTCTCTCACTTCTGACAGATAACTGAGTCTCTCTCTGTTCTGACACATAACTGTGCGTCTCTCAGTCCTGTCAGTTAATTGTGTCCTTCTCAGTTCTGACAGATAACTGTGTCTCTCTCCGTTCAGTCAAATAACTGTGTATCTCTCAGTTCTGACAGATAACTCTGTCTCTCTCAGATTTGACAGATAACAGTGTCTCTCTCAGTTCTGACAGATAACTGTATCTCTCTCTCAGTCTGACAGATAACTGTATCTCTCACAGTTCTGACAGATAACTGTTTCTCTTGTGACAAGAATACACATAGATTAAGATGTTAGCTGTCCTGTGTGATCAGCAGTTGGTCTGCCACCTGTCTTCAGGAGAGAGAGAGATAAGGAAAACAATGGAGCAGCATTTGGAGATGTGTAATGAAGGGATGGGAGAGAGAGAACAGAAGGAGGGAGCTGTCAAGAGCGGCTCCCCCTTTGAACCCTGAACTGTTTGAAGTGATGGACAGGCAATACCCCAGCAGGGGGATAAAAAGGGACAGGTTCGCTAAGGCAACACACACGACATCCGAGGTAACGAGACCCTGGAAGCGGTGCGCCTCTCACAAGTCGGTGGAAAGCTTTTGGACAGCTGGTCGCGGGACAAGCCATAGATGCTCAGGGTGGAAAGGCACGATCGGCGGGAACCTGGTATGTGTCCACCCTTGCCTCGGTGCCAGGTTCAACGCAGGGAAACGATCGTATCTGGAAACGGAGGGGTCACGGTCGGTGACCTCAGATGACATCACAAAGGACTCGCCCGAAAGCTGACTACGCAAGGTCTGTGTGGAAGCTATGTTGAATATTCATTCGTTTTGCTCTCTCTCTCCTTCCCCCCCACTGTCCATCGCCACGGCAATGATTACTGCGAACTGAACTATATTGAAATGAACTTTGTGTCACTTTGAAACTGGTCATTTACCCCTAGACAACGATAGAGCTTGATTGATCCTGTTATCTTAATTTTGTGCACATGTGTGTTTATCATTGCTGAACTGTTGTATTTATTATCCTTTTGATTAGAGTACCGTGTTGCTTGTTTCTTTAATAAAACTTTCTTAGTTCTAGTAATCCAGATTCCAACTGAGTGATCCATTTCTGCTGGTTTGGCAACCCAGTTACGGAGTACATAACACACTTTACAGTTCTGACAGATAACGGTGTGTCTCTCAGTTCTGACAGATAACTGTTCCTCTGTCAGTCCGGTCAGATATCTGCATCTCTCCCAGTTCTGACAGATAACTGCCTCTCTCTCGGTCTGACAGATAACTATGTCTCTCTCAGTCCGGTCAGATAACTGTGTGTCTCTCAGTTCTGAAAGATAACTGTGTATCATCAGTTCTGACAGAATACTCTGTCTCTCACAGTTCTGACAGATTACAGTATCTCTCTACAGTTCTGACAGATAACGGTGTGTCTCTCAGTTCTGACAGATAACTGTGTCTCTCTCAGTTCGGTCAGATAACTGTGTGTCTCTCAGTTCTGACAGATATCTGCATCTCTCTCAGTTCTGACAGTTAACTGCCTCTCTCTCGGTCTGACAGATAACTACGTCTCTCTCAGTTTTGACAGATAACTGTATCCCTCTCTCAGTCTGACAGATAACTGTATCTCTCACAGTTCTGACGGATGACTGTGTGTCTCTCAGTTCTGACAGATAACTGTGTATCTCTCAGTTCTGACAGAATACTCTGTCTCTCTCAGTTTTGACAGATAACTGAGTCTCTCTCTGTTCTGACAGATAACTGTGTCTCTCTCAGTCTGACAGATAACTGAGACTCTCTCTCTGTTCTGACACATAACTGTGCGTCTCTCAATCCTGTCAGATAATTGTGTGTCTCTCAGTTCTGACAGATAACTGTGTCTCTCTCAGTTTTGACAGATAACTGTATCTCTCTCTCAGTCTGGCAGATAACTGTATCTCTCACAGTTCAGTCATATAACTGTGTGTCTCTACAGTTCTGACTGATAACTGTGTGTCTCAGTTCAAACAGATAACTGTGTATCTCTCAGTTCTGACAGAATACTCTGTCTCTCTCAGATTTCACAGATAACAGTGTCTCTCTCAGTTCTGACAGATAACTGTATCTCTCTCTCAGTCTGACAGATAACTGTATCTCTCACAGTTCTGACAGATAACTGTGTCTCTCTACAGTTCTGACAGATAACGGTGTATCTCTCAGTTCTGACAGATAACTGTAGCTCTCTGTCAGTCTGACATAAATTTATCTCTCACAGTTCTGACAGATAACTGTATGTCTCTCAGTTCTGACAGATAACTGTGGGACTCCCATTTCTGGCAAATAACTGTGTGGCTCTCAGTTCTGACAGATAACTGTGCTCTCTCAGTTCTGATAGACATCTGTGCTCCTCTCAGTTCTGACAGATAATTGTGTATGTCTCATTTCTGACAGACAACTGTGTCTCTGTCAGTTCTGACAGACAACTGTGTCTCTCTCAAATCTGACTGATAACAGTGTCACTCTCAGCCTAACAGATATCTGTGTCTCTCTCGGTCTGTCAGATAACTGTGTATCTCAGTTCTGATAGATATCTGTGTCTCTCAGTTCTGACAGACAACTGTGTCCCTCTCAGTCTGACAGACAACTATGTCTCTCTCAGTCTGACAGATAACTGTGTCTCTCTCAGTCTGACAGATAACTGTGTCTCTCTCAGCCAGACGGATATCTGTGTCTCTTTCAGTTTGTCAGATAACTGTGTATCTCAGTTCTGATAGATATCTGTGTCTCTCAGTTCTGACAGATAAATGTATCTCTCTCAGGTCTGACAAATGACTGTGTCTCTCTCAATTCTGATGGGTAACTGTGTCTCTCCCAATTCTGACAGATGACTGTGTCTCTCTCAGTTTTGACGGATAACTGTGTCTCTCTTAGTTCTGACAGATATCTGAGTCTCTCTCTGTTCTGACAGATAACTGTGTGTCTCTCAGTTCTGTAAGATAACCGTGTGTCTCTCAGTTCTGACAGATAACTGTATGTCTCTCGGTTCTGACAGATAACTGTGCGTCTCTCGGTTCTGACAGATAACTGTGTGTCTGTCAGTTCCGACAGACATCTATGTCTCCCTCAGATCTGACAGACAACTGTGTCTCTCTCCGTCTGACAGATAACTGTATCTCTCAGTTTGACAGATAATGGTGTCTCTCTCAGACTGACAGATATCTGTGTCTCTCTAAGTCTGAAAGATGATTGTGTCTCTCTCAGTCTGACAGATATCTGTGTCTCTGAGTTCTGACAGATAATTGTGTCTCTCAGTTCTGGGAAATGACCGTCTCTCTCTCTCAGCTCTGACGGATAACAGTGTCACTCTCAGTTCTGACGGATAACTGTGTCTCTCTCAGACTGATAGATATCTGAGTCTCTCTAAGTCTGTCAGTTACTTGTGTCTTTCTTAGTAAGTCAGATAACTGTGTCCCTCAGTCTGACAGATTACTGTGCCTCTCTCAGACCAGACAGATATCTGTGTGTCTCTCAGTTCTGACAGATAACTATGTCTCTCTCGGATCTGACAGATAACTGTGTGTCTCTCAGTTCTGACAGACATCTGTGTCTCTCTCAGATTTGACTGATAACAGTGTCACTCTCAGCCTGACAGATATCTGTGTCTCTATCAGTATGACAGATAACTGTGTCTCTCTCAGTCTGACAGATATCTATGTCTCTCAGAGTTCTGGCAGATAACTGTGTGTCTCTCAGTTCTGACAGACAACTGTGTCTCTCTCAGTTTGACAGACACCTATGTCTCTATCAGTCTGACAGATAACTGTGTCTCTCAGTCTGACAGATAACTGTGTCTCTCTCAGACAGACGGATATCTGTGTCTCTCTCACTCTGTCAGATAACTGTGTATCTCAGTTCTGACAGATATCTATGTCTCTCAGTTCTGACAGATAAATGTGTCTCTCTCAGTTCTGACAGATAATGTGTCTCTCTCAGTTCTGACAGATATCTGAGTCTCTCTCTGTTCTGACAGATAACTGTGTGTCTCTCAGTTCTGTAAGATAACTGTGTGTCTCTCGGTTCTGACAGATAACTGTGTGTCTGTCAGTTCTGACAGATAACTGTGTGTCCCTCAGTTCTGTAAGATAACTGTGTGTCTCTCGGTTCTGACAGATAACTGTGTGTCTGTCAGTTCTGACAGACATCTATGTCTCCCTCAGATCTGACAGACAACTGTGTCTCTCTCCGTCTGACAGTTAAATGTGTCTCTCTCAGTTGTGACAGATAACTGTATCTCTCAGTTTGACAGATAATGGTGTCTCTCTCAGACTGACAGATATCTGTGTCTCTCTAAGTCTGTCAGATAACTGTGTCTCTCTTAGTCTGACAGATAATTGTGTCTCTCAGTTCCGGGAAATGACTGTCTCTCTCTCTCAGTTCTGACGGATAACAGTGTCACTATCAGTTCTGACGGGTAACTGTGTCTCTCTCAGCCTTTAGATATCTGAGTCTCTCTAAGTCTGTCAGTTAACTGTATCTTTCTTAGTCTGTCAGATAACTGTGTCTCTCAGTCTGACAGATTACTGTGCCTCTCTCAGACCTGACAGATATCTGTGTGCCTCTCAGTTCTGACAGATAACTATGTCTCTCTCGGATCTGACAGATAACTGTGTGTCTCTCAGTTTTGACAGATAACAGTGTCTCTCTCAGTTCTGACAGATAACTGTGTGTCTCTCAATCCTGTCAGATAACTGTGTGCCTCTCAGTTCTGACAGAAAACTGTGTCTCTCTCCGTTCAGTCAAATAACTGCATGTCTCTCAGTTCTGACAGATAACTGCATCTCAGTCAGTTCTGACAGATAACTGCCTCTCTCGGTCTGACAGATATCTGTGTCTCTCTCATTTCTGACTGATAACTATGTCACTCACAGTCCTGTCAGATATCTGTGTCTCTCTCAGTTCTGACAGGTAACTGTGTCTCTCTCAGTTCGGTCAGATAACTGTGTGTCTCTCAGTTCTGCCAGATAACTGCATCTCTCTCAGTTCTGACAGGTAACTGCCTCTCTCTCGGTTTGACAGATATCTGTGTCTCTCTCAGTTTTGACAGATAACGGTGTATCTCTCAGTTCTGACAGATAACTGTATCTCTCTCTCAGTCTGACAGATAACTGTATCTCTCACAGTTCTGACAGATAACGGTGTGTCTCTCAGTTCTGACAGATAACTGTGTCTCTCTCAGTCCTGTCAGATAACTCGTCTCTCTCAGTTCTGAAAGACATCTGTGTCTCTCTCTCTCAGTTCTGACTGATAACTGTGTCTCTCTCAGTCCTGTCAGATAACTCGTCTCTCTCAGTTCTGAAAGACATCTGTGTCTCTCTCTCTCAGTTCTGACTGATAACTGTGTCTCTCTCAGTGCTGTCAGATATCTGTATCTCTCTCAGTTCTGAGAGATAACTGTGTCACTCTCAGATCTGATAGATAACTGTATCTCTCTGTTCTGACAGATAACTGTATCTCTCTCTCAGTCTGACAGATAACTGTATCTCTCACAGTTCTGACAGATAACTGTGTCTCTCTACAGTTCTGACAGTTAACGGTGTGTCTCTCAGTTCTGACAGATAACTGTGTCACTCTCAGTGCTGTCAGATATCTGTATCTCTCTCAGTTCTGAGAGATAACTGTGTCACTCTCAGATCTGATGGATAACTGTGTCTTTCACAGTTCTGGCAGATAGCTGTGTCTCTCACTTCTGACAGATAACTGAGTCTCTCTCTGTTCTGACACATAACTGTGCGTCTCTCAGTCCTGTCAGTTAATTGTGTCCTTCTCAGTTCTGACAGATAACTGTGTCTCTCTCCGTTCAGTCAAATAACTGTGTATCTCTCAGTTCTGACAGATAACTCTGTCTCTCTCAGATTTGACAGATAACAGTGTCTCTCTCAGTTCTGACAGATAACTGTATCTCTCTCTCAGTCTGACAGATAACTGTATCTCTCACAGTTCTGACAGATAACTGTTTCTCTTGTGACAAGAATACACATAGATTAAGATGTTAGCTGTCCTGTGTGATCAGCAGTTGGTCTGCCACCTGTCTTCAGGAGAGAGAGAGATAAGGAAAACAATGGAGCAGCATTTGGAGATGTGTAATGAAGGGATGGGAGAGAGAGAACAGAAGGAGGGAGCTGTCAAGAGCGGCTCCCCCTTTGAACCCTGAACTGTTTGAAGTGATGGACAGGCAATACCCCAGCAGGGGGATAAAAAGGGACAGGTTCGCTAAGGCAACACACACGACATCCGAGGTAACGAGACCCTGGAAGCGGTGCGCCTCTCACAAGTCGGTGGAAAGCTTTTGGACAGCTGGTCGCGGGACAAGCCATAGATGCTCAGGGTGGAAAGGCACGATCGGCGGGAACCTGGTATGTGTCCACCCTTGCCTCGGTGCCAGGTTCAACGCAGGGAAACGATCGTATCTGGAAACGGAGGGGTCACGGTCGGTGACCTCAGATGACATCACAAAGGACTCGCCCGAAAGCTGACTACGCAAGGTCTGTGTGGAAGCTATGTTGAATATTCATTCGTTTTGCTCTCTCTCTCCTTCCCCCCCACTGTCCATCGCCACGGCAATGATTACTGCGAACTGAACTATATTGAAATGAACTTTGTGTCACTTTGAAACTGGTCATTTACCCCTAGACAACGATAGAGCTTGATTGATCCTGTTATCTTAATTTTGTGCACATGTGTGTTTATCATTGCTGAACTGTTGTATTTATTATCCTTTTGATTAGAGTACCGTGTTGCTTGTTTCTTTAATAAAACTTTCTTAGTTCTAGTAATCCAGATTCCAACTGAGTGATCCATTTCTGCTGGTTTGGCAACCCAGTTACGGAGTACATAACACACTTTACAGTTCTGACAGATAACGGTGTGTCTCTCAGTTCTGACAGATAACTGTTCCTCTGTCAGTCCGGTCAGATATCTGCATCTCTCCCAGTTCTGACAGATAACTGCCTCTCTCTCGGTCTGACAGATAACTATGTCTCTCTCAGTCCGGTCAGATAACTGTGTGTCTCTCAGTTCTGAAAGATAACTGTGTATCATCAGTTCTGACAGAATACTCTGTCTCTCACAGTTCTGACAGATTACAGTATCTCTCTACAGTTCTGGTGTGTCTCTCAGTTCTGACAGTGTCTCTCTAGTTCGGTCAGATAACTGTGTGTCTCTCAGTTCTGACAGATATCTGCATCTCTCAGTTCTGACAGTTAACTGCCTCTCTCTCGGTCTGATGTATCTCTCACAGTTCTGACGGATGACTGTGTGTCTCTCAGTTCTGACAGATAACTGTGTATCTCTCAGTTCTGACAGAATACTCTGTCTCTCTCAGTTTTGACAGATAACTGAGTCTCTCTCTGTTCTGACAGATAACTGTGTCTCTCTCAGTCTGACAACGGTGTGTCTCTCAGTTCTGACAGATAACTGTGTCTCTCAGTTCGGTCAGATAACTGTGTGTCTCTCAGTTCTGACAGATATCTGCATCTCTCTCAGTTCTGACAGTTAACTGCCTCTCTCTCGGTCTGACAGATAACTACGTCTCTCTCAGTTTTGACAGATAACTGTATCCCTCTCTCAGTCTGACAGATAACTGTATCTCTCACAGTTCTGACGGATGACTGTGTGTCTCTCAGTTCTGACAGATAACTGTGTATCTCTCAGTTCTGACAGAATACTCTGTCTCTCTCAGTTTTGACAGATAACTGAGTCTCTCTCTGTTCTGACAGATAACTGTGTCTCTCTCAGTCTGACAGATAACTGAGTCTCTCTCTGTTCTGACACATAACTGTGCGTCTCTCAATCCTGTCAGATAATTGTGTGTCTCTCAGTTCTGACAGATAACTGTGTCTCTCTCAGTTTTGACAGATAACTGTATCTCTCTCTCAGTCTGGCAGATAACTGTATCTCTCACAGTTCAGTCATATAACTGTGTGTCTCTACAGTTCTGACTGATAACTGTGTGTCTCAGTTCAAACAGATAACTGTGTATCTCTCAGTTCTGACAGAATACTCTGTCTCTCTCAGATTTCACAGATAACAGTGTCTCTCTCAGTTCTGACAGATAACTGTATCTCTCTCTCAGTCTGACAGATAACTGTATCTCTCACAGTTCTGACAGATAACTGTGTCTCTCTACAGTTCTGACAGATAACGGTGTATCTCTCAGTTCTGACAGATAACTGTAGCTCTCTGTCAGTCTGACATAAATTTATCTCTCACAGTTCTGACAGATAACTGTATGTCTCTCAGTTCTGACAGATAACTGTGGGACTCCCATTTCTGGCAAATAACTGTGTGGCTCTCAGTTCTGACAGATAACTGTGCTCTCTCAGTTCTGATAGACATCTGTGCTCCTCTCAGTTCTGACAGATAATTGTGTATGTCTCATTTCTGACAGACAACTGTGTCTCTGTCAGTTCTGACAGACAACTGTGTCTCTCTCAAATCTGACTGATAACAGTGTCACTCTCAGCCTAACAGATATCTGTGTCTCTCTCGGTCTGTCAGATAACTGTGTATCTCAGTTCTGATAGATATCTGTGTCTCTCAGTTCTGACAGACAACTGTGTCCCTCTCAGTCTGACAGACAACTATGTCTCTCTCAGTCTGACAGATAACTGTGTCTCTCTCAGTCTGACAGATAACTGTGTCTCTCTCAGCCAGACGGATATCTGTGTCTCTTTCAGTTTGTCAGATAACTGTGTATCTCAGTTCTGATAGATATCTGTGTCTCTCAGTTCTGACAGATAAATGTATCTCTCTCAGGTCTGACAAATGACTGTGTCTCTCTCAATTCTGATGGGTAACTGTGTCTCTCCCAATTCTGACAGATGACTGTGTCTCTCTCAGTTTTGACGGATAACTGTGTCTCTCTTAGTTCTGACAGATATCTGAGTCTCTCTCTGTTCTGACAGATAACTGTGTGTCTCTCAGTTCTGTAAGATAACCGTGTGTCTCTCAGTTCTGACAGATAACTGTATGTCTCTCGGTTCTGACAGATAACTGTGCGTCTCTCGGTTCTGACAGATAACTGTGTGTCTGTCAGTTCCGACAGACATCTATGTCTCCCTCAGATCTGACAGACAACTGTGTCTCTCTCCGTCTGACAGATAACTGTATCTCTCAGTTTGACAGATAATGGTGTCTCTCTCAGACTGACAGATATCTGTGTCTCTCTAAGTCTGAAAGATGATTGTGTCTCTCTCAGTCTGACAGATATCTGTGTCTCTGAGTTCTGACAGATAATTGTGTCTCTCAGTTCTGGGAAATGACCGTCTCTCTCTCTCAGCTCTGACGGATAACAGTGTCACTCTCAGTTCTGACGGATAACTGTGTCTCTCTCAGACTGATAGATATCTGAGTCTCTCTAAGTCTGTCAGTTACTTGTGTCTTTCTTAGTAAGTCAGATAACTGTGTCCCTCAGTCTGACAGATTACTGTGCCTCTCTCAGACCAGACAGATATCTGTGTGTCTCTCAGTTCTGACAGATAACTATGTCTCTCTCGGATCTGACAGATAACTGTGTGTCTCTCAGTTCTGACAGACATCTGTGTCTCTCTCAGATTTGACTGATAACAGTGTCACTCTCAGCCTGACAGATATCTGTGTCTCTATCAGTATGACAGATAACTGTGTCTCTCTCAGTCTGACAGATATCTATGTCTCTCAGAGTTCTGGCAGATAACTGTGTGTCTCTCAGTTCTGACAGACAACTGTGTCTCTCTCAGTTTGACAGACACCTATGTCTCTATCAGTCTGACAGATAACTGTGTCTCTCAGTCTGACAGATAACTGTGTCTCTCTCAGACAGACGGATATCTGTGTCTCTCTCACTCTGTCAGATAACTGTGTATCTCAGTTCTGACAGATATCTATGTCTCTCAGTTCTGACAGATAAATGTGTCTCTCTCAGTTCTGACAGATAATGTGTCTCTCTCAGTTCTGACAGATATCTGAGTCTCTCTCTGTTCTGACAGATAACTGTGTGTCTCTCAGTTCTGTAAGATAACTGTGTGTCTCTCGGTTCTGACAGATAACTGTGTGTCTGTCAGTTCTGACAGATAACTGTGTGTCCCTCAGTTCTGTAAGATAACTGTGTGTCTCTCGGTTCTGACAGATAACTGTGTGTCTGTCAGTTCTGACAGACATCTATGTCTCCCTCAGATCTGACAGACAACTGTGTCTCTCTCCGTCTGACAGTTAAATGTGTCTCTCTCAGTTGTGACAGATAACTGTATCTCTCAGTTTGACAGATAATGGTGTCTCTCTCAGACTGACAGATATCTGTGTCTCTCTAAGTCTGTCAGATAACTGTGTCTCTCTTAGTCTGACAGATAATTGTGTCTCTCAGTTCCGGGAAATGACTGTCTCTCTCTCTCAGTTCTGACGGATAACAGTGTCACTATCAGTTCTGACGGGTAACTGTGTCTCTCTCAGCCTTTAGATATCTGAGTCTCTCTAAGTCTGTCAGTTAACTGTATCTTTCTTAGTCTGTCAGATAACTGTGTCTCTCAGTCTGACAGATTACTGTGCCTCTCTCAGACCTGACAGATATCTGTGTGCCTCTCAGTTCTGACAGATAACTATGTCTCTCTCGGATCTGACAGATAACTGTGTGTCTCTCAGTTTTGACAGATAACAGTGTCTCTCTCAGTTCTGACAGATAACTGTGTGTCTCTCAATCCTGTCAGATAACTGTGTGCCTCTCAGTTCTGACAGAAAACTGTGTCTCTCTCCGTTCAGTCAAATAACTGCATGTCTCTCAGTTCTGACAGATAACTGCATCTCAGTCAGTTCTGACAGATAACTGCCTCTCTCGGTCTGACAGATATCTGTGTCTCTCTCATTTCTGACTGATAACTATGTCACTCACAGTCCTGTCAGATATCTGTGTCTCTCTCAGTTCTGACAGGTAACTGTGTCTCTCTCAGTTCGGTCAGATAACTGTGTGTCTCTCAGTTCTGCCAGATAACTGCATCTCTCTCAGTTCTGACAGGTAACTGCCTCTCTCTCGGTTTGACAGATATCTGTGTCTCTCTCAGTTTTGACAGATAACGGTGTATCTCTCAGTTCTGACAGATAACTGTATCTCTCTCTCAGTCTGACAGATAACTGTATCTCTCACAGTTCTGACAGATAACGGTGTGTCTCTCAGTTCTGACAGATAACTGTGTCTCTCTCAGTCCTGTCAGATAACTCGTCTCTCTCAGTTCTGAAAGACATCTGTGTCTCTCTCTCTCAGTTCTGACTGATAACTGTGTCTCTCTCAGTCCTGTCAGATAACTCGTCTCTCTCAGTTCTGAAAGACATCTGTGTCTCTCTCTCTCAGTTCTGACTGATAACTGTGTCTCTCTCAGTGCTGTCAGATATCTGTATCTCTCTCAGTTCTGAGAGATAACTGTGTCACTCTCAGATCTGATAGATAACTGTATCTCTCTGTTCTGACAGATAACTGTATCTCTCTCTCAGTCTGACAGATAACTGTATCTCTCACAGTTCTGACAGATAACTGTGTCTCTCTACAGTTCTGACAGTTAACGGTGTGTCTCTCAGTTCTGACAGATAACTGTGTCACTCTCAGTGCTGTCAGATATCTGTATCTCTCTCAGTTCTGAGAGATAACTGTGTCACTCTCAGATCTGATGGATAACTGTGTCTTTCACAGTTCTGGCAGATAGCTGTGTCTCTCACTTCTGACAGATAACTGAGTCTCTCTCTGTTCTGACACATAACTGTGCGTCTCTCAGTCCTGTCAGTTAATTGTGTCCTTCTCAGTTCTGACAGATAACTGTGTCTCTCTCCGTTCAGTCAAATAACTGTGTATCTCTCTGAGTTCTGACAGATAACTCTGTCTCTCTCAGATTTGACAGATAACAGTGTCTCTCTCAGTTCTGACAGATAACTGTATCTCTCTCTCAGTCTGACAGATAACTGTATCTCTCACAGTTCTGACAGATAACTGTTTCTCTTGTGACAAGAATACACATAGATTAAGATGTTAGCTGTCCTGTGTGATCAGCAGTTGGTCTGCCACCTGTCTTCAGGAGAGAGAAGATAAGGAAAACAATGGAGCAGCATTTGGAGATGTGTAATGAAGGGATGGGAGAGAGAGAACAGAAGGAGGGAGCTGTCAAGAGCGGCTCCCCCTTTGAACCCTGAACTGTTTGAAGTGATGGACAGGCAATACCCCAGCAGGGGGATAAAAAGGGACAGGTTCGCTAAGGCAACACACACGACATCCGAGGTAACGAGACCCTGGAAGCGGTGCGCCTCTCACAAGTCGGTGGAAAGCTTTTGGACAGCTGGTCGCGGGACAAGCCATAGATGCTCAGGGTGGAAAGGCACGATCGGCGGGAACCTGGTATGTGTCCACCCTTGCCTCGGTGCCAGGTTCAACGCAGGGAAACGATCGTATCTGGAAACGGAGGGGTCACGGTCGGTGACCTCAGATGACATCACAAAGGACTCGCCCGAAAGCTGACTACGCAAGGTCTGTGTGGAAGCTATGTTGAATATTCATTCGTTTTGCTCTCTCTCTCCTTCCCCCCCACTGTCCATCGCCACGGCAATGATTACTGCGAACTGAACTATATTGAAATGAACTTTGTGTCACTTTGAAACTGGTCATTTACCCCTAGACAACGATAGAGCTTGATTGATCCTGTTATCTTAATTTTGTGCACATGTGTGTTTATCATTGCTGAACTGTTGTATTTATTATCCTTTTGATTAGAGTACCGTGTTGCTTGTTTCTTTAATAAAACTTTCTTAGTTCTAGTAATCCAGATTCCAACTGAGTGATCCATTTCTGCTGGTTTGGCAACCCAGTTACGGAGTACATAACACACTTTACAGTTCTGACAGATAACGGTGTGTCTCTCAGTTCTGACAGATAACTGTTCCTCTGTCAGTCCGGTCAGATATCTGCATCTCTCCCAGTTCTGACAGATAACTGCCTCTCTCTCGGTCTGACAGATAACTATGTCTCTCTCAGTCCGGTCAGATAACTGTGTGTCTCTCAGTTCTGAAAGATAACTGTGTATCATCAGTTCTGACAGAATACTCTGTCTCTCACAGTTCTGACAGATTACAGTATCTCTCTACAGTTCTGACAGATAACGGTGTGTCTCTCAGTTCTGACAGATAACTGTGTCTCTCTCAGTTCGGTCAGATAACTGTGTGTCTCTCAGTTCTGACAGATATCTGCATCTCTCTCAGTTCTGACAGTTAACTGCCTCTCTCTCGGTCTGACAGATAACTACGTCTCTCTCAGTTTTGACAGATAACTGTATCCCTCTCTCAGTCTGACAGATAACTGTATCTCTCACAGTTCTGACGGATGACTGTGTGTCTCTCAGTTCTGACAGATAACTGTGTATCTCTCAGTTCTGACAGAATACTCTGTCTCTCTCAGTTTTGACAGATAACTGAGTCTCTCTCTGTTCTGACAGATAACTGTGTCTCTCTCAGTCTGACAGATAACTGAGTCTCTCTCTGTTCTGACACATAACTGTGCGTCTCTCAATCCTGTCAGATAATTGTGTGTCTCTCAGTTCTGACAGATAACTGTGTCTCTCTCAGTTTTGACAGATAACTGTATCTCTCTCTCAGTCTGGCAGATAACTGTATCTCTCACAGTTCAGTCATATAACTGTGTGTCTCTACAGTTCTGACTGATAACTGTGTGTCTCAGTTCAAACAGATAACTGTGTATCTCTCAGTTCTGACAGAATACTCTGTCTCTCTCAGATTTCACAGATAACAGTGTCTCTCTCAGTTCTGACAGATAACTGTATCTCTCTCTCAGTCTGACAGATAACTGTATCTCTCACAGTTCTGACAGATAACTGTGTCTCTCTACAGTTCTGACAGATAACGGTGTATCTCTCAGTTCTGACAGATAACTGTAGCTCTCTGTCAGTCTGACATAAATTTATCTCTCACAGTTCTGACAGATAACTGTATGTCTCTCAGTTCTGACAGATAACTGTGGGACTCCCATTTCTGGCAAATAACTGTGTGGCTCTCAGTTCTGACAGATAACTGTGCTCTCTCAGTTCTGATAGACATCTGTGCTCCTCTCAGTTCTGACAGATAATTGTGTATGTCTCATTTCTGACAGACAACTGTGTCTCTGTCAGTTCTGACAGACAACTGTGTCTCTCTCAAATCTGACTGATAACAGTGTCACTCTCAGCCTAACAGATATCTGTGTCTCTCTCGGTCTGTCAGATAACTGTGTATCTCAGTTCTGATAGATATCTGTGTCTCTCAGTTCTGACAGACAACTGTGTCCCTCTCAGTCTGACAGACAACTATGTCTCTCTCAGTCTGACAGATAACTGTGTCTCTCTCAGTCTGACAGATAACTGTGTCTCTCTCAGCCAGACGGATATCTGTGTCTCTTTCAGTTTGTCAGATAACTGTGTATCTCAGTTCTGATAGATATCTGTGTCTCTCAGTTCTGACAGATAAATGTATCTCTCTCAGGTCTGACAAATGACTGTGTCTCTCTCAATTCTGATGGGTAACTGTGTCTCTCCCAATTCTGACAGATGACTGTGTCTCTCTCAGTTTTGACGGATAACTGTGTCTCTCTTAGTTCTGACAGATATCTGAGTCTCTCTCTGTTCTGACAGATAACTGTGTGTCTCTCAGTTCTGTAAGATAACCGTGTGTCTCTCAGTTCTGACAGATAACTGTATGTCTCTCGGTTCTGACAGATAACTGTGCGTCTCTCGGTTCTGACAGATAACTGTGTGTCTGTCAGTTCCGACAGACATCTATGTCTCCCTCAGATCTGACAGACAACTGTGTCTCTCTCCGTCTGACAGATAACTGTATCTCTCAGTTTGACAGATAATGGTGTCTCTCTCAGACTGACAGATATCTGTGTCTCTCTAAGTCTGAAAGATGATTGTGTCTCTCTCAGTCTGACAGATATCTGTGTCTCTGAGTTCTGACAGATAATTGTGTCTCTCAGTTCTGGGAAATGACCGTCTCTCTCTCTCAGCTCTGACGGATAACAGTGTCACTCTCAGTTCTGACGGATAACTGTGTCTCTCTCAGACTGATAGATATCTGAGTCTCTCTAAGTCTGTCAGTTACTTGTGTCTTTCTTAGTAAGTCAGATAACTGTGTCCCTCAGTCTGACAGATTACTGTGCCTCTCTCAGACCTGACAGATATCTGTGTGTCTCTCAGTTCTGACAGATAACTATGTCTCTCTCGGATCTGACAGATAACTGTGTGTCTCTCAGTTCTGACAGACATCTGTGTCTCTCTCAGATTTGACTGATAACAGTGTCACTCTCAGCCTGACAGATATCTGTGTCTCTATCAGTATGACAGATAACTGTGTCTCTCTCAGTCTGACAGATATCTATGTCTCTCAGAGTTCTGGCAGATAACTGTGTGTCTCTCAGTTCTGACAGACAACTGTGTCTCTCTCAGTTTGACAGACAACTATGTCTCTATCAGTCTGACAGATAACTGTGTCTCTCAGTCTGACAGATAACTGTGTCTCTCTCAGACAGACGGATATCTGTGTCTCTCTCACTCTGTCAGATAACTGTGTATCTCAGTTCTGACAGATATCTATGTCTCTCAGTTCTGACAGATAAATGTGTCTCTCTCAGTTCTGACAGATAATGTGTCTCTCTCAGTTCTGACAGATATCTGAGTCTCTCTCTGTTCTGACAGATAACTGTGTGTCTCTCAGTTCTGTAAGATAACTGTGTGTCTCTCGGTTCTGACAGATAACTGTGTGTCTGTCAGTTCTGACAGATAACTGTGTGTCCCTCAGTTCTGTAAGATAACTGTGTGTCTCTCGGTTCTGACAGATAACTGTGTGTCTGTCAGTTCTGACAGACATCTATGTCTCCCTCAGATCTGACAGACAACTGTGTCTCTCTCCGTCTGACAGTTAAATGTGTCTCTCTCAGTTGTGACAGATAACTGTATCTCTCAGTTTGACAGATAATGGTGTCTCTCTCAGACTGACAGATATCTGTGTCTCTCTAAGTCTGTCAGATAACTGTGTCTCTCTTAGTCTGACAGATAATTGTGTCTCTCAGTTCCGGGAAATGACTGTCTCTCTCTCTCAGTTCTGACGGATAACAGTGTCACTATCAGTTCTGACGGGTAACTGTGTCTCTCTAAGCCTTTAGATATCTGAGTCTCTCTAAGTCTGTCAGTTAACTGTATCTTTCTTAGTCTGTCAGATAACTGTGTCTCTCAGTCTGACAGATTACTGTGCCTCTCTCAGACCTGACAGATATCTGTGTGCCTCTCAGTTCTGACAGATAACTATGTCTCTCTCGGATCTGACAGATAACTGTGTGTCTCTCAGTTCTGACAGACATCTGTGTCTCTCTCAGATCTGACTGATAACAGTGTCACTCTCAGCCTGACAGATATCTATGTCTCTCTCAGTATGACAAATAACTGTGTCTCTCTCCGTCTGACAGATAAATGTGTCTCTCTCTGTTGTGACAGATAACTGTATCTCTCAGTTTGACAGATAATGGTGTCTCTCTCAGACTGACAGATATCTGTGTCTCTCTAAGTCTGTCAGATAACTGTGACTCTCTCAGTGTGACAGATATCTGTGTGTCTCACTTCTGAGAAATGACTGTCTCTCTCTTAGTTCTGACAGATAACTGTTCGTCTCTCAGTTCTGACAGATAACTGTATGTCTTCCAGTTCTGACAGATAACTGTGTCACTCTCAGTATGACAGATAACTGTGTCTCTCTCAGTATGACAGATTGCTGTGTCTCTCTTAGTTCTAACAGATTACTGTGTCTCTCTCAGTTCTGACATATAACTGTGTCTCTCTCAGCACTGTCAGATAACTGTGTGTCTCTCAATTCTGATAGATAAATTTGTCTCTCTCAGTTCTGACAGATAACTGTGTCTCACTCAGACTGACAGATATCTGTGACTCTCTAAGTATGTCAGATAACTGTGTCTCTCTGAGACTGACAGATATCTGTGTCTCTAACAGATAATTGTGTCTCTCAGTTCTGGGAAGTGTCTGTCTCTCTCTCAGTACTGACAGACAACTGTGTCTCTCTCAGTTCTGACAGATAACTGTGTCTCTCTCTGACTGACAGATAACTGTGTCCCTCAATCTGACAGATTACTCTGTCTCTCTCAGTTCTGACAGATATGTGAGTCTCTCTCTGTTCTGACAGATAACAGTGCGTCTCTCAGTCCTGTCAGATAACTGTGTGTCTCTCAGTTCTGACAGATAACTGTGTGTCTCTCAGTTCTGACAGATAACTGTGTATCTCTCAGTTCTGACAGACAACTGTGTCTCTCTCAGTTCTGACAGATAACTATGTCTCCTTCAGTTTTGACAGATTACTGTGTGTCTCTCTGTTCTGATAGATAACTGTGCTTTTCTCAGTTCTGACAGATAACTGTGTTTCTCTCAGTCTGACAGAAAACTGTGTCTCTCAGTTCTGACAGATAACTGTGTCTCTCAGTTCTGACAGATAACTGTGTGTCTCTCAGAGTTCTGACAGATAACTGTGCGTCGCTCAGTCTGACAGATAACTGTGTCTCTCTCATTTCTGACAGATCACTTTGTCCCTCTCAGTTCTGACAGATAACTGTATCTCTCTCAGTTCTGACAAGTGATTGTGTCTCTCTGAGTTCTGGCAGGTAACTGTGTCTCTCACAATTCTGTCAGATAACTGTGTCTCTCTCAGTCTGACAGATTACTGAGTGTCTCTCAGTTCTGACAGATACCAGTGTCTCTCTCTGTTCTGTCAGATAACCGTGTGTCTCTCAGTTCTGACTGATAGCTGTCTCTTTCTCACTTCTGACAGATGACTGTGTCTCTCTCAGATCTGACTGATAACAGTGTCACTCTCAGCCTGACAGATATCTATGTCTCTCTCAGTCCTGTCAGATAACTGTGTGTCTCTCAGTTCTGACAGATAACTGTGTGTCTCTCAGTTCTGACAGATAACTGTGTATCTCTCAGTTCTGACAGACAACTGTGTCTCTCTCAGTTCTGACAGATAACTATGTCTCCTTCAGTTTTGACAGATTACTGTGTGTCTCTCTGTTCTGATAGATAACTGTGCTTTTCTCAGTTCTGACAGATAACTGTGTTTCTCAGTCTGACAGAAAACTGTGTCTCTCAGTTCTGACAGATAACTGTGTCTCTCAGTTCTGACAGATAACTGTGTGTCTCTCAGAGTTCTGACAGATAACTGTGCGTCGCTCAGTCTGACAGATAACTGTGTCTCTCTCATTTCTGACAGATCACTTTGTCCCTCTCAGTTCTGACAGATAACTGTATCTCTCTCAGTTCTGACAAGTGATTGTGTCTCTCTGAGTTCTGGCAGGTAACTGTGTCTCTCACAATTCTGTCAGATAACTGTGTCTCTCTCAGTCTGACAGATTACTGAGTGTCTCTCAGTTCTGACAGATACCAGTGTCTCTCTCTGTTCTGTCAGATAACCGTGTGTCTCTCAGTTCTGACTGATAGCTGTCTCTTTCTCACTTCTGACAGATGACTGTGTCTCTCTCAGTTTTGACAGATAACATTGTCACTCTCAGTCTGACAGATACCTGTGTCTCTCTCAGTTCTGACAGATATCTGTGTTTCTCTGAGTTCTGTCAGATAACAGTGTCTCTCTCAGTCTGACTTAGAACTGTGTCTCTCACAGTTCTGACAGGTAGCTGAGCCTCACTCAGATCTGATTGATAACTGTGTCTCTCTCAGTTTTGTCAGATAACAGTGTCTCCCAGTTCTGATAGACAACTGTGTGTCTCTCAGTATGACAGATAATTGTGTCTCTCTCTGTTCTGACAAATAACTGTCTGTCTCTCAATCCTGTCAGATAAATGTGTCTCTCTCAGTTCTAACAGACATCTGTGTCCCTCTCAGTTCTGACAGATAACTGTGAGTCTCTCAGTTCTAACAGATAACTATGTGCCTCTCAGTTCTGACAGACAGCTGTTTCTCTCTCAATTCTGACAGATAACAGTGTGTCTCTCAGTTTTGACAGATATCTGTGTCTCTCAGTTCTTACCGATATCTGTCTCTCTCTCAATTCTGACAGATAACTGTGCCTCTCTCAGTTCTGTCAGACAACTGTGTATCTCTCAGTTCTGACAGACAACTATGTCTCTCTCAGTCTGAGAGATGACTGTGTCTCTCTCACGTCTGACAAATGACTGCGTCTCTCTCAATTCTGATGGGTAACTGTGTCTCTCCCAATTCTGACAGATATCTGAGTCTCCCTCTGTTCTGAAAGATACCTGTGTGTCTCTCCGTCCTGACAGATAACTGTATGTCTTTCAGTTGTGACGGATAACTGTGTCACTCTCAGTTCTGACGGATAACTGTGTCTCTCTCAGACTGACAGATATCTGTGTCTCTGAGTTCTGACAGATAGTTGTGTCTCTCAGTTTTGGGAAATGACTATCTCTCTCTCAGTTCTGACAGATAACTGTGTCTCTCTCAGTTCGGTCAGATAACAGTGTGTCTCTCAGTTTTGACAGATATCTGCATCTCTCTCAGTTCTGACAGATAACTGCCTCTCTCTCGCTCTGACAGATAACTACGTCTCTCTCAGTTTTGACAGATAACAGTTTCTCTCTCAGTTTTGACAGATAACTGTATCTCTCTCTAAGTCTGGCAGATAACTGTATCTCTCACAGTTCTGACAGATAACTGTGTGTCTCTACAGTTCTGACAGATAATGGTGTGTCTCTCAGTTCTGACAGATAACTGTGTATCTCTCAGTTCTGACAGAATACTCTGTCTCTCTCAGATTTCACAGATAACAGTGTCTCTCTCAGTTCTGACAGATAACTGTATCTCTCACAGTTCTGACAGATAACTGTCTCTCCACAGTTCTGATAGATAATGGTGTGTCTCTCAGTTCTGACAGATAAGTGTAGCTCTCTGTCAGTCTGACATATAAATTTATCTCTCACAGTTCTGACAGATAACTGTATGTCTCTCAGTTCTGACAGATAACAGTGTGACTCCCATTTCTGACAAATAACTGTGTGGCTCTCAGTTCTGACAGATAACATTGTCTCTCTCAGTTCTGATAGACATCTGTGTCCCTCTCAGTTCTGACAGATAACTGTGTATGTCTCATTTCTGACAGACAACTGTGTCTCTGTCAGTTCTGACAGACAACTGTGTCACTCTCAGATCTGACTGATAACAGTGTCACTCTCAGCCTGACAGATATCTGTGTCACTCTCAGTATGACAGATAACTGTGCCTCTCTCAGTCTGACTGATATCTATTTCTCTCAGATTTCTGGCAGATAACTGTGTGTCTGTCAGTTCTGACAGACATCTATGTCTCCCTCAGATCTGACAGACAACTGTGTCTCTCTCTATCTGACAGTTAAATGTGTCTCTCTCAGTTGTGACAGATAACTGTATCTCTCAGTTTGACAGATAATGGTGTCTCTCTCAGACTGACAGATATCTGCGCCTCTCTAAGTCTGTCAGACGACTGTGTCTCTCTCAGTCTGACAGATATTTGTGTCTCTGAGTTCTGACAGATAATTGTGTCTCTCAGTTCCGGGAAATGACCGTCTCTCTCTCTCAGCTCTGACGGATAACAGTGTCACTCTCAGTTCTGACGGATAACTGTGTCTCTCTCAGACTGATAGATATCTGAGTCTCTATAAGTCTGTCAGTTAACTGTGTCTTTCTTAGTAAGTCAGATAACTGTGTCCCTCAGTCTGACAGATTACTGTGCCACTCTCAGACCTGACAGATATCTGTGTGTCTCTCAGTTCTGACAGACATCTGTGTCTCTCTCAGATCTGACTGATAACAGTGTCACTCTCAGCCTGACAGATATCTATGTCTCTCTCAGTATGACAAATAACTGTGTCTCTCTCCGTTTGACAGATAAATGTGTCTCTCTCTGTTGTGACGGATAACTGTATCTCTCAGTTTGACAGATAATGTTGTCTGTCTCAGACTGACAGATATCTGTGTCTCTCTAAGTCTGTCAGATAACTGTGACTCTCTCAGTGTGACAGATATCTGTGTGTCTCACTTCTGAGAAATGACTGTCTCTCTCTTAGTTCTGACAGATAACTGTTCGTCTCTCAGTTCTGACAGATAACTGTATGTCTTCCAGTTCTGACGGATAACTGTGTCACTCTCAGTATGACAGATAACTGTGTCTCTCTCAGTATGACAGATTACTGTGTCTCTCTTAGTTCTAACAGATTACTGTGTCTCTCTCAGTTCTGACATATAACTGTGTCTCTCTCAGCACTGTCAGATAACTGTGTGTCTCTCAATTCTGATAGATAAATTTGTCTCTCTCAGTTCTGACAGATAACTGTGTCTCACTCAGACTGACAGATATCTGTGACTCTCTAAGTATGTCAGATAACTGTGTCTCTCTCAGTCTGACATATCTGTGTCTCTGACAGATAATTGTGTCTCTCAGTTCTGGGAAATGACTGTCTCTCTCTCAGTACTGACAGACAACTGTGTCTCTCTCAGTTCTGACAGATATGTGAGTCTCTCTCTGTTCTGACAGATAACAGTGCGTCTCTCAGTCCTGTCAGATAACTGTGTGTCTCTCAGTTCTGACAGATAACTGTGTGTCTCTCAGAGTTCTGACAGATGACTGTGCGTCGCTCAGTCTGACAGATAACTGTGTCTCTCTCATTTCTGATAGATCACTTTGTCCCTCTCAGTTCTGAGAGATAACTGTATTTCTCTCAGTTCTGACAAGTGATTGTGTCTCTCTGAGTTCTGGCAGGTAACTGTGTCTCTCACAATTCTGTCAGATAACTGTGTCTCTCTCAGTCTGACAGATTACTGAGTGCCTCTCAGTTCTGACAGATACTGACAGATGTCTCTCTCTGTTCTGTCAGATAACCGTGTGTCTCTCAGTTCTGACAGATAGCTGTCTCTTTCTCACTTCTGACAGATGACTGTGTCTCTCTCAGTTTTGACAGATAACATTGTCACTCTCAGTCTGATAGATACCTGTGTCTCTCTCCGTCCTGACAGATAACTGTATGTCTTTCAGTTGTGACGGATAACTGTGTCACTCTCAGTACTGACGGATAACTGTGTCTCTCTCAGACTGACAGATATCTGTGTCTCTGAGTTCTGACAGATAGTTGTGTCTCTCAGTTCTGGGAAATGACTATCTCTCTCTCAGTACTGACAGATAACTGTGTGTCTCTCAGTTCTGACAGATAACTGTATGTCTATCACTTCTGACGGATAACTGTGTCACTCTCTGTTCTGACGGAGAACTGTGTCTCTCTTAGGCTGACATATATCTGTGTCTGTCTAAGTCTGTCAGATAACTGTGTCTCTCTCAGTCTGTCAGATAACCGTGTGTCTCTCAGTTCTGACAGATAACTGTGTGTCTGTCGGTTCTGACAGATAACAGTGTATCTCTCAGTTCTGACAGACATCTGAGTCTCTCTCAGATCTGACAGACAACTGTGTCTCTCTGAGTTCTGACAGAGAAACTGTAGCTCTCTGTCAGTCTGACATATAACTGTATCTCTCACAGTTCTGACAGATAACTGTGTGTCTCTCAGTTCTGACAGATAACTGTAGCTCTCTGTCAGTCTGACAGACAACTATGTCTCTCTCAGTCTGACAGATAACTGTGTCTCTCTCGGTTCTGACAGATAACTGTGTGTCTCTCAGTTCTGACAGACATCTGTATCTCTCTCAGATTTGACTGATAACAGTGTCACTCTCAGCCTGACAGATATCTGTGTCTCTCTCAGTGTGACAGATAACTGTGTCTCTCTCAGTCTGACAGATATCTATGTCTCTCAGAGTTCTGGCAGATAACTGTGTGTCTCTCAGTTCTGACAGACAACTGTGTCTCTCTCAGTCTGACAGACAACTATGTCTCTCTCAGTCTGACAGATAACTGTGTCTCTCTCGGTTCTGACAGATAACTGTGTCTCTCTCAGTTCTGACAGACATCTGTATCTCTCTCAGATTTGACTGATAACAGTGTCACTCTCAGCCTGACAGATATCTGTGTCTCTCTCAGTGTGACAGATAACTGTGTCTCTCTCAGTCTGACAGATATCTATGTCGCTCAGAGTTCTGGCAGATAACTGTGTCTCTCAGTTCTGACAGATAACTGTGTCTCTCTCAGACAGACGGATATCTGTGTCTCTCTCAGTGTGACAGATAACTGTGTCTCTCTCAGTCTGACAGACAACTGTGTCTCTCTCAGTCTGACAGACAACTATGTCTCTCTCAGTCTGACACATAACTGTGTCTCTTAGTCTGACAGATAACTGTGTCTCTCTCAGACAGACGGATATCTGTGTCTCTCTCAGTCTGTCAGATAACTGTGTATCTCTGTTCTGACAGATATCTGTGTCTCGCAGTTCTGACAGATATCTGAGTCTCTCTCTGTTCTGATTGATAACTGTGTGTCTCTCGGTTCTGACAGATAACTGTGTGTCTGTCAGTTCTGACAGACATCTATGTCTCCCTCAGATCTGACAGACAACTGTGTCTCTCTCCGTCTGACAGTTAAATGTGTCTCTCTCAGTTGTGACAGATAACTGTATCTCTCAGTTTGACAGATAATGGGGTCTCTCTCAGACTGACAGATATCTGTGTCTCTCTAAGTCTGTCAGATAACTGTGACTCTCTCAGTGTGACAGATATCTGTGTGTCTCACTTCTGAGAAATGACTGCCTCTCTCTTAGTTCTGACAGATAACTGTTTGTCTCTCAGTTCTGACAGATAACTGTGTCTTCCAGTTCTGATGGATAACTGTGTCTCTCTCAGACCTGACAGATTACTGTGTCTCTCTTAGTTCTAACAGATTACTGTGTCTCTCTCAGTTCTGACATATAACTGTGTCTCTCTCAGCACTGTCAGATAACTGTGTGTCTCTCAATTCTGATAGATAAATTTGTCTCTCTCAGTTCTGACTGATATCTGTGACTCTCTAAGTATGTCAGATAACTGTGTCTCTCTCAGTCTGACATATCTGTGTCTCTGACAGATAATTGCGTCTCTCAGTTCTGGGAAATGACTGTCTCTCTCTCAGTACTGACAGACAACTGTGTCCCTCTCAGTTCTGACAGATAACTGTGTCACTCTCAGTTCTGACGGATAACTGTGTCTCTCTCTGACTGACAGATAACTGTGTCCCTCAGTCTGACAGATTACTCTGTCTCTCTCAGTTTTGACAGATATGTGAGTCTCTCTCTGTTCTGACAGATAACAGTGCGTCTCTCAGTCCTGTCAGATAATTGTGTGTCTCTCAGTTCTGACAGATAACTGTGTGTCTCTCAGTTCTGACAGATAACTGTGTATCTCTCAGTTCTGACAGACAACTGTGTCTCTCTCAGTTCTGACAGATAACTATGTCTCCTTCAGTTTTGACAGATTACTGTGTGTCTCTCTGTTCTGATAGATAACTGTGCTTTTCTCAGTTCTGACAGACAACTGTGTCTCTCAGTTCTGACAGATAACTGTGTTTCTCTCAGTCTGACAGAAAACTGTGTCTCTCAGTTCTGACAGATCACTTTGTCCCTCTCAGTTCTGACAGATAACTGTATCTCTCTCAGTTCTGACAAGTGATTGTGTCTCTCTGAGTTCTGGCAGGTAACCGTGTCTCTCACAATTCTGTCTGATAACTGTGTCTCTCTCAGTCTGACAGATTACTGAGTGTCTCTCAGTTCTGACAGATACCAGTGTCTCTCTCTGTTCTGTCAGATAACCGTGTGTCTCTCAGTTCTGACAGATAGCTGTCTCTTTCTCACTTCTGACAGATGACTGTGTCTCTCTCAGTTTTGACAGATAACATTGTCACTCTCAGTCTGACAGATACCTGTGTCTCTCTCCGTCCTGACAGATAACTGTATGTCTTTCAGTTGTGACGGATAACTGTGTCACTCTCAGTTCTGACGGATAACTGTGTCTCTCTCAGACTGACAGATATCTGTGTCTCTGAGTTCTGACAGATAGTTGTGTCTCTCAGTTCTGGGAAATGACTATCTCTCTCTCAGTACTGACAGATAACTGTGTGTCTCTCAGTTCTGACAGATAACTGTATGTCTATCACTTCTGACGGATAACTGTGTCGCTCTCTGTTCTGACGGAGAACTGTGTCTCTCTTAGGCTGACATATATCTGTGTCTGTCTAAGTCTGTCAGATAACTGTGTGTCTCTCAGTTCTGACAGATAACTGTGTGTCTCTCGGTTCTGACAGATAACAGTGTATCTCTCAGTTCTGACAGACATCTGAGTCTCTCTCAGATCTGACAGACAACTGTGTCTCTCTGAGTTCTGACAGTGAAACTGTAGCTCTCTGTCAGTCTGACATATAACTGTATCTCTCACAGTTCTGACAGATAACTGTGTGTCTCTCAGTTCTGACAGATAACTGTAGCTCTCTGTCAGTCTGACATATAAATGTATCTCTCACAGTTCTGACAGATAACTGTGTGTCTCTCAGTTCTGACAGATAACTGTGTCTCTCTCAGTTCTGATAGACATCTGTGTCCCTCTCAGTTCTGACAGATAACTGTGTATGTCTCATTTCTGACAGACAACTGTGTCTCTGTCAGTTCTGACAGACAACTGTGTCTCTCTCAGATCTGACTGATAACAGTGTCACTCTCAGCCTGACAGATATCTGTGTCTCTCTCAGTATGACAGATAACTGTGTCTCTCTCAGTCTGACAGACAACTGTGTCTCTCTCAGTCTGACAGACAACTATGTCTCTCTCAGTTCTGTAAGATAACTGTGTGTCTCTCGGTTCTGACAGATAACTGTGTGTCTGTCAGTTCTGACAGACATCTATGTCTCCCTCAGATCTGACAGACAACTGTGTCTCTCTCCGTCTGACAGTTAAATGTGTCTCTCTCAGTTGTGACAGATAACTGTATCTCTCAGTTTCACAGATAATGGTGTCTCTCTCAGACTGACAGGTAATTGTGTCTCTCAGTCCCGAGAAATGTCCGTCTCTCTCTCTCTCAGTTCTGACGGATAACAGTGTCACTCTCAGTTTTGACGGATAACTGTCTCTCTCAGCCTTTAGATATCTGAGTCTCTCTAAGTCTGTCAGTTAACTGTATCTTTCTTAGTCTGTCAGATAACTGTGTCTCTCAGTCTGACAGATTACTGTGCCTCTCTCAGACCTGACAGATATCTGTGTGCCTCTCAGTTCTGACAGATAACTATGTCTCTCTCGGATCTGACAGATAACTGTGTGTCTCTCAGTTCTGACAAACATCTGTGTCTCTCTCAGATCTGACTGATAACAGTGTCACTCTCAGCCTGACAGATATCTATGTCTCTCTCAGTATGACAAATAACTGTGTCTCTCTCCGTCTGACAGATAAATGTGTCTCTCTCTGTTGTGACAGATAACTGTATCTCTCAGTTTGACAGATAATGGTGTCTCTCTCAGACTGACAGATATCTGTGTCTCTCTAAGTCTGTCAGATAACTATGACTCTCTCAGTGTGACAGATATCTGTGTGTCTCACTTCTGAGAAATGACTGTCTCTCTCTTAGTTCTGACAGATAACTGTATGTCTTCCAGTTCTGACGGATAACTGTGTCACTCTCAGTATGACAGTTTACTGTGTCTCTCTCAGTTCTGACATATAACTGTGTCTCTCTCAGCACTGTCAGATAACTGTGTGTCTCTCAATTCCGATAGATAAATTTGTCTCTCTCAGTTCTGACAGATAACTATGTCTCCTTCAGTTTTGACAGATTTCTGTGTGTCTCTCTGTTCTGATAGATAGCTGTGCTTTTCTCAGTTCTGACAGACAACTGTGTCTCTCAGTTCTGACAGATAACTGTGTTTCTCTCAGTCTGACAGAAAACTGTGTCTCTCAGTTCTGACAGATAACTGTGTCTCTCAGTTCTGACAGATAACTGTGTGTCTCTCAGAGTTCTGACAGATGACTGTGCGTCGCTCAGTCTGACAGATAACTGTGTCTCTCTCATTTCTGACAGATCACTTTGTCCCTCTCAGTTCTGACAGATAATTGTGTCACTCTCAGTTCTGACGGATAACTGTGTCTCTCTCTGACTGACAGATAACTGTGTCCCTCAGTCTGACAGATTACTCTGTCTCTCTCAGTTTTGACAGATATGTGAGTCTCTCTCTGTTCTGACAGATAACAGTGCGTCTCTCAGTCCTGTCAGATAACTGTGTGTCTCTCAGTTCTGACAGATAACTGTGTGTCTCTCAGTTCTGACAGATAACTGTGTATCTCTCAGTTCTGACAGACAACTGTGTCTCTCTCAGTTCTGACAGATAACTATGTCTCCTTCAGTTTTGACAGATTACTGTGTGTCTCTCTGTTCTGATAGATAACTGTGCTTTTCTCAGTTCTGACAGACAACTGTGTCTCTCAGTTCTGACAGATAACTGTGTTTCTCTCAGTCTGACAGAAAACTGTGTCTCTCAGTTCTGACAGATCACTTTGTCCCTCTCAGTTCTGACAGATAACTGTACCTCTCTCAGTTCTGACAAGTGATTGTGTCTCTCTGAGTTCTGGCAGGTAACTGTGTCTCTCACAATTCTGTCAGATAACTGTGTCTCTCTCAGTCTGACAGATTACTGAGTGCCTCTCAGTTCTGACAGATACCAGTGTCTCTCTCTGTTCTGTCAGATAACCGTGTGTCTCTCAGTTCTGACAGATAGCTGTCCCTTTCTCACTTCTGACAGATGACTGTGTCTCTCTCAGTTTTGACAGATAACATTGTCACTCTCAGTCTGACGGATACCTGTGTCTCTCTCCATCCTGACAGATAACTGTATGTCTTTCAGTTGTGACGGATAACTGTGTCACTCTCAGACTGACAGATATCTGTGTCTCTGAGTTCTGACAGATAGTTGTGTCTCTCAGTTCTGGGAAATGACTATCTCTCTCTCAGTACTGACAGATAACTGTGTGTCTCTCAGTTCTGACAGATAACTGTATGTCTATCACTTCTGACGGATAACTGTGTCACTCTCTGTTCTGACGGAGAACTGTGTCTCTCTTAGGCTGACATATATCTGTGTCTGTCTAAGTCTGTCAGATAACTGTGTCTCTCTCAGTCTGTCAGATAACCGTGTGTCTCTCAGTTCTGACAGATAACTGTGTGTCTGTCGGTTCTGACAGATAACAGTGTATCTCTCAGTTCTGACAGACATCTGAGTCTCTCTCAGATCTGACAGACAACTGTGTCTCTCTGAGTTCTGACAGAGAAACTGTAGCTCTCTGTCAGTCTGACATATAACTGTATCTCTCACAGTTCTGACAGATAACTGTGTGTCTCTCAGTTCTGACAGATAACTGTAGCTCTCTGTCAGTCTGACATATAAATGTATCTCTCACAGTTCTGACAGATAACTGTGTGTCTCTCAGTTCTGACAGATAACTGTGTCTCTCTCAGTTCTGATAGACATCTGTGTCCCTCTCAGTTCTGACAGATAACTGTGTATGTCTCATTTCTGACAGACAACTGTGTCTCTGTCAGTTCTGACAGACAACTGTGTCTCTCTCAGATCTGACTGATAACAGTGTCACTCTCAGCCTGACAGATATCTGTGTCTCTCTCAGTATGACAGATAACTGTGTCTCTCTCAGTCTGACAGATATCTATGTCTCTCAGAGTTCTGGCAGATAACTGTGTGTCTCTCAGTTCTGACAGACAACTGTGTCTCTCTCAGTCTGACAGACAACTATGTCTCTCTCAGTCTGACAGATAACTGTGTCTCTCTCGGTTCTGACAGATAACTGTGTGTCTCTCAGTTCTGACAGACATCTGTATCTCTCTCAGATTTGACTGATAACAGTGTCACTCTCAGCCTGACAGATATCTGTGTCTCTCTCATTGTGACAGATAACTGTGTCTCTCTCAGTCTGACAGATATCTATGTCTCTCAGAGTTCTGGCAGATAACTGTGTGTCTCTCAGTTCTGATAGACAACTGTGTCTCTCTCAGTCTGACAGACAACTATGTCTCTCTCAGTCTGACAGATAACTGTGTCTCTTAGTCTGACAGATAAATGTGTCTCTCTCAGTCTGTCAGATAACTGTATCTCTGTTCTGTCAGATAACTGTGTCTCGCAGTTCTGACAGATATCTGAGTCTCTCTCTGTTCTGATTGATAACTGTGTGTCTCTCAGTTCTGTAAGATAACTGTGTGTCTCTCGGTTCTGACAGATAACTGTGTGTCTGTCAGTTCTGACAGACATCTATGTCTCCCTCAGATCTGACAGACAACTGTGTCTCTCTCCGTCTGACAGTTAAATGTGTCTCTCTCAGTTGTGACAGATAACTGTATCTCTCAGTTTGACAGATAATGGTGTCTCTCTCAGACTGACAGATATCTGTGTCTCTCTAAGTCTGTCAGATAACTGTGTCTCTCTCAGTCTGACAGATATCTCTGTCTCTCAGTTCCGGGAAATGTCCGTCTCTCTCTCTCTCAGTTCTGACGGATAACAGTGTCACTCTCAGTTTTGACGTATAACTGTGTCTCTCTCAGCCTTTAGATATCTGAGATTCTCTAAGTCTGTCAGTTAACTGTATCTTTCTTAGGTTGTCAGATAACTGTGTCTCTCGGTCTGACAGATTACTGTGCCTCTCTCAGTTCTGACAGATATCTGTGTGCCTCTCAGTTCTGACGGATAACTGTGTCTCTCTCAGACTGACAGTTATCTGTGTCTCTGAGTTCTGACAGATAGTTGTGTCTCTCAGTTCTGGGAAATGACTGTCTCTCTCTCAGTACTGACTGATAACTGTGTGTCTCTCAGTTTTGACAGATAGCTGTATGTCTTTCACTTCTGACGGATAACTGTGTCACTCTCTGTTCTGACGGAGAACTGTGTCTCTCTTAGACTGACAGATATCTGTGTCTGTCTAAGTCTGTCAGATAACTCTGTCTCTCAGTCTGACAGATAACCGTGTGTCTCTCAGTTCTGACAGATAACTGTGTGTCTCTCGGTTCTGACAGATAACCGTGTGTCTCTCAGTTCTGACAGACATCTATGTCTCCCTCTGATCTGACAGACAACTGTGTCTCTCTCATTTCTGACAGACAACTGTGTCTCTCTCTGTCTGACAGACAAATGTGCCTCTCAGTTGAGACAGATAACTGTATCTCTCAGATTGAAAGATAATGCTGTCTCTCTCAATCTGACAGATATCTGTGTCTCTCTGGCTGTCAGATAACTGTGTCTCTCTCAGACTGACAGATATCAGTGTCTCTCAGATCTGAGAAATGACTGTCTCTCTCTCAGTTCTGACAGATAACTGTGTGTCTCTCAGTTCTGACAGATAATTGTGTCTCTCAATTCTGGGAAATGACTGTCTCTCTCTGAGTACTGACAGATAACTGTGTCTCTCTCAGACTGACAGATATCTGTGTCTCTCTAATTCTGTCAGATAACTGTGTCTCTTTCAGTCTGACAGATATCTGTGTCTCTCAGTTCTGACAGATAACTGTGTATCTCTCAGTTCTGACAGATAACTGTGTGTCTCTCAGTTCTGACAGATAACTGTGTGTTTCTCGGTTCTGACAGATAACTGTGTGTCTTTCGGTTCTGATACATAACTGTGTGTCTCTCAGTTCTGACAGACATCTATGTCTCCCTCTGATCTGACAGACAACTGTGTCTCTCTCATTTCTTACGGACAACTGTGTCTCTCTCCGTCTGACAGATAAATGTGCCTCTCAGTTGTGACAGATAACTGTATCTCTCAGATTGACACATAATGGTTTCTCTCTCAGACTGACAGATATCTGTGTCTCTCTAAGTCTGTCAGATAACTCTGTCTTTCTCAATCTGACAGATATCTGTGTCTCTGAGTTGTGACAGATAATTGTGTCTCTCAGTTCTGGGAAATGACTGTGTCTCTCTTAGTTCTGACAGATAACTGTATGTCTCTCAGTTCTGACGGATAACTGTGCCTCTCTCAGACTGACAGATATCTGTGTCCCTCTAAGTCTGTCAGATAACCGTGTCTCTCTCAGTCTGACAGATATCTCTGTCTCTCTCAGCACTGTCAGATAACTCTATGTCTCTCAATTCCGATAGATACATTTGTCTCTCTCAGTTCTGACAGATAACTGTGTGTCTGTCAGTCCTGTCAGATAACTGTGTGTGACTCGGTTCTGACAGATAACTGTGTATCTCTCAGTTCTGACAGATAACTGTGTGTCTCTCGGTTCTGACAGATAACTGTGTGTCTCTCACTTCTGACAGACATCTATGTCTCCCTCTGATCTGACAGACAACTGTGTCTCTCTCATTTCTGACAGACAACTGTGTCTCTCTCCGTCTGACAGACAAATGTGCCTCTCAGTTGTGACAGATAACTGTATCTCTCAGATTGACAGATAATGCTGTCTCTTTCAGTCTGACAGATATCTGTGTCTCTCTGTCTGTCAGATAACTGTGTCTCTCTCAGACTGACAGATATCTGTGTCTCTCAGATCTGAGAAATGACTGTCTCTCTCTCAGTTCTGACAGATAATTGTGTCTCTCAGTCCTGGGAAATGACTGTCTCTCTCTGAGTACTGACAGATAACTGTGTCTCTCTCAGACTGACAGATATCTGTGTCTCTCTAATTCTGTCAGATAACTGTGTCTCTCTCAGTCTGACAGATATCTGTGTCTCTGAATTCTGACAGATAATTGTGTCTCTCAGTTCTGGGAAATGACTGTCTCTCTCTCAGTCTGACAGATATCTTTATCTCTCAGTTCTGACAGATAACTGTGTATCTCTCAGTTCTGACGGATAACGGTGTGTCTCTCAGTTCTGTCAGATAACTGTGTATCTCTCAATTGTGACAGATAACTGTACCTTTCTCAATTCTGACAGACATCTGTGTCTGTCTCAGTTCTGATAAATGACAGTGTCTCTCTCAGTTCTGACGGATATCTGTGTCTCTCGTAGTTCTGACAGATATCTGTGTCTCTCTCAGCACTGTCAGATAACTCTGTGTCTCTCAATTCCGATTGATAGGTTTGTCTCTCTCAGTTCTGACAGATAACTGTGTGTCTGTCAGTCCTGTCAGATAACTGTGTGTGACTCGGTTCTGACAGATAACTGTGTATCTCTCAGTTCTGACAGATAACTGTGTGTCTCTCGGTTCTGACAGATAACTGTGTGTCTCTCACTTCTGACAGACATCTATGTCTCCCTCTGATCTGACAGACAACTGTGTCTCTCTCATTTCTGACAGACAACTGTGTCTCTCTCCGTCTGACAGACAAATGTGCCTCTCAGTTGTGACAGATAACTGTATCTCTCAGATTGACAGATAATGCTGTCTCTTTCAGTCTGACAGATATCTGTGTCTCTCTGTCTGTCAGATAACTGTGTCTCTCTCAGACTGACAGATATCTGTGTCTCTCAGATCTGAGAAATGACTGTCTCTCTCTCAGTTCTGACAGATAACTGTGTGTCTCTCAGTTCTGACAGATAATTGTGTCTCTCAGTCCTGGGAAATGACTGTCTCTCTCTGAGTACTGACAGATAACTGTGTCTCTCTCAGACTGACAGATATCTGTGTCTCTCTAATTCTGTCAGATAACTGTGTCTCTCTCAGTCTGACAGATATCTGTGTCTCTGAATTCTGACAGATAATTGTGTCTCTCAGTTCTGGGAAATGACTGTCTCTCTCTCAGTCTGACACATATCTTTATCTCTCAGTTCTGACAGATAACTGTATCTCTCAGTTCTGACGGATAACGGTGTGTCTCTCAGTTCTGTCAGATAACTGTGTATCTCTCAATTGTGACAGATAACTGTACCTTTCTCAATTCTGACAGACATCTGTGTCTGTCTCAGTTCTGATAAATGACAGTGTCTCTCTCAGTTCTGACGGATATCTGTGTCTCTCGTAGTTCTGACAGATATCTGTGTCTCTCTCAGCACTGTCAGATAACTCTGTGTCTCTCAATTCCGATTGATAGGTTTGTCTCTCTCAGTTCTGACAGATAACTGTGTGTCTGTCAGTCCTGTCAGATAACTGTGTGTGACTCGGTTCTGACAGATATCTGTGTGTCTCTCAGTTCTGACAGATAACTGTGTGTCTTTCGGTTCTGATAGATAACTGTGTGTCTCTCAGTTCTGACAGATATCTATGTCTCCCTCTCATCTGACAGACAACTGTGTCTCTCTCATTTCTTACGGACAACTGTGTCTCTCTCCGTCTGGAGATAAATGTGCCTCTCAGTTGTGACAGATAACTGTATCTCAGATTGACAAATAATGGTTTCTCTCTCAGACTGACAGATATCTGTGTCTCTCTAAGTCTGTCAGATAACTCTGTCTCTCTCAGTCTGACAGATATCTGTGTCTCTGAGTTCTGACAGATAATGTGTCTCTCAGTTCTGGGAAATGACTGTGTCTCTCTTAGTTCTGACAGATAACTGTATGTCTCTCAGTTCTGACGGATAACTGTGCCTCTCTCAGACTGACAGATATCTGTGTCCCTCTAAGTCTGTCAGATAACTGTGTCTCTCTCAGCACTGTCAGATAACTCTGTGTCTCTCAATTCCGATAGATACGTTTGTCCCTCTCAGTTCTGACAGATAACTGTGTGTCTGTCAGTCCTGTCAGATAACTGTGTGTGACTCGGTTCTGACAGATAACTGTGTGTCTCTCAGTTCTGACAGATAACTGTGTGTCTCTCGGTTCTGACAGATAACTGTGTGTCTCTCAGTTCTGACAGACATCTATGTCTCCCTCTGATCTGACAGACAACTGTGTCTCTCTCATTTCTGACAGACAACTATGTCTCTCTCCGTCTGACAGACAAATGTGCCTCTCAGTTGTGACAGATAACTGTATCTCTCAGATTGACAGATAATGCTGTCTCTCTCAGTCTGACAGATATCTGTGTCTCTCTGTCTGTCAGATAACTGTGTCTCTCTCAGACTGACAGATATCTGTGTCTCTCAGATCTGAGAAATGACTGTCTCTCTCTCAGTTCTGACAGATAACTGTGTGTCTCTCAGTTCTGACAGATAATTGTGTCTCTCAGTTCTGGGAAATGACTGTCTCTCTCTGAGTACTGACAGATAACTGTGTCTCTCTCAGACTGACAGATATCTGTGTCTCTCTAATTCTGTCAGATAACTGTGTCTCTCTCAGTCTGACAGATATCTGTGTCTCTGAATTTTGACAGATAATTGTGTCTCTCAGTTCTGGGAAATGACTGTCTCTCTCTCAGTCTGACAGATATCTGTGTCTCTCAGTTCTGACAGATAACTGTGTATCTCTCAGTTCTGACGGATAACGGTGTGTCTCTCAGTTCTGTCAGATAACTGTGTATCTCTCAATTGTGACAGATAACTGTATCTTTCTCAATTCTGACAGACATCTGTGTCTGTCTCAGTTCTGATAAATGACAGTGTCTCTCTCAGTTCTGACGGATATCTGTGTCTCTCGTAGTTCTGACAGATATCTGTGTCTCTCTCAGCACTGTCACATAACTCTGTGTCTCTCAATTCCGATTGATACGTTTGTCTCTCTCAGTTCTGACAGATAACTGTGTGTCTGTCAGTCCTGTCAGATAACTGTGTGTGACTCGGTTCTGACAGATAACTGTGTGTCTCTCAGTTCTGACAGATAACTGTGTGTCTCTCGGTTCTGACAGATAACTGTGTGTCTCTCAGTTCTCACAGACATCTATGTCTCCCTCTGATCTGACAGACAACTGTGTCTCTCTCATTTCTGACAGATAACTGTGTCTCTCTCCGTCTGACAGATAAATGTGCCTCTCAGTTGTGACAGATAACTGTATCTCTCAGATTGACAGATAATACTGTCTCTCTCAGACTGACAGATATCTGTGTCTCTCGGATCTGAGAAATAACTGTTTCTCTCTCAGTTCTGACAGATAACTGTGTGTCTCTCAGTTCTGACAGATAATTGTGTCTCTCAGTTCTGGGAAATGACTGTCTCTCTCTGAGTACTGACAGATAACTGTGTCTCTCTCAGACTGACAGATATCTGTGTCTCTCTAATTCTGTCAGATAACTGTGTCTCTCTCAGTCTGACAGATATCTGTGTCTCTGAATTCTGACAGATAATTGTGTCTCTCAGTTCTGGGAAATGACTGTCTCTCTCTCAGTCTGACTGATATCTGTGTCTCTCAGTTCTGACAGATAACTGTGTGTCTCTCAGTTCTAACAGACATCTATGTCTCTCTCAGATCTGACAGAAAACTGTGTTTCTCTCAGTTGTTACAGATACCTGTATGTCTAAGTTTGACAGATAATGGTGTGTCTCTCACACTGACAGATACCTGTGTCTCTCTAAGTCTGTCAGATAACTGTTACTCTCTCAGTGTGACAGATATCTATGTCTCTCAGTTCTGAGAAATGACTGTCTCTCTCTCAGTTCTGACGGATAACTGTGTCACTCTCAGTTCTGACAGATAACTGTGTCTCTCTCAGACTGACAGCTATCTGTGTCTCTCTAAGTCTGTCAGATAACAGTGTCCCTCTCAGTCTGTGAGATAACTGTGCCTCTCTCAGTATGACAGATTACTGTGTCTCTCTCAGTTCTGACAGATAACTGTGTCACTCTCAGTTCTGACGGATAACTGTTTTTTCTCTCGTCTGACAGATAAATGAGTCTCTCTCAGTTGTGACAGATAACTGTATCTCTCAGTTTGACAGATAACGGTGTCTCTCTCAGACTGACAGACATCTGTGTCTCTCAGATCTGAGAAATGACTGTCTCTCTCTCAGTTCTGACAGAAAGCTGTGTCTCTCTCAGCACTGTCAGATAACTCTGTGTCTCTCAATTCCGATAGATACGTTTGTCTCTCTCAGTTCTGACAGATAACTGTGTGTCTGTCAGTCCTGTCAGATAACTGTGTGTGACTCGGTTCTGACAGATAACTGTGTGTCTCTCAGTTCTGACAGATAACTGTGTGTCTCTCGGTTCTGACAGATAACTGTGTGTCTCAAGTTCTGACAGACATCTATGTCTCCCTCTGATCTGACAGACAACTGTGTCTCTCTCTGTCTGACAGACAAATGTGCCTCTCAGTTGAGACAGATAACTGTATCTCTTAGATTGACAGATAATGCTGTCTCTCTCAATCTGACAGGTATCTGTGTCTCTCTGGCTGTCAGATAACTGTGTCTCTCTCAGACTGACAGATATCTGTGTCTCTCAGATCTGAGAAATGACTGTCTCTCTCTCAGTTCTGACAGATAACTGTGTGTCTCTCGGTTCTGACAGATAACTGTGTCTCTCTCAGTCTGACAGATATCTGTGTCTCTCAACACTGTCAGATAACTCTGTGTCTCTCAATTCCGATTGATAGGTTTGTCTCTCTCAGTTCTGACAGATAACTGTGTGTCTGTCAGTCCTGTCAGATAACTGTGTGTGACTCGGTTCTGACAGATAACTGTGTGTCTCTCAGTTCTGACAGATAACTGTGTGTCTTTCGGTTCTGATAGATAACTGTGTGTCTCTCAGTTCTGACAGACATCTATGTCTCCCTCTGATCTGACAGACAACTGTGTCTCTCTCATTTCTTACGGACAACTGTGTCTCTCTCCGTCTGACAGATAAATGTGCCTCTCAGTTGTGACAGATAACTGTATCTCTCAGATTGACACATAATGGTTTCTCTCTCAGACTGACAGATATCTGTGTCTCTCTAAGTCTGTCAGATAACTCTGTCTCTCTCAGTCTGACAGATATCTGTGTCTCTGAGTTCTGACAGATAATTGTGTCTCTCAGTTCTGGGAAATGACTGTGTCTCTCTTAGTTCTGACAGATAACTGTATGTCTCTCAGTTCTGACGGATAACTGTGCCTCTCTCAGACTGACAGATATCTGTGTCCCTCTAAGTCTGTCAGATAACCGTGTCTCTCTCAGTCTGACAGATATCGGTGTCTCTCTCAGCACTGTCAGATAACTCTGTGTCTCTCAATTCCGATTGATACGTTTGTCCCTCTCAGTTCTGACAGATAACTGTGTGTCTGTCAGTCCTGTCAGATAACTGTGTGTGACTCGGTTCTGACAGACATCTATGTCTCCCTCTGATCTGACAGACAACTGTGTCTCTCTCATTTCTGACAGACAACTATGTCTCTCTCCGTCTGACAGACAAATGTGCCTCTCAGTTGTGACAGATAACTGTATCTCTCAGATTGACAGATAATGCTGTCTCTCTCAGTCTGACAGATATCTGTGTCTCTCTGTCTGTCAGATAACTCTGTCTCTCTCAGTCTGACAGATATCTGTGTCTCTGAGTTCTGACAGATAATGTGTCTCTCAGTTCTGGGAAATGACTGTGTCTCTCTTAGTTCTGACAGATAACTGTATGTCTCTCAGTTCTGACGGATAACTGTGCCTCTCTCAGACTGACAGATATCTGTGTCCCTCTAAGTCTGTCAGATAACTGTGTCTCTCTCAGCACTGTCAGATAACTCTGTGTCTCTCAATTCCGATAGATACGTTTGTCCCTCTCAGTTCTGACAGATAACTGTGTGTCTGTCAGTCCTGTCAGATAACTGTGTGTGACTCGGTTCTGACAGATAACTGTGTGTCTCTCAGTTCTGACAGATAACTGTGTGTCTCTCGGTTCTGACAGATAACTGTGTGTCTCTCAGTTCTGACAGACATCTATGTCTCCCTCTGATCTGACAGACAACTGTGTCTCTCTCATTTCTGACAGACAACTATGTCTCTCTCCGTCTGACAGACAAATGTGCCTCTCAGTTGTGACAGATAACTGTATCTCTCAGATTGACAGATAATGCTGTCTCTCTCAGTCTGACAGATATCTGTGTCTCTCTGTCTGTCAGATAACTGTGTCTCTCTCAGACTGACAGATATCTGTGTCTCTCAGATCTGAGAAATGACTGTCTCTCTCTCAGTTCTGACAGATAACTGTGTGTCTCTCAGTTCTGACAGATAATTGTGTCTCTCAGTTCTGGGAAATGACTGTCTCTCTCTGAGTACTGACAGATAACTGTGTCTCTCTCAGACTGACAGATATCTGTGTCTCTCTAATTCTGTCAGATAACTGTGTCTCTCTCAGTCTGACAGATATCTGTGTCTCTGAATTTTGACAGATAATTGTGTCTCTCAGTTCTGGGAAATGACTGTCTCTCTCTCAGTCTGACAGATATCTGTGTCTCTCAGTTCTGACAGATAACTGTGTATCTCTCAGTTCTGACGGATAACGGTGTGTCTCTCAGTTCTGTCAGATAACTGTGTATCTCTCAATTGTGACAGATAACTGTATCTTTCTCAATTCTGACAGACATCTGTGTCTGTCTCAGTTCTGATAAATGACAGTGTCTCTCTCAGTTCTGACGGATATCTGTGTCTCTCGTAGTTCTGACAGATATCTGTGTCTCTCTCAGCACTGTCACATAACTCTGTGTCTCTCAATTCCGATTGATACGTTTGTCTCTCTCAGTTCTGACAGATAACTGTGTGTCTGTCAGTCCTGTCAGATAACTGTGTGTGACTCGGTTCTGACAGATAACTGTGTGTCTCTCAGTTCTGACAGATAACTGTGTGTCTCTCGGTTCTGACAGATAACTGTGTGTCTCTCAGTTCTCACAGACATCTATGTCTCCCTCTGATCTGACAGACAACTGTGTCTCTCTCATTTCTGACAGATAACTGTGTCTCTCTCCGTCTGACAGATAAATGTGCCTCTCAGTTGTGACAGATAACTGTATCTCTCAGATTGACAGATAATACTGTCTCTCTCAGACTGACAGATATCTGTGTCTCTCGGATCTGAGAAATGACTGTTTCTCTCTCAGTTCTGACAGATAACTGTGTGTCTCTCAGTTCTGACAGATAATTGTGTCTCTCAGTTCTGGGAAATGACTGTCTCTCTGTGAGTACTGACAGATAACTGTGTCTCTCTCAGACTGACAGATATCTGTGTCTCTCTAATTCTGTCAGATAACTGTGTCTCTCTCAGTCTGACAGATATCTGTGTCTCTGAATTCTGACAGATAATTGTGTCTCTCAGTTCTGGGAAATGACTGTCTCTCTCTCAGTCTGACTGATATCTGTGTCTCTCAGTTCTGACAGATAACTGTGTGTCTCTCAGTTCTAACAGACATCTATGTCTCTCTCAGATCTGACAGAAAACTGTGTTTCTCTCAGTTGTTACAGATACCTGTATGTCTAAGTTTGACAGATAATGGTGTGTCTCTCACACTGACAGATACCTGTGTCTCTCTAAGTCTGTCAGATAACTGTTACTCTCTCAGTGTGACAGATATCTATGTCTCTCAGTTCTGAGAAATGACTGTCTCTCTCTCAGTTCTGACGGATAACTGTGTCACTCTCAGTTCTGACAGATAACTGTGTCTCTCTCAGACTGACAGCTATCTGTGTCTCTCTAAGTCTGTCAGATAACAGTGTCCCTCTCAGTCTGTGAGATAACTGTGCCTCTCTCAGTATGACAGATTACTGTGTCTCTCTCAGTTCTGACAGATAACTGTGTCACTCTCAGTTCTGACGGATAACTGTTTTTTCTCTCGTCTGACAGATAAATGAGTCTCTCTCAGTTGTGACAGATAACTGTATCTCTCAGTTTGACAGATAACGGTGTCTCTCTCAGACTGACAGACATCTGTGTCTCTCAGATCTGAGAAATGACTGTCTCTCTCTCAGTTCTGACAGATAACTGTGTGTCTCTCAGTTCTGACAGAAAGCTGTGTCTCTCTCAGCACTGTCAGATAACTCTGTGTCTCTCAATTCCGATAGATACGTTTGTCTCTCTCAGTTCTGACAGATAACTGTGTGTCTGTCAGTCCTGTCAGATAACTGTGTGTGACTCGGTTCTGACAGATAACTGTGTGTCTCTCAGTTCTGACAGATAACTGTGTGTCTCTCGGTTCTGACAGATAACTGTGTGTCTCAAGTTCTGACAGACATCTATGTCTCCCTCTGATCTGACAGACAACTGTGTCTCTCTCATTTCTGACAGACAAATGTGCCTCTCAGTTGAGACAGATAACTGTATCTCTCAGATTGACAGATAATGCTGTCTCTCTCAATCTGACAGATATCTGTGTCTCTCTGGCTGTCAGATAACTGTGTCTCTCTCAGACTGACAGATATCTGTGTCTCTCAGATCTGAGAAATGACTGTCTCTCTCTCAGTTCTGACAGATAACTGTGTGTCTCTCGGTTCTGACAGATAACTGTGTCTCTCTCAGTCTGACAGATATCTGTGTCTCTCAACACTGTCAGATAACTCTGTGTCTCTCAATTCCGATTGATAGGTTTGTCTCTCTCAGTTCTGACAGATAACTGTGTGTCTGTCAGTCCTGTCAGATAACTGTGTGTGACTCGGTTCTGACAGATAACTGTGTGTCTCTCAGTTCTGACAGATAACTGTGTGTCTTTCGGTTCTGATAGATAACTGTGTGTCTCTCAGTTCTGACAGACATCTATGTCTCCCTCTGATCTGACAGACAACTGTGTCTCTCTCATTTCTTACGGACAACTGTGTCTCTCTCCGTCTGACAGATAAATGTGCCTCTCAGTTGTGACAGATAACTGTATCTCTCAGATTGACACATAATGGTTTCTCTCTCAGACTGACAGATATCTGTGTCTCTCTAAGTCTGTCAGATAACTCTGTCTCTCTCAGTCTGACAGATATCTGTGTCTCTGAGTTCTGACAGATAATTGTGTCTCTCAGTTCTGGGAAATGACTGTGTCTCTCTTAGTTCTGACAGATAACTGTATGTCTCTCAGTTCTGACGGATAACTGTGCCTCTCTCAGACTGACAGATATCTGTGTCTCTCTAAGTCTGTCAGATAACTCTGTCTCTCTCAGTCTGACAGATATCTGTGTCTCTGAGTTCTGACAGATAATGTGTCTCTCAGTTCTGGGAAATGACTGTGTCTCTCTTAGTTCTGACAGATAACTGTATGTCTCTCAGTTCTGACGGATAACTGTGCCTCTCTCAGACTGACAGATATCTGTGTCCCTCTAAGTCTGTCAGATAACTGTGTCTCTCTCAGCACTGTCAGATAACTCTGTGTCTCTCAATTCCGATAGATACGTTTGTCCCTCTCAGTTCTGACAGATAACTGTGTGTCTGTCAGTCAGATAACTGTGCCTCTCTCAGACTGACAGATATCTGTGTCCCTCTAAGTCTGTCAGATAACTGTGTCTCTCTCAGCACTGTCAGATAACTCTGTGTCTCTCAATTCCGATAGATACGTTTGTCCCTCTCAGTTCTGTCAGATAACTGTGTGTGACTCGGTTCTGACAGATAACTGTGTGTCTCTCAGTTCTGACAGATAACTGTGTGTCTCTCGGTTCTGACAGATAACTGTGTGTCTCTCACTTCTGACAGACATCTATGTCTCCCTCTGATCTGACAGACAACTGTGTCTCTCTCATTTCTGACAGACAACTATGTCTCTCTCCGTCTGACAGACAAATGTGCCTCTCAGTTGTGACAGATAACTGTATCTCTCAGATTGACAGATAATGCTGTCTCTCTCAGTCTGACAGATATCTGTGTCTCTCTGTTCTGACAGATAACTGTGTATCTCTCAGTTCTGACGGATAACGGTGTGTCTCTCAGTTCTGTCAGATAACTGTGTATCTCTCAATTGTGACAGATAACTGTATCTTTCTCAATTCTGACAGACATCTGTGTCTGTCTCAGTTCTGATAAATGACAGTGTCTCTCTCAGTTCTGACGGATATCTGTGTCTCTCGTAGTTCTGACAGATATCTGTGTCTCTCTCAGCACTGTCACATAACTCTGTGTCTCTCAATTCCGATTGATACGTTTGTCTCTCTCAGTTCTGACAGATAACTGTGTGTCTGTCAGTCCTGTCAGATAACTGTGTGTGACTCGGTTCTGACAGATAACTGTGTGTCTCTCAGTTCTGACAGATAACTGTGTGTCTCTCGGTTCTGACAGATAACTGTGTGTCTCTCAGTTCTCACAGACATCTATGTCTCCCTCTGATCTGACAGACAACTGTGTCTCTCTCATTTCTGACAGATAACTGTGTCTCTCTCCGTCTGACAGATAAATGTGCCTCTCAGTTGTGACAGATAACTGTATCTCTCAGATTGACAGATAATGCTGTCTCTCTCAGTCTGACAGATATCTGTGTCTCTCTGTCTGTCAGATAACTGTGTCTCTCTCAGACTGACAGATATCTGTGTCTCTCAGATCTGAGAAATGACTGTTTCTCTCTCAGTTCTGACAGATAACTGTGTGTCTCTCAGTTCTGACAGATAATTGTGTCTCTCAGTTCTGGGAAATGACTGTCTCTCTCTGAGTACTGACAGATAACTGTGTCTCTCTCAGACTGACAGACATCTGTGTCTCTCAGATCTGAGAAATGACTGTCTCTCTCTCAGTTCTGACAGATAACTGTGTGTCTCTCAGTTCCGACAGAAAGCTGTGTCTCTCTCAGCACTGTCACATAACTCTGTGTCTCTCAATTCCGATAGATACGTTTGTCTCTCTCAGTTCTGACAGATAACTGTGTGTCTGTCAGTCCTGTCAGATAACTGTGTGTGACTCGGTTCTGACAGATAACTGTGTGTCTCTCTGTTCTGACAGATAACTGTGTGTCTCTCGGTTCTGACAGATAACTGTGTGTCTCAAGTTCTGACAGACATCTATGTCTCCCTCTGATCTGACAGACAACTGTGTCTCTCTCATTTCTGACAGATAACTGTGTCTCTCTCTGTCTGACAGATAAATGTGCCTCTCAGTTGTGACAGATAACTGTATCTCTCAGATTGACAGATAATACTGTCTCTCTCAGACCGACAGATATCTGTGTCTCTCAGATCTGAGAAATGACTGTTTCTCTCTCAGTTCTGACAGATAACTGTGTGTCTCTCAGTTCTGACAGATAATTGTGTCTCTCAGTTCTGGGAAATGACTGTCTCTCTCTGAGTACTGACAGATAACTGCGTCTCTCTCAGACTGACAGATATCTGTGTCTCTCTAATTCTGTCAGATAACTGTGTCTCTCTCAGTCTGACAGATATCTGTGTCTCTGAATTCTGACAGATAATTG